>NC_053028.1:342226417-342887435 GCF_003073215.2 Triticum urartu
ACCGGTTTCAGACCAGTTGAGAGGGGTACGGCACTTCCTGCCATACAGAATTTCAAATGGGGCCTTGCCCAAACTTGCTTGAAAACTATTGTTGTAGGAGAATTCAGCATAAGGAAGACAATCCTCCCACTTCATGTCGAAGGAGATCACATAAGCCCTGAGCATATCTTCAAGAATCTGGTTGACACGCTCGACTTGACCGCTTGTTTGAGGATGGAAAGCTGTGCTGAAGCGGATGTTCGTGCCCATGGCCTTCTGGAAAGAATCCCAAAACTTCAAGGTAAAGATGCTGCCCCGGTCTGAAGAGATCACTTGAGGAATACTGTGTAGAGAGACAATGCGAGAGGTATAGAGTTCCACCAATTGAGCTGCAGTGATCGACTCTTTGATAGGCAGAAAATGAGCCACTTTGTGAGTTTGTCAATGACAACAAATATAGCATCATTGCCACGCTTGGACTTTGGAAACCCAGTCACGAAGTCCATTTCAATGTGGTCAAACTTCCATTCTGGAATGGCAAGAGGTTGGAGGAGACCCGCTGGCCTTTGGTGTTCTGCCTTCACTCTTCTGCAGACATCACATTCATTCACGAATTGAGCGATCTCACGCTACATTCGAGTCCACCAATAAGCTTGCTTAAGGTCCTGATACATCTTCGTGCTCCCAGGGTGGATGGAGAGGAGAGAATTGTGAGCCTCGTTCATGATCACTTTACGGAGGTCACCTTTGGGCACAACAATACGATCCTCGAAGAAGAGAGTGTCCTTGTCATCAAGGCGGTAGCACTTGTACTGACTCTTGGCAATCCCAATCTTCACCTTTTTCACCATAGCATCAAGAAGCTGGGCTTGGCGAATCTGGTCTTCTAAGGTAGGAGAGACTTGAAGGTTGGCGAGGAAACCTTGAGGAACAACTTGCAGATTAAGTTTGCGGAAAGCTTCACAAAGCTCGTGTTGATAAGGCTTAAGAATCAGACTGTTGCAGTAAGCCTTCCTGCTCAAAGCGTCAGCAATCACATTAGCCTTGCCTGGAGTGTACTCAATACTCGGATTATACTCTTGAATCATTTCGACCCATCGAGTTTGCCTGAGGTTGAGATTAGGCTGAGTGAAGATGTACTTGAGACTCTTGTGATCAGTGAAAATGTCCACTTTTCTTCCCAATAGAAGATGTCTCCAAGTCAAAAGAGCATGCACAACTGCCGCCAACTCGAGATCATGAGTAGGGTAGTTCTTCTCATTAGGCTTCAACTGGTGAGATGTATAAGCAACAACTTTCTTCTCTTGCATCAATACTGCGCCAAGACCTTGGAGAGAGGCATCACAAAAGACCTCATACGGCTTGGATTCATCAGGTGGAGTCAGAACTGGAGCAGTGATCAACTTCTCTTTGAAAGTGTTGAAAGCAATATCACACTCCGGAGACCAAACGTACTTGACGTGCTTCTGAAGAAGATTAGAGAGAGGCTTCGCGATCTTGGAAAAGTTTTCAATGAATCTTCGGCAATAGCTTGCGAGACCGAGAAAACTGCGGAGTTGCTTCACATTCTGAGGAGGTTCCCAATTCACAATTGCAGACACTTTCTCAGGATCCACGGCAATGCCCTTGGCAGAGATGATATGACCAAGATAAAGAACCTCATCGAGCCAAAATTCACACTTGGAGAACTTGGCGTAGAACTGATGTTCTCTGAGCTTATCAAGAACCAAACGCAAGTGCTTGGCATGATCTTCCTTGTTCTTCGAGAAAACCAGAATGTCGTCGAGATAGACCAAAACGAAGTTATTGGTGTAGGCGTTGAAGATGAAGTTCATCATGCGAGAGAACGTCGGAGGAGCGTTGGCGAGGCCAAAAGACATGACAGTGTATTCATATGAACCAAAGCTTGTTCTGAATGCTGTCTTGGGAATATCTTCTTCACGAATGCGAATCTGGTGATAACCCATACGGAGATCAAGCTTGGAGAACACTTGGGCACCTTTGAGTTGTTCGAATAGCTCATTGATGTTGGGAAGTGGGTATTTGTTCTTGATGGTCTTCTTATTCACTGGACAGTAATCAACACAAAGTCGGTCCGTTCCATCCTTCTTCTTCACAAAAAGAACACCACAACCCCACGGAGAAGAACTAGGCCGGATGAGACCCATTCTCTCTTGCTCATCGAGTTGCTTCTTCAGCTCCTTCAACTCTTCAGGTCCGAGCTTGTAAGGACGTTTGCACACAGGTTCCGTGCCAGGCTCAAGTTCAATAACGAATTCAACTGGCCGGTGCGGAGGCATTCCTGGGAGCTCTTCTGGAAAGACGTCTTGGTATTCGCAAACGACTGGAATTTGAGAGATGGCATCCAATTCACCCTTCTCATTGAGAGAAAACAGACGGATAGTATTATCCCGAACGGCAAAGACAATTACATCCTCAGACGAATGAGTCAATTGAATCTGCCTGGCTGCACAATCAAGCTGAGCCTTGTGCTTAGAAAGCCAATCCATTCCGAGAATAAGATCAATATCCGAGTCACCAAGAACATTTGGAGAGGACAAGAACTTAGTCACCCAAAGTGATAGTAACATCCGGAACGCATACTCGAGATGTCATTTGATGGGCCGGAGAGACGATAGCCAATGGCTTCGGCAACACTTGAGTAACAAAATCATGCTTAGATGCAAAAGGTCTCGAGATGAAACAATGCGATGCACCAGTGTCAAAAAGAACTTTTGCAGGAATATCATTAACAGGAAGGTTACCCATAATCACATCTGACGAGTCCTCTGCCTGGGCTGCATTCATCAAATTGACCTTGGCATGCTTGGGGTTATGCTTGACCACAGCTGTACTTGCCGATCTGACAGGAGGAGGAGGAAGATGCCTCTGGTTGAAACACTTGTTGGCATAGTGACCCTTCTGTTGGCACTTGTTGCACGTGACCTCTAAAAGCGGACGGTGATACGGAGCACTCGATCATGGAGCTTAAGACGAAGTCTTGTTATGAAAGCCAGGGTTGGGTGGGTGCGAAGAACCACTGCCACCTTTGCTCTTCTGCTGATACGGCTGACAGAACGGAGGAGGAGGAAGCCAAAACTTCTGCTTCTTGGCCACTTGAGTAGAGGAAGAAGGAGTAACATCTCTGACTCGCTTCCTGGAAGCATCACACCTCAACCGAGCAGCCTCTTGCTTCAGTGCCATGTTGTAGAACTCATCGTATCTCAAGGGCTCAAAGAGAACAAGAGCGAGCTGGATATCTTCTCTGAGACCACCCTTGAACTGATATATCATGCTCTTCTCATCAGGGACGTCCTGCTTGGCAAAGCGGGCGAGCTTCTGGAACAACTTGTTGTAGTCATAGACAGACAAAGAGCCTTGCTTCAGATTGCGGAATTCCTCACGCTTGCTTTCAACCACGCTCTGCGGAATATGATGAGCTCGAAAATCTCGACGGAAATCATCCCAAGTGATAACACGTCCACCTCTGGAGTCCTTGTACTGCTGGAACCATTCTGCAGCTTGATCTTTGAGTTGGAAGGAAGCGAACTTAACAAAGTCCTCAGGCCTGACATTACTGCACTCGAAATGCTTGCACAGATCCACAAGCCAATCGTCAGCATCGGTTGCCTCAACACAATTGCTGAAAGTCTTTGGCCCGTTAGCAAGGAACTGGTTGAGTGTAGCAAAGTAACTCTGATTGCTGCCTTGATTCCCTTGACTGCCTTGATTGCGCTCTTGAAGAATTTGCATGATCAGCTGTGTGTTTGCATTGGTTGCGGCCATCACAGCTTGCCCTGCCTCCGGAGGAGGTGGAGGTGGTGGCCGATCAGGATTCGGAGTCGTGCGCGTTGGAGGAGCCATCCTGAAGAGGTTGACCACCATTAGCACATTGACAGAAAAATATTGAAGCTGAATCCAACGGAATGAAAATTGCAACATATAGTCTTCACATCCGAACAAAATGAACGAATGCATTCCTCTTGAAATGGTCACATATCCATAAATTGAGAAGCCACGTAGAATTAAGGTAGAGAAATAAATCAACAAGGTACGGATCAAGAACGAATAATCGGTAAGAAATCCCAATCTCAAACCAATATCTGTGGAAGAAGAACTAGAGCTACTAGAATTCCCACCTATGAAACTCCCGAACCTTTTCGGTTATGCAATCAGGTGTTGGGGATACAGGGGAAGCATAATATCTCACCCAAACTAGCAAATCCTACATCCAGCTGTATCCATCCTTCAACACATAACCAAGAAACCTTCGAAAACCATCTACCTCAACCTTCGAAAAGCCTCCGTTATACAAGTTATGGCGATACTCCCGAACTCCCGCCCAGTACTGGGTGGCGTCGAGGTTATCTCACCAACGAACTTCATAAAAGAGATTTTTGATGTCGGCAAAAATATCTCAAGTATTCCAGAATTGCAACGATAAAATTATGATGACAACACCTCAGAGCTCAACTCCCCGGGACACTTCCACTAAACCCCTGATAGGAGGCACCAAGACAATGTTCTCATCATAAGCCATCGGAACGATTCCAAGATACTCGCGTGATCCTAAAATTTTTTTAGTGAAATTTGAGAAGAGAAGAGTCAAAACTCTACGTCAGGAAGCCTTACCAGAGCGATGAGGAGACTGGGAAGTAAAAAGAATTCCTAATCTCTCCGATATATAATTCCTAAAGACTCAAAACACTTTTTTAGACACAACTCGGCCGCTAAAAACGATCAAGCAATGGGGCTCCTAAGGTCGGGGAAGGCTCTGATTACCAACTTGTAACACCCTCGATGCGACTATAGCTCCCACATGTCGAGGCACGACTTAGAGACATAATCGCATTGAAGGCATATGTCGCAAGTTAGGAAATCTTCACAACATCCCATGTAATGTAAATAATAAAGGGGAGAACATAGTTGGCTTACACTCGCCACGCCAATCAAGTATAGAAATAACATTACATCATCCAAACACTCATGGCCCGACTACGGCGCCAAAATAAAAGAGAACCCAACATGCGACAACGGTCCCAATCACCCCCAACTGGGCACCACTACTGATCATCGGGAAAGGAGACGTAGTATCGTTGAGAGTCTTCGTCGAACTCCCACTTGAGCTCATACGCGTCACCTAGAGCGGAATCATCGGGCCCTGCATCTGGTGTAATAGTAATCTGTGAGCCATAGGGACTCAGCAATCTCGCACCCTCGCGATCAAGACTATTCAAGCTTATAGGTAAGGCAAGGTAAAATATGAGTGGAGCTGCAGCAAGCGACTAGCAAGTATGGTGGCTAACTTATTCGCAAAAGAGAGCGAGAAGAGGAGGCAAAGCACGAGCGAGAAGCTAGAGAACAACCTGCGCAAACATTACTCCAACACCGTGTCCACTTCCCGGACCCCGCCGAGAAGAGGCCATCACGGTAACCCACTCAGTTGATTCATTTTAATTAATTAAGGTTCAATTTATCTACAACCGGACAATAACAAATTCCCATCTGCCCATAACCGCGGGCACGGCTTTCGAAAGTTCAATCCCTGCAGGGGAGTCCCAACTTAGCCCATGACAAGCTCTCACGGTCAATTAAGGAATAGACCTCCACCCAAGACACACCGATTAGACTCGGTATCCCGGTACAACAAGACATTTCAACAGGTCAAAACTAAACCAGCAACACCGCCCGAATGTGCCGACAAATCCCGATAGGAGCTGCACATATCTCTTTCTCAGGGCACACTCAGATAAGCAATCCGTACAACTAAAACCAGCCCTCGAGTTTCCCCGAGGTGGCGCTGCAAGGGGCTCTAGTTTGGACCAACACTCAGAGGAGCACTGGCCCGGGGGGGTTAAAATAAGATGACCCTTGAGTCTGCAGAACCCAAGGGAAAGAAAAGGCTAGGTGGCGAATGGTAAAACCAATGTTGGGCATTGCTGGAAAAGCTTTAATCAAGGCGAAATATCAAGGGGTTCCCATTATAACCCAACCGCGTAAGGAACGCAAAATCCGGGAACATAACACCGATATGACGGAAACTAGGGCGGCAAGAGTCGAACAAAACAATAGGCGAGAGGCCGAGCCTTCCACCCTTCACCAAGTATATAGATGCATTAAGATAACATAGCAATATAATGATATCCCAACAAGTAAATAAATGTTCCAACAAGGAACGGCCTCCAATCTTCACCTGCAACTAGCAACGCTATAAGAGGGGCTGAGCAAAGCGGTAACATAGCCAATCAACGGTTTGCTAGGACATGGTGGGTTAGAGGTTTGACATGGCAATTTGGGAGGCTGACAAGCAAATGGTAGGCATCGTAGCATTGGCATAGCAAAGAGCGAACAAACTAGCATAGCAAAGATAGTAGTGATTTCGAGGGTATGATCATCTTGCCTACACAGTTGTCAGAGTTGACTGGATCCTCACAAGCAAACTCAACGGTTTCCTCGTTAGCGAACTCGTCTCCCGGCTCTACCCAAACAAGACAAACAAGCAATAAGGATACAATCAACCACGTGCAAGCTCAAACAATAAGATGCAATGATGACATGCTATGCGGGATGCGATGCGGGATGCAAAATGCAAGATATGACAGGAAATGCATGAAGCTGGCCTCAACTTGGAATACCAAGGGTTCCACTGGAAAGATGAGATGAAATTGCTTGAAAACGATATAAAGAACGCCGGAATCGGAGTTACGGTTTGGAAATGGCAAGCGTTTCAAAAATGACACCGGTCTGCGATTTACAGCAGGTAGGCATCTAAATGCAACGAAATGAACATGCTACAGCACCCAAACATGACAAAAAAATACATGGAAGGGATGCACACAAGATTATTAACAAAAGTCTAGCACTGAGCTACGGCCAAATCATCCATTAGGAGGTTCAAACAAGCATGGCAAAAACGCAAATGCAAAACAGATCTCAGACTTAGTGAAATTAACACTTGTCTGAAATTTCAGATCACGAAGCCCTCTTCGGAGCAGAAAAACAACATGATACATGACCTGATTAAGACAAGTAAGAACAGGGCATGGAGCTACTCAACAAGCTTAACAAAAGACCCAAAGTGACCTAGGGCCAAAAGGGTTCACAAAATATACTAACGGGCACACGAACATAGCTAAAACACAATCAGTTTTCAGACTCAGTGAAAACTGAGACATGCTGAAATATAACTCACGAAGGCATGTAAACAAGCTCGATGCACTCACTAGGGTGCAATTCATGGCAAGGCAAGCATACATCCATTAAGAAGGCACAAAATCCTAGCTAGACATGGCAAGAACAATGGCATAGCATGCATGGATCAACTACAAAAATATCGGCAAAATCGCAAACGAGTTGACGATCTGCCCAGATTCACAACGAAGCAAAAGTAGAGCTCGATTTACTCAAGTTAGGTTGCTCCATAATTGCAAGTAAAGACATGGATGGATAGAGCATAACATGATTAACAAAACTCCTTTACTGATCATCCTCAAAAGAGGCACGGATCACTAGTAAACAAGCTGAACATATGGCATCATGAACTAAATAATCCCAGACTTAGTGAAAACTACTAAGTCCCTGAAAACAGATTTACCGGGTGCCTCACTTTGCAAGCTCGCACAAGTCACCACACACATCCTAAAAATGCATGGGTTGTACCTCTGGAAAGAAGACAAAATCCTTAACAAAACATATGAAGGACTCATGGGCATATCATGCACACAATAATCATGGCAAAAATGACAAAAGTCTAAGATGAACTAGCAGATCTGACAATTAACTCATGAAGGCCTCTTCTAACAGCATTTCGGGCATCAAGATGAACTCAAATGAAAATGATGCAATGGAATGAAATGATGTACTCGTCGAGCGAACATTTTGATATACTATATGTCCAAATCGGAGCTACGGATGCGGAGATATAGCCGGTCAAAGTTAGCATAAAAAATTAGAGGGAGAGGGGAAAAAGTCAACCCATATCTAGGGTTCCTCGCGGCGCGCGAACCGAGGCGGCGGCGGACTCGCCGGAGACGAAGCAGACGGCAGCGGCCGGGGTCGGTGGCGGCGGATCCGGCCCTCCCGCGGCCGGATCTGGCCGGCGGCGAGGCGGGGTGGCGACGGAGCTGGCGGATCCGGGCGGCTCGGCGAGCGGGCGGCAGCGGCGAGGCGGTGGCCATGGTGGCCGGAGGCGGCAATTGCGCGAGGGTGCGGCGCGGCGGCGCCGGCCACCAGAGTTGGAGAAGGCGGCGGGGTCGGTCGGCGCGGGGCTGGAAGGAGGCGGCGGGCGATGTGGGCTCGCGGGGGCCCGGATCGGGCTCCGCGGGCCGGCGGCGGTGGGAGGCGACGATTGCCACGTGTCGGCGCGCGATTGGCGTGGGGCGGCGGCGGCGATTTCGTCTGCTAGGAGGCGGACATGTCCGGCGGCGGAGGGATGAATTTTTTAGGGTTTCGGTGAGAGGGGAGATCCGAAAACGGAGGGGGCTTTAAATAGGCATAGAGGGAGCTAGGAGAGTCCAAATGAGGTGCGGTTTTCGGCCACACGATCGTGATCGAACGCTCTAGAGCATGGAGCAGAGTTTGGTGGGTTTTGGGACAAATTGGAGGGGTGTTGGGCTGCAACACACACGAGGCCTTTTCGGTCCCTCGGTTAACCGTTGGAGTATCAAACGAAGTCCAAATGGTACGAAACTTGACAGGCGGTCTACCGGTAGTAAACCAAGGCCGCTTGGCAAGTCTCGGTCCAATCCGGAAATTTTTAATCCCCACACACGAAAGAAAGCTAGAAATGACCACCGGAGGAGAACGAAGCGCCGGAATGCAAGACGGACAACGGGGAAAATGCTCGGATGCATGAGATGAACACGTATGCAAATGCAATGCACATGATGAGATGATATGAGATGCATGATAAAGACAACAACACACGAAGACAAAACCCGAACCCGAGGAAATAAATATAACTTAACGCCGGAAACAGCAAGAGTTGGAGTACAAATAGGGAAAGTTACATCCGGGGTGTTACAACACTCCACCACTATGAAAGGATCTCGTCCCGAGATCTAGGACTGAAAGAACGCCGGGTACTCAGAACGGAGGTGATCCTTGCGTTCCCAGGTAGCTTCACGGTCGGAATGGTGTGACCACTTGACTTTGAGAAATTTGATTGACTTGTTGCGAGTCTTGCGTTCAGTCTCTTCAAGAATAGCAACTGGGTGCTCACGATAAGAGAGATCTTCTTGGAGCTCAATGTCCTCGAAGTTGACGGTGCGGTCAGGAGTCTTGAAGCACTTTCGAAGCTGAGAGACATGGAACACATCATGAACATTTGCAAAGTTTGAAGGATGCTCGAGTTGATAGGCGAGGTCGCCTCTCTTGCTGACAATCTTGAAAGGTCCCACGTATCTAGGGGCAAGCTTCCCTTTGATACCGAAGCGACGAGTACCTTTCATAGGAGAGACACGGAGGTAAACATGATCTCCGATCTCGAAAGCCAAGTCATGGTGCTTACTATCATAGTAGCTCTTCTGGCGGGATTGGGCTGCTTTGAGGTTATCACGAATGACTTTGCACATTTCTTCTGCTTCTGTGATGAAGTCATTACCCAGCAGCTGACGTTCACCGGTTTCAGACCAGTTGAGAGGGGTACGGCACTTCCTGCCATACAGAATTTCAAATGGGGCCTTGCCCGAACTTGCTTGAAAACTATTGTTGTAGGAGAATTCAGCATAAGGAAGACAATCCTCCCACTTCATGCCGAAGGAGATTACACAAGCCCTGAGCATATCTTCAAGAATCTGGTTGACACGCTCGACTTGACCGCTTGTTTGAGGATGGAAAGCTGTGCTGAATCGGATGTTCGTGCCCATGGCCTTCTGGAAAGAATCCCAAAACTTCGAGGTAAAGATGCTGCCCCGGTCTGAAGAGATCACTTGAGGAATACCGTGCAGAGAGACAATGCGAGAGGTATAGAGTTCCGCCAATTGAGCTGCAGTGATCGACTCTTTGATAGGCAGAAAATGAGCCACTTTGGTGAGTTTGTCGATGACAACGAATATAGCATCATTGCCACGCTTGGACTTTGGAAACCCAGTCACGAAGTCCATCTCAATGTGGTCAAACTTCCATTCTGGAATGGCAACAGTTTGGTGGGTTTTGGGCCAAATTGGAGTATCAAACGAAGTCCAAATGGTACGAAACTTGACAGGCGGTCTACCGGTAGTAAACCAAGGCCACTTGGCAAGTCTCGGTCCAATCTGGAAATGTTTAATCCCCACACACGAAAGAAAGCTAGAAATGACCACTGGAGGAGAACGAAGCGCCGGAATGCAAAACGGACAACGGGGAAAATGCTCGGATGCATGAGATGAACACGTATGCAAATGCAATGCACATGATGACATGATATGAGATGCATGATAAAGACAAGAACACACGAAGACAAAACCCGAACCCGAGGAAATAAATATAACTTAATGCCGGAAACGGCAAGAGTTTGAGTACAAATAGGGAAAGTTACATCCGGGGTGTTACAATTTTTCATATATAAATTATTTCCATTGGAGTTATAGATTATTTTCTATGATTTTTAGAAGTTTTGGCTATTTTCTGGAATTTTCCAAATTATTTTAAATCCAAAAAATGTTTAACTGCGTCAGCGTTGTGCAAGCATGACGTCAGCGAGTCAACTGAGGCTGACTAGGTCAAACCTGACCAGTGGGTCCCACTGGTCAGTGACACAGTGCTGGCCAGGGTCACTGACAGGTGGGACCGGTCATCGATCACGTCGGCAAAGTGAATGCCGACGTGTTGGTCTCGCTGGGTTATGAGCTAATCTAAAAAGAAATTTAGTTAACCTAAACAAGCACAGGGGCCCACATGGCAGTGGCTCTATGGGTGTTCAGTTGGGTCATTAGCGCTAATTAAACCGGCGCTACGTCAGCAGTTGACGCCGGCGACCACAGCAACGGCGGGGACTCGCCGGAGTTGCTCGGGACAGCGCTAAAGGCGTTGGCTCAATGCGCTAGAGGCACAGAGGGATGCCTGTCCTCGCGCGCATCCAGGGGATCACGCGGGAGGCTACGGGGTGTCCGAAAACGATGGCCACGACAACCATGGCAGAAGCCGGAGCTCGGCTAGTCGCGGGCGCGGGGCTGCAGCTCGCTTCCGAGTCAACGGAGAGCATAGGAGGCATATACGGGGCAGCAAGAGCCTAACCACGTGCTCAGATGCGGTGTTGGGCCACCGTAACAACGATGGTAACAATCGTGGTGGCCGGAGCTCACGGGCACTTGCGGGCGATGGCTACGGAGCAAGATTGAGCAAGCGAGAGGTGCGTCAACGAAGGAGGGCTCACAAGGATCGCGTAGGGCAGGTCAGCGAGCTCGAGGAGGTGCCGGAGGGGTCGGGGCAGCGAGGGGGATCTCCGTGGCCGAAGCATTAAGAAGACATCGGGGTGGTCGCTTGGGGGAGTTCGGCGTCGCGTGAGACAGGGAGGTTGATGGCGATGAGACGAAGGCCGTGGACACGTTGGGGGGCGAGGAGGTGGCTGTTGCTATAGTAACGACGAGCGGCGACGATGGGCCCGCTCGGTGGTGCTGCGGGGAGAGAGCGGAGGGGGGTAGGGGTCCAGAGAGAGAGGGGAGAGGTGCAGAGGGTTCGAGGCGGTCCAGGGCGGCGAAGCGGCTTGACGGGGAGCAGCTGCGTGGCTAGCAGGAGCTGGCCGCGGATCGGCTGTGCGCGCGCCACGCACAATGCCATTAGGCACGGGGAAGACGACGCGCTAGTATGTGGGCTGGGTTGTCCAGCTGGGCCGGCTACAGGAGCGCCAGGTAAGTTACAAGTAAGCTCTCTTTTCCTTTTGTTTCAGTTTTTCTATTTCTTTTGTTCTGTTTTGAATTAGTAAAACTAATAATTCATTTTTAAAACTCCTAAGAAAAATTGTGGGCACTATTTGGATTATTCCAAAAGCTCACAACTGATTCCAGAATATTTGGAGCATTTAAGATATTTATAAAATTCAAATGCCCCAATTCAAATACAATATGATTTATTTCAAAAATCCAGGAATTACCTAGAAATATGTTCATTATTTTTGGCAAAGGTTTTCACCTTTATCAAAAACCATGAACATTTTCAAAGGGCATTTTGGGTCATTGAAGATTATTTTAGGTTGAACCTAGTTGATTGATCTACTGCTAGGGTTTGAACAATCCCCATCTCAACTTTCGAAAAAAATTAGACATGATGCATGGATGCTTGTGCAACTATTTGCAATCAAATTCTAGGGGTGTGACACGCGGGTGCCATGGTGGGTGACAATCAAGCAGGTGATTACCATAGATAGATTATGTATGAGAAGCAAACTGGCTTAGGTAAATGCGAGAACGATACATGCCACTGGGTCGGACCCGAGCGGCCTGTGGATGATGTAGCCCGAGAGGCGCCCCCAGCAAGGTGAACTAAAGATGCAAGCGGATACATGCCGCAGTGACTGAGAGGACACTAAGCCCTTGTTTAGTTGTCGAAGGAGTGTTGGGGTAGCTGAAGATGAGCGCTGAAGATGTCACTCTCTGCTGCCGTCCGTGCTCTGCCTCACGCCAATGCTGCACCGCGCCAGCTTCAGCTCCTGCTATCTTCCCCAGATTAATGTCGCGCCCGCCCTTCTTCTCCCTCCACTCAAGCAGCTCGACCTCTTCAGCTCCTGCATCTCAAAGCAGGCTATGGAGCACCTTCTCCGCAGCTGTACTATGCTTGAGTACCTTCGTCTTGAGCAGATCCACGGGTCCATTAGCCTCCACATCGCCTCGACGAATCTCCTATGGATTTATGTGTCTTGCCGGCCCTCCAACAAGACATCAATTGGGAAGAGATCAGTCCAGCTGTTCCACGTTATGGTCATTGAGAATGCGCCTTTCCTTGAGAGATTGTTTGTATCTGATCTAGAAGGTCCAACAAAAATCAGGGTCATTGACGCGCCAAAATTGACAGCGTTGGTGTACTCGTCTGCCAAATTCTCCGAACTCTTTATTGGATCCGTAATCGTTCAGGTACAGCACTCATCTTCTTCTCTATCTTCTTGAAATTCACATTTTTTAATTTGTTCTTGATGTATTTACGACCATATTCTAGAAAATGATTCCCAGAAGCTTGACCCAGTCTATGCGCACAGTGAAGATCTTGGCAATAAAATCTATCGGCCCCAATCTGGATCAAGTTGTTGGATTCCTTACAAGCTTTCCATGCATGGAGAAGCTTCTCATCGAGGTGAAACTTTTACCTATTAGTAAACGGTAATCACAACATAGCTATTTTTTTTCATAATTTTCCCAAATTACGATGACAAGTGTAGTGTTCAAAACTGCATCTACGCACTGCACCAAAAGAAATGTTTTTAGTATTTTTTTCTCACGTGATCACCTGCATCGTTTTTTTGTTGTACTACTATAGTAGCCTAGGCTAGTCTTAGTGGAAAGTAACTTAGAGTAGTAACTCTATGGTTACCCTAAGAGCAAGTACTACCTCCGTCCTGGTTTACTCTTCCTATTTTGTAGTATCAAAATTTAACCATAGATTTAACTGGCAAAATGTTAATGCATGTCACTAAAAATTATATTGTTGGATTCGTATTTGAACATAATTTCAAATGGTATAATTTTTGGTGACATGCATTGGCATTTTCTAAGGTAAATCTATGGTCAAAATTTTACACTAAATACTAGGTAGTACAAAAGTGGGCTATAACGGCCCTCCACTATGTAGGCCAAAACACGTTCCAAATTCACTTGTGATGCATTTGGCATCGATGCCCCTCCATTGCTCACCTGGTGCCCCAATCTGGATCACCTACTTTGCTCCGGTGCCAAATTAACTCACGCAATGAAAAAACACTTGCATGGGAGAGAAAGGACTGAGGGAATAAAAAACACTTGTTTGGGAGAGTGAGAGGTTGGTGTAGTTGGATTGATTGATTTGTTTATACATGTGGGTCTGTGTGCACAGCGTTGCCAACTCTCTCACATCGCGAGAGTGGTGCCAAAATCTTTTGATTTGACATCAATGCGTATTATGTGGCATACTTTTGAGAAATATGGCATTGGCCACATAGTGGAAGGCAACAAATGCCCAAGTTCTTCATGTTCTCCTAGGTAAATGATAGGAAAGAGAAAGAGAGAGGGAGAGAGAGTGAAAAAAATATCACTAGCTAGCCAACCCTATCGTATGAGCGAATGATATTGGTACCTATTGATGACACGACAATCTTATACAGCCAACTGCTCTAATATGTTCTCTTCTTTGCAGATAAAAAGACCCGAAAGTGAAAAAATGTGCTACACTATAACAATCTCATTGAATGCCTTGATCTCCATCTTACAAAAATTGATTTGATCGACTACCGAGGCAGCGCATCTGAGATTAAATGGTCAGGTTCTTTGTTCTTGAGGCAAGTGTGCTCAATGTAATGAGGTTTAGCGTTCTCTGGCGCAACAATGAATGGCATGCTGATCACCGCAAGCGTCTAAGCCAAAATGACAAAGTCTTCGCAGAAGCTGGATTTGTTTTTGAAACATCAAGTGGCCAGAGTCTCAAAAATTTATTTGGCCATTAGTGACTTGTCAGGGCGGTGGATTTTAGTTTGTATGATAATGCTGGATCCACCTAAAGTAACGAAAGTTCTTACGTAAACTTCCTAGATTCCCTCTTCGTAGGTACAACATTACTCCTAACATTTGTAATATCAGTTTGAAACTTGTAATATTGCCATGTCCTATTCCTGCGTTTTCAAAATCCTACGATTCAAAAAGGTCCTGAGTTGGTGATGATGTTGTGCCCGCCATCTTTCACCAATAGTCGTTGGATCTAGATCTGACGCATACAAACCAAACTTCTCTAGTTTTGCAAAAAGATGCCCGCACTTGTTCCCTATTTACAAACAACTCCTTGTCTCTCATAATCAACCTTATCTCCTCCCCACCACATCTAGAAGGCCATGGAAAAATCTGGCACGATGGCCGCTGCCGGCGCCGTCCACCCTAATCTTGGTGTTCCGTGCAATGCATGGGCATCTACGAACGGGAAATTATGTCGAACACGGCTAGTTGTAAGCATGCTAGCTCTACAACCATGATGATAGTGACTGCAGATGGTGTGGCTGACTATGGTATGTCGAACACGGTGCCTATACTCAGGTGTCATCTCCGGTGCAGGGTCTTGTCACTTCACTGAGAGGAGCAGCACGTAATAATTTGACCAATGGGTAGTACAACGCTACTACATTGGTAGTACTACTACTAGTACTAGCACCACCATTTGGATTTAGTCGTACTACCACATCCATCTAGATTTAGTACTTTGACTAGCAATATCTAGTAATGCATGTCACAAAAAAGGTTTGTCTAGGACACATCTAGATGTGACATAGTTATCTCACATCTAACCTGATGACCACTATGTTTGTGGCCTATTTTTTCTTGTCTCAACTTTTTTGTTCCTTGTTGCTACGTTATTTGTGGGATATTAGATGTGACATCCTTGGAAAACATCTAGATGTGAATTAGACAAACTGCACAAAAAATGTACTACTCCCCCTGTAAATAAATACATGGTGTATCGTTTTCTTCCTTTTAGTAGATGGCTCAAATCTGAAGTCTCATCAACCAGACTACTATTGTACTCACTGAGTGCTCAGCTTTGTAAGCTACCAACAAAAAATTGCAATCAAAGACTACTATTGTACTCCCTCCGTACTGGTGCATTATTCACGTTACGAAAACCAAATAGTAATCCCAAAACTTTTAGGCGCGGTACATTAACTACCCACCTCGTTCCCTATTTTTTGCCACGAAAAAAGAAATCACCCAATACGAGACGTGGCATGCATATGCATCCAATGACTTGAGACTACTCCCTCCGTCTAGGTGTATGACTAGCCACAATGAAGAGTAACATACACTACACATATCCCTAAACTATGTTACTACCTTTCATAGTGGGTAGTAATATAAGTTTGGTAACATGCAAAGCCTCATTTATTAGGTTACAGACTCATATTGCATTGGGACATGTGATGTTACAATAACTAGCTAAGTTACTCAAACTACCTCTCTCCTCATTAACTCATTGCCACATAAGCAAATTTGTTGTGTTGGACCCAATATTACTGCTGAAGTTACTCCCATTGTGGCTAGTCTAAGTCATGTTAGAGCAAGTGAGAAAGAGGAGTGGGCTCTCCTACAAGAGCCACTATATGCGGTTCCTAGGCCGATATAAAATACATATGAAGAAAGAGAGAAGAAGAGAAAAAGTAGTACTCTTATAGCCAGCCTTATAGCTAACCTTATTATATGAGTGGCTACAAGTGATGGCTCTATATGACATGGCAACATCATATAGCCAGCAGCTGGCTATACTATTAACCATGCTCTTGTGCATCGTGACCAAGATGAAGGGGAAAGCGAGAGAACTTAATGTCTTTTTGCTAATTAATAGGATTACAAGAAATGAACTAACCACTGCATGTCATGTTTGGTAGTCTCAAGTCATTGAAAGCATGCACGGCCCACATCTCTAATTGGTTGATATGTCACGAAATAAGAAACGACGAGGGATTTAATGTACCGTGTCTAAGTGTTTTGGGACGGAGGGGGACACAGCTTCATTGACTTACTGCACCTGCGTTTGAATGAATGACTCGTTGGCCCAATAGGTGGCTGGCCCACCTGTCATACAGCCAAAGGCAGGTGTGGTAGAGGGCCGAGGAGCACATGGCCAACACACACATGAATGCAGCACATTCTGCACTTCTCATATAAAGGCTCCCCACCAGTCCAATCTATGAAATCCTACGCACCCTAACCAAGGGCAAGAGTGATCACTCCAATCGCAAGATCAGTTGACTAGAAGGTAGACCCATGGAGGCGATGAGCGCGAGCATCAGCTGGCTGTGCCAGATGGTCCACGACACCGGCCTGCCGCCCGGCGCCGAGGAACATCTCCAGGTCGTGCGTGAGGCCGCCAGGGCAAGAGGCCGCTTGGATGACAACTTCGTCTCCTTGTTTGACAAGGTCCTTGTCGGCTTCCTTGACAAGTTCACCGTCGTCAACAAGCTCGTGGACGACCATGACGTACGCCTCCAGCCCGCGTGCGCAGGCTCTGCGATGCCCGCCACCCTCAACGGCCTCTATGGTGACAACCTCTTCGACGCACTGGTGGCCCTGCAACTGCCCGCTGTCGTGCGGGAGAATGTCCACCTCGAGGCCGCGCTCACCGCGCAGCGCCTGGCGCAGCAAGAAACCGTCGACATAATTACCCACGTCTACGCGTAAATCATCCACAAGGACTACTACGTGCCAGAGGAGGACGATAGGTTGTTGGCCTTCTTGACCCGCAGGGCAACCTTGGACGACATTGTTCAAAAGCATCTTGAGCTCGCCGCTAACACCTCTACTCGTCACACGTCGGTTGGTGACCTGGTGCACTTGGGCATGAGGATGTCGTTAATGGATCCATATATATCTTTATCTTTCCGTCAGATCCATGTAGTAGTATATGGTACTACTAGTAATTATCTTACCTTTCACATCAACTTCATAATTTTCGTACGTACTCCATGCATCAACCGTGCCAGAACCAAACTTCTCATTAGTCTAGGGAAAATCGTTATTTCTATCTATCAGTAGCGCCATGGAGCAGAACCAAATTTTACAAGTTACAAGTTCAAAAGGAAAAGCCTGCCGTGTTCGCGTCGCGCCCCCACATGGTTGGTCCGGCACGCCGCTCAAGGGGGAATGTGTGTTGTGTTGCATTTTCACTTACAAGTGGGACCGTAGTTGAGCAAACCGACTATCGGCAAAACCCCACCCCTCCCACCGCGCGATGGCTAAGAAAACAAGAGTGAGAAGAGATGGCTATAGCACGGACTCCAAGAAAATTGGTGTCGGATTGGACTCGTGTGGGTGGCGTGTGCCGTACTGGTATACGTGAATGCTAGTTATGGCCCATGCCACCCCACTATATCGAGCCTGTATCGAGGTGTTGGTTATGTATAACAAATTTCTTGGAGTCCGTGCTCAGCCCTCCTCTATCTCTCTTCTCAGCCAGCCAGCAGACGCGCGGGGCCCATCGTCTGTTTGCTCACATGATGTCCCACATGTCATTGAAAATGCAAGAGGACCCACTGAACCTACACATATTTCAGCTCGACTTGCTGGTGATGAAAAACAAATCCAATAAAGATCTTCGATGGCCGCTTCTGGAGTTACTCAAGAGTAAGTTCTATTTACAGTTTAACCCAAGATGCACATCACGTGGCTTCAACTACCATTCCATTTTCTTGCATGACATTACCTGGATGCTAGATGTCCCATGTGTCGGCAAAAGGAGGAACAACTCGACCAAATCTTCTCCACATTTAGACCGAAGGAGTAGGAAACACGACAAGCCCTGTGCCTACATCATACTACGTACAAGCCCACCTCACGCAGTCATGCTATCACCATATTTCTCGGCCTCCGTGTGACACCTAGCTCTAGTTGATCTAACTAGAACTAACTATTGGTTGGCTCTATGTGATGTGTCAACTTCATACTACTACAGATGCTGGCTATACTACTACGTCACTAACACTCCAAGAAGTGAGTCAAAAACCATTTATAAATTGAGTTTATGACATGCATATGCAAATGTACCATTCATTACATACAACAAGTCATCAACACACAACGAAAACGAGGATACATGTTGCATTATAGATTAGTTCCAACAAAACATTCTAGTAAATACTAAAGTTTTCATCACAAACAAATAACAAGCAATGAAATGAACTTCTGCTCAACCAGTCCTTGGCGCTAGAAACACTTGCTTTGAACCAGAAGAGTTTCTCTAGGAAGGGCCAGCTACTGTCAATCTCGAGACCAACACAGGAGTGATCATCCAGGCTGAAGCGGCCTATTTCATGACCCACATTGTGATAGCCATGGTAGGGAAGCATAGCAATGTCCAACGTATAGATACAATTGCTTCTTGTTACATCTTGAGCACTGCGTTGGTTTTCCCCGAAGATGAAGGGATGATGCAGCAAAGTAGCGTAAGTATTTCCCTCAGTTTTTGAGAACCAAGGTATCAATCCAGTAGGAGGCTACGCGCGAGTCCCTCGTACCTGCACAAAACAA
Organism: Triticum urartu; assembly: GCF_003073215.2. Lineage (NCBI taxonomy): Eukaryota > Viridiplantae > Streptophyta > Magnoliopsida > Poales > Poaceae > Triticum > Triticum urartu. The sequence continues at coordinate 342,245,563 of NC_053028.1, forward strand.
TTAAATCCTCGCAACCAACGCGAATAGGGGTTGTCAATCCCTACACGGCCACTTACGAGAGTGAGATCTGATAGATATGATAAAGATAATATTTTTGGTATTTTTGTGATAAAGATGCAAAGTAAAATAAAGGTAAAGTAAAGAGCAAAGGAAACAACTAAGTAGTAGGAGATTAATATGATAAAGATAGACCCGAGGGCCATAGGTTTCACTAGTGGCTTCTCTCGAGAGCATAAGTATTCTACGGTGGGTGAACAAATTACTGTTGGGCAATTGACAGAATTGAGCATAGTTATGAGAATATCTAGGTATGATCATGTATATAGGCATCACGTCCGAGACAAGTAGACCGACTCCTTCCTGCATCTACTACTATTACTCCACTCATCGACAGCTATCCAGCATGCATCTAGAGTATTAAGTTAAAAACAGAGTAATGCCTTAAGCAAGATGACATGATGTAGAGGGATAGACTCATGCAATATGATGAAAACCCCATCTTGGTATCCTCGATGGTAACAATACAATACGTGCCTTGCTGCCCCTACTGTCACTAGGAAAGGACACTGCAAGATTGAACCCAAAGCTTAGCACTTCTCCCATTGTGAGAAAGATCAATCTAGTAGGCCAAACCAAACTGATAATTCGAAGAGACTTGCAAAGATAACCAATCATACATAAAAGAATTCAGAGAAGATTCAAATATTATTCATAGATAGACTTGATCAGAAACCCACAATTCATCGGTCTCAACAAACACACCGCAAAAAGAAGATTACATCGAGTAGTTCTCCACAAGAGAGGGGGAGAACATTGTATTGATATCCGTAGGTCTGAGGTAAACTATGACCCGTAGTTAATAACTATGGACCCGTAGGTCTGAGGTAAACTACTCACACTTCATCGGACGGGCTATGGTGTTGATGTAGAAGCCCTTCGTGATCGATGCCCCCTCCGGCGGAGCTTCGGAACAGGCCCCAAGATGGGATCTCGTGGATACAGAAACTTGCGGCGGTGGAATTAGGTTTTTGGCTCCGTTTCTGATCGTTTGGGGTACATAGGTATATATAGGAGGAAGGAGTACATCAGTGGAGCAACAGGGGGCCCACGAGGGTGGAGGGTGCGCCTAGGGTAGGCAGGCGCGCCCCCCTACCTCGTGGCCTCCTATTTTGTGTCTTGACGTAGGTTCCAAGTCTCCCAGGTCTTGTTCGTTGAGAAAATTACTTTCCCGAAGGTTTCATTTCGTTTGGACTCCGTTTGATATTCCTTTTCTTTGAAACCCTAAAATAGGCAAAAAAAACAACAATTCTGGGCTGGGCCTCCGGTTAATAGGTTAGTCCCAAAAATAATATAAAAGTGGATAATAAAACCCAATAATGTCCAAAACAGTAGATAATATAGCATGGATCAATTAAAAATTATAGATACGTTGGAGACATATCAAGCATCCCCAAGCTTAATTCCTGCTCGTCCTCGAGTAGGTAAATGATAAAAAAAGAATTTTTGATGCGGAGTGCTACTTGGCATAATTTTAATGTAATTCTTCTTAGTTGTGGTATGAATATTCAGATCCGAAAGATTCAAGACAAAAGTTCATATTGACATAAAAATAATAATACTTCAAGCATACTAACTAAGCAATTATGTCTTCTCAAAATAACATGGCCAAAGAAAGTTCATCCCTACAAAATCATGTAGTTTAGTCATGCTCCATTTTCGTCACACAAGAATGCTCTCATCATGCACAACCCCGATGACAAGCCAAGCAATTGTTTCATACTTTAGTAATCTCAAACCTATAAACTTTTCACGCAATATATGAGCGCGAGCCATGGACATAGCACTATGGGTGGAATAGAATATGATGATGGGGGTTATGTGGAGAAGACAAAAAAGGAGAAAGTCTCACAACAACGAGGCTAATCAATGGGCTATGGAGATGCCCACCGATTGATGTTAATGCAAGGAGTAGGGATTGCCATGCAACAGATGCACTAGAGCTATAAATGTATGAAAGCTCAACAAAAGAAACTAAGTGGGTGTGCATCCAACTTGCTTGCTCATGAAGACCTAGGGCACTTGAGGAGGCACATTGTTGGAATATACAGGCCAAGTTCTATAATGAAAAATTCCCACTAGTATATGAAAGTGACAAAACAAGAGACTCTCTATCATGAAGATTACGGTGCTACTTTGAAGCACAAGTGTGGAAAAAAGGATAGTAGCATTTCCCCTTATATTTATATTTTTTTATTTGGCCTTCCCTTTTTTTGGCCCTTCCTTTTTTTCTTTTTTGGACAATGCTCTATTAATGATGATCATCACACTTCTATTTATTTACAACTCAATGATTACAACTCGATACTAGAACAAAGTATCTATATGAATGCCTCCGGCGGCGTACGGGGATGCAATGGACCAAGAGTGACATGTTTGAAAGAATTATGAACGGTGGCCTTGCCACAAATACTATGTCAACTACATGATTATGCTAAGCAATATGAAAATGATCAATGTGTCATGACGAACGGAATGATGGAAAGTTGCATGGCAATATATCTCGGAATGGCTATGGAAATGCCATAATAGGTAGGTATGGTGGCTGTTTTGAGGAAGATATAAGGAGGTTTATGTGTGAAAGAGCATATCATATCATAGGGTTTGGATGCACCGGCTAAGTTTGCGCCAACTCTCAATGTGAGAAAGGGCAATGCACGGTACCGAAGAGGCTAGCAAGGATGGAAGGGTGAGAGTGCGTATAATCCATGGACTCAACATTAGTCATAAAGAACTCACATACTTATTGCAAAAATCTACAAGTCATCAAAAACCTCGGTACTACGCGCATGCTCCTAGGGGGTAGATTGGTAGGAAAAGACCATCGCTCGTCCCCGATCACCACTCATAAGGAAGATAATCAAATAACACCTCATGTTTCAAATTTGTTACACAACGTTTACCATACGTGCATCCTATGGGACTTGCAAACTTCAACACAAGTATTTCTCAATTTCATAACTACTCAACTAGCACGACTTTGATATTATTACCTCCATATCTCAAAACAATCATCAAGTATCAAACTTCTCTTGGTATTCAAAACACTCTTAAATTTTTTTACTAACTATGAATACCTAGCATATTAGGATTTTAAGCAAATTACCATGCTATTAAGACTCTCAAAATAATCTAAGTGAAGCATGAGAGATCAATAGTTTCTATAAAACAAATCCACCACCGTGCTCTAAAATATATAAGTGAAGTACTAGAGCAAAACTATATAACTCCAAAGATATAAGCGAAGCACATAGAGTATTCTAACAAATTCCAAATTATGTATGGCTCTCTCAAAAGGTGTGTACAGCAAGGATGATTGTGGTAAACTAAAAACTAAAGACTCAAATCATACAAGACGCTCCAAGCAAAACACATATCATGTGGCGAATAAAAATATAGCTCCAAGTAAAGTTACCGATAGAAGTAGACGAAAGAGGGGATGCCTTCCGGGGCATCCCCAAGCTTTGGATTTTAGGTGTACTTAGATTATCTTGGGGGTGCCATGGGCATCCCCAAGCTTAGGCTCTTGCTACTCCTTGTTCCATAATCCATCAAATCTTTACCCAAAACTTGAAAACTTCACAACACAAAACTCAAAGTAGAAAAGCTCGTGAGCTCCGTTAACGAAAGAAAACAAAAGACCACATCAAGGTACTGTAATGAACTCATTATTTATTTATATTGGTGTTATACCTACTGTATTCCAACTTCTCTATGGTTTATAAACTATTTTACTAGCCATAGATTCATCAAAATAAGCAAACAACACACGAAAAACCAAATCTGTCAAAAACAGAATAGTCTGTAGTAATCTGTAGCTAGCGCAAGATATGGAACCCCAAAAATTCTAAAATAAATTTCTGGACGTTAGGAATTTATCTATTAATCATATTCAAAATGAATTAACTAAATAGCACTTTCCAAATAAAAATGGCAGTAGTTCTCGTGAGCGCTAAAGTTTCTGTTTTTTACAGCAAGTGTAACAAGACTTTCCCCACGTCTTCCCAACGGTTCTACTTGGCACAAACACTAATTAAACACAAAAAATACAACAAAAACAGAGGCTAGATAAATTATTTATTACTAAACAGTAGCAAAAAGAAAGGAATAAAAATAAAATTGGGTTGCCTCCCAACAAGCGCTATCGTTTAACGCCCCTAGCTAGGCATAACAAGCAAGGATAGATCTAGGTATTGCCATAATAGTAAGATAGATTATTAAAACTCATCTCATATTCTCTACATTCGGCGGCAAGCAAAAGTAATCAAAACGGCTAAATTTAATGGGACAAAAATCCCCAAGATCAACCTTGGGAGGTATAGGTTCCTCCTTTGGTCCTTCATATTGCACAACCAATTCATCATTATAAGCATTCCTTTGACAGAACTTTGTGAGCCTACATTCAAGAGAATATCCTAGTTCATTATTTCCAATAGCCAAATCATCATTAAGTTCAGAGATTCTGTCAACTAAAACATTGGTAGGAACACTTTTTCTAAGTTTTTCATTAAAAGCAACATAGTCTAGAGATTGAAAACGCATTATTTCTTCTTGATCAAAGAGGATAGCCTCTATGGGAGGACGGCAAGCGTCCACCCTATAATGTGCAAATATTTATTTGGCCTCTTTTATTATGAATCTAAACTCATGAGCCAAAAAGATAGTAGCGGCACGCTTAACAGAAGAATGCTCAATATTAGAAAATTCTAGGAAAATCCTTTGTATGCAAGGATGCATGTGCATGAATTGTCTTTCAAGTTCGACTACAAGCATGGCAATAGCATCTGCAAGACTACTAGTTCTCTGAAGGATATAACTACCCATAGAAGGTAAAGCACCGGCACAAGTAAAGAAATCTTGAATAACTCCTTTTCCAATAATATTACCACTACCAACACGGAATTTATTTGTATGTAAGATGGGTGGTTCTTTAGCAGGAGCATCAGAATTTTACATGATATTATTATTGTCCATATCGACAATAATTTCCCCAATTTCAGACATAGAGGCGGAAGGTAAAGGGCTAGCCATAACGACAAGCAAACAAACTAACACACAAGCAAACAAAAAGGAAAGAGGGCAAAAATAGGCAAATAGAGAAAGAGAGGGAGGATAGAGAGAGAGAGGGCGAATAAAACGGCAAGGGTGAAGTGGGGGAGAGGAAAACGAGAGGCAAATGGCAAATAATGTAATGCGGGAGATAAGGGTATATGATGGGTACTTGGTATGTTGACTTTTGCGTAGACCTCCCTCGCAATGGTGCCAGAAATCCTTCTGGCTACCTCTTGACCACTGCATTGGTTTTCCCCAAAGAGGAAGGGATGATGCAGCAAAGTAGCATAAGTATTTCCCTCAATTTTTGAGAACCAAGGTATCAATCCAGTAGGAGGCTACGCGTGAGTCCCTCGTACCTGCCAAAAACAAATAAATCCTCGCAACCAGCGCGAATAGGGTTTGTCAATCCCTACACGGCCACTTACGAGAGTGAGATCTGATAGATATGATAAAGATAATATTTTTGGTATTTTTGTGATAAAGATGCAAAGTAAAATAAAGGAAAAGTAAAGAGCAAAGGAAACAACTAAGTAGTAGGAGATTAATATGATAAAGATAGACCCGGGGGCCATAGGTTTCACTAGTGGGTTCTCTCGAGAGCATAAGTATTCTACGGTGGGTGAACAAATTACTGTTGAGCAATTGACAGAATTGAGCATAGTTATGAGAATATATAGGTATGATCATGTATATAGGCATCACGTCCGAGGCAAGTAGACCGACTCCTGCCTGCATCTACTACTATTACTCCACTCATCGACCGCTATCCATCATGCATCTAGAGTATTAAGTTAAAAACAGAGTAACGCCTTAAGCAAGATGACATGATGTAGAGGGATGGACTCATGCAATTGAAGGAAATATGCCCTAGAGGCAATAATAAAGTTATTATTTATTTCCTTGTATCATGATAAATGTTTATTATTCATGCTAGAATTGTATTAACTGGAAACATAATACATGTGTGAATACATAGACAAACAGATTGTCACTGGTATGCCTCTACTTGACTAGCTTGTTGATCAAAGATGGTTATGTTTCCTAACCATAGACATGAGTTGTCATTTGATTAACGGGGTCACATAATTAGGAGAATGATGTGATTGACATGACCCATTCCGTTAGCTTAGCACCCGATCATTTATTATTCTGCTATTGCTTTCTTCATGACTTATACATGTTCCTATGACTATGAGATTATGCAACTCCCGTTTACCGGAGGAACACTTTGTGTGCTACCAAACGTCAAAACATAACTGGGTGATTATAATGGTGCTATACAGGTGTCTCCAAAGGTACTTGTTGGGTTGGCGTATTTCGAGATTAGGATTTGTCACTCCGATTGTTGGAGAGGTATCTCTGGGCCCTCTCGGTAATGCACATCACTTAAGCCTTGCAAGCATTGCAACTAATGAGTTAGTTGCGGGATGATGTATTATGGAACGAGTAAAGAGACTTTCCGGTAACGAGATTGAAATAGGTATTGAGATACCGACAATCGAATCTCGGGTAAGTAACATACTGATGACAAAGAGAACAACGTATGTTGTTATGCGGTTTGACCGATAAAGATCTTCGTAGAATATGTGGGAGCCAATATGAGCATCCAGGTTCCGCTCTTGGTTATTGACCGGAGACATGTCTCGGTCATGTCTACATAGTTCTCGAACCCGTAGGGTCCGCACACTTAACGTTTCGATGACAGTTATATTATGAGTTTATATGTTTTGATGTATCGAAGGTTGTTCGGAGTCCCGGATGTGATCACGGACATGATGAGGAGTCTCGAAATGGTCGAGACATGAAGATTGATATATTGGAAGCCTATGTTTGGATATCGGAAGTGTTCCGGGTGAAATCAGGATTTTACCGGAGTACCGGGAGGTTACACTACTGGAAACAGAGAATTTGCCATCAGTCTGTTCTTTGCCATGTGCCAGCGGATGGCAAAGAACGTCTTTGCCATTTGCTTATAAAAAATAGACGGCAAAGAACTGACAAATGGCAAAGAACCTAGTTGCCATCAGCCAGTTCTTTGCCATCAGCCAGCCGATGGCAAAGAATCTTTGCCGTCTGCTTGCACACGGCAAAGAGGTGGGTGGGGTCCAGTGCTGTAACGGCCAATCAAACCATCTCTTTGCCGTCTGCCAGCAGATGGCAAAAATCTTTTCCGTCTGCTGGCAGATGGCAAAGAAATGGGCGGGGCCAAGTGGATGATGGAGCTGTAACGGCCCACTAGCCCCACCTCTTTGCCATCTGCCAGCCGACGGAAAAGATTCTTTGCCATCAGCTGGCTGATGGCAAAGAGGTGGGGCTTTGCCATATGCTGGCTGATGGCAAAGATGTGGGCCTTTGCCATCCGTTGGCTGATGGCAAAGAAGTGGGACTATCTCCTCCTCTCTCATCTTCAACAAAAATAATCTCCTCCCCTCTCTCCCAGCCCGGCCCCACCCCCCTCTCTCTCCCAGCCCGGCCCTAGCCCTCTCTCTCTCTCCCAGCCCGGCCCCAGCCCTCTCTCTCTCCCCCACCTCTCCCAGCCACCACCGCACCGCACCCCAGCCCCGCGGTTCCTGACGCCGCCCAGCACTGCCACCGGCCCGCCCCTCCCCGCCACCACAGCCCTCCCCTCCCCGCCACCGCAGCCCGCCCCTCCCCGCCACCGCATCCCGCCCCTCCACCATTCCAGGCCGCGGCGCCGCCCCCTCCCCCAACCCTCGAGGATCTTTCCCCTTCCCCCAACCCTAGCCGCCGCACACAGCAGCCATGGTGGACTGCACCTTCAGCGCCGGCAGCCGCCGCTCGTCCATGCTATGAAGCCCTCCCCACCGTGCTCGCCTTCGTCCGCCGCCGTCGCGAACCGTTTCCTCTGTCCCCGACCACACATCCCCGCCCTCGTACACCGCCATCACCGACCGGCTCCTCCGTCCCTGACAAGTCATCTTCGTCCTGCTCGCCGTCTTTCGCCGAAGAACCGGGTGGCTATGTCGATTCTCTGCCTCCTCGACCACCTCTTCCGATTTTGTGAAGGTGATGCCCTCTTTGCTGCCCGACCACCTCTCCCTATACATGTTCATGATCTGCTGCTATATGTTTAGAAAACTGAGAACCATTTTGACTTATGTGATCTGAAGACCCCCCAACCTGCAGAAAATGTTTTTTTTGAATAACCAAAGGTGCCAAGGCGCCAATTCATTACCTAATTATTCAGAGTTCAAACAATTTACATTGAGTGTTACAATTCCCTGAACTTTTATGCTACAACATAGCCACTACAAAGTACAACCTTCCGGAACATGAATCACATTGCTACAGGAGACTTCAAGTGCTTGAACTGATCTTTGTTGGGTAGCTAACTGGGCTAAATCATGAGCCTATTTATTATGAGCAGTTGTCTCCTAACTCCCTTGCTTTGATCTTGTCTGGTGGGCCATTCTATGCACAGACGTTTGTGCTTCGTGGATGGCGAGGGTCAGAGCCGTGGCTCGACATGTCGCCGCCGGCATGCTTGTGGCAGAGCATGGCGGGAGTCGGGGCGGCGTTGTGGTCTAAGGAGAAGCAAGGGTGGCAGCTGCAACTGAGCTTCGATGTAATATTGCATGATGAGCCTTGTTGATTGCTTCTCTTCTGGTCCCTTTTCATTTGCTTGCTCTATGATTCGTTGTTCTAAAAGAATTGCATTTCTTTTTGTAGGTTGGCCTCTCCTGTTCATTTTTGTTGGCCTGACGTACTTACTGGCAGCATTCTACGTGAGGGATTCAGCGTGCCTCTATTTGAGATAAAAATATAGAGGCAAATTTTCAGGTATGCTCTATCGTTTGGAGCAATGCCAGTTTGGTTTGGTTCACATTTTCCTTATAGGTTGATGTTGTATGTAAGTACCAGCCAGAACTGCCATTATATATTTGTTAAGCTAGGAGGCTGCACCAGTCTTAAATTTAAATAGGCTTGCTATCACCTTATTTTGGTAAACGTTTTTGGTCCTGAACATGTTGTGTTTTCATTTATGAGGAGGACTAAAACACATAGTTTTCCCTCGGGCTTGTGGTTCATGAGAGTGGTTAGGTATTAACCTTTGGACAAATTTTTGGGCATGGTTAGTTCGGTTGCTATATATTGATTAAAGCATACTGATGCTTGCATAAACAACAACCTGTTGAAAGTATTGTTGGGTCACTTTTAGGCTTCAAGCTATTTCGATTTTATCATATACAACACTTTTAGGTCAGTAAATACAATGACCTCCCTGTTTTGTTAAATAATCGTGATTGTTGTCATACCATTTTCTCTCCACATTTTTAATCCCACAGAAAAGTGCATCATTTTGTTTTTTATTTACTAAAAGTACATCAATTGTCAATGCAAAACCATGTTGTTGTTCTCAAGTTGAAGCTAATACTCGATGACCAATAATGTTATGAGAACTGTTCTGCAAAGATTTATGCCACAACAAGCATGTAAAAACAAGAGTGAACTTTGTTACTACTTTTGACACTGTAAACATGCGTCGTAGTCATCTCTGTCCAGCTTGGCTACCCAGGCCCCTCGTTCTATAAACTAGATGCAGGGTTAGTTTACCTTTTAGACTCTGAGTTAGATTAGCCGCACCTGTGTATATGTTTGATAGATGAGTTGTGTCAGGTTGTAGGTACTGCTGAGCACAAAGCTATAGTTGGATATAATATTGGATTGACAATCATTTTATGCAAAAGAGTTCTAGTATATTTCAAAATTTGTTTCGTAGAGAAGCTCCATCATTGGAACCAGTATATGTCTGCTGATAAAACCCTTTTGTATGATCATGGTTTTTAGGAATTGATATTCCAATCAATCTGCTGATGCGGTATTTGGGGAGATGAAGGGTGCCGATGGGTTCAATCTAGGGCCCGTCTTTCTCGATCTACATTCATGCTTCACAACAGTTCACCTTCCCACAATTGCTCAGGCTGCACATCTGCTGGCTCATGTGAGTATGGATGCCTTGTATCTTGCAGTTCTTTCTAACTGAGTATTATTGCAGATTCCAAAATAGGACTAACTTCTGCTTGTTTTCTAATCTATTCATTGTACCTCAAGGTGAACCAATCTATCCCACGAGAGCCTATTTTTCTTAATTCTACAATAGAGGATGCCATAGTTTTCGTTTTTTGCTTGGGCTTGTTAGGAACTACAGTAAATGTTTACCTGAAAGCTAATGCTGTTGCACAATGTCTTCTTTACCGTTTCATTTTTATTGGGAGAAAAATGATGCTTTTCATAAATTGTGCTAATGTGAACATGAGTTGTGCGTGTTGATATAAATGTATTGGAAAAATGGTCTGGTTGCGGAACATTTGGTACACAATTTTTTATTCAAGATGGAACAAGTTTGTTATCGATATTCCAGTAAATGGTTTGTATAGTTTGCTTTGTTATTAATCAAACATATGGTTGTATGGTTATGGATTTCAGAGGAATATTGATACAAAACAGATAGTCTTTTTCTTTTTCATTTCCTGATATGCCATTTAACTTCGCCAAACAGAACAAAGATAGCTACGAAGAAGAGCATGTATAATTGAAATACTTGTGTGATGTCTACATTTTTGTCCTCATATATCCGCTGTTCATCTCAATCCAGTAGACACAATTTTGTTATTATGTGCTGATATGCTCTGCAATTTACTAACAATAATCTTGTGTAATGCACACTAACATGGCCAGATGGTATACTGCATTGGGTTTTCCCTGTCGGTTAAGATTTCCATGTGTTCTAATCTGCCCCTCAATATATTTATGTTCACTCTTTCAATACTTGCCTTACTCTAGCCCCTTGCGCCATCGGCGCAATGGGTCATCTAGTGTATTGTTCATAGAAGATCCTGTCACGACCGGTTTTTCAATAAAAATGTTTATTGAGAAACCAATCTTTTGAATCCAGTATGAGAAAAATCCTCCTTTCCGGTAGACAAATTCTTGATACAATAAGCCAGTAGCATAAAATATATTACAGGGTCGAGCTACGGTTGCTCAACCAAATTATTACAAGCACGCCAATAATTATACATAATGGCGGACATGACACAGTGGTGTGGAGGCATACTACTGCCTCGAGGATAGGGTGGTGGTGGCAAAACACAGCGGGGAGTGAGATACATGACTCTAAAACTGGCATCTCATCGAGCGTCGAGATGAGGCTCGATGAATTTATTTGGTAGCGGAAGCGGATATAATACAGTGACCAAATCCAGGGTCGCACGAGACTGACTGGGATTCCTCTAGGCTCGGACTCGCTATCAAATTCTTCATCCATGAGATCGCCTTTGTCAGCATCTGGCCAAATCAACAAGCCAGGAGATTACTTTGAAAGTACTCGCAAGACAGTTCGGACGTAAGATATAACAAAAGCGTGCATGGATGCGTCATGATTAATTTTAACAGTGGCACATTAATTCGTAAAAACAAGACAGGTAAAAAGGGGGTCGGTGGTAGTCCGCTCGAAAACCCAACAAAATAACTGTAAACCCAATCGGGTGTCTGAAGCGACACCTCGATAGGAAGATAAATAAATAAATCACGCCGCAATCGGGCGTCTAGGCGACACCACATAAAGGGCTTTAAAAGAAATGCCACAGTCCGGCGTCTGGGCGACGCCACATAAAGGGCTTTAAAAGAAATGCCACAGTCGGGCGTCTGAGCAACGCCACATAAAGGGCTTTAAAAGAAATGCCACAGTCGGGCGTCTGAGCGACGCCACATAAAGGGTTTTAAAAGAAATGCCACAGTCGGACGTCTGAGCGACATCACAGAAAGGGCTTTCATTGAAAGTAAAATATAACAATGCCACAGTCGGACGTCTGAGCGACATCACAGAAAGGGCTTTTATTGAAAGTAAATAATAACAATGCCACAGTCGGACGTCTGAGCGACATCACAGAAAGGGCTTTTATTCACAAGTAAATAATACTCATAATAAATATTCAATTCATGAAAATAAACGGGTTAGTCCATCCACAGGAATAAACATTTAACCGGACTTAGCTCTCATGTGATTCACCGGAGTCTCTGTCATCAAAACTGACATTTGTCAGGATAAGATAATACCGAACTTGGACGTGGAATAGATGATTCAAAGGAATATATGACTCTGCAGAGTTTGTACGAAATTTTTTCCCACAGCCAACGGATTTCCGTAGTCACGAAGGACTAGTTCCGTTTACGTTATTTCGGAAGAAAACACAGCTAACCAGTACACACCCATCCTACCTCTCGATGCCAGGAATCACCCTAGACATCGTCCAAGAAAAACTTTTGAGACGGGGAGATCACAATCTCGAATAGCATGGGATCAAATTTATATACGCGCGCTCTAAGGGGTGCCCCCCTCTCGGTCCCAACCGGAAACACCCATGCCCCCTGACCGGATGACTGGCTTTAATCCAGGGCCATGGAACCATCATCACGGACTCTCCTTTTGGTGTGTACCAGGGAAGCGGTTTGCAACTTACTAAGCCATATTCCTTGTGGAAAACATGTGGTAGTACAGGGAAGGAAGAATGGAAGGAACTGGACTGATACGGGTTGACACTGAAGTCATATAGCCTGGCATAAGACTGGCATGCTACAACACTGCCATCTTACCCATCCTCATGCCAACACATGGCCATGCATACTCACATCCATCCACTTATGGATTTTCGAAACTCACTTGCCTCATCGTTGCATGTAACATGACCTTCGTCGGTATGCTCATCAACATGCCATGAAACTACTTAATGCAAACATGCCAAAACAATCATCATATCAAAAGTTCAAACATGCTTGCCTGGTTCAGAGTAGTCGGAGCCTAGCTCGGTGAAGTTTGCGGTCCCGTCACCTCCTTCGGTATCTACGGTATAAAGAAAATATACGCGCTATCGTGAATACCGTGAGGTGCACAAAAATTATTCCAAATATTTTTCAAATAAATATGATAAAAAACTAGACAAAAATTTGAAGAGGACAGAAAAAGAATCACTCAAAAATTCCTTTCTGTTAAAAAGTTATAAGGGTTTTAACCCAAGGATCCATCTGTAATGAAACAGAAAACTTCCAGGGGCTAACTTATAAAAACAGAAAACGATTCGATAAAGAATACGCCGGCCCAGAGGGGTGACGTACTTTGGCAGAAGACGCCTTCAGAAAACGGTTCGTTTAAAAATAACTGAGAGGCTGACGGGCGGGTCCCACCCGTCAGGTTTGAATATTCAAACGGGGCGGCAGAGCTCGACGGTGCCCGAGAGCCGCGGTGGTCGCCGGCGGCGATCCACGGCGAGGCAGGGCGATCGGGGGTTACCTTCGTGATCAGTGCACCCTTCCGCGTCTGTGGGTGGTGGTGGTGGTCGCCGGCGAGCACCACGTCGACGGCGGCCGTTGCTCCGGCGGACGGTGGCTCGGGCGTTGATGGAGCTCGTCGGGGAGAGCTGCGAAGGCCAAATTGGAGTGGGGGTTAGACTCTTGGGTGCTCGAGGAGGGTACTGACGAAGTTTGGGCGCCGGGGACGGCCTCACCGGAGCGAATCGAGACGGAGGCCGAGGCGGAACGGGGCGGCCGGAGTCGGGGGAGGAGACCTCCTCGAGGTCCTCCTAGTGGCCTGGCGGGGCTTTGGTGAGGTGCAGTGGTGGTGCGTGCTCGAGGGTGAGCTCGGGGTTCCCTTTTATAGGCGATCCGAGGCGGTGGCCGTGGACGGATAAGTCCGGTGGTGGATTACGGCGGCGCAGTGGCTGGACGGGGAGATTAGGGAGTTGGGCGTCATCATGGAGGTCTACTGGTCCCATTTAGGTGCTAACCGCAGCGGGATTTGGTTGCTTAGGGGGAGCTCGATGGAACGGGGCGACGCGGGCCCGTCGGCAGCAGGGAGCACGCTCTATGCGTGCCGCGCCATGGCGAGGGTGCTGCATGCGTGCGCTGGCGAGGAAATGGCCACGCGGAGCCACCAGGGAGTTTGGGCGGCGCCGAACGGCGTTGAGCCGCCGTTCTGCTCCCTGTCGGCGCTACGGTGGTTCGGCCGCCGCAAGACACGCCGGCGCAGGCGGGCCAGGGTGTGGAGCTCCGGACAAGCAGGCCAGGCGGCGAGCAACGTGCCAAGGGCACTGTGGCCGCGTGACTGAAATCTGACGAAGAGAAACGACACTGAACCCTGAAGTTAACTGAAGATGAACAGAAATGGTGCATGCATGGTGTTCGACAGAATGATCTAGGCATCTAGGGATTTTTCCTTGAGCTGAAACTTGGTGGGGTGGCCTCTCATTGCACCAGGAGGCTGCCTGAATTTTGGTAGAATTTTTGGAGAATAGGAGATATGAATTTCACCAAATTTGGCAAATCTGGTCCAAACTTGCAGTGAGTGAAATTTGAAAAATTTGAAAAGAAGAAGAGTGGATCAAGATGGTTTTAGGTTGTGGGTACTAAGGACAATCCAGAGGAGTTGCTTTGAGATAAAAACTCAAAGGCAATGAGGTACTTGCTTTGAAAATCACTCAGGCTCAAAATAATTGGCAGAAATGATTTGAGAGATAAAATAATTGAAATAAAATCCAAAACTTGTTTGGACTTGTTGAGACAGAGAATTTAGATTGTTCAAAGGTGGAAGGAGGGATTTTGAGAAGATTTACTATAGGAGACATGGTAAAACCATGGGTGGTTTTCAAGATAAGAAAAACCTCAAAATTCATAGAGTTCTTTTTATAAGAAAAAGAATAATTTCCAAAAATATACTTTGAGAAGGGAACCATCAGAGAAGGAGTATTAAATGATCAAACACCATAGTTTGAAGAAGATACAAAAATAAAAATCCTTGCCAAAGAAGTTTTTAAGAGGAAGGTTTTTTGGAAAAAAATTTAAATGGCCTCTTTTCAAAAACCAACAAAGTTGTTGCTGAAAAACCAAATAAAATTTTTGGAGTGTTACAACACCTACCCCCTTAGGAAAAATCTCGTCCCCAAGATTTCAGTTGATCCTTAAATAAGTATGGATGCTCTGTCCGAAGGAAATCCTCTCTTTCCCAAGTTGCTTCACTCTCGGTGTGATTGCTCGACTGAACTTTGAAAAACTTGATGGTTTTCTGTCGGGTCTTCCTTTCAGACTCCTCTAATAATTTTACTAGGCGTTCTCGATAGGTGAGGTCTGGTTGCACGTCAATTTTCTCATGGGATACTTGCTTCTCTGGTTTGCTTACGCACTTCCTTAATTGCGAAACGTGGAACACGTCGTGGACATCGGATAATTCTTTGGGTAAGTCTAGCTGGTAGGCTACGGTGCCTCTTCGTGCCACTATGCAGAATGGTCCAATGAATCTTGGTGCTAACTTCCCTTTAATCTTAAACCGTTGCAGTCCCCTCATAGGTGATACTCGTAGGTACACAAATTCACCGGGTTCAAAATTGACCCCACGATGTTTCTGATCGTAATAACTCTTCTGTCGGCTTTGAGCGGTCTTGAGTTGGTCCCTGATTAGCTTGACCTTTTCCTCGGTTCTTTGAGCATGTCTGGGCCGAAGATACGGCTGTCTCCGGTTTTTGACCAATTTAGCGGGGTACGACACCTCCGTCCGTATAGGGCTTCAAAAGGTGCCATTTGCAGGCTGGCCTGGTAACTGTTGTTGTATGCGAACTCGGCATATGGCAGGCTTTCTTCCCAACTGGTTCCATAGGTGAGGACACATCCTCTCAGCATGTCTTCTAAAATTTGGTTTACGCGTTTAGTCTGTCCATCAGTCTGGGGATGGTAGGCTGTATTGAAGGCCAGTTGAGTTCTCAGAGCCTGTTGTAAATGATCCCAGAATCTTGAGACGAACTGAGTGCCTCTGTCGGATATTATAGTCTTCGAGACTCCATGCAGACGAACTATACGGGAGAGATAAATCCTGGCAAGCCTCTGAGTGTTGTAGGTTGTCTTCACTGGAATGAAATGTGCCACCTTGGTTAATCTATCAGTGATGATATGGCATCATTCCCGTGTCGTGACCGAGGTAGTCCGACATTGAAATCCATCCCTATTTCATCCCATTTCCACTCAGGTATTTTGTTTGGTTGCAGTAGTCCGGCTGGTTTTTGATGCTCAACTTTTATGCGTTGACAAGAATCGCAACATGCAACGAATGTGGCTATGTCCCTCTTCATACCGTGCCACCAAAATCTTTCCTGAATATCCTTATACATTTTGGTTCCTCCAGGGTGGATCGAATATTGGGCGGTGTGTGCTTCAGCTAGAATTTGCTGTTTGAGGTCCTCTATGTTTGGCACGCAGAGTCTGTCTCCGTACCATAATATTCCTCCATCGTCTATGACGAACTCCGAGGCCTTGCCCATACTCACCTTTCTTTTAATTCCTTCAATGCTGGGGTGACCAGGCTGAGCTTCTTTAATTCTCTCCCCAAGGTCGGGCTGTATTTCCAAGTTTGTTATGGTGCCTCCCGCGATCATTAACAAGTTGAGTTTGGCAAATTCTTGTTGGAATTCAGGTCTCAAGCTTTGCAGACTGTTTTCGTCGGAGCTGGGGTTCCGACTAAGAGCATCGGCCACTACATTTGCTTTTCCTGGATGATAGTGGATACCAACATCATAATCCTTTACCAATTCCAACCAGCGTCGTTGCCGCAAGTTTAGTTCTGGCTGTGTGAAAATATATTTGAGACTTTTATGGTCCGTGTATATTTCACATCGATTACCAAGCAAGAAATGCCTCCATTCCTTAAGTGCATGAATGACTGCTGCCATTTCTAAGTCATGAGTGGGATAATTTTCCTCATGCTTGCGAAGTTGCCTTGAGGCGTATGCGACAACCTTGCCTTCTTGCATCAACACGCACCCGAGGCCCTTTCGGGATGCGTCACAATACACTTCAAAATTCTTGTGTATGTCTGGCACAATTAATACCGGTGCTGTCGTTAATTTCCGTTTTAGCTCTTGGAAACTTTTCTCGCAGGCGTCTGTCCATTCGAACTTCTTGTCCTACTTGAGTAACTGCGTCATTGGCTTGGCTATGGTGGAGAATCCTTCAATAAATCTGCGGTAATATCCTGCCATTCCCAAGAAACTTCGTATGTCCGTTACGCTGGCTGGTGACTTCCAGCCAAGTATGGCCCTGACTTTCTCCGGGTCCACTGCGATACCGTCATGGGTCAGCACGTGTCCTATAAAGCCTACTTGTCTTAGCCAAAATTCGCACTTGCTGAACTTGGCATACAATTGATGTTTCCTGATTTCTCCTAGCACAATCCTGAGATGTTCCGCGTGCTCATCTGGTGTCTTGGAGTATATCAGAATATCGTCGATAAATACCACAACGAGCTTGTCCATAAACTTCATAAATACTTTGTTCATGAGGTGAAAAAAATATGCGGGGGCGTTCGTTAATCCAAAAGGCATAACTGTGAACTCATATAGTCCATATCTGGAGGTGAAGGCTGTTTTGGGGATATCTTTTGTTCGCACTTTTAATTGATGGTATCCTGACCTTAAGTCAATCTTTGAGAATACCTTGGCCTGAGCGAGCTGATCAAATAAATCATTTATCCGTGGCATCGGGTATTTGTTCTTGACTGTGACCATGTTAAGTGCTCGGTAGTCTATGCACAATCTCAGTGTCCCATCCTTCTTTTTGGCAAATAAAATTGGTGATCCCCAAGGTGAGGAGCTGGCTCGAATGTATCCTTGTTCAGCAATTCCTTTATTTGTTTCTTCAACTCAATCAACTCGGATGGTGCCATTCTGTATGGTTTCTTGTATATGGGGGTGGTTCCTGGTGCTAGCTCAATGCTGAATTCTATCTCTCGGTCTGGTGGCATGCCTGGTAGTTCTTCGGGAAATACGTCTGGAAATTCACATACTACTGGAACTTTGTTTAGCTCAGAAACGTCCACCTTATTCAATCTCGGCTGCCGGGGTATTTTTCTTTCTTTGGCTGATACTTTTATTGTCTTCCCGTGGTGGTGTGTGAGAATTACGGTCCGGTTGAAACAGTCAATAAAACCTTTGTTGGTGGTTAACTAGTCCATCCCTAGGATGACATCCAGTCCTTTATTTTCTAACACAATAAGATTGGCGTGAAATTTCAATCCTTCGAACTCAATAACCACATTCTGACAGTAACTCTGAGTAACTTGCTGAATCCCAGGGGACTTGATGATCATGGATTTTTCCAGAGGAAGCATCAAAAAATTATTTTGCAAAGCAAAACTTTTCGAAATGAATGAGTGAGAAGCTCCAGAATCAAACAAAACCATTGCAGGTATTGTGTTGACAGGAAACGTACCGAGTACGATATCCGGAGCGTTTTGTGCTTCTTCTTTGGTCACGTGGTTTAGATGACCCTTCCTGTGGTTGTTGTTGGGGTTGAAATTGTTGCGCTTGGGCGCTGAATTATTTCCACCGTTGTTTGGCTTCGGGGTCGAGTTCCTTGGCTTGGGGCACCGTTTGGCATAGTGCCCTTCTTCTCCACAAGCGTAGCAAGTAACGCCTGGGCGATATGTGAACTCATTGTCCCTTGCATGGAAATTCTTGGTTGGGCGTGAGACGTTTGTCGTAGGTTTGTGTGTCCCACCTTCCTGAAAATCTATCTTGCTTCGGTGGTTGCGCGCAAGAGTAGTCTGGTCTCTTTTTCGCTTGCGGAAATCCTCCAAGCTACGTCTCTCATTTTCCAGAGTAATGGCTTTGTCCACTAGTGTCTTAAAATCTGGAAAAGTGTGTACGACCAGTTGGCATTTAAGCGCGGGCGCTAGACCGTCAAGGAATTTATCCATCTTCTTGCTTTCAGTCATACGTTCTTCATTGGCGTAGCGAGACAACAGAGTAAATTGACCGTTGTATTCTGACACTGTCATGTTCCTTTGTTTGAGGTCATCGAACTCTCTCTTCTTGATTTTCATAATACTCTTAGGAATGTGTGCACCACGGAAACCTTCCTTGAAATCATCCCAGGGTATATCACTTTCGTTGGGGTGCATGTGCAGAAAATTCTCCCACCATGATGCAGCTGCTCCTGTGAGATAGTGCGGAGCATATAGTACTTTCTTGAGGTCTGAACATTGTGCAATAATTAATTTTCTTTCCATGTCTCGGAGCCAATCCTCGGCTTCAAGAGGCTTGTCAGTATGAGAAAATGTTTGGGGACGCGTCTTCTGTAGCTCAGATAACTTGGATTGCTGCTGATACTGTCCACGGTGATTTCCCATGTTGATGACTTGGTTCATCATTTCCCGATGTTGTTGCTGACTCTGCTCATAAAGGCGACACATTTGTGAAAGTGCCGATTCACTGCCCTGTTGGCTTGACTGTCCCTGTGCGAACTTGTTGCTGGGTTGTGTATCATAATTTTCCTCTGGTGGAGTTGGCATGGAGCGAGTCCAAGGACGAGACATTTTTCACTCTGGGGATATATTTTGTAAAACCCATAAGAAAAGCGAAAAGGGTCGCAAAAACAATTCCATAAATGCACAAAGCTGGCAAATAAATTAAATAACCAAGCTTACTTAAGAAAAACAAATCGATTTGCGCGCGGAGAAGGACTGCTCATTACATATCTTACACGCAGACAGTAATTATACAATACATCACTCAGGATATGCGTACATAATCCTGACATGTTATTTAGGCTAGTGCACTCCTCTAGATCCTACATGATGCGCAAACAGGCTACTCCTCACAACCTATGTACATATAAACATATCGTACAAAGCGGTACATTGCATGGCGGCTAAGCGTACTCAGGCGGAGATGTTGATGATCTCCTTTGCCCTGCCGAGGGTGAGGCGTAGCGAGGCTGGGGACTCGAATTCCTCCTCGCTAATAGGCTCCATACGTGTAGTGTTGCGCCGAGTAGATGGAGCGGGTGCCAGGGGCGGAACAACACGAATAGGAGTGGGCGCGAAGGGTGGTGCAGTGCGCGCTGGAGTGGGCGCAATGACCTGGTTGAATTCTTCGGTAGAAGGCAGGCGACGAGTAGGTGCATAAGATGCTGAGGACGAGACAAAAGTCAGTGGCGGTGCGGTGGGCAGGAGCTCCCTCCTGTTGGCGGCACAACCATGGACTGAGTCCATGCGGGCAGCCACGAAGTCGTCCACCAGGTTGTCGAAGGCTGCCTCCAGGGCCCGGAGATACTCAATAAGCATCTCAAAAGCCTCGTCTCGTTCTCCTCCGGGACAGGAGAATGCGTAGTGACAGGTGTAAGGCACATGGCATGGAAGATAACGGTAACGACGAGTCTTCATCACGGGGAGGACATCCCTGAGACGAGCTATCGCCTTGCGGGCTGCCATCTGCATAGCATGCCTCTCCGTAGGCATGGCTCTTCCCAAGAACCGGAAGCGGCGTAACTCACCACGCCCTCCCTTGAACTGCACCGCGGCCTGGTGCAAGGTCAGACTGTCGTTGACTCGGTGCTGGCAGAGTGTGAAGACTGGGCGCACAGATGGCCCCATCGCGACCTGAACGATGAAGGAGAGAAGCTTGACGAACCCATCGGGCACGTTGGTGAAGGTCTGAGACTCGCAGCTGTTGTCGGCCATCTACAAAAGTAGGCAAAAATTCTGAATGGTCAGATCATAAATTTATGCTGACTGTCAGAAAATGACTACAATTGCAAAAAAATAAATATAAATTGGCTCTATCATGCTAATAACCAATTAGCGATCGCACCTAGTGGCTTCCTACAGTCAGCCTGGCTCTGATACCAAGCTTGTCACGACCGGTTTTCCAATAAAATGTTTATTGAGAAACCAATCTTTTGAATCCAGTATGAGAAAAATCCTCCTTACCGGTAAACAAATTCTTGATACAATAAGCCAGTAGCATAAAATATATTACAGGGTCGAGCTACGGTTGCTCAACCAAATTATTACAAGCACGCCAATAATTATACATAATGGCGGACATGACACAATGGTGTGGAGGCATACTACTGACTCGAGGATAGGGTGGTGGTGGAAAAACACAGCGGGGAGTGAGATACATGACTCTAAAACTGGCATCTCATCTAGCGTCGAGGTGAGGCTCGATGAATTTATTTGGTAGCGGAAGAGGATATAATACAGTGACCAAATCCAGGGTCGCACAAGACTGACTGGGATTCCTCTAGGCGTCGGACTCGCTATCAAATTCTTCATCCATGAGATCGCCTTCGTCAGCATCTGGCCAAATCAACAAGCCAGGTGAGTACTTTGAAAGTACTCGCAAGACAGTTCGAACGTAAGATATAACAAAAGCGTGCATGGATGCGTCATGATTAATTTTAACAGTGGCACATTAATTCGTAAAAACAAGACAGGTAAAAAGGGGGTCGGCGGTAGTCCGCACAAAAACCCAACAAAATAACTGTAAACCCAATCGGGTGTCTGAAGCGACACCTCGATAGGAAGATAAATAAATAAATCACGCCGCAGTCGGGCGTCTAGGCGACACCACATAAAGGGCTTTAAAAGAAATGCCACAGTTGGGCATCTGGGCGACGCCACATAAAGGGCTTTAAAAGAAATGCCACAGTCGGGTGTCTGAGCGACGCCACATAAAGGGCTTTAAAAGAAATGCCACAGTCGGGCGTCTGAGCAACGCCACATAAAGGGCTTTAAAAGAAATGCCATAGTCGGATGTCTGAGCGACATCGCAGAAAGGGCTTTCATTGAAAGTAAAATATAACAATGCCACAGTCGGACGTCTGAGCGACATCACAGAAAGGGCTTTTATTGAAAGTAAATAATAACAATGCCACAGTCGGACGTCTGAGTGACATCACAGAAAGGGCTTTTATTCACAAGTAAATAATACTCATAATAAATATTCAATTCATGAAAATAAACGGGTTAGTCCATCCACAGGAATAAACATTTAACCGGACGTAGCACTCATGTGATTCACCGGAGTCTCTGTCATCAAAACTGACATTTGTCAGGATAAGATAATACCGAACTTGGACGTGGAATAGATGATTCAAAGGAATATATGACTCTACAGAGTTTGTACGAAATTTTTTCCAACAGCCAACGGATTTCCGTAGTCACGAAGGACTAGTTCCGTTTACGGTATTTCGGAAGAAAACACAGCTAACCAGTACACACCCATCCTACCTCTCGATGCCAGGAATCACCCTAGACATCGTCCAAGAAAAACTTTTGAGACGGGGAGATCACAATCTCAAATAGCAGGGGATCAAATTTATATACGCGCGCTCTAAGGGGTGCCCCCTCTCGGTCCCAACCGGAAACACCCATGCCCCCTGACCGGATGACTGGCTTTAATCCAGGGCCATGGAACCATCATCACGGCCTCTCCTTTTGGTGTGTACCAGGGAAGCGGTTTGCAACTTACTAAGCCATATTCCTTGCGGAAAACATGTGGTAGTACAGGGAAGGAAGAATGGAAGGAACTGGACTGATACGGGTTGACACTGAAGTCATATAGCCTGGCATAAGACTGGCATGCTACAACACTGCCATCTTACCCATCCTCATGCCAACACATGGCCATGCATACTCACATCCATCCACTTATGGATTTTCGAAAGTCACTTGCCTCATCGTTGCATGTAACATGACCTTCATCGGTATGCTCATCAACATGCCATGAAACTACTTAATGCAAACATGCCAAAACAATCATCATATCAAAAGAGTTCAAACATGCTTGCCTGGTTCAGAGTAGTCGGAGCCTAGCTCGGTGAAGTTCGCGGTCCCGTCACCTCCTTCGGTATCTACGGTATAAAGAAAATAATACGCGCTATCGTGAATACCGTGAGGTGCACAAAAATTATTCCAAATATTTTTCAATAAATATGATAAAAAACTAGACAAAAATTTGAAGAGGACAGAAAAAGAATCACTCAAAAATTCCTTTTTGTTAAAAAGTTATAAGGGTTTTAACCCAAGGATCCATCTGTAATGAAACAGAAAACTTCCAGGGGCTAACTTATAAAAACAGAAAACGATTCGATAAAGAATACGCCGGCCCAGAGGGGTGACGTACTTTGGCAGAAGACGCCTTCAGAAAACGGTTCGTTTAAAAATAACTGAGAGGCTGACGGGCGGGTCCCACCCGTCAGGTTTGAATATTCAAACGGGGCGGCAGAGCTCGACGGTGCCCGAGAGCCGCGGTGGTCGCCGGCGGCGATCCACGGCGAGGCAGGGTGGATCGGGGGTTACCTTCGTGATCAGTGCACCCTTCCGCGTCTGTGGGTGGTGGTGGTGGTCGCCGGCGAGCACCATGTCGACGGCGGCCCTTGCTCCGGCGGACGGTGGCTCGGGCGTTGATGGAGCTCGTCGGGGAGAGCTGCGAAGGCCAAATTGGAGTGGGGGTTAGACTCTTGGGTGCTTGAGGAGGGTACTGACGATGTTTGGGCGCCGGGGACGGCCTCACCGGAGCGAATCGAGACGGAGGCCGAGGCGGAACGGGGCGGCCGGAGTCGGGGGAGGAGACCTCCTCGAGGTCCTCCTAGTGGCCTGGCGGGGCTTTGGTGAGGTGCAGTGGTGGTGCTTGCTCGAGGGTGAGCTCGGGGTTCCCTTTTATAGGCGATCCGAGGCTGTGGCCGTGGACGGGTAAGTCCGGTGGTGGATTACGGCGGCGCAGTGGCTGGACGGGGAGATTAGGGAGTTGGGTGTCATCGTGGAGGTTTACTGGTCCCATTTAGGTGCTATCCGCAGCGGGATTTGGTTGCTTAGGGGGAGCTCGACGGAACGGGGCAACGCGGGCCCGTCAGCGGCAGGGAGCGCGCTCTGTGCGTGCCGCGCCATGGCGAGGGTGCTGCATGCGTGCGCTGGCGAGGAAATGGCCACGCGGAGCCACCAGGGGGTTTGGGCGGCGCCGAACGGCGTTGAGCCGCCGTTCTGCTCCCTGTCGGCGCTACGGTGGTTCGGCCGCCGCAAGACACGCAGGCGGGCCAGGGTGCCACCGACGCCAGGGCCAGGCGTGTGGAGCTCCGGACAAGCAGGCCAGGCGGCGAGCAACGTGCCAAGGGCACTGTGGCCGCGTGACTGAAATCTGACGAAGAGAAACGACACTGAACCCTGAAGTTAACTGAAGATGAACAGAAACAGTGCATGCACGGTGTTCAACAGAATGATCTAGGCATCTAGGGATTTTTCCTTGAGCTGAAACTTGGTGGGGTGGCCTCTCATTGCACCAGGAGGCTGCCTGAATTTTGGTAGAATTTTTGGAGAATAGGAGATATGAATTTCACCAACTTTGGCAAATCTGGTCCAAACTTGCAGTGAGTGAAATTGGAAAATTTTGAAAAGAAGAAGAGTGGATCAAGATGGTTCTAGGTTGTGGGTACTAAGGACAACCCAGAGGAGTTGGTTTGAGATAAAAACTCAAAGGCAATGAGGTACTTGCTTTGAAAATCACTCAGGCTCAAAATAATTGGCAGAAATGATTGGAGAGATAAAATAATTGAAATAAAACCCAAAACTTGTTTGGACTTGTTGAGACAGAGAATTTAGATTGTTCAAAGGTGGAAGGAGGGATTTTGAGAAGATTTACTATAGGAGACATGGTAAAACCATGGGTGGTTTTCAAGATAAGAAAAACCTCAAAATTCATAGTTCTTTTTATAAGAAAAAGAATAATTTCCAAAAATATACTTTGAGAAGGGAACCATCAGAGAAGGAGTTTTAAATGATCAAACACCATAGTTTGAAGAAGATACAAAAATAAAAATCCTTGCCAAAGAAGTTTTTAAGAGGAAGGTTTTCTGGAAAAAAAATTTTAAATGGCCTCTTTTCAAAAACCAACAAAGTTTTTGCTGAAAAACCAAATAAATTTTTTGGAGTGTTACAGATCCCAATCGGTGAAAACTGAGAACCATTTTGACTTTTCCTCTCATTCAAACAACCACACTCTACACAGACACACCAGGTGTGCTTCTTTCTCACTTGTGTAGTTTCCCTTCTGTCTCAACTACTCTATTTTTCCAAGCCAAAATCCGGGATGAGGATATAAATCCTTTTTGTTTTGTTTTTATGACGACACAAAAATCTTGCTAGTTCTATTCTCTTCAGTTTGTACTTTGGAGCACATCAGGAAGCAGCCACACTGGTACAATATGAAAGATCTTGCATTTTGGTATCCTAATTCACAACATTCATAGGTGGATATAGTTTTGTTTCAAAGTATTGGTTGCAACATAAAAAATATGGAGACTAGTCTGTGTAGGATAAGACTCCATTTCCATTTTCATAATAAAAATGAGGCCGTGTCCTTTGATCAAAAAACAAATCTTGCCTATATTATCAACACTTACGGTTATAGTAGTACATATTTTGCTATACTCAGTGTCAAATCCTATATATTCCGCCAGGCTTAGTTGCATTTTAGATTTGTCCTTGATGTTCGGCCCCGCTTACGTTTATTTCCTGCCTCCGTCGGTGCCTATTTCACATACAAATTGGATATTTAGTTGTATATTTAGCACCAACAAAACCATAAAGCTTACTATAGTCTCCATATGTATATTTTATAGAAGATTAGATCACGTTTCTTTATACACACACAAAGAAGATTAGATCACGTTTCTTTATACACACACAAAGAAGATTAGATCACCAAAATGACTTAGTATGCTTAGCTAGCTCAAAAATGACATAATAACCATACTTAGCTCCAAAATGACCTATTTTACAGATATAAGTTGCATCATAATAATCTTCACATTTTAGTTGCATCATAATAATCTTCTTCTTCTAGTCTTCTTCTTCTAACTTCTTCTTTCCCATTTTGTAGATTTGCTTCAGATCACGGAAGCTTGGGTTGATGGAGTGCTTGTCTTTAGTTTTTGTTTTGACTTTGTGAAACTTGCTACTGTTGGTAACATGTGTTGGATATATTTGTGTTCATGAGTATTGGTAATATGTGTTGAATATGCTATATTAGTTATATATATATATGTTTGATTTTCTGTGAAAATGAATTCATATAAGAAAAAACAAAATTAAATTAGGCAATATAGGCACTTTGCCATCCGCTGGCAGATGGCAAAGAGGCTACGTGGCAGCAACCTGTGAAGCGCTCGTCTGGACTATTTGTTCTCTTTGCCATCTTCTGGCCGATGGCAAAGAGCCTGCACCCATTGCCATCAGCTGGTAGATGGCAAAGAGCATGCAGCCTTTGCCATCAGCTGGCCAATGGCAAAGAGCCTGCACCCATTGCCATCTGCCAGCAGACAGCAAAGAAACATTTACCAGAGTTTATTCAGCCGGCCCTTTGCCATCTGTTGGCAGATGGCAAAGCCCTTTGCCATCCGCTGTCCATGCCTTTGCCATCTGCCATGGCAGATGGCAAAGTGCCTGATTCAAGTAGTGTTACCGTAACCCCCCAGGGACTTAATGGGCTTTAGTGGACCTAGGTGGAAGAGAGGAGAGGCGGCTAGGGCTGGGTCGCGCGCCCCTCCCCCCTAGTCTGAATAGGACAAGGAGAGGGGGCGGCGCCCCCCTTCCTTCTCCTCCTCCACTCTTTCCCCCTTCCAAGTCCTAATCCAACTAGGAAAGGAGGGAGTCCTCCTCCCGGTGGGAGCAGGACTTCTCCTGGCGCGCCTCCTCCCTGGCCAGCCGCACCCCCCTTGCTCCTTTATATACGGGGGCAGGGGGCACCCCATAGACACAACAATTGATCGTTTGATCTTTTAGCCATGTGCGGTGCCCCCCTCCACCATAGTCCACCTCGATATTACTGTAGCGGTGCTTAGGCGAAGCCCTGCGTCGGTAGTACATCAACATCGTCACCACGCCGTCGTGCTGACGAAACTCTCCCTCAACACTCGGATGGATCGGAGTTCGAGGGATGTCATCGGGCTGAACGTGTGCTGAACTCGGAGGTGCCGTACGTTCGGTACTTGATCGGTCGGATCGTGAAGGCGTACGACTACATCAACCGCGTTGTGCTAACGCTTCCGCTTTCGATCTACGAGGGTACGTGGACAACACTCTCCCCTCTCGTTGCTATGAATCACCATGATCTTGCGTGTGCGTAGGAGTTTTTTTGAAATTACTACGTTCCCCAACAGTGGCATCCGAGCCAGGTTTTATGCGTAGATGTCATATGCACAAGTAGAACACAAGTGAGTTGTGGGCGATATAAGTCATACTGCTTACCAGCATGGCATACTTTGGTTCGGCGGTATTGTTGGATGAAGCGGCCCGGACCGACATTACGCGTACGCTTACACGAGACTGGTTCTACCGACGTGCTTTGTACATAGGTGGCTGGCGGGTGTCAATTTCTCCAACTTTAGTTGAACCGAGTGTGGCTATGCCCGGTCCTTGCGAAGGTTAAAACAGCACCAACTTGACAAACTATCGTTGTGGTTTTGATGCGTAGGTAAGAACGGTTCTTGCTAAGCCCGTAGCAGCCACGTAAAACTTGCAACAACAAAGTAGAGAATGTCTAACTTGTTTTTGAAAGGCATGTTGTGATGTGATATGGTCAAGACATGATGCTAAATTTTATTGTATGAGATGATCATGTTTTGTAACCGAGTTATCGGCAACTGGCAGGAGCCATATGGTTGTCGCTTTATTGTATGCAATGCAATCGCCCTGTAATGCTTTACTTTATCACTAAGCGGTAGCGATAGTCGTGGAAGCATAAGATGTCGCACCGGTGACGATGGAGATTATGACATCAGCTTTATTGGCGAGACGACAACGATGCTACGATGGAGATCAAGGTGTCGCACCGGTGACGATGGTGATTATGACGGTGCTTCAGAGATGGAGATCTCAAGATGATGATGGCCATATCATATCACTTATTGATTGCATGTGATGTTTATCTTTTATGCATCTTATCTTGCTTTGATTAACGGTAGAATTATAAGATGATCTCTCACTAAATTTCAAGATAAAAAGTGTTCTCCCTGAGTATGCACCGTTGCCAAAGTTCGTCATGCCTAGACACCACGTGATGATTGGGTATGATAAGCTCTACATCCATCTACAACGGGTGCAAGCAAGTTTTGCATACGCAGAATACTCAGGTTAAACTTGACGAGCCTAGCATATGCAGATATGGCCTCGGAACACTGAGACCGAAAGGTCGAGCGTGAATCATATAGTAGATATGATCAACATAGTGATGTTCACCATTGAAAACTACTCTGTTTCACGTGATGATCGGTTATTGTTTAGTTGATTTGGATCACGTGATCACTTAGAAGATTAGAGGGATGTCTTTCTAAGTGGGAGTTCTTAAGTAATATGATTAATTGAACTTAAATTTATCATGAACTTAGTACCTGATAGTATCTTGCTTGTCTATGTTTGATTGTAGATAGATGGCCCGTGCTGTTGTTCCATTGAATATTAATGCGTTCCTTGAGAAAGCAAAGTTGAAAGATGATGGTAGAAATTACACGGAATGGGTCCGTAACTTGAGGATTATCCTCATTACTGCTCAGAAAAATTACATCCTAGAAGCACCGCTGAGTGCCAGGCTTGCTGCTAATGCAACTGCCGACATTAAGAACGTCTGGCAGAGCAAAGCTGATGACTACTCGATAGTTCAGTGTGCCATTCTTTATGGCTTAGAACCGGGACTTCAATGACGTTTTGAACGTCATGGAGCATATGAGATGTTCCAGGAGTTGAAGTTAATATTTCAAGAAAATGCCCGGATTGGGAGATATGAAGTCTCCAATAAGTAGTACAGCTGCAAGATGGAGGAGAATAGTTCTGTCAGTGAACATATACTCAGGATGTCTGGGTACCATAATCACTTGACTTAGGTGGGAGTTAATCTTCCAGTTGATAGTGTCATTGACAGAGTTCTACAATCACTTCCATCAAGCTACAAGAGCTTCGTGATGAACTATAATATGCAAGGGGTGGATAAGACAATTCCCGAGCTCTTTGCAATGCTAAAGGCTGCGGAGGTAGAAATCAAGAAGGAGCATCAAGTGTTGATGGTTAGTAAGACCACCAGTTTCAAGAAGGGAAAAGGGAAGAAGAAGGGGAACTTCAAGAAGAACAGCAAACAAGTTGTTGCTCAAGAGAAGAAACCCAAGTCTGGACCTAAGCCTGAAACTGAGTGCTTCTACTTCAAGCAGACTGGTCACTGGAAGCGGAACTGCCCCAAGTATTAGGCCGATAAGAAGGATGTCAAGGTGAACAAAGGTATATGTGATATACATGTTATAGATGTGTACCTTACTAGAGCTCGCAGTAGCACCTGGGTAATTGATACTGGTTCTGTTGCTAATATTTGCAAATCAAATCAGGGACTACGGATTAAGCGAACACTGACAAAGGACGAGGTGACGATGCGCGTGGGAAATGGTTCCAAAGTTGATGTGATCGCGGTCGGCACGCTACCTCTACATCTACCTTCGGGATTAGTATTAGACCTAAATAGTTGTTATTTGGTGCCAGCGTTGAGCATGAACATTATATCTGGATCTTGTTTGATGCGAGACTGTTATTCATTTGAATCAGAGAATAATGGTTGTTCTACTTGTATGAGTAATATCTTTTATGGTCACGCACCCTTGAAGAGTGGTCTATTTTTGATGAATCTCGATAGTAGTGATACACATATTCATAATGTTGAAGCCAAAAGATGCAGAGTTGGTAATGATAGTGCAACTTATTTGTGGCACTGCTGTTTAGGTCATATCGGTGTAAAGCGCATGAAGAAACTCCATACTGATGGACTTTTGGAACCACTTGATTATGAATCACTTGGTACTTGCGAACCGTGCCTCATGGGCAAGATGACTAAAATGCCGTTCTCTGGAACTATGGAGAGAGCAACATATTTGTTGGAAATCATACATACAGATGTATGTGGTACGATGAATGTTGAGGCTTGTGGTGGATATCCTTATTTTCTCACCTTCATAGATGATTTAAGCAGAGATGGGTATATCTACTTAATGAAGCATAAGTTTGAAACATTTGAAAAGTTCAAAGAATTTCAGAGTGAAGTTGAAAATCATCGTAACAAAAAAATAAAGTTTCTACGATCTGATCGTGGAGGAGAATATTTGAGTTATGAGTTTGGTCTACATTTGAAACAATGTGGAATAGTTTCACAACTCACGCCACCCAGAACACCACAGCATAATGGTGTGTCCGAACGTCGTAATCGTACTTTACTAGATATGGTGCGATCTATGATGTCTCTTACTGATTTACCGCTATCATTTTGGGGTTATGCTTTAGAGACGGCTGCATTCACGTTAAATAGGGCACTATCAAAATCCGTTGAGACGACGCCTTATGAACTGTGGTTTGGCAAGAAACCAAAGTTGTCGTTTCTGAAAGTTTGGGCTGCGATGCTTATGTGAAAAAGCTTCAACCTAATAAGCTCGAACCCAAATCGGAGAAATGTGTCTTCATAGGATACCCAAAGGAGACTGTTGGGTACACCTTCTATCACCGATCCGAAGGCAAGACATTCGTTGCTAAGAATGGATCCTTTCTAGAGAAGGAGTTTCTCTCAAAAGAAGTGAGTGGGAGGAAAGTGGAACATAATGAGGTAACTATACGTGCTCCTCTATTGGAAAGTAGTTCATCACAGAAACCGGTTTCTATGACGCCTACACCAATTAGTGAGCAAGTTAATGATGATGATCATGGAACTTCAGATCAACTCACTACTGAACCTCGTAGATCAACCAGAGTATGATCCGCACCAGAGTGGTACGGTGATCCTGTTCTGGAAGTCATGCTACTAGATCATGATGAACCTATGAACTATGAAGAAGCGATGGTGAGCCCAGATTCCGCAAAATGGCTTGAGGCCATGAAATCTGAGATGGGATCCATGTATGGGAACAAAGTGTGGACTTTGGTTGACTTGCCCGATGATCGGTAAGCAATTGAGAATAAATGGATCTTCAAGAAGAAGACTGACGCTGACGGTAATATTACTGTCTATAAAGCTCGACTTGTTGCGAAAGGTTTTCGACGGGTTCAAGGGATTGACTACGATGAGACCTTCTCACCCGTAGCGATGCTTAAGTCTGTCCGAATCATGTTAGCAATTGCCGCATTTTATGATTATGAAATTTGGCAAATGGATGTCAAAACTGCATTCCTGAATGGATTTCTGGAAGAAGAGTTGTATATTATGCAACCAGAAGGTTTTGTCGATCCAAAGGGAGCTAACAAAGTGTGCAAGCTCCAGCGATCCATTTATGGACTGGTGCAAGCGTCTCGGAGTTGGAATAAACGCTTAGATAGTGTGATCAAAGCATTTGGTTTTATACAGACTTGTGGAGAAGCCTGTATTTACAAAAAGGTGAGTGGGAGCTCTGTAGCATTTCTGATATTATATGTGGATGACATATTACTGTTTGGAAATGATATAGGATTTTTGGATAGCATAAAGGTATACTTGAATAAGAGTTTTTCAATGAAAGACCTCGATGAAGCTGCTTACATATTGGGCATCAAAACCTATAGAGATAGATCAAGACGCTTAATTGGACTTTCACAAAGCACATACCTTGACAAAATTTTGAGAAGTTCAAAATGGATCAAGCAAACAAAGGGTTCTTGCCTGTGTTACAAGGTGTGAAGTTGAGTAAGACTCAATGCCCGACCACTGCAGAAGATAGAGAGAAGATGAAAGATGTTCCGGGGAGTCTACGCACAAGTCAAGACATACAAAGTACACATCACAAACTCTTATACCTCGTATTACATTATTTGCCATTTTCTTCTCGTTTTCCTCTCCCCCACTTCACCCTTGCCGTTTTATTCGCCCTCTCTTTTTCCGTTCGCCTCTTTTTTGTTTGCTTCTTGTTTGCTCGTGTGTTGGATTGCATGCTTGTCACGATGGCTCAAGACAATACTAGATTGTGTGACTTTGCCAATACCAACAACAATGATTTTCTTAGCACCCCGATTGCTCCTCTTACCGATGCTGAATCTTGTGAAATTAATGATGCTTTGTTGAATCTTGTCATGAAAGATCAATTCGCCGGCCTT
This sequence comes from Triticum urartu, assembly GCF_003073215.2. Classification (NCBI taxonomy): domain Eukaryota; kingdom Viridiplantae; phylum Streptophyta; class Magnoliopsida; order Poales; family Poaceae; genus Triticum; species Triticum urartu. The sequence continues at coordinate 342,277,601 of NC_053028.1, forward strand.
CCTAGTGAAGAGGCCGCTACCCATCTAAATAGCTTTGTTGATCTGTGTGATATGCAAAATAAGAAAGATGTGGACAATGATATTTTTAAATTGAAGCTATTTCCTTTTTCCCTTAGAGATCATGCTAAAGCTTGGCTTTCGTCTTTGCCTAAAAATAGTATTGATTCATGGAATAAGTGCAAAGATGCTTTTATCTCTAAGTATTTTCCTCCCGCTAAAATCATCTCTCTTAGAAACGACATTATGAATTTTAAGCAACTTGATCATGAACATGTTGCACAAGCATGGGAGAGGATGAAATTAATGATACGTAATTGCCCTACACATGGTTTGTATCTTTGGATGATTATACAAAAAATTTATGCCGGATTGAATTTTGCTTCTAGAAATCTTTTAGATTCAGCCGCGGGAGGCACTTTTATGGAAATCCCTTTAGGAGAAGTTACTAAACTCCTAGATAATATTATGGTTAATTATTCTCAATGGCACACCGAAAGATGTACTAACAAAAAAGTGCATGCGATAGAAGAAATTAATGTTTTGACTGGAAAGATGGATAAACTTATGAAATTATTTGCTAATAAGAATGTTTTTTCTGATCCTAATGATGTGCCCTTGTCTACTTTGATTGAGAATAATAATGAATCTATGGATGTGAATTTTGTTGGTAGGAACAATTTTTGTAACAATGCGTGTAGAGGAAATTTCAATCCTAGGCCTTATCCTAGTAATCCCTCTAATAATTATGGTAATTCCTACAACAATTCTTATGGAAATTATAATAAGATGCCCTCTGATTTTGAATCTAATATTAAAGAATTTATTTCTTCACAAAAGAATTTTAATGCTATGATTGAAGAAAAATTGCTTAAGATTGATGATTTGGCTAGGAACGTTGATAGAATTGCTCTTGATGTTGGTTCTTTGAAACTTAGGTCTATTCCACCTAAGCATGATATCAATGAGTCTCTCAAAGCCATGCGAATTTCGATTGAAGAGTGCAAATAAAGAACCACTAGGATGCATGCTAAGAAGGATGCCTTTATAAAAGCGTGTTCTTCGAGTTCCTATGAAAATAATGATGAAGATCTAAAAGTTATTGATGCGTCCCCTATTAAATCTTTGTTTTTCAATATGAATCTTGATAATAATGGGACTGATTATGATCCACCTTTACCTAGAAGGCGTTCTAAGAATTCGGAATTTGTTGATCTTGATGCTAAATTTGATAAAAGTGGGATTGAAGAAATTAAAACCCTAGATGTTGCTAAACCCACTATTATGGATTTCAAGGAATTTAAGTATGAAAATTTCTCTTTGATTGATTGTATTTCCTTGTTGCAATCCGTGCTAAAATCTCCTCACGCTTATAGTCAAAATAGAGCGTTTACTGAACATATCGTTGATGCCTTGATGCAATCTTATGAAGAAAAACTTGAATTGGAAGTTTCTATCCCTAGAAAACTTTATGATGAGTGGGAACCAACTATTAAAATTAAAATTAAAAATTGTGAGTTTTATGCTTTGTGATTTGGGTGCTAGTGTCTCTACTATTCCAAAAACTTTGTGTGATTTACTAGATTTCTGTGATTTTGATGATTGCTCTCTAAACATGCATCTTGCGGATTCCACTATTAAGAAACCTATGGGAAGAATTAATGATTTTCTTATTTTTGCTAATAGGAATTATGTGCCCGTAGATTTTATCGTTCTTGATATAGATTGCAATCCTTCTTGCCCTATTATTCTCGGTAGACCTTTCCTTAGAACGGTTGGTGCAATTATTGATATGAAGGAAGGGAATATTAGATTTCAATTTCCATTAAAAAGGGCATGGAACACTTCCCTAGAAAGAAAATAAAATTACCATATGAATCTATCATGAGAGCCACTTATGGATTGCCTACCAAAGATGGCAATACCTAGATCTATTCTTGCTTATTATGCCTAGCTAGGGGCGTTAAACGATAGCGCTTGTTGGGAGGCAACCCAATTTTATTTTATCCCTTGATTTTTCCTCCTGTTTCCTAATAAATAAATTATCTAGCCTTTGTTTTGGTTGTTTTTTTTGTTTAATTACTGTTTGTGCCAAGTAGAACCGCTGGGAAGACTTGGGGAAAGTCTTGTTGAACTTGCTGTAAAAAACAGAAACTTTAGCGCTCACGAGAACTGCTGTCATTTTTATTTTAAAGGTGATATTTAGTTAATTATTTTTGCAGATGATTAATAGATAAATTACTCACGTCGAGAAATTTATTTTAGAATTGTTTGGGTTTCAGATCTTGCGCTAGCCACATATTACTACAGACTGTTCTGTTTTTGACAGATTCTATTTTTCGTGTGTTGTTTGCTTATTTTGATGAATCTATGGCTAGTAATAGAGTTTATGAACCATATTATAAGTTGGAATACAGTAGGTTTAACACCAATATAAATAAAGAATGAGTTCAATATAGTACCTTGAACTGGTGTTTTGCTTTCTTTCGCTAACGGAGCTCACGAGATTTTCTATTTAAGTTTTGTGTTGTGAAGTTTTCAAGTTTTGGGTAAAGATTTGATGGATTATGGAACAAGGAGTGGCAAGAGCCTAAGCTGGGGGATGCCCATGGCACCCCAAGGTAAAATTCAAGGACACCAAAAAGCCTAATCTTGGGGATGCCCCGGAAGGCATCCCCTCTTTCGTCTTCGTCTATCCGTAACTTTACTTGGAGCTATATTTTTATTCACCAGATGATATGTGTTTTGCTTGGAGCGTCTTGTATGATTTGAGTCTTTGATTTTTAGTTTACAACAATCATCCTTTCTGTACACACCTTTTGAGAGAGACTCACATGATTTGAAATTTATTAGAATACTCTATGTGCTTCACTTATATCATTTGAGCTATATAGTTTTTGCTCTAGTGCTTCACTTATATCTTTTAGAGCACGGCGGTGATTTCATTTTATAGAAATAATTGATCTCTCATGCTTCACTTATATTATTTTCAGAGTCTTTTAGAACAACATGGAAATTTGCATTTTGGAATAATATAAAAACTTTCATAGAAGTGCATTGAATACTATGAGAAGTTTGATACTTGATAATTGTTTTGAGATATGGAGATGGTGATATTAGAGTCATGCTAGTTGAGTAGTTGTGAATTTGAGAAATACTTGTGTTAAAGTTTGTGATTCCCATAGCATGCACGTATGGTGAACCGTTATGTGATGAAGTCGGAGCATGATTTATTTATTGATTGTCTTGCTTATGTGTGGCGGTCGGGGACGAGCGATGGTCTTTTCCTATCAATCTTTCCCCCTAGGAGCATGCGCATAATACTTTGCTTTGATAACTTGTCGATTTTTTCAACAAGTATATGAGTTCTTTATGACTAATGTTGAGTCCATGGATTATACACACTCTCATCCTTCCAACATTGCTAGCCTCTCTAATACCGCGCACTTTTCGTCGGTATCATACACCCACCATATACCTTCCTCAAAACAGCCACCATACCTTCATATTATGGCATTTCCATAGCCATTCCGAGATATATTGCTATGTAACTTTCCACCATTTCGTTATTATGACACGCTTCATCATTGTCATATTGCTTGCGTGATCATGTAGTTGACATCGTATTTGTGGCAAAGCCACCGTTCATAATTCTTCATACATGTCACTCATGCATCATTGCACATCCCGGTACACCGCCGGAGGCATTCACATAGAGTCATATTTTGTTCTAAGTATCGAGTTGTAATTCTTGAGTTGTAAGTAAATAAAGTGTGATGATCATCATTATTAGAGCATTGTCCCAACAGAGGAAAGGATGATGGAGACTATGATTCCCCCACAAGTCGGGATGAGACACCGGACGAAAAAAAAGAGAAAGGCCATAAAAAAGGAGAAGGCCAAAAAAATGAGAGAAAAAGAGAGAAGGGACAATGCTACTATCCTTTTTCCACACTTGTGCTTCAAAGTAGCACCATGATCTTCATGATAGAGAGTCTCCTATGATATCACTTCCATATACTAGTGGGAATTTTTCATTACAGAACTTGGCTTGTATATTCCAATGATGGGCTTCCTCAAAATGCCCTAGGTCTTCATGAGCAAGCGAGTTGGATGCACACCCACTTAGTTTTTTTGAGCTTTTATATACTTATAGCTCTAGTGCATCCGTTGCATGGAAATCCCTACTCACTCACATTGATATCTATGGATGGGCATCTCCATAGCCCGTTGATACGCCTAGTTGATGTGAGACTATCTTCTCCTTTTTTGTCTTCTCCACAACCACCATTCTATTCCACATATAGTTCTATGTCCATGGCTCATGCTCATGTATTGCGTGAAGATTGAAATAGTTTGAGAACATCAGAAGTATGAAACAATTGCTTGGCTTGTCATCGGGGTTGTGCATGATTTAAATATTTTGTGTGGTGAAAATAGAGCATAGCCAGACTATATGATTTTGTAGGGATAACTTTCTTTGGCCATGTTATTTTGAGAAGACATGATTGCTTAGTTAGTATACTTGAAGTATTATTTCTTTCGGATCTGAACATTCATGCCACAATAAAGAAAAAATACATTGAGAAATATGTTAGAAAGCATTCCACATCAAAAATTCTTTTTTTATCATTTACCTACTCGAGGACGAGCAAGAATTAAGCTTGGGGATGCTTGATACCTCTCCAACGTATCTATAATTTTTGATTGCTCCATGCTATTATATTATATATTTTGGATGTTAATTGGCTTTATTTTACACTTTTATATCATTTTTGGTACTGACCTACTAACCGGAGGCCCAACCCAAATTGTTATTTTTTGCCTATTTTAGAGTTTCGCCGAAAAGGAATATCAAACGGAGTCCAAACGAAACGAAACCTTCGGGAACGTGATTTTCTCAACAAACATGATCTCGGAGAGTTGGAGTGGGCGTCAAGAAACAATCGAGGAGGCCACGAGGCAGGGGGCGTGCCCTCCACCCTCGTGGGCCCCTCGTTGCTCCACCGACGTACTTCTTCCTCCTATATATATCCACGTACCCCCCAAACATCCAGGAGCACCACGAAAACCTATTTCCACCATCGCAACCTTCTGTACCCGAGAGATCCCATCTTTGGGCCTTTTCCGGAGCTCCGCCGGAGGGGGCATTGATCACGGAGGGCCTCTACATCAACTCCATGGCCTCTCCGGTGATGTGTGAGTAGTTTACTTCAGACCTTCAGGTCCATAGTTATTATCTAAATGGCTTCTTCTCTCTCTTTGGATCTCAGTACAAAGTTCTCCTCGATCTTCTTGGAGATATATTTGGTGTAATCTTCTTTTGCGGTGTGTTTGTCGAGATCTGATGAATTGTGGGTTTATGATCCATATTATCTATGGACAATATTTGATTCTCCTCTGAATTCTTTTATGTATGATTGGTATATCTTTGCAAGTCTCTTCGAATTATCAGTTTGGTTTGGCCTACTAGATTGATCTTTCTTGCAATGGGAGAAGTGCTTAGCTTTGGGTTCAATCTTGCGGTGTCCTTTCCCAGTGACAGCAGGGGCAGCAAGGCACGTATTGTATTGTTGCCATCGAGGATAAAAATATGGGGTTTATATCATATTGCATGAGTTTATCCCTCTACATCATGTCATATTACTTAAAGCATTACTCTTTTCTTATGAACTTAATACTCTAGATGCATGATGGATAGTGGTCGATGTGTGGAGTAATAGTAGTAGATGCAGAATCGTTTCGGTCTACTTGTCGCGGACGTGATGCCTATATACATGATCATACCTTGATATTCTCATAACTATGCTCAATTCTATCAATTGCTTGATAGTAATTCGTTTACCCACCATAATACTTATGCTCTTGAGAGAAGCCACTAGTGAAAACTATGGCCCCGGGGTCTATCTTCCATCATATTAATCATCCAACACTTAGCTATTTCTATTGCCGTTTATTTTACTTTGCATCTTTATTTCTCTTTATCATAAAAATACCAAAAATATTATCTTATCGTATCTATCAGATCTCACTCTCATAAGTGATCATGCAGGGATTGACAACCCCATTATCGCATTGGTTGGGAGGTTTTTATTTGTTTGTGTAGGCGCATGGGACTCGAGCGTGATCTCCTACTAGATTGATAGCTTGGTTCTCAAAATCTGAGGAAAATACTTACGCTACTTTACTGCATCACCCTTTCCTCTTCAAGGGAAAACCAACGCAATGCTCAGGTGGTAGCACTCTGCATCAGGGCCTCCACCTGACCCTTCACGGCTGCGGTGGCAGCTGCGTAGCGCTCCTCGTCCACATGCTCCAGCAGCTCGTCAAGGCGGGCGACTGGATCGCAAAGATGGAGGTGGCTGAAGACGTGCGTTAGCGGGGCTGAAGAAATGACGCGAGCCTCTTCCTCTGCCATGGGGCCGATGCCACTCACGACTTCCTCAAGCGCCTCAACCAAGTAGGGAAGCAACTAGGCGGGGCCGTCCTCATCGGTGGCTAGCGGCTTCTCCAAGCCCGTCTCATAGAGTGTTTTCAGAGCCTCACGAGACCTCTTCTTGAGGAGCGCGAAGGCCGCGCGTTGCGTGGCCAGAACCTTCGCCTTGGCATCAAGTTTGGCTTTCTCTGCCTGCACCTTTTGCTCCAGCTCCTCCAGCCGGCCGCGCTCAGCGGCCTGCGCCTGTGCTAGCTGCTCCAGCTCGGCGTCGCGACCCTTGACAGCGTCCTCCCGGGCCTTCATCCTCTCTTCCTCCGCCTTACTGCCACGAGCATCTTTGGCACGCTCTTCACGCATGATCTTCAGCTCGGCCTCTAGCACCTGGCAGCAACCTTGGGCGGCCTCGACGTCCTTCAGTGCTGCCTCATGAGTAGCTATTGCCCGAGCGGCGGCACGCTTCTCCCCCTCAGAGTTCGCCGCGGCCTGGCTCAGTGCCGCCCGAACAGACACGTCAGAATGAAGCCACCCAGAGACCAGCTCCAGGCGCCCAGCCACCAGGAGGGGTTCGACGCCCTGAAGATCTTCTCACAGCCGGGCCATCTCAAAAAGGGCCCGCTCCAGGACGTCAGGAGAAGCAGAGGAACCTGGGGTCAGCAGCACCGCAGAAGGAGGAGGAAGAGGCGTCGTCATCACCATGGCCTGGGAAACAGGAGGCTCCGAAGCCTTTGGGGCCCCAGCACCCAAGAATGCTCCACCCCGCCTCGTGAGAATGACCGGGCTGAAGAAGCACGATCACCATCTCCACCTTCACTCATGGAGTGGGGTGCGGCCACAGGAGGCGACCTGGGCACAAGCGGTTCCACCTCGCCCTCCCATCTCCTTTTCGCCACAGGCTTAGTTACACAACGAAGAAGAGGAGTCAGAAGCAAGAACAAGTCGGGACGAGAACACTTACTGATCCACCATAGCATGGTCCTTCCGCTTCGGGAGCTTGAAGCCGGAGAGCTTCGCGACCCGAGGCGCGGGCGCACCATCTCTGGGAGCGGAAGCAGGGGCAGAAGCTGGACCGGAAGCAGCTCCAGGCGACGATAAGGCAAGAGCATCGTCCCGGAAAGCAGTGCTGACCTGCTCTTTGTCGGAACCACGGGCGGCTTCCTCTTCTCCGGGAGGATAGCGTCCTCGCCATCGTCGTTCGGCAGGAAGCGGAGGATGTCGGCCTTGCACAAGGGGGAGGTCTCCCCCATATCCTCGGGGGTTGCCTCTAGGTCGAGCTCCTCGTCCTCCTCTTCCTCCTCCTCTCCGTCCCTGCAGGACTCGCCAGAAGGTACGTCCATAGTCGCCGTCGCCGCAGGGACCGCAGAAGGCGCCGACGCTACCAGGCCGCGCCCATCAAAGGTGGGCATGGCGTCCGCGACATGCGCCCTATCCTTCTGAAGGAACAAGGGAGCATGGGGATTCGGCGGATACTCTTGGTCGTCTCCGACCAGGAGACAGAGGGCCGCGGCCAGCTCCTCGTCGGACAAGGCCTTCGGGCTCAGGCGGAGCTTGTCTTCTCCATCCTCAATTCTCCATCCTCAAGCATCCACAGGGGCGCGTGCGCGCCTGGAGAGGAGCCACCCACTGCGCCAAGAATTCCATCAGGAGGATGGCCCCCGTCAGATTCGCCGCCTTCGTGTTACCCGGCCTCAGGTAGGCATTCATCTTCTCCAGCACCAGCTTAGCCCGCTCGTTAGTAAGCCTCGCACAGGACCACCCCTCATTAGGCCGGGGCATTCCTGTCGATAGCTTCAGCCGTGGGTGGACACACTTGGCATCCATCATAACCCACTTGCTCCTGAAGCCATCGGCTTTCTTCCCGGTCTTCGAAATCGCGTTGGCCTTGCCGGCTGCGATGAAGTTGGCGCACCCCGTGGTGTGGCCTTCGTTGATCCGGAGGTAGAAGAAGTGGTGCAGCAATGCCACGGACGGCATCACCCCGACGTACGCCTCGCAGTAGAAGGCAACGATGGACAAGAGAAGAACACAGTTGGGATGGAGATGAAGAGCCTGTAACCCGTAGTGCTGGAGGACCGCGTAGAAGAAGTCGGAGAAGGGGGGAACGAGGCCGGCGGCGATGCTGCCCATGAAGAAGGGGTAGAAGAAGCTCTGTGGGGCTTCGGGCATGGCGGAGCCAGCCCAGAGTATGGTCCCCCTTCTCGTTGTTATCCCCCACCGTCAGCAGCTGTGTGACAGCAAGGTTCTTCGCCGAGATGTTGGGTCCCTCCAGGCCCGGCTCGTACCAGGCGGGTGGCGAGTCAACCATGGTCTTTCGGGGTGCCATTGGACGGAAGCTTGGAATGGGATCGGAGTAGATCTGGAGGTTTCAGAAGCATGGGGCGAGAAAGGGGATCTGAAGCAAGGCAGGGGAAAGCAATGAAGACGAGCGTAGCCCGCGCCAGTCTTTTGTCAAGTCGGGCAGTTGACGAGGCTGTGTGGGGAAGCGGAGACGCCCATGTCCTATTAGTCGCCACACGTCGACCAAGGCCGCAGGCTGTTAGGACCCGTGGCACTCCGCACTTGCCCTTTGGCTTCTCCCCGAAGCCAAGCCCGAGCGTGCCTTGGGCCCGGGGGCTACCGTCGGTGTTCTGGGAATGGGGGTCCCTAGACCTGCCTGCCTGCGGCCTGTGGCGTGGCTCCTTCGGCGGCCCTGTATGGCCCATCTTCACCAGCAAACATTCAAGACCCTTGCGAGGGTCCAAGTCTCGCGAGGCGGACGTCGCAAGACCTCCTTAGGGGCGTTCTCACCAGCCTGGCTCACGAGGGTTGGAGAGATCAAGGCAAGGTGAACCTTGTGAGGTTCCAATGACGTAAGCCATGACGATCAAGACCAGGTGGGCGCCAGCCGGCGTAGTGTCCTCGCTTCCTCTTTGGTGCTAAGGAGGCAAGCACAAGCGAGGAGTCCCAAGGCATCAGGCAAATATTTCCATTTCGGTACAACAAGACCAAGAGCAGCAGGACGACAGGATGGAGGTCACCGTGGAGCCCAAGACGGCGTCACCACCAGAGCCTTTTGCAGGCGAAGACTACTTTCGCCAGGATAACTTGTACTAGTTGTCTCCCTTCGAATTTGGCCGTTGAGGGATCCCTTCCCTCTCAATATTTGGGAAGAGGACCAGGGCCTCTATAAATAGGACTAGCCACCACCACAGCTGGGGGATGGATCGGATCCTGGATGGGAGCCACTACATCCTTAGCCTCACACCAGTTCACTAAGCACACGAACACCTCTCCTCAGGAGGCTGTTCTTCCCTTGTAACTATTCATCCTCAGCCCAAGAGGCAATCCACCACACCATACTGGAGTAGGGTATTATAGCACAATGGTGGCCGAACCAGTATAAATCTTGCGTCTCGTGTTCCATGAGTCTGTCGTAGCTTGGCCGTGAGATTGTTGAGTGTGGGAGCTAGAGAGTGGGGAGATCTTCGTGCCCACCCCAGTGTTCGAACCTCTAGGGTTTTGTCGGAACCCAAAATCCGACAAAGTCCCTGACTAGAGCATCCACATTGTCCTCCACCCAGCGCCAGGTTGCTCCGGATGGCCTCGGGCATAGGGGCAATGGCGGCGTCGAAGATGGGGTAGGTATTCTGGAGGTGGCTGAAGAAGTGGGAGAATGCGCGCTTGAGCAGGCCGCGGCTCGTCTCCTCAACAAGCATGCGAGCCCTCATGGATCGATTCTCCAGGCATGTCACCACGTCGGTGAAGAAAAGGAGGTGACTAGCGTAGTCGTTCGAGTGGGGATGAGGTGCATCCTCATCGCAGATGGTGCCCAGCACCGCGTTGGCACTGATCCTGAGGATTTGGAGCATGGGAGCGTGCTCGCGCTCTAGCATCTGCCGCCGGGGTGCTTCCTCCCTGCTCTGCTGCACGGAGGATTCGGTGCTGGAAACCTGCTGCTGAAGGTAAAGTAGCTCGGCATGAGTGGAAGCCAGTTCAGCTTGCACTAAGGTCAGGGCGGCTGCGGCGGCTTCCTCGCAATGTTCTGCCTCAGCCAACCCTGACCTGAGGGCATTAGTCCTACCCATCGCTTCGGCCTCCACGAGCTCCAAATTCAGGTCGTACCTGCCCTCGAGATCCACGCGAGCCTCGGCCACCTGACGGTCGACCTCCTCCTGAGCCCTGGCCTCGCGCGCACCAACAGCCTCCTCTGCTTGGGCGACTTGACGCTCCCTCATCTCCAACTGCTCAAGCTCAAGGCTGCGCTCCGTGGCTGCCAGCATCAGTGCTTCCTTGCGCTTCAGAATCTCTCCCTCCTCGGCAGGCGTCCCCTTCATCGACGCTAGGGCAGCCTTGCGCGCCTCCACTTGCTTCTCCAAGGAGGCGCTCTAGGCCTAGAGCTCCCACATGCGTCTCTCTACTATCTCGCGGCGACGATCGGCTACCCGGGCTTCTTCCAAGGCTCGAGCTCAGGCCTCTCGCGAGGACGCAAGAGACGCCTCGGCCTTTGCATTGTCTAGCTCGCGCTAGAGCCGCCCGAGGTTGATTGCCACCTTCAGTTTGTGCCACTCCTCCATCAGCCGAAGACCCTCTGCCTCGAGGAGCGCGTCTACATCCGCAAGTTCTCCACCAAGCTGGCTCATCGCACCCATCACCTCCTGAAAGAGCTCATGGCGGATGACACTTCGCTCGAGTGCAGACTTGAGCGCACGGCCGATTCCGTCCTCTGCAGCTAGGGTCGCTGAAGGGGCCTGAAGCGGCTCGCTCCCTCCCAGCAGGGGGCTGGGGGCTGGCACTTCCCCGATCATCACCCATGCCACGGTGGAGTCCTGGAATGGGGAGGGTCCAATGCTCGAAGTAGAGGCCAAGATCGGAGCCATCCAACCGCCGTCCACAACCAGAGGAGGAGCCCTTGGCACACTCGTCGCACCCCCGACGAGGCCGCGAAGAAGAGATGGCAGGAGCGCGGGCTCAAGGAGCCAGGCTTGCATGTCTGCCTCTCTGGCCGACCTCGCGCCGGAGGCAGCATGCTGGCCTGGGACACTCAAGGCCAACAGGAGGCTTGATGTAGGAGGAAGTTTCTCCTCGGGAGGCTTCACGGCATTAGCAGATGGGGTCCTCAAGAGCCACCGTTAGGAAGGGAAGTACCACTCGAGGAATTACAAATATAAGGTACTTACTCATCTATGGCGATGTACTTCCTCTGTTTCAATGCTCGGAAGCCGCCGCGGCTGTAGCTTGGGGACCCCTTCCTCTTGCGGAGCGCATCGAAGTCTACACGGAGCCGGCCGAAGCGTTGGGCGTGGCGACCAGCACAGGGCGCGACTAGTGAAGCGCCCGAGGAGGTGACCTCAGGAGCGCCAAGCCGGCGAGACTCATCAAGTTCTGCCTCGCGATGGCCTCTAGAGGCCTAGGGAGCTTCGGCCTCACGAGCAGCAGGTTGCATCGCCCCCTCAACTACCACCTCGGCGTGAGTGTTATGGGCTCCCGAAGATGATGACTTAGGAACTGCGGGCGGCTTCGACACCTGGGAACCCACGCCTCCATCCTTCGGTGGTGCTTGCCCCCCTTGCGTCCACTCTTGGGGCAAGTTCAGCGCCGGTGACAAGGAGGGGAACCACGGTGACGAGGTTCTCGCGGGACCCCTCAAGGCCAACTGGACGCAGCCCCCATTCATCTAAGTGGGGCATCTGCCCCGCGAAATCCACCCTGTTCGAGCAGCAGTACAAGAGACAACCCACCGATGGCATATCGGCTGGTGTGGGGTCGCCTGCCAGGACCTTGAGCACCATTCTTCGTGCCTCAAGCGGAAGCTCTAATTCCTGAAGTGTCATGCGATCCGGGCCAACAGACAGGGCCCACATCGGCTAGGGATGGCGCTGGAGAGGGGCAACGCGGCGTCGGAGGAACTCCTTCATCACCATGGGTGCGGTCAAGCCAAGGTCTTTCAAACTATTCAGCCGGTACCAGACGAAGGCGAGGCGGGGGCTCGTAAGCTTCTCGTGAGCCCAGCCGGAGATGGGGTCGGCGGGCACAGACGGAGGCAAGAGGAAAGGGCTGAGCAGTCCGACATCCACATACACCCACCGCGTCTAGAACTCGCTCGCGGACGGCGGGAGTTCAAAGCCAATCCCCGAGCCGTCCGTCGCCACCACGGCCTGGAAGCTCAGGTACCCTGAGCATTTTCGGGGGTCGGCCAGGTGCAGCGAGAAGAAATGGAGCAGAAGGGCCACGGAGTGGGTGATGCCCACCATGGCCTCGCAGACAAAGGCAAAGACGGCGAGAAGAGCGACAGATTGGGAATCTAGGTGCAACAGATCAATCTGGTAATGCGAAAGCACGGCGTTGAAGAAGGCGGAGAAGGGGGGACCAGACCGGCCCACAGGGCGTCGATGAAGATCTGGACCTCGGTGGCTGTTCTATCGATAGAAGCTCGGGACGCAGGCCAGGCCACCGTCCCTCCCCATTCGTTGAAGCTGGTGGCTAGCGCAAGGCGGACCTTGTCTGTGGATTCCTCATTGAGCACCCGCGACCGGCCGACGGCGGGCTCGACGGCTAAAGGCGGGCTGGCTGAGGACAGGGGCTTCTTCCCTTTCTCCGTCCGATTCAGCACCATGGCGATGGAGAGGACTGAGCTCCGGTCGGATGGAGAGGAGGCTGAGGTTCGAAGAAGCAGAGGTGTCGGGGAGTGCGTTGCCATCAAGGGGGAAATACCTGTGTAGGACGCAGTGGCCGCCTACCCAGGCGGATATCGAGGCTACATGGGGAAGTGGGGCCACCCACGTCCAATCAATCTCCATGCGTCATCAGGGCCACACGCTATTGGGGACCGCAGCGCTCCGCGCTTGCCCTTTGGCTTCGCCTTGTAGCCAAGCCCGAGCGCGCCTTGGTCCCAAGGGCTTCTGTCGGCATTCTGGGATCGGGGGTCCCCAGACTTGCCTGCCTGCGGCGCATGGCGTGGCTCCACCAGCGGCCCTGTATGACCCATATTCACCAGCAAACATTCAAGACCCTCGCGAGGGTCGAAGCCTCGCGAGGCGGACGAAAAGACCTCCTCAGCGGTGGCCTCACCAGGCTGGCTCGCGAGGGGTGGAGAGATCAAGGCAAGGGACACCTCACGAGGTTCCTGTGACGCAAGCCATGACGACTGGAGCCAGGCGGACGCCAGTGCGCGTAGTGTCCTTGTTTCCTCTTTGGTGCTAAAGAGGCAAGCGCAGGCGAGGAGTCCCGAGGCATTAGGCAAAGGTTTCCATATTGGTGCAACAAGACCAAGACCAGCAGGACGACAGGATGGAGGTCACGAGGAGCACAAGACGGTGTCACCACCAGAGCCTTTTGTAGGCGAAGACTACTTTCGCCAGGATAACTTGTACTAGTTGTCTCCCTTCAAATTTGGCCGTTGTGGGATCCCTTCCCGCTCAATATTTGGGAAGAGGACCAGGGCCTTTATAAATAGGACTAGCCACCACCACAGCTGGGGGATGGATCGGATCCTAGATGGGAGCCACTACATCCTTAGCCTCACACCAGTTCACTAAGCACAAGAACACCTCTCCTCAGGAGGCTGTTCTTCCCTTGTAACTATTCATCCTCAGCCCAAGAGGCAATCCACCGCACCACACTGGAGTAGGGTATTACACCACAATGGTGGCCCGAACCAGTATAAATCTTGTGTCTCGTGTTCCTTGGGCTCGTCGAGCTAGGCCGTGAGATTGTGGAGTGTGCGAGCTAGAGAGGGGGAGAGATCTTTGTGCGCACCCCAGTATTCGAACCTCAAGGGTTTTGCCGGGACCCGAAATCCGATAAAGGCAATCACAAACGAACATGTGAAGGAGCTTGAAGAAACGGCATACTCATACTAGAATGGATGATGTGGACTATCTTTTTGAACACAACACAATGGATGATTTTTGCTTCTCATCGGAAATGGATGGGACCCATGGTAGGACTACTTTTGAAATGATCCTGAACATCAATTACTGAGAAGGTAGCCCATGGGAAAATGGCACAATGGCGGCACAAGCTAGGAACAAAATGCAAATGTTGGAATGTTCCAACCATCATATCTTCCTGAGATTCAGATCTAGTTAGTAACAAGATACTTTAGACTCAACATGTCTGGAAAGAAGAATTTCAGCACAAATCGACGAGATAACATTGCGAGATTCTCAGGAAATGAACTACGATAGCAAGCTCCAAAACATGAGTTGGTTGTGCTACATACATGTGAACATGTTGTCCAAGACAAGCATGACCACATAGAAGTCTTACAACAGACACTACCGAGTTCTGGTTGGGAACCATCATCGAGGATACTGGAGTCTTGTGCACGATCTAGAATTAACACAACAAACTCCTTTTCCTTGAGCAAATCAATCAGTGGCTTGGTTTGCTAGGAAACACATATGGAGTGGAGGCGGCCAACCTATCAAACCATAGAGTACTTCGCACATATGCATGACTAACATGGGATGATTCCAGAGGAAGAAAAAACAAGCTTTCTCGATTTCACGTTGGCAACTTGCATCAAGTGCACATGAATTAGAGGAAGTCACTTCTTTCATCCAAACATATGCTTCATGAGCTAGCATGAGAAATGCTTTCAAAAAGTTTCCAACACTAGCTTAATGTTCAACAAAATCATGGAGAAGATAAGGATGTTGTCGATGGGCTCAACAATAATTCATCCAGGTTTCCAAAAAAATGGAATTCCACAATTATGTGAACAAGGTGATCGAATTGGTCAGACCCAAAAGATATAATGGTGTATGCTCGAGGAAACATCCATGAGTAAGACAACATTGCAAACATCGTTGGTTCTGATTTGATTTGACGATATCCCATGCTCAAATCAAGGATTGATAAGACAATAGTGCCAAAAATTTATCATGAGGATCAATTAATGCAGATATCATCTTTCTTCAACATACACACTGAAAAGATATCCCTTTAGAATGAACTAAGACAAAGCTTTATCTTCCAAATCTCCAAGTTGTTGTTTAGCTTAACCAACTAGCTCAGGGATATCCAAAACAGATCCATGGAGAAAGGGTGGTTTATAGAAAAACCAACTTGATCACGAACTCAACATAGGGGTCAGGTGACAGCCTAGTAATACTTCCAAGAAGATATTCAGAAAATCACGAACCACCAATATGTTACTAAGCTCGAGAACAATCTTGCTTTTCAGGGCAAGATGACATGATCAGAAGAGCAAGGGATTCAATCCTAACTCAAAGATCAAAGAGTGCACCAGAAATAGGGACAAGGTAGCACGATCAATCCTATAATAGTGATTCGATAACCAACACGCTAAGAATGACTTTAATGTCCATTATCTACCAAGCAACGGGGTTGCTAGGAGTATTGATTTCACACATCATGCTTCACTTGTCGGTATTCTGGTTACAAAAACATGAGGACCGAGGAATGAACAACGATGGCGAGAAGTATCACTGCATCAAGAATTCATAAGAGATGGTGAAATTATCATGACAATCCTGACATAAAGGGGGTAATACTCCAGGGTAGAACAAAACTGAAGCTAGATTAGCATTCTTGATCTAGGGAATACAACTACTTTGACCAGTCGAAGAAATGGATGAGGTTCTAGAGTTTGTTTCTCCTAGTCATTCCGGAATAGAATGGCTTGACGGACCACAAGAGTAAAAATCATCGATGAACACGAATGCTGACATACTCTTGACTATTAATTGATAGATGATGGTCAGACTACGGTTGAGGAAGGACAACTCAAAGGAGTATATAACTTTCCGAGTTGTGGATGCAGGGATTAGTATGTCGAGCAAAGTTCAACATTTCTTTCGGATAACCCATGCAGAAAGGTAGGACTGGCAGAGTCACGATGTAGAATGGAGAGCTCATCGAGAGAACTCTTATTGTGATTCTTCCATTCAGAGAACGTTTGCCTTGGCTGGTTCATGGTATTGGAAGAAGGAAATACCACATACCTCAAGGACTACCGTAAAGCTTACTACTATCCTAAAGGAACTAGCAAACACTATCAACATGAGGCTTAGAGTGAATCTCGGGTTCAAGAACCCAGTAATGCAATGCCTACTAATTAAATGGCATCACGGAATGCTTTCGAGAATGATGGCCAGAATCATCACACTGGGAACACAAAACATGTCTAGATTACTATGTGACTCCCTAAGACACCTAGGGTCATAAGAATAGCTCCAACATATATGTCGAGGCAATAGAGTACCTCAACTCACCGATTAGTGTGCTTAATCTGGCCCAAAAGAACATCGGGGACGAAAAGAAGGGAGTTGCAAATGCATTAGACTATTTAGAAACCTGGGATGACTCGGACAGCATAACGGCTGTAAATGCTCAAAAAGATCTGAGGCATCCTGCAAAATGGTGGCATATCCACTTAACATCAGAATATCAAGGTTCTGAGACCAATTGTTATCACAAAGAGACGATAGAAACTGAACTGAGACTTGAATCCATCAATCTTATAAGTCTTTGAATTAGTAACACGTGATCGTAGTAGAAAGAAGAGAAGGCCTAGTTCCTTAACCTCATAGGAAAGACAAGATGACTCAGATCAGAAGGGCATAAGGTAAAGCAGTAAAGAGAGCCTTACGTTCTCATCCACAATCAATTCCCTTATATATCTAAAGCATTTCTAGACTCAACTTCGACTAGTTTGGCTTGGTAATCATACAAGCAGTTAGGCTTTGATACCAAAGCTGTCAGGACCCCGATCCTAAGTCACACCGATCTAGCATGTACACATCATATCACTTTGCGGCGTCACGCACGGTATTCCCACGGGTGCCACCTTACCTGGCCCAGGATCGTCCTTTTGGCTCATGTATATGATAGTGTCGCTAGCATCCATATGACAAAAAACCCGGGCCGACATGACTAGTCTGAATTCAAAGTGGCACTAACTTACAGGGACAGGTATAGATGACCCAACAAAGAACGTGTCGGTCATTAGCAAGTGAATCCGGGCTGTGGCAAGCTAACAGGACTCTGGTAGATACCGCGTGTCATTTCCCTGTAGGGATAGACACAGGAACGAAGAAGGACACATGCCAGCCGGCCTAAGTGTTCCGGAGCAGTAGGAAGCTACCATGGCTCAATGGAAGCACTAGGAGACATTTCTTCATAAGAGAGGCTACCAAGAATAAACAATTTGGTTGTCGGATCCCACACATACCAAGCATTTCAATAACATACACACAATATGCTCGATATGTGCAAACACAACATGTCATCACAACATAACTCTATGACTCAAAGTATTTATTCATTAGGATCCAAAGAGCCAGATATTACAAACATGGGTCTCACGACCCAACATTCAGAGCATAACATGTCTGATTATAGACATCTACAAATGAAAAGGGCTACGAAGCCTGACTATCTACAAGATCCTTCCAAGGGTACAAGTTCGTAGCCGAGGTAACAAGCTAAATGTCAAAGTCCATGCGGAACTACTAGTGAGACTGAAGTCTCTCTGCAAAACATAAATTAAGCAAACGTGAGTAAAAATGTACACAACAAGACTTACATCAGAATTAGCTACATATGCATCAGTATCAACAAAGGGGGTGGGGTTTAACTGCAGCAAGCCAGCTTTGACTCAGTGGCTATCCTGAATTACGTCTACAAGTAACTCTTTTGAGGTGGCGCACACGAGTCCACATATTCACCAATCAATACACCACTACGGATCCGCTCCCATCTCCCTAAGAGAATGCCATCCATAGCACTCACGCTTATCTTGCACATTTTAGAGTATCCACTTTCACTTTTGTATGAACTGTATAGGCAACCCAGAGATCCTTTACCGCGTACGTGGCTATTCGAATAGATGATGTTAACCCTGGAGGGGTGTATTTCTTCACACATGCTCTCGCCACTTACCGCCATGTACACGTTATGTATCTCGGCAACATTCAAGCGGAAGCCTAGCGAGGGTGTCGGCCGTGACGTGACTAACCACACAAGTCCCTATCCAGGTTTATCGCCTATTCAGGTTCCATCCACAGGGAGTCTAGCCGATGTTTCCACATACGGCCCATAATGATGTGTGTAGGGTTCCCGGGTCACCAAACGGGTGACTCGGTACATTGGGCCACGTGCCCATCGCATCACAGCCCACCCCTCGGGTCAGCGCTGCGCACGGCCTCCAGCATACTACAAACACCAGAAACTACTTGCAACTCTCGGACATAGGACGCGGGCGGTTATTAAGTCAAGAGGGTCCATTGGTTTCGGGCCTTACGCGTGGTAGTAGCTCTTCATGGATCACAAACACAGAACTCAGTTCCTGAGGACGGTTTCCATGAAACAACCCACCATGTACTCCTACATGGCCTCTCGCCGCTACCTTTACCAAATTGTGTTCACACACTTAGCTCACACACAGTAGGACATGTTCATCACCATTCCAATTCATCCCCGATGAATCGGACCTGACTCAACTCTAAGCAGTAGCAGGCATGACAAACAAGCATGAATGAGTAGGCACATCAGGGCTCAAACAACTCCTACTCATGCTAGTGGGTTTCATCTATTTACTGTGGCAATGACACATCATGCAGAGGAAATGGGGTTCAACTACTGCAACATGTAACAGATGAATCGTAGTTGTCCTAATGTAATAAAAGAGAGAAGGAGAGAGAGATAGTGGGATTGTATGGGAATGAACAAGGGGGTTTTGCTTGCCTGGCATTTCTGAAGCTAGTATAGCTCTTCATCGGTATCATCGAACTCATCGTCGGAACACGTCTATCGAGAGGGAACAACCACCGGCAAGAGAGAAGGAACACAATCAATGCAATGCACAATATGATGCATGATCATGACATGTCAATATGCTGTGATTTGAGCTAATGCAAGTAGCAACAGGTTAAATGGATTTGATTTGACTCGAAGATTCAAATTCAAACTCCATATGTGGATATTCAAATGTCGTTTATATGATTAGTCCTAAACTGCAGCCATAAGTTGTTCTAACATGCATGAAAATGGTACAGATGGATAGATTGGATTTTTCTAATCATTTTTCATATATAAATCTTTTCATTTCGAGTTACAGATTAATTTCTATGATATTTTGAAGTTTTAACTATTTCTAGAATTTCCTGAATTATTTTAAATACAGAAATTATTTACTGTGTCAGCATGACATCATCATGACGTCAGCAGGTCAACGAGGCTAGTCCAGGTCAAACCTGACGTGTGGGGTCCATAAGTCAGTGACAAAGGGCTGGTTAGTGTCGCTGACAGGTGGGCCCGGTGAACGGCCACGTCAGCAGGGTTAATTCTGACGCGTGGGTCCCGCTGGGTTATAAACTAATCTAAGTAGGAAATAAACCCAGGGTTAATTAAGCGTGGTGTCCATCCATCAGTGAGCTAGAGGGTTAAGTAGTGGCGTCATTAGCGTTTAAAGATGGTGCCACATTAGATGCACCGGCGGTTAGCCGCCGGCGACCATACAGAGCGGTGGAGGCGCTCACGATTCGTCGTCCGATGTCCGCTCGACTCGCGGTTTGGCTCTACGGGCTGTTGGGCGTGCGCCGCATCCAAGGAAACACACGATAGGGGTTGGGGTGGTCGGAGTCGACGGCACCGATGAGCGGAGCAGCGCCGGAGTTCGGACGTTGACGGATTCGACGCCGCAGGGCACGGCAGGAGCAACATATGGTTGCTACGTCCCCATGGTGACGCGCTGAGCGCGGTGATGCGCTCAGTTTCGAGCTCAAGTGGAAGTGGCCTCGGCGGCCACGAGCTCAAGCGGTGGCACGTGCAGGCGAGCGCGGTGTGGCGGCTACGGCGTCCAGCAGAGCAAACGGGGAGGGGAGAAGGAGCAGGAGCTCACGGCGCATGCAGCGGTGGCATCGGCGAGCTTGGGAAAACCACCAGAACGGACGGAGCGACGAGGGGGATCTTGTCAGGACCCCCATTCTAAGTCACACTACTCTAGCCTGTAACACCTCATATCACTTTGCGGCCTCACGCACGGTATTCCCACGGGTGTAGCCTTACCATGGCCCGGGACCGTTTGCGCCTTTTGGCTCATGTATATGATAGTGTCGCTAGCATCCATATGACAGAGAACCCGGGTAGACATGACTCGTCGTGAATCTAAAGTGGCACTAACTTACAAGGATAGACATACATGAATCAACCACGAGCATGTCGGTCAACTGCGTATGAATCCGGGCTGTAGCAACTGGGCTAACAGGACTCCGGGAACCCGGGCTGTGGCAGGCTAACAGGACTCCGGATGTCTTCGCATAACATTTCCCCGAAGGTACAAACATAGGAACAAAGTGAATCACATGCCGGACAGTCAAGTGTTCCAGAGCATAGTGCTGGGCTAGCAGGACTCCGGTGAACCGGGCTATAGCGGACTACTATGGCTCATGGAAGCACAAGACAACATTTCCCCATAAGAGAGGCTACCAAGGATAAACAACTAGATTGTCGGATCCCACACATACCAAGCACACAATATGCCCGATATGTGTAAATCCAACATGGCATCACAACAAAACTCTACAACTCAAAGTACTTTCATTAAGATGGCTCCAGAGAGACATACATCATATCTTCATACAGGTAGGGTCACACGACCCGACACTCAAGTCATACAAACATACAAGCACATGCGGTAGCAAACTTGTCTGAGTACAGACAACTATAAAGCAAGAAGGCTTGACGAAGCCTGTCTATCTACAAGGTCCTTCACGGCTCAGGATCACCACCTGGGTGGCAAGTCACTCATCAACGTCGATATCTACATAGAACCCATCAGAGGGGGCGGTGTTCTCTTCTGCAACAGTAATTAAGCAAATATGAGTACAAAGGTACTCAACAAGTCTTACAACAGATCCTACTATACATGCAACATTCTCAAGAAGGATAGTGGGCTTATTGCAGCAAGCTAGCTTTGACTCTTGGCTAAGCTATCCTACGAGACCGCAACTTGTAAATGTTTTGCGCACACGAGTCCACCACTCACCACAACAATACACTACCATGGATGCTCCTCCGTCATCCTACGGAAGGCCATCCATGGCACTCCCCACTTGTCTTGGGGCTTTTAGGAGTATCCATTTACTTGTCCATGAACTGTATAGGCAACCAAGTAGTCCTTTACCGCGGACGCGGCTATTCGAATAGATGATGTTAACCCAGCAGGGGTGTACTTCCTCATAGACGCTCTCACCACTTATCGTCATTTACACGACATGTACTCGGCAACCTTCAAGCGGAAGCCCAACGAGGGTGTCGGCCACGGCCTACCTAAACACTCAAGTCTCTAGTCTAGGTTTATCGCCTATCCAGGTTCCATCCACAGGGAGTCCGGCCGAGCTTTCCACATACGACCCCGAACGATGTGTACAGGGTTCCGAGACACCAAACGGGCGGCCGACATACCCGGCCATGGTGTATCTACTGCATCATAGCCCACCCCTAGGGTCAGTGTGTCACACCCTAGCTATTTCATGCATTAGAGTGTTGCATCATGTCTACTTTACCAGAAAATTGAAATGGGGATGACAAAACCCTTAGCACCTCATGGAAACAACTAGGGTTTACTAAAATCTTTTTCAATGAATCTGAAATGCCCTTCTAAAAAGTCCACCCTTTTTGTCTTGGGTTAGAACCTCTGACAAAATGGGTTCACATTTTTCTAGGACACATAAGTCATTGGATTAAATCTTTATCTATTTGCATTTGGGCATTTAAATGCTATAAAATAATTTAAATGCCCAAATAATTCTGGAAATAAGTGTGGGCTGTTGGAAATAATCTAAACAGAGCTCCTGATTATTTTTAGGATTTTTGAAGATGCTTAAGTATTTTTAATAAAGCCACACAGTTACAGAAAAAATAGAAAACAGAATTTAAAAGAGTGGGAGGGAACTTACCTGGCCGCAGCCCACCAGCCGGCCCACCTGGCGGCCCATGCCAGCCAGCTGCTTCGTCCCCGCCAGGCAGGCAGAGAGGTGACGCCGGCGAGCACGAGATCGCCACGGCTCCACCTGCTTGCCGCCCGCGCCCCTGGACACCTGGGCGAGCCCCACGCCGCCGCCCCAACCCAGCGGACACCTCACTCGCTCCTCTGCCTCTCTCCCTCGCTCTCCCGCACCATGGCCGACGCTGCCGTGCCCGCGCCACCGTGAAACTCGCATCTGCCATCGTCCCCATGCCGCGCTGCCGTGTCCAACAGCTTCGCCGTCATCGTCTCCGTCGAGTTGCCCGAGCCCCGAGCCCCGAGCGCTCACGCGCCCTGCTTCGTCCTCTTCAAGCTCGACTTCACCGAGCACCGCTGCAGATCCCCTTCGACGTCACTGCCACAACAGTTCATCTCCGGCCGCGCCGTCTGCTCCTACGTGATCACCGTGAGCTCCTGCACCTCCCCATCCTCTCCGTTCTCTCTCTCGAGCACCGTAGCGACTGGATGAAGCACCATCACACATGCCGCCACTGAGCTCGCCGCCGACGTGACTCCGGCTACCTACCGGCCACACCACCGTGACCAACACTCTCCCCGCATCGCGAGGAGTCCGTAGCACCACTCCACGTGCCTCGCCGTGCCCCGTAGCCTCGGGTTCGACTTCACTCGACTCCGGGGACCGCCAAGGTCGTTGCCGGCGATGTTCCCGACCACCCCGAGCTCCACCACTGCCACCAAACGATGCGGCTCACTCCCCGCGTCCCGTATATGCCCTCCGCCGCCCATTTGGTCGCCGGAGCACGAAACCCGCACTGCCCCGCCGCGTCTGGCCTCGCCGGCGGCTAAACACCGGCGAGTTTGACCCCATTTGACCCTGTTCGACTCCGTGTGGGCCCAGGTTGACACCTCCCTGAGTCCATGACAGGTGGGGCCCGTCTGCTAATTAAGTTAGGTTTAGTACTAACTAGAAATTAGTTAGGCTAATTACACTGACACGGGGGTCCCACTGGTCAGGTTTGACCTGGACCAGCTTCGTTGACCGTTGACGTCAGCATGACACACTTCTGACGCAATAACTATTTTCTGCAATTACTTTTACACAGGAAATTCCAGAAAATACTACAAACTTCAAAAATTCATAACTTTTAATCTGTAAATCCAAATGCAAAGATTTATATATGAAATTTGATTAGAAAAATTCAATCTTTCCATCTGTAATGGTTTCATGCATGACAGAACACTTTAACCTTGATGTTTAGGTGAAACAAGCTAATGCACTTATATGACTTCATAACATGAGCTTCCATTTGAATCCTTGATTCAAATAGACTCAAACCATCATGTTTTACAATGCATTAGCCAGGACACATCATATTGCCATGTCATAGCACGCATCATATTGTTGCATATTGTCATGTGATGATTGTGTTCTGTGGTGTTTTCGTGGTAGGTTCTGCCTCCGAGGATACATTCGATTATCCAACTGAAGGGCAGTAGCCTACTACTACTCCATCAGGCAAGCAGCCCCATTGATCATATCGATACAATCCCATGTTCTCCCTCCTGCTATCATTTAATGCGTTAAGACAACAACGTATCAAGCTGCTGTGTGCTGTGGTAGTTGAACCCTTATCCTCTGCATGACCTGTCATTGCCGCAGTAACTAGATCAAACCTACTAGCATGTGTAGGAGTTGATTGAGCCATGTATGTGTTTCCTACCTTGCTATGCCTGCTATGCTTAGAGCTGTGTCAGGTCTGGTTCATCTGGGTGATGGGCTAGACTGAAATGATTACGTCGGTAATGTGAGGGTTGTGTTGAACATGATTTGTTAAAGGTGTCGATGAGAGGCCATGTAGGAGTACATGGTGGGTTGTTTCATTGAGGCCATCCTTAAGAACTGAGATCTGTATGTGTGATTTAAGAATCAGTTACTACCATGCATTGGGATCCTTAATAGACCCTCTCGGCTTCTTAACCACCCTAGGTTCTGGTGTTTATAGGTTGTGTGTTGGCGGCCGTGCGTAGCGGTGACCCTAGGGATGGGCTATGATGCGGTAGATACACCGTGGCATGGTGTACTGAGTCGCCCGTTTGGTGTCTCGGGAACCCTTTACACATCGTTCGGGGCCGTATGTGGAAACCTCGGCCGAAATCCCTGCGGATGGAACCTAGATAGGTGATAAACCTGGACTAGAGACTTGAGTGTTTAGGTAGGCCATGGCCGACACCCTCATTGGGCTTCCGCTTGAAGGTTGCCAAGTACATGTCGTGTAAACGACGATAAGTGGTGAGAGCGTGTATGGAGAAGTTCACCCCTGCAGGGTTAACATCATCTATTCAAATAGCCGCATCCGCGGTAAAGGACTACCTGGTTGCCTATACAGTTCATAGACAAGTTAATGGTTACGACTAAAAGACTCAAGATAAGTGTGAGTACCGCGGATGGCTCTCTCGTAGGATGACGAGGGAGGATCCACGGGGGAGTATTGTGTTGGTGATTAGTGGACTCGTGTGCGAAAACTATTTTACAAGTGGTGTCTCGTAGGGTAGCTTAGCCAACAGTCAAAGCTGGCTTGCTGCAATAACTCCACCACCTTCTTGAGAATGAGCATGTATAGTAGGATCTATTGTAAGTCTTGCTGAGTACCTTTGTACTCATGTTGCTTTAATTAATGTTTTCAGACGACAACACCGCCCCTTCCGACGGGTTTTACGTAGACCTCGACGTCGATGAGTGACTTGCCACCCAGGTGGTGATTCCGAGCCATGGAGGGCCCTATGTAGATAGACAGGCTTCGTCAAGCCTTCTTGCTTTCTCGTGTCTGTACTCAGACTAGTTTGCTTCCGCATGTGCTTGTATGCTTGTATGACTTGAGTGTCGGGTCATGTGACCCCTACCTCTATGAACATGTTATGTATGGCTCTCCGGAGCCTTTAAATAATGTACTTGAGTTGTTGAGTTTTGTTGTGATGCCATGTTGTATTTACACATATCGAGCATACTGTGTGTATGATTGAAATGCTTGGTATGTGTGGGATCCGACAATCTAGTTGTTTATCCTTGGTAGCCTCTCTTATGGGAAAATGTAGTCTAGTGCTTCATGAGACATAGTAGTCCGCTACAGCCCGGTTCACCGGAGTCCTGCTAGCCCAGCACTACTGCTCAAGCACTTGACTGGCCGGCATGTGTTTCACTTCGTTCCTGTGTCTGTCCCTTCGGGGAAATGTCATGCAGTGACATCCGGAGTCTTGTTAGCTCAGTGCTACAGCCCGGACTCACTAGCTGTTGACCGACATGCTCGATGTTGATTCATGTATGCTTGTCCCCGTATGTTTGTGCCGCTTTGGGTTTACGACTAGCCATGTCGGCTCGGGTTCTCTGTCATATGGATGCTAGCGACACTATCATATACGTGAGACAAAAGGTGCAAACGGTCCCGGGCCATGGTAAGGAGACACCCGTGGGTATACCGTGCGTGAGGCTGCAAAGTGATATGAGGTGTTACAGGCTAGATTAGTGTGACTTGGAATCGGCGTCCTGACAGAGCGCTACACATGGCCGCCAACACATATCCTATAAACACCAGAAACTAGTTGCAACTCCTGGACAGAGGACTAGGGTGGTTAAGAAGCCGAGAGGGTCAATTAAGGATCCCAATGCATGGTATTAACAAGTTCTTAAATCACACATACTGATCTTGGTGCTTAAGGACGGTTCCAATGAAACAACCCACCATGTACTCCTACATGGACTCTCATCGATACTTTACCGAATCGTGTTCAACACATCACTCACATTACCGACATATTCATTTCACTCTAGCCCATCACCCAGATGAACTAGACCTGACACAACTCTAAGCATAGCAGGCATAGAAATGTAGGAAACACAGACATGGCTCAATCAACTCCTACAAATGCTAGTGGGTTTCATCTAGTTACTGTGGCAATGAAATGTCATGCAGAGGAAAAGGTTCAACTACCGCAGCACACAGCAGTTTGAAATGTTGTTGTCTTAATGCAGTAAATGAGAGCAGGAGTGAGAACATGGATTGTATCGATATGATCAATGGGGCTGCTTGCCTGATGGAGTGGTAGTAGGGTACTACCTTTCAGTCAGATATTCGTAGGTATCCTCGGAGGTAGAACCTACCACGAAAGACAAAACGGAACACAATCATCACATGGCAATATGCAACAATATGATGCATGCTATGACATGGCAATATGGTTGTGTTTTGTCTAATGCATTCTAAAACAGGTTGGTTTGAGTCCATTAGAATTAAAGATCAAATATAAGCTCATGACATGAAGTCATATTAGTGCATTAGCTTGTTTCACTTAAACAGAAAGGTTAAAGTGTTCTGATATGCATGAAACCATTACAGATGGAAAGATTGGATTTTTCTAATCATTTTTCATATTGCATTTGGAGTTACAGATTAATTTCTATGAATTTTTGAAGTTTAGAACATCTTCTGGAATTTCCTGTATAAGATTAAATTCAGTAATTGATTTACTACATCAGCATTGCATCAGGGTGACGTCAGCAGTCAACGGGGATGGTCCAGGTCAAACCTGACCAGTGGGTCCCGCGTGTGAGTGTCATTAGTTTAAGTAATTTTTAGTTAGTCCAAATCCTAACTTAATTAGCAGGCAGGTCCCACTTGTCATAGACCCAGGGGGTCAAACTAGGCCCACCCGGAGTCAAACGCGGTCAGCGGGGTCAAACTCCCCGGCGTGTAGCAGCCGGCAAGGCCAAACGCGGCGGGGAAGTGTGGGATTTGCACTCCGACGACCAAATGGATAGCAGAGGCCACCTACGCATAGCTGGGAGCAAGCCGCGTCGAGTGGTGCTAGTGGTTGGGCTCGTGGTCGCCGGAAACGTCACCGGCAACGAGTGTGGCTGCGGTCGGAGCTCGGACGAGCTCGAACTCGTCGCTAGGAGGCACAATGAGGAGCGTGGAGCGTTGCTACGGGCTCCTGCGGGTGCAGTGAAGATGATGGTGTGCTCGGTTTCGAGCCAACGTGGTTTTGGGCACGACGACGACGTGCGGTGGCGGCGGCGGGTGCGGGCGAGCTTGGTGTGGTCGCTGCGGTGCGCGAGAAGGCAAACGTAGAGGGGGAGGAGGTAGCAGGGCTCACGGCAATTCCAACGAGGCAGACGACGAGGTCGGGGATGAGTTGGTGCGGCGGTGACGGCGAAGGGGATCTCCGGCGGCGTTCGGTAAAGGCAAGGTTGAAGAAGACGGCGTAGGGCATGCGAGCGCTCGGGGCTCAGCTAGCTCGACGAAGCGGACGACGGCGGAGCTCGTGGACACGGCAGCGCGACGCGGGGAGACGGTGGACGCGGGTTTCATGGTGGCACGGGCGCGTCAGCGTCGACCATGGCGAGGAGAGGGCGAGAGAGAGGGAGAGAGAGGAGTGAGCGAGGTGTCTGCTCTGTCGGGGAGGCGACGTGGAGCTTGCCCAGGTGTCCACGGGCGAAGCGGCAAGCAGGTGGCGCTGTGGCGAGCTCTCATGCGCCGGCATCACCTCCTGCTTGCCTGCCTTGCGGGAGGAAGCAGCTGGCTGGCACGGGCCAGCACAGTGCTTGGCCGCCAGGTGGGCCGGGTCCCGCCGGGAGGTGGGCTGCGACAAGGTAAGCTCTTCCCTTTTATTTAATTCTGTTTTGTTTTATTTCCAGCAAGTTTGTTGCATTTCTAAACATAGCTAAACTTCACATGGCCACTGTTTGGAATAAATGCAACATAGAACATTTAATTTAGGATTATTTGAGCATTTAAAATATTTATTAGCATTTAAATGCCCAAATTCAAATAACTAATGATTTAAACCAGTGACCTTAGGATGACCTTGAAATTTGTGCACCATTTTTGTCACAGGTTTAGGACCAAGGCAAAGACGATGAACATTTTAGAAGGGCATTTCAGGTTCATTGAAAATATTTTCAGTAAACCCTAGTTTGTTTAACGGGGGTGTTGGGGGTTCTGTCATCCCCATTTCCAAGTTTTTGATAATTTAAATATGATGCAAGCACTCTAATGCATGAACTAGCTAGGGTGTGACAACTCACCCCTACTCAAAAGAATATGGTCCCGAGATTTAGGGTCCGGCGGGAAGGAGGTGGGGTACTCAAGTCGAAGACGATCCTCCCTTTCCCTGGTGGCTTCTTTCTCGGAATGTTGTGACCATTGAACCTTGAGAAACTTGATGTTGTGGCGTCAAGTGGTACGCTCGGCTTGATCAAGGATACGAACGGGATATTCCCGGTATGTGAGATTATCTTGGAGATCAAGCGTTTCATGGTCCACTCCACGGATAGGATCCGAGAAGCAATGCCTTAGTTGAGAGACATGGAAGACATCATGAACTTTAGAAAGATGCGGAGGTAGTTCCAATTGGTAGGCAACTGCTCCTCGTTTGGCAAGAATGCGAAAGGGACCAATGTAACGAGGAGCCAATTTTCCTTTGATACTGAATCGATGGGTTCCCTTTAGAGGAGTAACCCGAAGGTAAGCCTTCTCGCCGACTTCAAAAGTCATGGCCTTATGTTTATGATCATATTGGCTCTTTTGACGGGATTGGGCTGTTTTCAACTTTTCACGAACAATGCGAACTTGCTCTTCTACTTCCTGGATCATATCCGGGCCAAACAATTGTCTTTCCCCGGTTTCTGACCAGTTAAGAGGTGTTCGACACCTTCTTCCATAGAGAACTTCAAAAGGAGCTTTGCCCAAGCTAGATTGATCGCTATTGTTATAAGCAAATTCGGCAAAGGGAAGGCATTTCTCCCAATCCATTCTGAATGAGATAAGAGAAGCTCAAAGCATATCTTCCAGAATTTGATTGACGCATTCTACTTGACCACTTGATTGAGGGTGGAAAGCGGTGCTAAAGGAGAGACGAGTCCCCATAGGATTTTGGAAACTTTCTCAAAATCGAGAGGTGAAGAGACTTCCACGGACTGAGTTAATCTCCAATGGAACACCATGAAGAGACACTATTTGAGAGATATACAAGTCTGCCAGCTGGCTAGCGGTTATACTCTCCCGAACAGGTAGGAAGTGGGCTACTTTGGAAAGACGATTGATGACAATGAAAATAGCATTATTCCCTTTCTTGGTCCTAGGAAACCCGATGATGAAGTCCATACCGATTTTATCACATTTCCATTCAGGAATAGCTAAAGGTTGAAGGGTGCCAGCAGGCCGTTGATGCTCTGCTTTAACACGACGACAGACGTCGTAGTTTTCAATATATTGAGTGATTTCTCTCTTCATCCTGGTCCACCAAAACCTCTGGCGTAGGTCTTCATACATTTTAGTACTACCGGGATGAATGGTGAGAGGAGAATCATGAGCTTCCTTAAGGATCAGTTGCCGTAGTTGCTGTTTCTTGGGAACCACTAGGCGGTTCTCAAAGAAGACAATAACTTGATCGTTCACAGAGAAACATTTAGCAGCTCTGCTAGCAATGTTCTGCCTAATCCGAGATATCCCCTTGTCATACTGCTGGGCGGTTATGATCTGATCCATAAGGGTCGGTTTCGGCACCAAGGTAGATAGGAATCCTTGAGGAACAATGTGAATATTAAGCTTCCGAAATTCCTCATGGAGAAGTGGTTGACCTTATTGTAACATCAGGTTGTTACAATAGGATTTACGACTTAGTGCATCAGCCATAACATTGGCTTTTCCGAGGGTGTAAGTTATCCCTAAGTTTTAATCTGAGATCAACTCGACCCAACGTCTTTGCCTGAGATTCAAATCCGGTTGGGTGAAAATATATTTCAAACTTAGGTGATCGGTGAAGATCTCGCAAGGATTACCGAGAAGGTAATGTCGCCAAGTTTTCAATGCATGGAGTACAGCTGCAAGCTCTAGATCATGTGTGGGATAGTTTTCCTCGTGTGGGTGTAACTACCATGAAGCATAGGCAATTACATGACGATCTTGCATGAGTATGCAACCTAGTCCTTGTCGCGAGGCGTTGCAATAGATAATAAAGTTGTCGGTGTCAAAACCGGCGGATCTCGGGTAGGGGGTCCCGAACTGTGCGTCTAAGGCGGATGGTAACAGGAGGCAGGTGACACGATGTTTTACCCAGGTTCGGGCCCTCTTGATGGAGGTAAAACCCTACGTCCTGCTTGATTAATATTGATGATATGGGTAGTACAAGAGTAGATCTACCACGAGATCAGAGAGGCTAAACCCTAGAAGCTAACCTGTGGTATGATTGTATGTTATTGTGTCCTACGGACTAAAACCCTCCGGTTTATATAGACACCGGACAAGGTTAGGGTTACACAAGGTCGGTTACAAAGGAGGAGATATCCATATCCGTACTGCCTAGCTTGCCTTCCACGCCAAGTAGAGTCCCATCCGGAGACGAGATGAAGTCTTCAATCTTGTATCTTCATAGTCCAACAGTCCAGCCAAAGGATATAGTCCGGCTGTCCGGAGACCCCTAATCCCGCACTCCCTCAGTAACCCCTGAACCAGGCTTCAATGACGATGAGTCCGACGCGCAGTGTTGAATTCGGCATTGCAAGGCGGGTTCCTCCTCCGAACATACCACAGAAGAGTTTGAATACTAGGATAGTGTCCGACCCTGCAAAATAAATTCCACATACCACCGTAGAGAGAATAATATTTCCACAAATCTAATCTGCTGACACGTTTCGGTAACATGACATCATGCCATGGCCCGGTGATTATTCGAACCGTTTCCTTTAACTAGCCCCGCACATAATGCGAGGCAGTTTTTTGACACGTCTTGTCAAAGCAAAGATCGTGTTCCCTGATTATGGGATTCTCATCAATACGGGCGTGGGTAACCTAACCGCGCCATTGATTACGGCGCTTGGGGGATAAGCGAGTTTTACCAGGCTAGTGGGGGCGCATAGTTTCGGCCGCCCATATAAAGGGACAAGGATTCACCTTTTCATCCACGCCTTCTTCCTCCTTTGCTTATCCATTTTCGCACACTCAAGCTCCAGCGCCCAAGTCCGCATTTCCCACCTCAACCTTCTCCAACCATGTCTAGAGCGGGAGGCAAGTGGATGGTGTCCTCCATCATGGAGGGACACATCAAGAAGCTGAGGAGAGCTGGATACCTGCCCGACGACATCGCGCACCGGATCCCAGATGAGGGGCAGCTCATCCCCACCCCCAGGCCCCATGAGAGGGTAGTGTTCCTTACACATTTCCTTCGCAGACTGGGATTCCCTATCCACCCATTCGTCCGGGGGCTCATGTTCTACTACGGCCTGGATTTCCACAATCTGGCCCCGAACTTCATCCTCAACATCTCGGCGTTTATCGTTGTGTGCGAGGCCTTCCTCCGCATCAAGCCCCACATCGGCTTAAGGCTGAAGACCTTCAATGTCATGCCGAAGGTTGTAAGCGGCCGCCAGGCGGAGTGCGGAGGCGCCATGGTGGGCAAGATGCCCAACGTCACATGGCTCGAGGGCTCCTTCATGGAGACCATAAAGGGGTGGCAATCGGGGTGGTTCTACATCACCGAGCCGCATGACCCTGCATGGGCTGCGGCCCCCGAGTTTCGATCTGGCATCCCCACATGGCTCACCTCCTGGCAAGAGAAGGTCTTATCCTGGGGTAGTTCGGGGGAGACAACAGGACTCCAAACATGTATCCAAAACATGGTGAGCAAGAAGCTCAAACTCGTCAACGTAGTCCAGGTCATGCTCATCTGCCGGATCCTCCTGTGTCAACAACAGGCTTTCAGCTTGTGGGAGTTCGACCCGATACAGTACCAAACCCTGAACAGGCTCTTCGACACAACACACGAGGATGCTTGGAAGGTGCTATTCAAGGGCACCGAGGTTCCCCCTCCCACTACCGAGGATCGCGGATTCTGAGTGAAGCGCCAAGCCAGCGCGGTAAGCTGTTTTACCTCTTAGAGGATACTTGTTTTTCATAGTTTGACTCTATGCGGGATCTAAGCTCCCGTACCTTTGACAGGACTGGCAGGAAATGGCCAGACATATCGACTGTCCGGCTCCTTTGCCCGAAGGCCCAGCAGACGCTCTCCTGACGGAGATGCTGACTCCGGCTCCTTACAAGGTGCCTGAGAAGACCAGGAGGGCCAAGGAAACCCCGAAAGAGTTCCCGACGCCAGGTGTTATCGGACTCATCGTCCGATAACTCTGTGGCACACTCCTCCCCCGAAGACGAGGAGGAAGAAGAAGATGCTCCCCCTCTAGCTGGGGGATACAAGAAAAGGAAGGCCGCCCCAACCGGGGGGGGGGGGGGCGAAGGGCCAAGAAGGGAAGGACTCTCCTTCCGGACTACTCTAACACCGCTGCCCAAGGCGAAGATGAGTGGCTGCTCAGGGCCAAGCCCCTCGCAAAGTCGTAAGTATTCGGATGCCAGAGTAACTCATAGCATTCATTTGTCACACTGTTTTTTCTAACACCGAATTATGATTATGCAGACTACCATGAGCCCGTATCGACGTATCGTCGGACGGCGCCCTGGGCTCGTCGGATATGGATAGCGATCCACTTCCGACCACCACCTCCCCCTGCCCTACAGACAACGCCGAGGTATTGTCTCAAGAGGCACCTGGTCGAGGGGAGACAATCCCAGAGGTGCCTCAAGGCGACCTTCCGGACTCCGGGAGCAGAGGGAGCAAGGCTGCCGAGGGCTCCGAGTTCGGCCCTCATCCGAACACCGTGCCAGAACCCCTAGTGGTTCCGGACTCGGGCAGGCGGCCTCCTTCTAAAAGGGGCAAGACGCCTATACCGGTGACCTCTGTCCATCTAGAGGCACCGGAGAATCT
Organism: Triticum urartu; assembly: GCF_003073215.2. Classification (NCBI taxonomy): domain Eukaryota; kingdom Viridiplantae; phylum Streptophyta; class Magnoliopsida; order Poales; family Poaceae; genus Triticum; species Triticum urartu. The sequence goes on from NC_053028.1 coordinate 342,310,774, forward strand.
GCTGGGAGCGCTTTGCAGCGCTTCCATCGACGAGGAGCACCGCACTATTATGAGTGCGGTGGTCCAGAAGGTTCAGTCCGCCAAGAGCGGATTGACTGAAGCCTGTGCCAGCCTTCTAACAGGCTTTGAGGTAAGTGTTTGAAATATAGGAAAAACATTACAGCATAGACAGTAGCCCTGATGCTTTGTTCGGTGTTCAAAAAGAAAAGCCGAATAGAGGATCAAATAACACCGCAGGAGTCTAACATAAGTATGTCTATATGCGTATGCAGGCTTCGCTGGTGGCCTCAGCCGCACTGACTGCGGAGGTCGCCACACTGAAGCAGGACCTCGAGGGGTCCAAGAAAGAGCTCAGCCTTGCCAAGAGGTAGCTCGAGGAGAACAAGGGTAAGTAATACCCTGTCTATAGATATGTATATATAAAAGAAGACGCGATTGCAAAATGACAGGATCATCGTATATTTGCCAGGGGAAACGACCGAGGTGGCGACCCTGAAGCAAGCGCTATCCGAGGCCGAAGACAAAGTGGCCAAGGAGCGCACCGAGCGGGAAAGGCAAGAGGCACGGGTGGGCGAGGTGCAGCAAGAGCTCCAAGTTCTCGTGTCGAAGCATGAGGCGTTGGAGCGTGACTCGAAGACGCGAGAGTCCGAGCTTGCTGCTGCCCGTGAAAGTGCAAAGAGTGCCAAGGCCGAAGCACAGAAGGCCCTCCAGGAGATTGATGCGATGAAGAAGATAGCGGCGGGTAAGGCATTCTATATGCAAAGCAAGCATGTGAAAGTAAATTACCTGTTACAAACCGGAATCCGGAGCTCTCCAGGAGCATTCGTAGATTTTCCCCGCAGCGTGTCGGATGCCTCAACTGTTTACCAGGCCGAGGAGGGAAGCTCAACGGAGAATTTGTTCTGGGACCAATATACTGGTACCGAACACCCGGTGCCTATGAGCGACCAGCTAAAGCAGTTGGTCGAGCTACACAAGGCGGCCGAACAGGCCATGAAGGGCTTGATAGTCCGGCTGTGGCCTGGCGACGCCCTTCTGAACAGCTACTTTGGCCTGGTGAGGCGGCTTGTGGATGCCTGCCCATGTCTGGAAGTTGTCAAGCCGTCCATCTGCATTGAAGGTGCACGCCGGGCTTTCGCCCGTGTGAAGGTGCAATGGGCCAAGCTAGACGCCGTGAAGCTGATCGAGGAAGGGCCATCGGTGGGCAAGGAGCATCGCCACCCTGATATGTACTATGAGGGTGTCCTGAAGGGTGCCCGTCTCGTAGCAGACGAGTGTACGAAAGATGTAATACTTGAATGAATTTGCTCGTGTGATCCTGTATGCTGAAAACCTGTTTCATATGCGCTATGCAACACTTGTTTGAATTTAAAATATTATCTTCTGTTCGACCGTTTATCAAATCTGAGAGATGGCTAATCATTGACTTCTGCTCACATGCAACGAGTGCTGGGGTGTTCGGGATAAACCTGAGCACTCTTGTTCCCTTTTTTGGGTCCTTCGAGGGAGGTGCTCGGCGCAACGAACAAGGCAATCGGACTAATAATGCTTTATCACTCTCACTTAGCCATAGAATTGTATAATTTTAAATTTTAGCGAAGCCCCTGGTATTCGGAAGACCGAATTTGGGGTGCGATACACGCCTTAAGCCGGACAGGGCCGACTCCTCGCTCTAAGCGGCATAAGTCTTTAGGGACTCGAAAACCTCTCGAACAGCGACTAGTCTCTCGCCTTATCATGACAGTCAGTTTTAGCTTTCTCTACTGAGGTGCTTAGCCCAGCTGAACCGGGGCACAATCGCAGTAGTTCTCCCAGTGCTACCTTAGCCGATATAGCGGAACGTAAGGTACCAAAACATGGGAGCCGGGCAAACCCAACTATTCACCAAATACATGATTCGGAGCTGATGCATATAATGCTATAAGTTCGGGGTGCCACACTTGTGAAAGTGTTCGGACTTCTCACACCATATTGTGGGGTACTTAAGCCCCTGGTGTATTGGCCGTACCAAAGTGTACGGTTGCAAGGTGTCATTAATGAACACATATATATATAAAAGGAAGAATGCAATAATAGTCTTAATGGTATATATTGTTTATTCAAAAAGGTGCGTTAAAGAGGAATGATACATGCAGTGCAATAAGCAAAAAGTAGGACTATATCCCCTCCAAGGGCAAGCTGAGGAATAATGTTAAGGCAAGTATTTCACTCGTTATCGTAATCCACCTGGGAGTTCCGTTTTGTGATGTAGCTTTCTGCCTCCTTGGTTCCTGCATCATGTGTTCGACAATCATGCTGCCGGACAGGGTTTCCAGAGATTAATGTCCTGAAAGAAAAATAACAAAGCGGGAAGCCCTAGCGTGGTTTAAGCCGTGTCTTGGGGTGTGCCGTAGTTGTGCCCCCCTCCCCACCTGTGCCCATGGTATTTTTAATGCGTAATTATGTACGCATGGCACGGATTTCGCCGTTCGGCTGGGGCCGGGGTGGGGGCCGCATTGTTATGCATGCTCGGGACGTGCCAGGCGGTCCAGTTTCCGATTACTCCGGGTGCGCTTGAAGGTGTTCGGGTCCTTGAACGCCGAACTAGTGGATTGCCTTAAGAGGCTGCTTTGCACTTCCGCTGCGAGGGCCGCAGTGTGCTCCTCCATTCAGAGAGAGCGCTCTGTGTTCCCATTAACTGTAATGACCCCCTGAGGTCCTGGCATCTGAGCTTGAGTATGCATAATGCGGTACCGCATTGAATCTCGCAAATGCGGTTCGCCCGAGCAGTGCATGATAACCACTGCGGAACGAAACTATATCGAAGATTAACTCTTCGCTTCAGAAGTTATCCGGGGATCCGAAGACCACTTCCAATGTGACCGAGCCTGTGCAATGGGCCTCTACACATGGTATGACGCATTTAAAGGTCGTTTTTGTGGGTTTGATCCTTGAGGGGTCTATACCCATTTTGCGCACTGTGTCCTGGTAAAGCAGGTTCAGGCTGCTGCGGCCATCCATAAGGACTCGAGTGAGGTGAAATCCGTCAATAATTGGGTCTAAGACTAGTGCGGCGAATCCGCCATGAAGGATACTAGTGGGGTGGTCCCTGTGATCGAAGGTGATCGGACAGGAGGACCATGGGTTGAACTTTGGGCCGACTGGCTCCAACGCATATACGTCCCTAAGCGCACGCTTCCGCTCCCTCTTGGGGATGTGGGTTGCGTATATCATGTTCACCGTCCTCACTTGTGGGGGGAACCTCTTCTGTCCTCCAGTATTCGGCTACTGGGGCTCCTCCTTGTCATCACTATGTGGCCCCTTATCTTTGTTTTCAGCAATTAACTTGCCGGCCTGCTTGAACACACAACAATCCCTGTTGGTGTGGTTGGCTGGCTTGTCGGGGGTGCCGTGTATTTGACACGAGCGATCGAGTATACGGTCCAAACTGGACGGGCCCGGAGTGCTTCTTTTGAATGGATTTTTCCGCTGACTGGGTTCAGAGCCTTTGAATCCGGCATTGACTGCCGTATCGTCGGTATTGTCGCTGTTAATGCGGCGCTTATGTTTGTTGCGACGTGACCTGCCATTGCCGTCCTTCGTGTCCGAAGTACCACGTTTCTTTGATATGTTATTACTGCGAGCCAGCCAACTGTCTTCTCCCGCACAAAAGCGGGTCATGAGTGTCGTGAGGGCTGCCATAGATTTCGGCTTTTCCTGACCAAGGTGCCGAGCTAGCCACTCGTCGTGGATGTTGTGTTTAAAAGCTGCTAGGGCCTCTGCATCCGGACAGTCGACGACTTGATTTTTCTTTGTTAGGAACCATGTCTAGAATTGCCTGGCCGATTCCTCTGGCTACTGAATTATGTGGCTCAAGTCATCGGCATCTGGTGGTCGCACATAAGTGTCCTGAAAGTTGTAGAGGAATGCGGCTTCCAGATCCTCCCAACAGCCAATGGACTCTGCTGGCAAGCTATTGAGCCAATGCCGAGCTGGTCCTTTGAGTTTGAGTGGGAGATATTTAATGGCGTGTAGATCATCACCGCGTGCCATGTGGATATGCAGGAGGAAATCCTCGATCCATACTGCAGGATCTGTTGTGCCGTCGTATTATTCTATATTTACGGGTTTGAAACCCTCCGGGATTTGATGATCCATTACTTTGTCTGTGAAGCATAAGGGGTGTGCGGTGCCTCTGTACTGGGCTATATCGCGACGCAGCTCCAATGAGTCTTTCCCGCTGTGTTTGGCCCGACCGGATTTACTTTTGTTGTATCCGGCGTGACGATTGTCATCACGCGTAGTGGTGCGCCCTCGTGATCCGTAGATTGATCTCGCATGTTTTGCTTTGTCCTCCAATACGTCTCGCAGGTCTGCCGTATTTCCCCATGCCTTTTTATTTAAATGGCGTCAGAGTGCAGGCTAAGCTTTTGGCTGGAATGCCTCTCTGTCGCGGCCACGGGGTGGCGGATCAGCCGCATCATCCGCTTCTTCCTCCAGTCAGGGTAGCAACCTCCATTTTGGGTAACTCTTTGAGGGGCGTTCGAGTTTAAATTCCTCGGCCGTCAGAACTTTAGTCCATCTGTCAGCTAGCAGATCTTGATCAGCTTGAAGCTGCTGCTACTTTTTCTTAAGGCTATTTGCCGTGGCTATAAGCCGGCGCTTGAAGCGCTCTTGTTCGACGGGATCCTCTAGCACGACGAATTCGTCATCGTCGAGGCTTGCCTCGTCTTCGGAGGGAGGTATGTAATTATTATCCTCTTCCTCTGTATCTGCTGCTCTCTCATGAGGGCTGGCTTCTCCATCCTCCTGTGCTGGATCTTGCTGGAGGCGGTTGTCTTCGGCACTGTCCAGGGTGTTGTTATCTCCTGTGCCGGAATCACCGTTTTTGCTTTGGCGGGACTTAGAGCGGCGCCGCAGACGCCGGCGCTTAGGTTGCTTCCTGGAGGGGTCATCCTCCGCTGTCTCGTCGCCATTGCCTTCTTTGGGTGTGTCCACCATGTATATATCGTATGATGAGGTGGCTGTCCAGTGCCCTGTGGGCAGTGGTTCCTCTTCGTCTCCCGCATCGTCGTCCATACCGTCGATGTCTTCGGAGTCGAAGTCGAGCATGTTGGTTAAGTCGTCGACAGTGGCTACTAAGTGGGTGGTGGGTGGGCAGCGAATTTCTTCGTCATCCGCATCCCAATCCTGCCGGACATAGTTTGGCCAGGATCCTCCTGACAAGGAGAGAGACCTTAATGAGTTCAGTATGTTGCCAAAGGGCGAGTGCTGAAAAATATCCACGGAGGTGAACTCCATGATCGGTGCCCAATCGGATTCGCTAGGAACGGGCGCAGGCGGTTCGGAGTCCGTGGCCGGAGAAGGATCCGACAGTTTGACAACACGGCTCTCATGAAGGCTAAGGTCGATATCCGGCTCGATCGCCACTGAGGATATGGCCTCCGTGATAGCGTCTATCCACCCGTCTATGGATGGCGCAACTGGCTCCGAATTGAGGCTCGGAGCGGCTGCCGGTGTGATCTCCTGAATGCGGTCCGAAGGTAGAGCTAAATCGTACTCATCATGACCGCGTGGCACACAAGGCAGGGGCTCGAATATCGGCCGTGTAATTTAAGTTTCCAAATCTGATCTGATGGCCAGGGGCGTAGCTTTCGATCTGCTCCAGATGGCCAAGCGAGTTGGCCTGCAGTGCGAAGCCGCTGAACACAAAGATCTGTCCGGGAAGAAAAGTCTCACCCTAGACGGCATCGCTATCGATGGTAGAAGGAGCCATCAAGCCTAACAGCAACGACACAGAGGAACTCTCAATGAAAGCACCAATGTCGGTGTCAAAACCGGCGGATCTCGGGTAGGGGGTCCTGAACTGTGCGTCTAAGGCAGATGGTAACAGGAGGCAGGGGACACGATGTTTTACCCAGGTTCGGGCCTTCTTGATGGAGGTAAAACCCTACGTCCTGCTTGATTAATATTGATGATATGGGTAGTACAAGAGTAGATCTACCACGAGATCAGAGAGGCTAAACCCTAGAACCTAGCCTATGGTATGATTGTATGTTATTGTGTCCTATAGACTAAAACCCTCCGGTTTATACAGACACCGGATAGGGTTAGGGTTACAGAAGGTCGGTTACAAAGGAGGAGATATCCATATCCGTACTGCCTAGCTTGCCTTCCACGCCAAGTAGAGTCCCATCCAGACACGAGATGAAGTCTTCAATCTTGTATCTTCATAGTCCAACAGTCTGGCCAAAAGATATAACCCGGCTGTCCGGGGAACCCTAATCCCGGAATCCCTCAAAAGTCCTTGGAGAAATCTGATGGTACCAGTACGGGAGCAGATGTCAGGCGTCTTTTCAGTTCCTGAAAGCTGAACTGCCACTATGGGGTCCACTCGAACTTTTTATCTTTCTTGAGGAGTTCAGTTAGAGGTTTAGAAACCTTAGAGAAATTCTCGACAAAGCGGCGACAATAGCTCACTAAGCCAAGGAAACTCCGAACTTGCTTGACCATTTCAGGTGGAGTCCAATCGAGGAGAGCTTGAACTCGCTCGGGATTGACAGCAATACCCTTACCAGAGATTACATGGCTTAGGTAGGTCACTTCTGGTAACCAGAATTCACATTTAGAGAATTTGGCATATAGGTGATGCTCTCGAACTTTTGTCAATACTAGCCTCAGATGCTCGGCATGTTCTTCCTCATTCTTGGATTAGATGAGTATATCATCGAGGTATACCACGACGAATTTATCTAAATACTCCATGAAGATTGAGTTCATTAACCGAGAGAAGGTGGCTGGGGCATTGGTTAAACCGAAGGACATGAAGGTGTACTCGTATTGGCCATAACGAGTAACAAAGGCCGTTTTGGGAATGTCCCCGTTTTTTATTTTGATTTGATTGTAGTCCAACATCAAATTCATTTTGGAGAAGACTAAGGATCCATCGAGCTGATCATACAGATCGTTGATCTCGGTGAGCGGATACTTGTTCTTTGCGGTAACCAAGTTGACGCGTCGATAATCTACAACCATCGAATCCGTACCATCCTTCTTCCTGACAAATAGGACGGGGAAAGTCCATGGAGAAGAATTAGGACGGATGAAACCCTTTTTCAAGGACTCATCGAGTTGTTTCTTAAGTTCAGCTAGTTCTAGGGGTGCCATCTTATAAGGTCTTCTAGAGATTGGAACGGTTCCTGGTAAAAGGTCTATCACGAACTCGATATCCCTGTCAGGTGGAACACCTGGCAATTCTTCTGGAAAGACATCCGGGAAGTAACGGACTACCGGAATATCTTCAATGTCTGGAAGAGGGTTGGCATTTAGGGAGTAGAGATGATGCTTGGCCACTCGGGTTAAGATATTGACTGTCTTGCCCGATGGGTGAGTAAGTTGAACAGTTCTAGTGGCACAATCAATCTTAGCATAATGGGCTGACATCCAGTCCATGCCTAAGATGATATTTATGTCCGAGGACTTGAGAGCTATTAAGGATGCATGGAAGACAAGTCCATCGACAAGAATTTCATTCCCATGGCTTACTCTAGAAGTTTGCCATCTAGAGCCAGGGGTTTGAATTTCCATGGTGGTGGGCATGTCACAAAATGTGGTGTTATGCAACCGAGCATAGCTCTCAGATATGAATGAATGAGATGCTCCAGTATCAAAAAGAACAGATGCCGGATGGCAGTTAACAAGAAGCGTACTAAGAACGACGTTAGGATCATCATGAGCCTCCTCTGCTGAGACATAGTTAACATGGCCACGTGCAGTGGTGGCTGGCTTGGCATAATACACCTTTCCCGCTAGCTTTCCATGACCAACATACTTTCTAGGCTGGTTGGGGTTGTTGTTCTGGGGACACTCTCGACTGTAGTGACCCAGCTCTCAGCACTTGAAGCATGTCACAGTGTTGGTGCACGGAGCAGCATTTGTGGCCGGTCCACCATAAGCTTTAGGCGGTGTATACTGCTGGGTTGGGCGAGGCGCCTCATAGGATGGCCTCAGAGTGAACCTGGGTGGCAGAGCTATGTTTGGAATCCACACCCGACGCTTCTGAGAACCAGAGACGGATGAAGAGCCAAAATCACGGGAATGCTTACGTGTAGCTTCAAAGTCAGTCTGACCGGTCTCAGCACTGATGGCTTTGTTCACAAGCTTCTGGAAGGAGGTACACTCATGCAAACAGAGATCACGGCGAAGCTTGGGGCTAAGTCCCTTCTGGAACCTCGCCTGCTTCTTGGCATGAGTGGACACTTCCTCAGGTGCATAACGTGCCAAGTTCCCAAACTCATGGCTGTAGGCATCCACGGTCAGTCTGCCTTGGGTTAAGTTGTAGAATTCTTCTCTCTTGCGATCCATAAGACCCTCCGGAATGTGATTGTCGGATTTTGGGTTCCGGTAGACCCTTGAGGTTCGAACACTGGGGTGCGCGCGGAGATTTCGCCTCCTGCCTACCTGCACTCCTCCGCCTTGCTAGGATCTAAACTAAGGAAAGAACAACACAAGAGACGCGGGGTTTATACTGGTTCAGGCCACCGTTGTGGTGTAATACCCTACTCCAGTGCGTGGTGTGGTGGATTGCCTCTTGGGCTGATGATGATGAACAATACAAGGAAGAACAGCCTCGCGAGGGTCTGTTCTTGGCTGGGGCGATGAACTGCTGGTAGGAGTTCAGTCGCCTTTCTCTCTCTCTCTCTCTCTCTCTCTCTCTCTGATCGAAACCCCTCTCTTTCCTTCCAACCTCTCAGCCCCCTTTGCTCTGTGGGTGGCTAGTCCTATTTATAGAGGCCCTGGTCCTTTCCCAAATATCGAGCGGGAAGGGAGCCAACAATGGCGGGCTAATTTGAAGGGGGACAGCTAGTATCAACTATCCTGACAAAAGTAGTCTTCGCCTGCGCAAAGCTCTAGTGATGACGCCGTCTTGGTCTTGGTCTCGTTGCACCGACATGGAAATCTTTGCCTGATGCCTCGGTATTCCGCGGCTGCGCTTGCCCCCTTTGCACCAAAGAGGAAGGGAGGACACTGCACGGGCTGGCACCCGCCTGGCGCCCCCGGTCGTCATGGCTTGCGTCACAGGCACCTCCTGAGGTACCCCGCCTTGATCTCTCCGCCTCCTCGTGAGCCAGCCTGACGAGGCCGTGCCTGAGGAAGCTCCGCGTCGTCCGCCCTGCGAGGCTTGGCCCCTCGCGAGGGTCTTGGGTTTGTGTTGGTGAAGATGGGCCGCGCTGGGGCCCCTTTTGAGCCATGCCGCAGGCCGCAAGAAGGCAAGTCTGGGGACCCCCGTTCCCAGAACACCGACAGTAGCCCCTGGGCCCAAGGCGCGCCCGGACATGGCCGTGCAGGGAGGCGGAAGGGCAAGAGTGAAGCGCCGCGGGCCCTAACAGCCTGCGGCCTTGGGCGCCGCGTGGCGGTTGATTGGACGTGGGCGCCTCCACTTCCCCATGGCGCCTCGGCAACTGCACGGATTGGACAAGTCCATGCATGCAAAGCAGGTCATAATTACCTGCGATCGTGGGGGACGTTGGTTGGCCATCGCCAGCTATAAGTATGGACCGGCGCGCGCCCTTCCAGTCCATCCCCCCTTGCTTCTCCTTTTTCTTCATGGCCCCGTCGAGGAGGTTCTTGGCCGCAGAGAAGGGGAAGGCTCACCAGGTTGAGCCCGCCTCTACCCTACCCAAGCGCGGCCGAGGGCGCCCTCGCAAACATCCTGTGGCCGCCACGGTGGCTCCCCGCGGCCGTGGAGGCGATCTTCAGCACAGTGACGGGCGGATTGCTGCGGCCGGGGGGCGCGCTCCAGCTGCGCGTCCCCCTAGGCCGCGCTTTCACGCTGCTAAAGTGCTGCCGGAGTTCGTCGTGTGTTCGGTGGGGCCGACTAGCACCCAGCTTCCACTTCCTCGCTTCCTCCTTGGCGAGCTCCCGACCGGCGCCCCGGGCGACCTCTGGCTCCAGGCCGACGGCTGCTGCAGCCGGGCCTCATGGGTATCACTGGAGGTTTCCGCGGCCGGGAGCCTGTCCCTGGCCCGCGGTTGGCAGACGTTTGCCCGCGCGCGTTGCCTGAGCCGTCGGTGCACCCTACACTTCAAGTTCGACGGCGATGCCACCCTCTACGTGAGGGTGTTTGGGGAAGATGGTCGCCGCGCAGGGTGTTGTCCCGAGGGTGACGACCGCAGCTGGGAACTCGGCTCCGGCGATGATGGGGAGGGCAGCGCTCGCGCGGCTGGCGGCGCTCAGGGTTCCTCAAGCTTCTCTGGTTCTTCTTCAGGCGGCAACTCTTCTAGCGGTGGCCGCGGTCATCCTCCACGCCATCGTATCTGCTTGGGAGGTGGCAACGTGTCCGCCCGCCATCGCGCCCTGGTGAAGCGTGAGAGGGAGTCCGCCTGAGCTCCGGAGGCAGCTCGGGCCTTCCCTGCGGGCCGGTGTGAGGCGAGCTGCACCAGATTTGTTCTTTCTTTTCCTTTTTCCTGCATTACAAAGACAGTAGTGTGGAGCCCCGCGGGGGCGTTTTTGTGTTATTGCTGTTAATCATCGTTTTGCTTTCGTTATCGTACCTTCCGGCTACATGCCTGAGCGTGGATAGTTCCCGGCCCCGGCCGTGGGGCCGACCGACCCAGGCCCTTTGTTTGTATCGCGGTGCCCGTGGGGCACGGACTGGAGGGGTGCTCCTGTAATGGGCCCAGGTCGCGAACTCTTTGAATGACTAGGATAGGAACACTCACGAGGGCGCTCAGCTCCCCCCCTCGCGAGGCCTCGCACAAGAGAAATTGAGGCAGGAGAGTGAGAAGTCGAAGAACCACAAGCCAAAGACGGCAACAACTCCAATAAAACTTCGAATGAGAAGGAACAAGCCAACTCCGGAAAGCAAATGAAAAGCCTCGTCCGACACCTAATCTAGTCTTCGACATCTTCTCACCAGCGCTGAGCTAAGTGCTGCCACTGGGCGTGGGAGGGAGCCCCAGGGCCTGAGGCTGGCGCTCCTGAGACTCCGGGGCGTGAACAGCCCCAACTCATTATTACGTGAGAGTGCCACGGGCGGCGAGCTTCACAGGCGTTGGCCTTCTTCACAGGCTTCGGGCCTTTTCCAAAACGCGATAGCTTCACAGGCATTCGCCTTCTTCACGGGCTCTGGGCCTTTTCCAAAACGCGATAGCTTCACAGGCATTCGCCTTCTTCACAGGCTCTGGGCCTTTTCCAAAACGCGATAGCTTCATAGGCATTCGCCTTCTTCATAGGCTCTGGGCCTTTTCCAAAACGCGATAGCTTCACAGGCATTCGCCTTCTTCACAGGCTCTGGGTCTTTTCCAAAACGCGATAGCTTCACAGGCATTCGCCTTCTTCACAGGCTCTGGGCCTTTTTAGGGGTAGAACCTCCGGAGGTGCTGGATGTTCCATGCATTCTGGACTGGCACCCCCTCCTGAGTCTCCAAGCGCGCGGAGCCGGGCCTGGAAACATGAACAACTTTGAACGGGCCCTCCCACATGGGAGAGAGCTTGTGCAGCCCCTCCCTGGAGAGAACCCGCCTGAGCACGAGGTCTCCTACCTCGAGAGTTCTGGGGCGGATATTGCGGCAGTGATATCGTCGCAGTGCTTGTTGGTACCTCGCCGCTCGTAGCGCGGCTTCTCGGCGACGTTCCTCCCCCAGCACGAGGTCCGTCCCCCGCATGGCGTCCTGCCGCGCCTCGTCAAACGCCAGGACCCGCGCGGAGCAACGTCTGACCTCGTGAGGGAGGACCGCTTCGGCTCTGTAGACCAGGAACAATGGGTTCTCTCCAGTCGGCTTGGTCGCGGTTGTGCGGATGGACCACAACACGGACTGAAGCTCGTCGTACCAACCTCTGCCGCAGGCCTCCAGCTTCTTCTTGAACGTCCTGGTCTTGAGGCCCCTCAGGACCTCCGCGTTGGCTCGCTCGGCCTGGCCGTTGCTTCGGGGTTAGCACAGTATGTTTTGAAGAGGTTACTGGTGAACTGCGAACCGTTGTCCGTGATGATGCAATTCGGCACCCCGAACCGGCTCACGATGCCCTTGATGAACTTGACCACGGAACCCGCGGGAATGGTGCGGACAGCCTCTACTTCAGCCCACTTGGTGAACTTGTCCACGACGACGTAGAGGTAGCAGTAGCCCCCGGGCGCCTGAGGAAACGGGCCCAAGATGTCCAGCCCCCAGACTGCGAATGGCCACGAAAGGGGTATAGTCTGCAAGCCTCCTGCTGGTTGATGGATCTGCTTGGCGTGGAACTGGCAGGCCTCACAAGCTTTCACTAGTTCGACGGCGTCATCGAGCGCGGTGGGCCAATAAAAACCACTGCGGAATGCCTTGCCGACGAGGGTCCGTGATGATGAATGATGTCCACAGTCTCCGCCGTGTATATCTTCCAGCAGTTCCTTCCCTTGCTCCCTGGAGATGCAGCGCAGGGATACATCGTTTAGCCGCTTCCGGTAGAGCTCTCCATCCTTGATGCAGTATGTCGTGGCCTGGCGTGCCACTTGCTCCGCTTCCTCCTCCTTCTCTGACAGGGTCCCTTGCGTTAGGTAACTCCGGAGCTCCGCGATCCAACATCCCTCCTGAGGTTCCATCGTCAGGAGCAGGCGTGCTCCTGAGGCCGGGCCACAGGCTGGAGCCCCTGAGGCAGGTGGCTGGGGGAGCTCCTCTCGGGGCTGAGCCGTGTTTGATAATGACGGCAGGGCTGACGGCTTGAAGAGCCGCTCCTCGAAAACGCCAGGCTCTTGAGGTAACTGCCTGGACGCCCGTTTGGCGATGTCGTCGGCCTCCTGATTGGTGCCACGGGGGACATGCTGCAACTCCAACCCCCAGAACTGCTTCTCCATCTTGCGGACCTCCGCTAGGTAGGCTTCCATGTGCTCATCCTTCGGCTCGTACGCCTTGTTGGAGAAATTGACAAGGAGCTGCGAATCGCCCTTGATGGTGAGGCGTTTCACCCCCAGGGCAGCCGCGGCCTTCAAGCCCGCTATTAAACCTTCATACTCCGCTATGTTCTTCGAGACCTTTTCACCTTGCTGGAAACAGAGCTGCACGGCGTAATAGAGCTTGTCCTGAGCGGGCGATATAAGCACCGCCCCAGCCCCAGCGCCATGCCTGGAGAACGCCCCATCGAAGTACATGACCCAGCCTTCTGGCGCCTCGCTTCCCGGGGACAGGGACCGATCCTCGTCGGCCTTGAGGCCTGGCGCATCCGTCCATTCTGCCACAAAATCCGCCGACGCCGCTCCCTTGATGACTCTGGTCGTGCTGAATTCGAGCTGAAACGCTTGTAGTTCTATGTTCCACTCAGCGACCCTTCCAGCTAAATTAGGGCTCCTGAGCACTCTCTCTAGGGGGTATGATGAGACGACCTTGATGGGGTGACCCTGAAAATAGTGCCGCAGCTTGCGTGAGGCCACCAGTAGCGCGAGGAGGAGTTTCTGAGGCATAGGGTACCGTGCCCTTGCATCCCGCAACACCGTGCTGACAAAGTACACTGGGTGCTCAACGAGGTGGAGTGCGTCAGTGCTGGTGGCTCCCTTCGGAAACCATGGCGCCTCTTGAGGCAATGAGGCCTCCTGAGACTGGCCATCTGGAAGAGGGGCCTCTTCCGCCTCCGGTGCGCCCCTCTGCGGCGGCTGATCCTCCTTAGCCGCGGTGGCAGTTTCTGTAGGCCTTCCTTGTCCCTGTTCGGCCTTGTCCCGGGCTGCTGCCGTAGTTTTGATTCGGCGCTCCTCTCTGACTGCCACCAAGGCTGCGCTGGCGGAGTAGGGAGTGGCGGCGAGGTAAAGCACCAGGGGCTCTTGAGGGCGCGGAGCCACCATGACCGGTGGGCTGGTCAGGTATCTCTTGAGATCCTGGAACGCCTTATCGGCCTCTTCAGTCCACTCGAAGGGCCCCTTTTTCTTCATTAGCTGGAAGAAGGGCAGTGCTCGTTCCCCCAACTTGGAGATGAAGCGCCCTAGCACCGTCACGCGCCCTGTGAGCTTCTGCATTTCTCTGAGGGTCTTTGGCGGGCTCATGTCTTCCACCGCCTTGACCTTCTCCGGGTTAGCCTCGATGCCTCGGTGGGACACGAGGAAAACCAAGAGCTTGCCCGAGGGGACTCTGAACACACACTTCTCTGGGTTGAGCCGTAGGTTCACTGCGTTGAGGCTCACGAAGGTTTCCTCCAAGTCTTGTATCAAGGTCCTGGCCTCCCGATACTTTACCACAATGTCGTCGACGTAAGCTTAAACATTCTTCCCGAGCTGCGGGCCCAAGGTGATGTGCATCAGCCGCTGGAAGGTCGCCCCTGCGTTACGCAGCCCGAATAGCATGCATGTGTAGCAGTACACCCCACACGGGGTTAGGAAGGTTGTCTTCACGACGTCTTTTACGGCCATCTTGATCTGGTGATACCCAGAGAAGGCATCCAAGAAGCATAACAGGTCGCATTCCGCAGTGGAATCGACGATCTGGTCGATGCGGGGAAGCGGGAACGGATCTTGCGGGCATGCTTTGTTGAGGTTGGTGAAGTCAACACACATGCGCCCTTCCCTCCCTTCTTTGGCACAACGACAGGGTTGGCCAACCAATCTGGGTATAGGACCTCGCGAATGACCCCAGCGGCTTCTAATTTGCAGGTCTCTCGGATGATGAGGCCTGCTTTTCTGTGGACTGCCGCCTGGCCTTCTGCTTCACAAGGCGCACGTTGGGGCACACGTTGAGGTGATGCTCGGTTACACTCCTAGGGATCCCTGCCAACTGGTCAGGCTCCCAAGCGAATACCTTCTTGTTTGCGCGCAGGAACCCGACCAGGGCCTTCTCCTGCTCGGGTTTGAGGTGAGCGCCTATGGTGAAAGTGGCGTTGGTGGATCCGTCCTCATCGACGGGTATCTGCTTGGTTTCTGCCTTGTCTTGGGTGAACAACTGTTTCTTCTTGGCGGGTGCAGCCCCCTTGGGCCCGGGGGTCTCCAAGTCGGCGGGCTATGCCGACGCCGCCGCCTTGATGGCGAGCTTGAGCACCTGCAGCGCGTCCCCGGTGTCCCCGTGCACAGTGAGGGCACCGCTGCTCCCGGGCATCTTCATGAGGTTGTACGCCGGGTGCATCGCGGCCATGAACTGGGCCAGCGCTGGGTAGCCGAGGATGGCATTGTAGGGGAGGCCGATGGGGGCGATGTCAAAGTTGACCAGCTCCGTGCGGAAGTTGTCGTAGGTGCCGAAGGTTACTGGGAGCCGGATCTCTCCCAAGGAGCTGGACGACATGCCCCCAACGCCTGAGAAGGGCCGGCTGGGTTGCAGCCGTTCTAGGTGTATGCAGAGGAGGTTGAAGGCCTCGACCGAGAGCGTGCTGAGGCCCGCGCCGCCATCAATGAGGGTTCTGGTGACGGCCACCTGGCAGATGGTGGGGGTGCACAGCATGGGGAGCGCACCCGAGCAGGCCGAGTTGAAGGGGTGGTCCTCCGAGCTGAAGGTCAGGCCGGTCTCGGGCGTCGCCCGGTCCAGGGGAGCCCCCTGCCGCGTGGAAGCGGCGCTGACCCAGCGGATGAACGGCTTGACGTGGTGACTTGTAGGCGGTGCCTGCGAGCCGCCCAAGAGGGCCGCGACGACCGGGGGAATTGGTGCAGCGCGATGGGCGGGGGAGAGGTTGTGGGGCTCCATGGGCGCGCGGAGCGCGCGGGACGAAGAACCAGCTGGGGTGAGCGAGGGAGTTGCGGTGCGGCCGTCTTGCCGCACGGACAGATGCTGGGACAATGCTTGCTGCTCGTCCCCCGCCGGGCCGGTGGCGGTGTTGACGGCAGGTGACGGGGAACGGCGAGGACGCCCGCCGACAGGGGCCGTCTGGGCGACGCGGGAAGCGAGTGCGGCCCGGCGCTCGGCGCGGGCCCGACGAGCGTCAGACATGGGCGTGATGGTCGGAGGAGAACGGGGTGGTGGAAGACCAATCCTGGCGCGCCAAATGTCGCATATCGGGTTCCGGCAGACCCTTGAGGTTCGAACACTGGGGTGCGCACGGAGATTTTGCCACCTGCCTACCTGCACTCCTCCGCCTTGCTAGGATCTAAACTAAGGAAAGAACAACACAAGAGACGCAGGGTTTATACTGGTTCGGGCCACCGTTGTGGTGTAATACCCTACTCCAGTGCGTGGTGTGGTGGATTGCCTCTTGGGCTGATGATGATGAACAATACAAGGAAGAACAGCCTCGCGAGGGTCTGTTCTTGGCTCAGGCGATGAACTTCTGGGAGGAGTTCAGTCGCCTTTCTCTCTCTCTCTCTCTCTCTCTGATCGAAACCCCTCTCTTTCCTTCCAACCTCTCAGCCCCCTTTGCTCTGTGGGTGGCTGGTCCTATTTATAGAGGCCCTGGTCCTCTTCCTAAATATCGAGCGGGAAGGGAGCCAACAATGGCGGGCTAATTTGAAGGGGGACAGCTAGTATCAACTATCCTGACAAAAGTAGTCTTCGCCTGCGCAAAGCTCTAGTGATGACGCCATCTTGGGCTCCACGGTGACCTCCATCTCGTAGTCCTCCTGGTCTTTGTCTCGTTGCACCGAAATGGCAACCTTTGCCTAATGCCTCAGTATTCCGCGGCTGCGCTTGCCCCCTTTGCACCAAAGAGGAAGGGAGGACACTACGCGGGCTGGCACCCACCTGGCGTCCCCGGTCATCATGGCTTGCGTCACGGGCACCTCGTGAGGTACCCCGCCTTGATCTCTCCGCCTCCTGTGAGCCAGCCTGACGAGGCCGCGCCTGAGGAAGCTCCGCGTCGTCCGCCCCGCGAGGCTTGGCCCCTCGCGAGGGTCTTGGGTTTGTGTTGGTGAAGATGGGCCGTGCTGGGCCCCCCTTTGAGCCACGCGGCAGGCCGCAAGCAGGCAAGTCTGGGGACCCCCGTTCCCAGAACGCCGACAGTGATGTTCATGGAAAGCCGCGCTGAATTCTTCCCAAGTGGTAACCTGACCGGCTAGGCGCATAGCCTCAAGGCAATAAGCAGCGTAAGTGACTTTGTCAGCTTCGGCTATGGGTGTAGAACGTAGCTTATGGGTAACGCTGTGAAGCCAATCATCCACATTGAGAGGCTCGACAGAATGATGGAAAGTTGGTGGGGTCAGCTTGATGAAATCATTGAGAGACACCAAGTCGTTCCTCTGGGAACGTGAAGTATTCTACTCGATGCGTTATAACAACCGGTTGGTCTCACATTTATTCCTTTCTGCCTCCAACATGACTTCAGCCAAGGAAGGTGGATGGGGCAGATTCCCATCCCTAGCTCCACTGGCTTCACCCTGCTCCTGAACAGCAGGGGTGCTTCGGGTGTTCACCATCCTAGGTAATCAAAACAACGGTTTAGACAAGGATGGCAAAACTGTGGCTTAAGAATGCAAAATGTAATGGATGACACAGAATGCAGAGATGTTCATCCGTATGACATGGTAATATAGAAACTGCCATATATATACCATCGGTCATACACACCATACATAGTTTAGTACAAGCCCAGGCTCAAGTACAACTACGGTGAGGAACATTACATCTCATCAGAGGCATTCGAAGCTCCTATACATTATTTTTCTACACCTCCAGAATTCAGTACACACTAAGTCATATTCCACTTGACGCGTAGGACTGTGGAAATACAACTGTTACAATACTAGTGAAGCTACTACCAACTACCAACTTAGATGTCTCCGTAATAATCTGGGAGCTAAACATGATCATCTTGAAACAGTCGGTTCTGTGGAGCTTGCGGTCCATAAGGACTCGTATGTGGCCTTGGTCCAACAAACGGTGGCAGATGAGGCCCACGGGGATGAGTCATGCCTCCTACATCACGCCAGTCCATACGATCCGGCAGACTAGACCACACGGGGTACAAAACCCTTATGTCCATATACCTAGCCTGCACGGCAGGTGCAAACAGTGTCAAAGTGGCCCAGTGATCAGATCGACTATTGAAAAGCATGATTCTCATGGTCCTTATCCTCAAGCAGCTCTGTGGTGGTGCGGAGTAGCGAATCCTCATGGGAAGTAAGCGTAGAGAGCCTGGTAGTAACCTTCTGCACCAGGAAGTGATGCTGGCATATAGCGGAACTCAGTGTTCCGAAGCAAAGGAAGTCTAGCTCGCATGATGGTCATCATTGAGTATGTTGCGTCCTGCACAGACATCTCGATGGTAATCCCATGTCCACATGAACAATGGAGGGATTCAGTAGCTCCAGGAAAGGAAGGGTATATCCTGACAGTGCAAAGGTATTGGCTCTGGTTGAAATCTCGATATTGATCCTCAACGGTATACTCAGGATACCATCGATAGCCCGCCTCGGTCATCACACGGACTAGCATGGCTGTGTGCCTAAGTACATCGAGGCATCGAGTCAAACGGACCACTTGATTCTGGGTGCGGGTGGCCATCTGAAAGCACGAAATAATGCAAAGGCATTAGAATTTTCTAGGAGAAATCATACAGCATAACGGCTGTAAATGCTCAGAAAAAGATTTGAGACATTCACAACATTTGGCAAAACCACTCAACAACATCATATCAAGGTTCTGGTTCAACTGACAACATACTAAAAGTAGTAGAAGCTGAACTAAGGCCTGGAACCAACAATCCTAAGATTCTATGGATTAGTAACACGTGAACCTGATAGAAGATGAGATCCTAGTCCTTAACCCACGTAGAAAGAGAAAAGGATGACTCAGATCAGAGGGCATAAGGTAAAGCAGTAAAAAGAGCCTTACGTTCCCTCCCACAATCAATTCCCCTACATATAATTAAAGCATTTCTCGACTCGACATCGACTAGTTTTGGTTAACGAACGTACAGGCAGTCCGGCTCTAATGCCAATGCTGTCAGGACCCCGATTCTAAGTCACACTGATCTAGCCTCTAACACCTCATATCACTTTGCGGCCTCATGCACGGTATTTTCATGGGTGTCGCCTTACCATGGCCCGGGACCATTTGTGCCTTTTGGCTCACGTATATGATAGTGTCGCTAGCATCCATATGATAGAGAACCCGGGCCGACTAGTCGTGAACCTAAAGTTGCCCTAACTTACAAGGACATGCATACATGAATCAACCTCGAGCATGTCGGTTAACAGCGTTTGAATCCGGACTGTAGCAACTAGGCTAACAGGACTCTGGGAACCCGGCCTGTAGTAGGCTAACGGGACTCCGGATGTCTCCGCGTGACATTTCCCTGAAGGGACAGACATAGGAACGAATTGAATCACATGTCGGCCAGTCAAGTGTTCCGGAGCAGTAGTGCTAGGCTAGCAGGTCTCCGGTGAATCGGGCTATAGCAGACTACTATGGCTCTTGGAAGCACAAGACTACATTTCCCCATAAGAGAGGCTACCAAGGATAAACAACTAGATTGTCGGATCCCACACACACCAAGCATTTCAAACATACACACAATATGCCCGATATGTGTAAATACAACATGGCATCACAACAAAACTCTACAACTCAAAGTACTTTTATTTAGAAGGCTCCAGAGAGCCATACATCATATGTTCATACAGGTAGGGTCACATGGCCCGACACTCAAGTCATACTAACATACAAGCACATGTGGTAGCAAACTTGTCTGAGTATAGACAACTAGAAAGCAAGAAGGCTTGACGAAGCCTGTCTATCTACATAGAACCCATCAGAGGGGGCAGTGTTCTCTTCTGCAACAGTAATTAAGAAAACATGAGTACAAAGGTACTCAACAAGTCTTACAATAGATCCTACTATACATGCAACATTCTCAAGAAGGATAGTGGTGTTATTGCAGCAAGCTAACTTTGACTCTTGGCTAAGCTATCCTACGAGATAGCCACTTGTAAATGTTTTGCACACACGAGTCCACTACTCACCACAACAATACACTACCGTGGATCCTCCTCCGTCATCCTACGAAAGGCCATCCACGGCACTCACACTTATCTTGACGCTTTTAGGAGTATTCATTTACTTGTCTATGAACTGTATAGGAAGCCAAGTTGTCCTTTACTGCGGACGCGGCTATTCGAACAGATGATATTAACCCTGCAGGGGTGTACTTCCTCATACACGCTGTCACCACTTATCGTCATTTACACGACATGTACTCAGCAACCTTCAAGCGGAAGCCCAATGAGGGTGTCGGCCACGGCCTACCTAAACACTCAAGTCTCTAGTCCAGGTTTATCTCCTATCCAGGTTCCATCCACAGGGAGTCTGGCCGAGGTTTCCACATACGGCCCCGAACGATGTGTACAGGGTTTCGAGACACCAAACGGGCGCCCGGCATACCCGGCCATGGTGTATCTACCGCATCATAGCCCACCCCTAGGGTCAGCGCTACGCACGGCCGCCAACACATATCCTATAAACACCAGAAACTAGTTGTAACTCCTGGACAGAGGACTAGGGTGGTTAAGAAGCCGAGAGGGTCAATTAAGCATCCCAATGCATGGTAGTAACTGGTTCTTAAATCACACATACAGATCTCGGTGCTCAAGGGCGATTCCAATGAAACAACCCACCATGTACTCCTACATGGCCTCTCATCGACACCTTTACCAAATCATGTTCAACACATCACTCACATTACTGACATATTCATTTCACTCTAGCCCATCACCCAGATGAACCAGACCTGACACAACTCTAAGCATAGCAAGCATAGGAACGTAGGAAACACAGACATGGCTCAATCAACTCCTACACATGCTAGAGGGTTTCATCTAGTTACTGTGGCAATGACAGGTCAGGCAGAGGAAAAGGTTCAACTACCGCAGCACACATCAGTTTGAAACGTTGTTGTCTTAATGCAGTAAATGAGAGCAGGAGCGAGAACATGGGATTGTATCGATATGATCAATGGGGATGCTTTCTTGATGGAGTGGTAGTAGGGTACTGCCCTTCTATCGGATATTCGTAGGTATCCTCGGAGGCATAACCTACCACGAAAGACACAACGGAACACAATCATCACTTGGCAATATGCAACAATATGATGCATGCTATGACATGGCAATATGGTTGTGTTTTGGCTAATGCATTCTAAAACAGGTTGGTTTGAGTCCATTTGAATCAAAGATTCAAATTTAAGCTCATGACATGAAGTCATATTAGTGCATTAGCTTGCTTCACTTAAAAAACAAGGATAAAGTGTTCTGACATGCATGAAACCATTACAGATGGAAAGATTGGATTTTTCTAATCATTTTGCATATATAAATCTTTATATTTCGAGTTACAGATTAATTTCTATGAATTTTTGAAGTTTAGAACATCTTCTGGAATTTCCTATATAAGAATAAATTCAATAATTGATTTACTGCATCAGCATTGCGTCAGGGTGACGTCAGCAGTCAACGAGGACGGTCCAGGTCAAACCTGACCAGTGGGTCCCGCGTGTCAGTGTCATTAGTTTAACTAATTTTTAGTTAGTCCTAATCCTAACTTAATTAGCAGGCGGGTCCCACTTGTCGTAGACCCAGGGGGGTCAAACTAGGCCCACCCGGAGTCAAACGTGGTCAGTGGGGCCAAACTCGGTGGGGCAGTGCGGGATTTACCCTCCAACGACCAAATGGACAGCGGAGGCCACCTACGCATTGCTGGGAGCAAGCCGCGTCGAGTGGTGCTAGTGGTTGGGCTCGTGGTCGACAGAAACGTCACCGGCGACGAGTGTGGCAGCGGCCGGAGCTCGGACGAGCTCGAACTCGCAGCTAGGAGGCACGGCGAGTAGCGTGGAGCGGTGCTACGGGCTCTTGCGGGTGCGGAGAAGACGATGGCATGCTCGGTTTCGAGCCAACGTGGCTGTGGCCATGACGGCGACGTGCGGTGGCGGCGGCGGGTGCGGCCGAGCTTGGTGCGGTCGCTGCGTTTCTCGAAAAGGCAATCAGAGAGGGGTAGGAGGTAGCAGGGCTCGCGGCGATCCAACGAGGCAGACGGCGAGGTCGGGGACGAGCTGGTGTGGCGGTGACAGCAAAGGGTATCTCTGGCGGCGTTCGGTGAAGGCGAGGTTGAAGAAGACAGTGTAGGGCGTGCGAGCACTCGGGGCTCGGCTTGGCGAAGCGGATGACGGAGGAGCTCGTGGACACGGCAGCGCGGCGCGGGGACGACGGTTGACGCGGGTTTCACGATGGCGCGTGCGCGGCAGCGTTAGCCATGGCGAGGAGAGGGCGAGAGAGAGAGAGAGACAGAGGAGTGAGCGAGGTGTCTGCATGGTCGGGGCGGCGACGTGGAGCTCGCCCAGGTGTCCAGGGGTGAAGCGGCAAGCAGGTGGCGCGGTGGCGAGCTCTCGTGCGCCGGCGTCACCTCCTGCCTGCTAGCCTAGCAGGAGGAAGCAGCTGGCTGGCACGGGCCAGCACAGTGCTGGGCCGCCAGGTGGGCCGGGAGGTGGGCTGCGGCCAGGTAAGCTCTTCTCTTTTATTTAATTCTGTTTTGTTTTTTTCCTACAAGTTTGTGTCATTTCTAAACATAGCTAAGCATTTTCAAAAATCACCAAACTTCACATGGCTACTGTTTGGAATAAATCCAACATGGAACATTTTAGTTCCGGATTATTTGAGCATTTAAAATATTTATTAGCATTTAAATGCCCAAATTCAAATAACTAATGATTTAAACCAGTGACCTTAGGATGACCTAGAAATTTTGGCACCATTTTTGTCATATGTATAGGACCAAGGGAAAGATGATGAACATTTTAGAAGGGCATTTCAGGTTCATTGAAAATATTTTTAGTAAACCCTAGTTGGGTTCAAGGGGTGCTGGGGGTTCTGTCATCCCCATTTCCAAGTTTCTGATAATTTAAACATGATGCAAGCACTCTAATGCATGAACTAGCTAGGGTGTGATAGATCTCTGGTGGCCGACTGTGAAGACGATGACGAGGGCGACGCAGTGTCGTCCTGGGCTTGCGCGCGTCGAGTAGAAGGGGCATCGAGGAACGGCGAATCTCCTGGAGACGTTCAGGAGGCGAGGCAGTGGCTCTAGCTAGGCGGGCACCGAACAGCGGCGTCGAGCTCCGTTCGGGTGTGGCACGGGAGAGAGCTAGAGGAGGGGAAGAGCATGGGGCAGAGAAGGAAAGGCCAGGCGGTTTGCATGGCGCACTTAGACGTGTCCAGTACAAAGCGGCAAGAAGGAGGTGGCCGGCGCACGGCGAACACACGCTCTCCTCCCTACTGGCAGGAGGTTGAAGACGGTGCGGCGGCTGGGCTGGTGTCACATCCCTAGTTCTGGCTGGGCCAGCTCTAGGTGTGCATCATGTTTAATTTCAAATGAATTTGAAATGGGGATTAACAAAACCCTAGCACCCCCTCTGGTAATAACAATTTCAACTGAAAATTGCCTCAATGAACCCAAAATGGCCTTCACAAAATGTTCATCATTTTTGGATTGGTCCCGAACCTCTTCCAAAAATATTGCACATTTTTCTAGGGCAACATGGACCACTGAATTAAATCATATGGTATTTTCATTTGGGCATTCAAAATGCAATAAAATATTTTGAATGTTCAAATAATCATAAACTAAAATGTTTACTGTTGGAAATATTCCAAAAAGTGGGCATGAGGAGTTTCATGATTTTTGAGTTAGTTTTAGTGTTTTTAGAAAAGCCACAAAGTTACAGAAGAAATAGAAAAAGGAAAATAAAAGAGAGAGAGAATCTTACCATGGACCTCCCCTGTCGTCTTCCTCCTCTGCCAGGAGGACGGGCGCCTGCTCGTCGCGCGCTGGCCACGTGCCGAGCCACCTCCTGCTTCCAGCCGCTGCCTCGATGCCCTGGACGGCTCTGGCGTTGCCACACAGACCCCTGGACCCCCTCGAGCGCTCCCCTCTCTCGCTCTCTCTCTCGAAGCCGAGCGGAGCCGTCGGCGCCGCTCGTCGTTACCGTGGCCACCAACATCCCCACGCCCGACCAGCGCCCCCACGAGCTCCGCCTCGACGCCATAGAGCCGCATGCCAAAGCACGTGACCCCGGGAAGCCAGCAATGTCGCCATCGCCATCGTCTGCCACCTCCGGCTCCGACCAACATGGTCGCCAATCCGCCGCACGCAGGACTTCCTCGATCCCGCTAACCATCCCTATGGCACCGCTGTGAGCTCCGCCATCGCTTCGCTGTCTTCCCCAATTCATTTGATAGCCGTAGCCGTCGACCCCTTGATGACCGAAATGCACCGCCGTCTGAGCTCGCCGTCGACGATGCTCCAGTGACCAAATGGTCACCTTGGAGTGTCCAACCTACTCCCCGCAATGCGTAGCGCCCTCCTAGCCTCTTGCCCCGCTCTTCTACGCACTGAAACGCGATGCCACGTGCAACCATACTCCGGCCACCGCCACAAGCTCGACTCCGGTGAGCCCGCTACACCCCAGCGTCTCCCGCTTGCCCTACTAGATGCGCGTGAGCCCCAACTACGCGTAGGACCAAACCGCGGTCGATTTGGTCGACCGTGGGCAAAACCCGAGCGCCTCCGCCGTCTCGTGCTTCGCCAGCGACGAGCCGTGGACCAGGTCCGGCGGGTCTGACCCCGATGACCAGGGGGTTGACCTCCCCTGGGTCACTACAAGTGGGCCAGGCCCCTACTTAATTAGTGTTAGATATAATTAGTGTTAATTAACCTTGTTATCAGGTTAGTTTTAACTTAGCACTAACTAACTGTGTTAGTTAGTTAGTCACTTACCAGTTGGTCCCACTAGTCAGGTTTGACCAGGGGCAACCCATTTGACCTGCTGACACTAGGCTTACGTTATGCTGACCTCATAATCATTTTCTGGCAATTTTAAATTTAGGAAATGAATTATAAAATCCATAAAATTGTTTGAACTTCTAAAAATCATATAAAATCAACCATAACTGCAAATGAAATAATTTATATATGAAAAATTATCAGAAAAATCCAATCTATCCATCTGTACCATTTGCATGCATGTTAGAGTAACTTATGACTACTGTTTAGGGCAAATGAAATAAATGGCATTTGAATCTTCACATATGGAGTTGAATTTGAATCTTTGATTCAAACCAACTTCATTTCATCTGTTTGGTAGATGCATTAGCTCAAATCACATCATATTGCCATGTTATGATCATGCATCATATTATCACATTGCGTTGATTGTGTTCTTTCTCTGTTGCCGGTGTTTGTCCCCTCTCAGTAGACATGGTTTCGACGATGAGTTCCATTACACCGATGAAGAGTTATACTATCTTCAGAAGTGCTAGGCGAGCAAAACCCCCTTGTTCATTCTGATACAATCCAACTCTCTCGCTCATGCTCTCTTTTACTGCATTAGGACAACATCGATTCAACTGTTACATGATGCGGTAGCCGAACCCCTTTTCCTCTGCATGACCTGTCATTGCAACAGTAAATAGATGAAACCCACTAGAATGAGTAGGAGTTGTTTAAGCCCCGATGTGCCTACTCATTCGTGCTTGTTTGTCATGCCTGCTACTGCTTAGACTTGAGTCAGGTCTGATTCATCGGGAATGAATTGGAATGGTGATGAACATGTCCTAATGTGTGTGAGCTAAGTGTGTGAACACAATTAGGTAAAGGTAGCGGTGATTGGCCATGTAGGAGTACATGGTGGATTTTCTCATTGAAATCGTACTTAGGAACTGAGTTCTGTGTTTGTGATCCATGAACAGCTACTACCACGCGTTGGGCTCGAAACTAGTGGATGCTCTCGACTTATTAACCCCCTTGATCTCTGTCCAGGAGTTGCAACTAGTTTCTGGTGTTTGTAGCATATGTGTTGGAGGCCGTGCGTAGCGCTGACCCTAGGGGTGGGCTATGATGTGGTAGATACACCATGGCCCGGTGTACCGGGCGCCCGTTTGGTGTCTTGGGAACCCTGCACACATCGTTTGGGGCTGTGAGCGAAACCCCGGCCGGATCTCCTCGCGGATGGAACCCGGATAGGGGATAAACCTAGAATAGAGACTTGTGTTGTTAGTCAGGTCGTGACCGACTCTCTCGCCAAGCTTCCGCTTGAAGGTTGTGAGATACACGACGTGTACATGGTGCTAAGTGGTGAGAACGTGTGTGAAGAAGTACACCCATGCAGGGTTATAAATGATCTATTCGAATAGCTGTGTCCATGGTAAAGGACTTCTGGGTAGCCTGTACAGTTCATAGACAAGTGAAAGTGGATACTCTAAAATGCGCAAGATAAGTGTGAGTGCTATGGATGGCATTCTCGTAGGGACACGTGAGCGGATCCATAGTGGTGTATTGAAATGGTGAATATGTGGACTCGTGTTCGCTACCTCAAGAGAGTTACTTGCAGTAGTAGTTCAGGTTAGCAACTGAGTCAAAGCTGGCTTGATGCAGTTAAACCCCACCATCCCTTTGTTGATAATGATGCATATGTAGTTAGTTCTAATGTAAGTTGTAACACCCACGATGCGGCTATATCTCCCACGTGTCGGAGCACAACTACGAGGCACAACCGCATAGTAGGCATGTCGCAAGCGGGGTAATCTTTACACATCCCATGTATTGAATAAGATAGAGATCAAGAGTTGGCTTACAATCGCGAATTCACACAATACATAAATATAGCATTACATCATCCAGAATACAATCAAGGTCCGACTACAGAACCAAAATAAAGACAACCCCAAATGCATAAGATCCCTGATCGCCCCAACTGGGCTCCACTACTGATCATTTGGAAAGGAAACATAGTAACGTCATGAATCCTCATCGAACTACCACGTGAGTTCGGTCGCATCCCATGGACTGGAATCATCGGCACCTGCATCTGGTTTTGGAAGTAATCTGTGAGTCACGGGGACTCAGCAATCTCACACCAGCGAGATCAAGACTATTTAAGCTTATGTGTAGGTAAAGCGAGTGAGGTGGAGCTACAGCAAGTTCTAAGCATATATGGTGGCTAACTTACGCAAATGGGAGCGAGAAGAGAAGCAAAGCATGGTCGAGAAGCTACAAAGATCAAGAAGTGATCCTAAAACTACTTACGTTCAAGCATAACACGAGACCGTGTTCTCTTCCCGGACTCCGTTGAAAAGAGGCCATCATGGCTACACACGTTGTTGATTCATTTTAATTAAGTTAAGTGTTAGGTTTTCTACAACCGGATAGTAAAAAATTCCCATCTTCCCATAACCACAGGCACAGCTTTTGAAAATTCAAATCCCTGCAGGGGTGTCCCAACTTAGCCCATCACAAGCTCTCACGGTCAACGAAGGATATTCCTTCGCCCAGGAAGACCCGATCAAACTCGGAATCCTGGTTACAAGACACACTACTAGGGAAAACCTTATACACAGAATATTACCAGCAGCGCTCTTCAAAATACGACGCTACCGCTATTTAGCAGCAGCGCATGCCGGAAAAATAGCAGTAGCGCGTCATCTGTAAACCGCGCTACTGCTCTAATTGCCATGACCTCGCCGTCCAGCTAGTTATAGCAGTAGTGCCTTACACCGTACCACGCTACTGCTATTCTCCTTACCTGTAGCGCCTTTTCATACCCGCGCTACTACTAACCCTACCTTATCCCCACGCGGCTGACCCTCTCTCTCTGTCACCCTCCCTCTCAGTCACTCTCACCCGCGCCGATGTAACACCCCGGATGTGAATTACCCAATATGTATTACAACTCTTGCCGTTTCCAGCCTTAAGTTATTTTATTTCCTCGGGTTCGGGTTTTTGTCTCCATGTGTTGTTATCGTTGTCATGCATCTCATATCATGTCATCATGTGCATTGCATTTGCATACGTGTTCATCTCATGCATTCGAGCATTTTCCCCGTTGTCCGTTTTGCATTCCGGCGCTTCGTTCTCCTCCGGTGGTCATTTCTACCTTTCTTTAGTGTGTGGGGATTAAACATTTCCGGATTGGACGGAGACTTGCCAAGCGGCCTTGGTTTACTACCGGTAGACCGCCTGTCAAGTTTCGTACCATTTGGACTTCGTTTGATACTACAACGGTTAACCGAGGGACCGAAAAGGCCTCGTGTGTGTTGCAGCCCAACATCCCTACAATTTGGGCCAAAACCCACCAAAACCCTCTCCATCATCTAGAGCGTTCGATCATGATCGCGTGGCCGAAAACTGCACCTCATTTGGACTCTCCTAGCTCCTCCTATGCCTATAAATAGACCCCCTCCGAAATTCCCGTTCTTCTCCCTCTGAAACCCTAGATCCGCCCCTCGCGCCGTGCCGGACACGTCCAACTCCGACCGGACACATCCGCGCCCCACCGCCACACCAATCCACGGTTGCCACGTGGCGCCGCCGGCCGCCCCCGCGCCGAGGCCCGGAGAGCCCACGGCGGGCCCTGCCGGCCCGTTCCTCCGCTGCCGAGGCTCCTCACCTCTCGCCGCCGCCTTGCTCAGCTCCGGCGAGCGCGAGCCGCCGCACCACCGCTCCGGCGAGCCGCCGCACCACCACTCCGGAGTTGGAGTTGTCTTGAAGAACCGGGATACCGAGTCTGATCGGAACGTCTCGGGAGGAGGTCTATTCCTTTGTTGACCGTGAGAGCTTGTCATGGGCTAAGTTGGGACTCCCCTGCAGGGATTTGAACTTTCGAAAGCCGTGCCCACGGTTATGGGCAGATGGGAATTTGTTAATGTCCAGTTGTAGATAACTTGAACCTTAACTTAATTAAAATGAATCAACAGTGTGAGTTACCGTGATGGTCTCTTCTCGGCGGAGTCCGGGAAGTGAACACGGTGTTGGAGTAATGCTTGCGCAGGTTGTCCTCTAGTTTCTCGCTCGCGCTTTGCCTTCTCTTCTCGCTCTCTTTTGCGAACAGGTTAGCCACCATACATACTAGTCGCTTGCTGCAGTTCTACATTTTTACCTTGCCTTTCCTTTTAAGCTTAAACAGTCTTGATCGCGAGGGTGCGAGAATGCTGAGTCCCTGTGGCTCACAGATTACTTCCAAACCAGATGTAGGGCCTGATGATTCCGCTCCAGGTGACGCGCTTGAGCTCAAGTGGGAGTTTGACGAGGACTCTCAACGATACTACGTGTCTTTCCCTGATGATCAGTAGTGGTGCCCAGTTGGGGGTGATCGGGACCGTGTCGCATGTTGGGTTATCTTTTATTTTGGCGCCGTAGTCGGGCCATGAGTGTTTGAATGTTGTAATGCTATTCATGTACTTTGATTGATATGGCGAGTGTAAGCCAACTATGTTATCTCCCCTTTATTTATCTATATTACATGGGATGTTGTGAAGATTGCCTAACTTGCGACATTGCTTTCAATGCGGTTATGCCTCTAAGTCATGCCTTGACAGGTAGGAGATATAGCCGCATCGAGGGCGTTACAGCCGATAACCATTGTCGTTCGTCGCCGCCGCCGCCGTCCTCCGTCCGCCACCGAGGTACTCCCTCCTTCCGTCCCTCCTCCTCCCACCGCACCCTCCTCCCTCTTCCTCCCACCGCGCCCTCCTCCCTCCGCCTGCGGCCGCCCCCTCCTCCCTCCTCCTCCGGCAGCCCTCCTCCCACAGCCCCTCCTCCTCCTCCTCCCACCACCCCTCCCTCCTCCTCCGGCCAGCCCCTCCCCCTCCTCCTTCGGCCTCCCCTTACCACTCCTGTCTCCTCCCTCCCTCCCTTGTCTCTCTTTTTGCAAATCGTAGGTAACTACTTTATTTATCAAGTGATTAATATAACTAGCTTATTTATATTAAGTGCTTAATGGACCTAGTTTATTTAGTAAGATCTTAATAGAACTAGTTTATTTAGTAAGTAGTTAATAAAACTAGTTTATTTAGTAAGTAGTTAACAAAACTAGTTTAATTAATGTTAAGATTTTATATAAGATATTTTCGAATGTTTTTTTATATTTTGAATCATTGAAATGCAATGACCATCGATAAGTGGCCTATGTTTTGCCGGAGTGTTGATTAATTTCCGTTCCGGCAAATTTCAGGCGCTCGATGTGTCCTTTTTTAGCAAAGGTCATGCCGGATTTTTGGGGTTTTGCTGTTGAGTTATAATCTCTGAATTTTGAACACAGGAGATGTCTGATGACGATGGGATCCCGGAGTGCGGGTACTGCTATGATGACCGGGGTGTGTGCGACATGTTTCCTCACCTGCAAAATGATAGGTTTTTCACCGTGAAGCTGGAAGAGACCTCCAATGTTTGTACGGTACGCAACGACAATCATTTCATCATAATTAATATCATCACTTGTGCTTCTTTTGTTCAACGTGTAATTTATGGAATTTTTTTCAATTCGATTAGTACATCCCATGCCATGCTAGACCATATGTATTGGAGAAGCTTGGTTTTGGTTTAGATGACTTTGAGAATGTGGAGACGAGGAGGGCTCACTTAAGAACTAAACATGGTTACGAGTTTCTGGTTAAGTTCTACAATGCGGTCGATCACTCCCATTTCGGTTGCTCTAAATGGGAAGCTCTCTGCAAGGCATATGGATTTGAGGAGGGAATGCGAATAAGATTTGATATTCGTCCCGAAGATTATGATGATGATGACAATATCGACATCTGGGTGTATGTGGATATGCCTCCAGTTTTGCCTAGATGTGAGTTTGTCAAACTAATTTGTTAAGTTCAGTAATTTGTGTTATTAATTTAAAAATATTTGCTGTTCGTCCATACTAAACTTATTTATTTATAATTTTCAGCTTATTTCTTATCTTCAAGAAATACTCGGAAGATAGTACACAACACATACTACAGCTATGACTCGAAGCTTAATTGTGAGGAGAAAGGTTATCTTGTCTCATTCATAGAAGATGTTGAGGCCTTCAAAACCAGTCACTCTATCAGCCCAAATTATACTAGATACGTGCCACTAGTCCATACATTGCTTGATGATAACTTCATTGCTAAAAACTTGGTAAGATTTTGTTAATGATGGTAACTTCATTGCATACATTATTCTTAAGTAAACCATTGCTAACTATATATGTTACTATTTTGTTTTTGAGCAGAGGCTCCCGAAGAAGGTTTTGCCTGACATGCTATTTACCGAAGGTGATATGCATATGGTTAGCTTACGACAAACTCCTTCGGAGGCTTACAATACTGCATACTCGATTTCTTCAAATGATGGAAGGCTCAAAATCAATGAATGGAGCAAAGTGATGAATACGCACACGCCAATAATTGGAGACAAAATGAATGTGCGCAAGCCACAAGTTGGAGATAGGTTTATGTCCATTGTTCATTATGGTGAAGGACCGGTTTAACTGTTTTATGGTATTTTAGCTAGGAGAGAGGAGTAGGTCCTAAGTATTAAGAACAATTAGTTAGTGTTGATTATATATGACTACAATGTCTTAGACTTGATGGTGATGCTGAGTAAGAGTAGTGACTATGAGTACTATGATGATGATGATGAGGATGAGTTGTTATTATAACTAGTGACGAAGTTGTTATATGATGTCCCATCATGGACGAAAATGATGATTATGAGGAGTTATATGACAATGATATATTATGATGATAAGTTGTTAATGATATTATGATGATGATGACAAGTTATTATGTCATTGGGTAAAAGAACCGCCGATTAGTTTCAAATGGATGGATCCAAAGTGACAATTGGTTACTTTGGATCCATGCACTTGAAACTAATCCAAGGTTCTTTCACCTAGTGATTTAATAACTCATTACGATGTAAAAAGAATCTCTAAATTGCTACTGTATGAAAAATTATATACAGGTATATGAATACGACATAAAATTGAAAAGAAATGGAATTGGGAATAATAGTAGTAGCTGTTGTTTTCGAAAGCGCTACTAATAATTAGCAGTAGCGATTGACTTGGAAAGCGCTACTACTAAGTAGATATAGCAGTAGCGAGTGCCAGTAGGTGCTACTGCTAAGCATTAGTTGTAGTGCCTTATCAGTAGCGCGCTTACCCGCACTACTAATAAATCCAAAAGCTAGCGCTACTGCTAGGCTTTTCCCTAGTAGTGACATCTCGACAATGGTAAAACAAGACCAGCAAAGCCGCCCGATGTGCCGACAAATCCCGATAGGAGTCACACGTATCTCGTTCTCAGGACACACCAGATGAGACATCCTACGAGTAAAACAAAACCTCATGTTTCCCCGAGGTGGCCCCGCAGTCTACTCATTTCGGACCAACACTCAGAGGAGCACTAGCCCGGGGGGGGGGGGTTAAAATAAAGATGACCCTTGAGTCCGCGGAACCCAAGGGAAAAAGGCTTAGGTGGCAAATGGTAAAACCAAGGTTGGGCCTTGCTCGAGGAGTTTTATTCAATGCGAACTGTCAAGGGGTTCCCATTATAACCCAACCGCGTAAGGAAATCAAAATCAAGGAACATAACACCGGTATAACGGAAACTAGGGCGGCAAGAGTGGAACAAAACACCAGGCATAAGGATGAGCCTTCCACCCTTTACCAAGTATATAGGTGCATTAAAGTAAACAAGATATAATAATGATATCCCAACAATAATCATGTTCCAACAAGGAACAAACTCCAATCTCCACCTTCAACTAGCAACGCTATAAGAGGGGCTGAGCAAAGCGGTAACATAGCCAAACAATGGTTTGCTAGGACAAGGTGGGTTAGGGGCTTGACATGGCAATATGGGAGGCATGATAAAGCAAGTGTTAGGTATCGCGGCATAGCAATAGAGCGAGCAACTAGCAAGCAAAGATAGAAGTGATTTTGAGGGTATGGTCATCTTGCCTGCAAAGTTCTCCGAGTTGGCGTAAGCTTGATCCTCGTAAGCGTACTCAATGGGTTCCTCGATCACGAACTCGTCTCCCGGCTCTACCCAAGGAAAGAACACAAGCAAAATAAACCACAATCAACCACGGTGCAATGTGCAAGCAACATGATGCAAAACATGGCATGATATGCGGGATGAAATATGCAATGCATATGTGTGCTCCAGAAGGAAAAGATTGCACCAGGCTCAACTTGGCAAACCAAGTGCACCGCTGGTAAGATGAGTTGAT
This sequence comes from Triticum urartu, assembly GCF_003073215.2. Taxonomy (NCBI): domain Eukaryota; kingdom Viridiplantae; phylum Streptophyta; class Magnoliopsida; order Poales; family Poaceae; genus Triticum; species Triticum urartu. The sequence goes on from NC_053028.1 coordinate 342,343,659, forward strand.
TTCGATCGAAATCGATATAAAGATCACTGGAATCGGATGCACGGTTTGCAAATGGCAAGCAAAACAAGAATGGCATGATTCTGCATTAACAACACGGTGCCATCTAAAATGCAACAACAAACTAAGATACTGCACTCTAACACAACAACAAAGTACATGGATAAGATCTACTCAAGATGCTTGACAAAATATGAACACTGAGCTATGGCTAAATCACACAAGAGCATGTTCAAACAAGCATGGCAAAAGTGCAAAAGATATCAGCTTCACAAACTTAGTGAAAATACTAACATCTAAGGAATTAACATCAGGAAGCAATGTTTAGAGCAAGATAAGAAAATGCTACAGGATCAGATCATAGCAAAGCAAGGCATGGCATGGATCTAAACAAAGCATATAACAAATGTCCCTTACTGACCATAAGCCAAAAAGGATCAGAAGATATGATGGCACCCATATAAACATAGCAAGTTTCGTTAACAGATTCAGAATTAGCAGAAAACTGGACATGGCATAAACAGAGTTACGTAGGCATGTTTGCAAGCTCGATGTACTCAACACAAGGCATTGCATGACAAACTAAGCATTCTACCAGCAAGAAGACATGTTAATGAAGCTAACCAAAGCAAGAACAATCTCATAGCATGCATGGATCAACTACAACAACCTTGGCAAAATTGATTAACACGTAAACAATCTTCCACGAACATTTTATAGCAAAAGTAGAGCAATATTGAGTCATGCTAGGGGACTCCATAAATGCAAAACAGGACATGGATGGATAGAGCACAATCATATGTCCAAAACATCCTTACCGAACATACTCAAAAGAAGCATGGATCTCTCTGTAGCAACATGAGTACATGGCATAAAAATAACATCAGGGAAAAGACAGTGAAATTATAAGTCCCTGAAATCAGCAACATCACGAGAGCTACTTTGCATGCATATGCTAGTCACCACATTGATCACACAAATCCATGGCATACACCCCTGTAAAGATGGCATGGCATAGCCCAAAACACATATAGAGCTCAAGTCCATAGGAGGCACACAATAATCATGGAAAAAATGACAAAAGCTCATAATCTGATAAGAAACAGGAACTAACATTTTATAGCACTCTTGCAACAGTAATTAGGGCATCAAGATGGACTCAAACAAGCATGATGCCATAGAACAAAATGAAGAGGACATCCTAACAAACATTTTGATATATGGCACGCCCAAAACAGAGCTACGGTGGCAGAGATATGGCATGATGAAAAGTGCTACAGGATGTAAAAATAAAAAGACTTAGATATTTCAGGGTCAACCTAGGGTTTGACCCGATCCAGATCTGGGCGGCGCGGAAACCGAGGTCCACCAGAGCTCTTGCCGGACTTGATGAAGAGGACGGTGGCGCGATTTTTGTCCGGACGGACCGGACGTGCCCGGCGACGCGGGGTGGAAGAAGTCTAGGCTTTCGCCCGAAAATTCGGAGGAGTGCACATATTTATAGGTAGAGGGAGCTAGGAGAGTCGAAATGGAGTGCGGTTTTCGGCCGCGCGACCGTGATCAAACGGCCGAGAGGATGGAGGGGGTTTGGATGGGTTTTGGGCCACTTTGGTGGGGTGTTGGGCTGCAACACACACGAGGCCTTTACGGTTCCTCGGTTAACCGTTGGAGTATCAAACAAACTCCAAATGGCACAAAAGTTGACAGGCGGTCTACCGGTGGTATACTAAGGCCGCTTGGTAAATATCGGTCCAATCCGAGAACGTTTAACACCCGCACACGAAAAGAGACAAAAGGGGGCGCCGGAGGACATAGGAGTGTCGGATCGCAAAATGGACAACGGGGAAAAAGCTCTGATGCATGAGACGAACACGTATGCAAATGAGATGCACATGATGACATGATATGGAATGCATGACATGGTCAAAAAGCAAAACGAAGACAAAACCCAACCACGAGGGAATAACATAACTTAGAGCCAAAAATGGCAAGAGTTGGAGTACAAATATGGTAAATTACATCCAGGGTGTTACAACAGTCCACCACTACGAAAGGATCTCGTCCCGAGATCTAGGACTAGAAAAACTCCGGATATTCAGAACGGAGGTGGTCCTCGCGTTCCCAGGTGGCTTCTCGGTTGGAATGATGTGACCACTTCACTTTGAGGAATTTGATAGACTTGTTGCGAGTCTTGCGCTCAGTTTCTTCAAGAATAGCCACGAGATGCTCATGATAAGACACGTCTTCTTGGAGATCAATCTCTTCGAAGTTGTTGGTTCTGTCAGGAGTCTTGAAACACTTGCGAAGCTGAGACACATGAAACACGTCATGCACATTTGCAAAATTGGACGAAAGCTCAAGTTGATAGGCGAGGTCGCCTTTTTTGCCAATGATCTTGAAAGGACCCACGTATCTAGGGCGAGCTTCCCTTTGATACCGAAGTGAAAAGTACCTTTCATTGGAGAGACACGGAGGTAGACATGGTCTCCGATCTCGAAAGCCAAGTCACGATTCTTGCTATTATAGTAACTCTTCGGGCGTGATTGCGCGGCTGTGAGATTTTCATGAATGACTTTGCACATTTCTTCAGCCTCTGTGATTAAGTCATTGCCAAGAAGTTGGCGTTCACCAGTCTCTGACCAGTTAAGAGGAGTATGACACTTTCTGCCATAGAGAATCTCGAGTGGGGCCTTGCCCGAACTCGCTTGGAAGCTGTTGTTGTAGGAGAACTCAGCATATGGAATACATTCTTCCCACTTCATACCGAAAGAAATTACACAAGCCCTGAGCATATCTTCAAGAATTGGATTTACTCGCTCGACTTGTCCACTGGTTTGAGGATGAAAGGCTATGCTGAAGCGAATGTTGGTGCCCATGGCATCTGAAAGGAATCCCAGAACTTAGAAGTAAAGATGCTTCCACGATCTGAAGATATCAACTGCAAAATGCCGTGAAAGGAGACAATCCTGGAGGTATATAGCTCTGCCAACTGAGCTGCTCTGATAGATTCTTTGATAGGAAGAAAATGAGCCACTTTAGTGAGCTTGTCGATGACAACAAAGATATCATCATTGCCACGCTTGGACTTGGGAAATCTAGTCACGAAGTCCATCTCAATATGATCAAACTTCCATTCTGGAATGGCAAGAGGCTGGAGGAGACCAGCTGGCCGTTGGTGTTCTGCTTTCACTCTTCTGCAGACATCACATTCATTCACGAACGAAGCAATCTCGCGCTTCATTCAAGTCCACCAATACGACTACTTGAGGTCATGTTACAACTTTGTACTTCCAGGATGAATAGATAGGAGTGAATTGTGAGACTCGTTCACAATGACTTTACGAAGGTCACCTTTAGGAACAACAATTCGATCCTTGAAGAATAGAGTATCTTTATCATCAAGGCGATAGCACTTGTACTTGGGTTGGCTCTTGGCAATCCCAATCTTCACCTTCTTCAACATGGCATCAAGAAGTTGTGCCTCACGAATCTGATCTTCCATAGTAGGAGAGACTTGGAGGTTGGCAAGGAATCCTAGAGGAACAACTTGGATATTAAGTTTGTGGAAAGCTTCACAAAGGTCCGGTTGGAAGGGCTTGAGAATCAAACTGTTGCAGTAAGCCTTCCTACTCAAGGCGTCAGCAATGACATTGGCCTTGCCTGGAGTATATTCAATGCTTGGATTATACTCTTGAATCATTTCGACCCAACGAGTCTACCTGAGGTTGAGGTTGGGTTGAGTGAAGATGTACTTGAGGCTCTTATGATCCGTGAAGATGTCCACTTTCCTTCCCAACAAGAGATGTCTCCATGTTAAAAGAGCATGGACAACTGCCGCCAACTCGAGCTCATGCGTGGGGTAGTTCTTTTCGTTGGGCTTCAGCTGGCGAGAGGTATAGGCCACAACTTTCTTATCTTGCATCAACACAGCACCGAGACCTTGCAGGGAAGCACCACAGAAAACCTCGAATGGTTTGGATTCATCAGGAGGAATCAGAACTAGAGCTGTGACTAACTTCTCTTTGAGGGTGTTGAAAGCGATGTCACATTCAGGCGTCCAGACATATTCACAAGCTTCTGGCGGAGGTTGGAAAGAGACTTCACGATCTTAGAGAAATTCTGAACGAATCTTCGACAATAGCTTGCAAGCCCAAGAAAGCTGCGGAACTGCTTCACATTCTGAGGTGGTTCCCAATTCACTATTGCAGACACCTTCTTAGGTTTAACAGCTATTCCCTTGGCGGAGATGATATGCCCAAGGTAGAGAACCTCATCGAGCCAAAACTCGCACTTTGAAAACTTCGCATAGAATTGATGTTCTGTGAGTTTGTCCAACACCAATCTCAAATTCTTGGCATGATCCTCTTTGTTCTTGGAAAAGACCAAAATGTCATCGAGATAGACCAAGACGAAGTCATTTGTGTAAGGGTTGAAGATGAATTTCATCATGCGAGAGAACGTTGGAGGAGCATTGACAAGGCCGAAAGACATGACAGTGTATTCATAGGAACCATAGCTTGTTCTAAATGTTGTCTTGGGGATATCTTGTTCATGAATGCGAATCTGATGATAGCCCATACGGAGGTCAAGCTTGGAGAATACTTGAGCACCTTTGAGTTGTTCGAAAAGCTCATTGATGTTGGGAAGTGGGTACTTGTTCTTTATGGTCTTCTTGTTCAATGGGCGGTAGTCGACACAAAGTCAGTCTGTGCCATCCTTCTTGACAAAAAGAACACCACAACCCCATGGAGAAAAACTTGGTCAGATCAGACCCATACGCTCTTGTATATCGAGTTGTTTCTTCAGCTCCTTCAACTCTTCTGGTCCAAGCATGTAAGGACGTTTGCAAACAGGTTCCGTGCCAGGCTCAAGATCGATGATGAATTGAACTGGGCGGTGAGGAGGCATTCCTGGAAGCTCTTCTAGAAAGTCGTCTTGATATTCACAAACGACTGGAATCTGAGAGATGGCATTCAACTCGCCCTTCTCATTGAGAGAAAACAGTCGAATTGTATCATCACGAGTGGGAAAGACGATCACATCCTCAGCTGAGTGTGTCAATTGAATCTGCCTGGCAGCACAATCAAGCTGAGCCTTGTGCTTAGAAAGCCAGTCCATGCCAAGAATTAGGTCAATATCCGAGTTACCAAGAACAATCGGAGAGGACAGAAATTTATAGTCTCCAAACTGGACAAAGACTTCGGGAGCAACCAAACTAGAAGTCATAAGCTTCCCCGGAGAAACAACTTGCATGAATTTGGGCAAAACCTCTGTATCAACATTGTGCTCCGATGCAAATGGGAATGACATGAAAGAATGTGATGCACCAGAGTCAAAAAGAACTTTTGCAGGAATATCGTTAACAGGAAGGTTACCCATGATCACTTCCGAAGAGTCCTCTGCCTGAGCTGCGTTCATCATGTTGATCTTTGCAAACTTGGGATTATGCTTGACCACTGCATTGCTGGCAGATCTCACAGGAGGTGGAGGCGGAAGGCGCCTCTGGTTGAAGCATTTGTTTGCATAGTGACCCTTCTGCTGACACTTGTTGCACGTAACCTCTGAGAGCGGTCGGTGATACAGAGCACTTGACCTTGGAGTATGAGACAAAGCTTTGTTCTGAAACCCTGGGTTGGGTGGGTGGGAAGATCCATTGCCACCTTTGCTCTTCTGCTGATAAGGCTGACGGAACGGAGGAGGAGGAAACCAGTACTTTTGCTTCTTAGCTGCCACTTGAGTTGAAGAAGAAGAAGAAGTTGTATCCCTGACTCTCTTCTTAGAAGCATCGCACTTGAGTTGAGCAGCCTCTTGCTTTAGTGCCATGTTGTAGAACTCATCATACTGTTTTGGCTCAAAAAGCATGAGAGCTAGTTGCACTCTGAGGCCACCTCTGAATTGATAAATCATGCTCTTCTCATCAGGGACGTCTTGTTTAGCGAAGCGAGCGAGCCTCTGAAACATGATGTTGTATTGGTAAACAGACATACTTCCTTGCTTCAGATTGCGGAAGTCCTCACGCTTACTCTCAACAACACTTTGAGGAATGTGGTGAGCTTTGAAGTCTCGTCGGAAATCATCCCAGGTAATCACACGACCTCCTATGGAATCTTTGTATTGTTGATACCACTCAACAGCTTGGTCTTTGAGTTGGAACGAAGCAAGCTTGACAAAGTCCTCAGGCCTAACGTTGCTACACCCAAAATGTTTGCAGATATCCATGAGCCAATCGTCAGCGTCTGTGGCCTCAACACAGTTACTGAAGGACTTCGGCTAGTTTGCGAGGAACTGGTTGAGGGTAGCAAACTGAACTTGATTGTTGCTGTGGCCTTGATTTCGTTGGTTGCACTCTTGCAGGAGTTGCATAAGCATCTGCGTGTTGGTGTTGGTGGCGGCCATCACAGCTTGCCATGCCTCCGGAAGTGGAGGTGGTGGCGGTGGTTCCGGATTCTGACGCGTTGGAGGAGCCATCCTGAAGAGGGTGACATCCGTTAGCATCTTAACAGACATATATTCAAGCTGAATCAATGGATCGAAATTGCAACATGTAGCCTTAACATTCGAACAAAAATGAATGAATGAATTCCAAAGTAAATCATCACACTTCCATAAATTGAGAAGCCACTTAGATAGAGGTAGATGAATAAAACAACAAGGTACGGACATCAACAAATAATTGGTAAGGATTACCCAATCACAAACCAAATATCTGCGGGGAGAAATACTAGAGCTACATGAATTCCCACCTATGAAACTCCTGAAACTTTCTAGTTATGCAATCAGGTGTTGGGGATAAAGGGGAAGCATAATATCTCACCCAAAGCTAGCAAATCCGACATCCAGCTGTATCCATCCTTCAACACATGACCAAGAAACCTTCAGAAATCATTTACCTCAACCTTCGAAAAGCATCCGTTATATGATTTATGGCAATACTCCCGAACTCCCGCCCCAGTACTGGGTGGCGTCGAGGTTATGTCACCAACAACTACATAAAGGAGATTTTCGATGTCGGCGAACTCATGTATTCAAGAACTGCAACGATAAAATTGTGATGACAACACCTCGGAGCTCAACTCCCCGGGAAACTGCCATAGCCCCTAAATGTTAGGAGGCACCAAGAATAATGTTCTCGTCACAAAACCATCGGAACGATTCCAAGATACCCGCGTGATCCTAATTTTTTTTCATGAAATTTGAGAAGAGAAGAGTCAAAACTCTACGTCAGGAAGCCTCACCAGAGCGACGAAGGGACTAAGGAGTAAAAAGATTCCTACTCTCCGATATATATAATCCTATAAGACTCAAAATATTTTTTTCTGGACTCAACAACGCCAGCGATTCGATCAAGCAGGGGGCTCCTAAGTCGGGGAAGGCTCTTATTACCAACTTGTAACACCCACGATGCGGCTATATCTCCCACGTATCGGAGCACGACTTAGAGGCATAACCGCATAGTAGGCAAGTCGCAAGAGGGGTAATCTTTACACATCCCATGTACTGAATAAGATAGAGATAAAGATTTGTCTTACAATCGCCACTTCACACAATACATAAAGATAGCATTACATCATCCAGAATACAATCAAGGTCCGACTACGGAACCAAAATAAAGACAACCCCAAATGCATAAGATCCCTGATCGCCCCAACTAGGCTCCACTACTGATCGTCTGGAAAGGAAACATTGTCCTGAATCCTCATCGAACTCCCACTTGAGTTCGGTCGCATCCCCTGGACTGGCATCATCGGCACCTGCATTTAGTTTTGGAAGTAATATGTGAGTCACGAGGACTCAGCAATCTCACACCCGCGAGATCAAGACTATTTAAGCTTATGGGTAGGGAAAGGGAGTGAGGTGGAGCTGCAGCAAGCGCTAAGCATATATGGTGGCTAACTTATGCAAATGGGAGCGAGAAGAGAAGAAAAGCATGGTTGAGAAGCTACAAAGATCAAGAAGTGATCCTAAAACTACTTACGTTCAAGCATAACAGGAGACCGTGTTCTCTTCCCGGACTCCATCGAAAAGAGACCATCACGGCTACACGCGCTATTGATTCATTTTAATTAAGTTAAGTGTCATGTTTTCTACAACCGGATATTAACAAATTCCCATCTTACCATAACCGCGAGCACGACTTTCGAAAGTTCAAATCCCTGCAGGGGTGTCCCAACTTAGCCCATCACAAGCTCTCACGGTCAACGAAGGATATTCCTTCTCCCAGGAACACCCGATCAGACTCGGAATCCTGGTTACAAGACATCTCGACAATGGTAAAACAAGACCAGCAAAGCCGCCCGATGTGCCGACAAATCCCGATAGGAGTCGCACGTATCTTGTTCTCAGGGCACACCGGATGATACATACTACGAGTAAAACCAAACCTCAAGTTGCCCCGAGTTGGCCCCGCAGTCTACTTGTTTCGGACCAACACTCAGAGGAGCACTGGCCTGGGGGGGTTTAAAATAAAGATGACCCTTGAGTCCGTGGAAACCAAGGGAAAAAGGCTTAGGAGGCAAATGGTAAAACCAAGGTTGGGCCTTGCTGGAGGAGTTTTATTCAAGGCAAACTGTCAAGGGGTTCCCATTATAACCCAACCGCGTAAGGAACACAAAATCAAGGAACATAACATTGGTATGACGGAAACTAGGGCGGCAAGAGTGGAACAAAACACCAGGCATAAGTCCGAGCCTTCCACCCTTTACCAAGTATATAGGTGCATTAAAATAAACAAGATATAATAATGATATCCCAACAATAATCATGTTCCAACAAGGAACAAACTCCAATCTCCACATGCAACTAGCAACGCTATAAGAGGGGCTGAGCAAAGCGGTAACATAGCCAAACAACGGTTTGCTAGGACAAGGTGGGTTAGGGGCTTGACATGGCAATATGGGAGGCATGATAAAGAAAGTGGTAGGTATCGCGGCATAGCAATAGAGCGGGCAACTAGCAAGCAAAGATAGAAGTGATTTCGAGGGTATGGTCATCTTGCCTGCAAAGTTCTCCGAGTTGATGCAAGCTTGATCCTCGTAAGCGTACTCAATGGGTTCCTCGATCACGAACTGGTCTCCCGGCTCTACCCAAGGCAAGAACACAAGCAAAAGAAACCACAATCAGCCACGGTGCAATGTGCAACCAACATGATGCAAAACATGGCATGATATGCGGGATGTAATATGCAACACATACGTGTGATCCGGAAGGAAAAGATTGAACCAGGCCTCAACTTGGCAAACCAAGTGCGCCGCTGGAAAGACGAGTTGATTTTGGTCGAAATTGATATAAAGATCACCGGAATCGGAAGCACGGTTTGCAAATGGCAAGCAAAACAAGAATGGCACGATTCTGCGATTAACAACATGGTGTCATCTAAAATGCAACAAGAAACTAAGCTACTGCACTCTAACACAGCAACAAAGCACATGGCTGTGATCTACTCAAGATTCTTGACAAAATATGAACACTGAGCTACGGCTAAATCACAAAAGAGTAGGTTCAAACAAGCATGGCAAAAGTGCAAAAGATATCTGCTTCACAGACTTTGTGAAAATACTAACATGTCAGGAATTAACATCAGGAAGCAATGTTTAGAGCAAGATAACAACATGCTACAGGATCATATCGTAGCAAAGCAAGGCGTGGCATGGATATACACAAAGCATATAACAAAAGTCCCTTATTGACCATAAGCCAAAAAGGATCAGAAGATATGATGGCACCCATGTAAACATAGCAAGTTTCGTTAACAGATTCAGACTTGGCAGAAAACTGGACATGGCATAAACAGATTTACGTAGGCATATTTGCGAGCTCGATGCACTCAACACAAGGCATTGCATGAAAAACTAAGCATACTACCAGCAAGAAGACATGTTCAAGAAGCTAACCAAAGCAAGAACAATCTCATAGCATGCATGGATCAACTACAACAACCTTGGCAAAATTGATTAACACGTAAACAATCTGCCAGGAACATTTTATAGCAAAAGTAGAGCAAGATTGAGTCATGCTAGGGAACTCAATAAATGAAAACAAGGACATGGATGGATAGAGCACAATCATATGTCCAAAAATTCCTTACTAAACATACTCAAAAGAAGCATGGATCTCTCTGTAGCAACATGAGTACATTGCATAAAAATAACATCAGGGAAAAGACAGTGAAATTCTAAGTCCCTGAAATCAGCAACATCACGAGAGCTACTTTGAATGCATGTGCTAGTCACCACATCGATCACAAAAATACATGTCATACACCCCCTGTAAAGATGGCATGGCATAGCCGAAAACACATGTAGAGCTCAAGTCCATAGGAGGCACACAATAATCATGGAAAAATGACAAAAGCTCATAATCTGATAAGAAACAGGAACTAACATTTTATAACACTCTTGCAACAGTCATTAGGTCATCAAGATGGAATAAAACAAGCATGATGCAATGGAACAAAATGAAGAGAACATCCTAACAAATATTTTGATATATGGCACGCCCGAAACGGAGCTACGATGGCAGAGATATGGCTTGATGAAAAGACTTAGATATTTCGGGGTCAACCTAGGGTTTGACCCGATCCAAATCTGGGCAGCGCGGAAACCGAGGTCCACCGGGGCTCTTGCCGGAGTTGACGAAGAGGATGGCGGCGCGATTTTTGTCTGGCCGGACCAGACGTGTCCGGCGGCGCGGGGTGGAAGAAGGCTAGGGTTTCGCCCGAAAATTCGGAGGAGTGTACATATTTATAGGTAGAGGGAGCTAGGATAGTCCAAATGGAGTGCGGTTTTCAGCCGCGCGACCATGATCGAACGGCCGAGAGGATGGAGGTTTGGATGGGTTTTGGGCAACTTTGGTGGGGTGTTGGGCTGCAACACACACGAGGCCTTTACGGTTCCTCGGTTAACCGTTGGAGTATCAAAGAAACTCCAAATGGCACAAAAGTTGACAGGTGGTCTACCGGTGGTGTACTAAGGCCGCTTGGTAAATCTCGGTCCAATCCAAGAACGTTTAACACCCGCACATGAAAAGAGACAAAAGGGGGCGCCGGAGGACATAGGAGTGTCGGATCGCAAAATGGACAACGGGGAAAAAGCTCAGATGCATGAGACGAACACGTATGCAAATGAGATGCACATGATGACATGATATGAAATGCATGACATGGTCAAAAAGCAAAACGAAGACAAAACCCAACCACGAGGGAATAACATAACTTAGAGTCGGAAATGGCAAGAGTTGGAGTACAAATATGGTAAATTACATCCGGGGTGTTACAACACTCCACCACTACGAAAGGATCTCGTCCTGAGATCTAGGACTGGAAAAACTCCGGATATTCAGAACGGAGGTGGTCCTCGCGTTCCCAGGTGGCTTCTCGGTCGGAATGATGTGACCACTTCAGTTTGAGGAATTTGATAGACTTGTTGTGAGTCTTGCGCTCAATTTCTTCAAGAATAGCCACGAGATGCTCATGATAAGACAGGTCTTCTTGGAGATCAATCTCTTCGAAGTTGATGGTGCTGTCAGGAGTCTTGAAACACTTGCGAAGCTGAGACACGTGAAACACGTCGTGCACATTTGCAAAATTGGACGGAAGCTCAAGTTGATGGGCGAGGTCGACTTTTTTGCCAATGATCTTGAAAGGACCCACGTATCCTAACAAACATTTTGATATATGGCACGCCCAACAGAGCTATGGTGGCAGAGATATGGCATGATGAAAAGTGCTACAGGATGTAAAAATAAAAAGACTTAGATATTTCGGGGTCAACCTAGGGTTTGACCCGATCCAGATCTAGGCGGCGCAGAAACCGAGGTCCACCAGAGCTCTTGCCGGATTTGATGAAGAGGACGGCGGCGCGATTTTTGTTCGGCCGGACCGGACGTGCCCGGCGACGCGGGGTGGAAGAAGGCTAGGCTTTCGCCCGAAAATTCGTAGGAGTGCACATATTTATAGGTAGAGGGAGCTAGGAGAGTCCAAATGGAGTGCGGTTTTCGTCCGCGCGACCGTGATCGAACGGCCGAGAGGATGGAGGGGGTTTGGATGGGTTTTGGGACAGTTTGGAGGGGTGTTGGGCTGCAACACACACGAGGCCTTTATGGTTCCTCGGTTAACCGTTGGAGTATCAAACAAACTCCAAATGGCACGAAACTTGATAGACAGTCTACCAGTGGTGTACCATGGCCGCTTGGAAAATCTCCAATCTGAGAACGTTTAACACCCACACACGAAAAGAGACAAAAGGGGGCGCCGGAGGACATAGGAGTGTCGGATCGCAAAACGGACAACGGGGAAAAAGCTCGGATGCATGAGACGAACACCTATGCAAATGAGATGCACATGATGACATGATATGAAATGCATGACATGGTCAAAAAGCAAAACAAAAAAAAAACCCAACCACGAGGGAATAACATAACTTAGAGCCGAAAATGGCAGTAGTTGGAGTACAAATATGGTAAATTACATCCGGGGTGTTACATAAGTCTTGCTGAGTACATTTGTACTCACGTTTTGTTAATTTATGTTTTTGCAAAGAGACTTCAGTATCGCTAGTAGTTCCATGTGGACTTTGACATTTAGCTTGATACATCAGCTACGATCTTGTGCCCTCGGCAGGATCTGGTAGATAGTCAGGCTTCTCAGCCTTTTTATTTGTAGATGTCTGTACATAGACATGTTAAGCTTCCGCATGTGCTTTGATTTGTATGCTCTGAATGTTGGGTCATAAGACCCATGTTTGTAATATCTCGCTCCTCGGAGCCTATTGAATAAATACTTGAGTTGTAGAGTCATGTTGTGATGCCATGGTGTATTTGTGCATATCGAGCATATTGTGTGTATGATTGAAATGCTTGGTATGTGTGGGATCCGACAACCTAGTTGTCTATACTTGGTAGCCTCTCTTATGGGGAAATGTAGTCTAGTGCTTCCACTAAGACATGGTAGTCTGCTACAACCTGGTTTATCGGAGTCCTGCTAGCCCAATTGCTACTGCTCCGGAACACTTAGACTGGTCGGCATGTGATCCACTTCATTCCTGTGTCTGTCCATTCGGGTAAATGTCACACGGTGACCTCCAGAGTCCTGCTAGCCTGCTACAGCCCGGGTTCCCAGAGTCCTGCTAGCCCGGTTGCTACAGCCCATATTCACATGCTGATGACCGACATGTTCGATGTTGGTTCATGTATGCCTGTCCCCGTAAGTTAGTGCCACTTTGGGTTCACGACTAGTCATGTCGGCCCGGGTTATCTGTCATATGGATGCTAGCGACACTATCATATACGTGAGCCAACAGGCGCAAACGGTCCCGGGCCAGGTAAGGTGGCACCCATGGGAATACCGTGCGTGAGGCCACAAGGTGATATGATGTGTTACATGCTAGATCGGTGTGACTTTGAATAGGGGTCCTGACAGCTTTGGTATAAGAGCCTGACTGCCTGTAGGATTACCAAGCCAAACTAGTCGAAGTTGAGTCCAGAAAGGCTTTATTTATATAAGGGAATTGATTGTGGAAGGGAACGTAAGGCTCTTTTACTCCTTTACCTTATTCCCTTCTGATCTGAGTCATCCTTTTCTTTTCTATAGGGATTAAGAACTAGGCTTTCTCATCTTCTACCAGGATCATGTGTTTCTAATCCGTAGACTTATAGGATTGACGGATTCAAGTCTCAGTTTAGTTTCTACTACTTCAGTATGTTGCTAGTTGATCTCGGAACCTTGATATTGTGATTCTGAGTGGTTATGACACCATTTTTTCAAAATGTCCCAATCTTTTTGAGCATTTACAGCCGTTATGCTGTCTGAGTCATCCCAAGTTTCTAAGTAGTCTGATGCACTTGCAAATCTCTTCCTCCCATTCCTGATGTCCTTTTGGGCCAGATTAACCACACTAATTGCTGAGTTGAGGTACTCCATTACGTCGACATATATGTTGGAGCTATTACTACGACCCTATTTGTCTTAGAGAACCACCTAGTAATCTAACCATGATTAGTGTTCCCAATGTGATGATCCTGGCCATCATACTCGAAAGCATCCCATGATGCCATTTAGTATTAGGTATTCTACTCCTGGGTTCTTTAATAGAAGAATCACTGTACTCACTTCATGTTGTTAGTGTTTGCTTGTTCCTTTAGGTTATTAGTAACCTTTGCGACAGTCCTCGAGGTCCATGGTATCTCATTCTTCCAATACCATGAACCATCATGGCAGAAGTTCTTTTGAACCAAAAGATCACAACCAGGGTGCTCTTGAGGAGTACCCCATTCATATTGTGACTCTGCCAGTTATACCTTTCTGCATGGGTTATCCGAAAGAAATATGTTGAACTTGGTTCGACATACTAATCTATGCATCCACAACTCAGAAAGTTATATGTTCCTTGAGTTGTCCCTGTTTAGTTGTATTCTGACCCCCGTCTATCAATTGATAGTCAGGTGTAGTTGTGCACTCGCTTTCATCGATGCATTTTTACTCCTATGGTCCGTCAAGCCATTCTATTCCAGAATGACTAGGAGAAACAAACTCCAAAATCCCATTCATATCCAGGATTGGGTCAAAGTAGTTGTAATCCGCAAATCAAAATGCCAACCCATCTTATGATTCTGTTCTACCCTTTAGTATTACCCCCTTTATGTCAAGAATGTCATTGGAATTGCACCACCTCCTATGAACTCTTGATACAGTGATACCTCTCGCCATCATCGTTCATTCCTCGGTCTCCGTGTTATCATAACCGGAATACCGACAAGTGAATTGTGATGTGTGAAATCAATACTCCTAGAAACTCCGTTGCTTGGTAGTTAATGGACAATACTCTCATTCTTAGCGTGCTGTTTATTGAATCATAATCCTAAGATTGATCATGCTACCTAGTCCATATTTCCTGGTGCATTCGTCGATCAAAGAGTTATGATTGTGTCAATCCATGACTCTCTTGATCACATCATCTTGCCCTGAAAAGTAAGATTGTTCTCGAGCTTAGTAACAAATCAGTGGTTCATATTTTCCGAATATCTTCTCGGAAGTATCACCAGATTGTTCCCTGACTATTATGTTGAGTCTGTGATGAAGATGGTTTCCTAGTAAACCACTCTTTTGTCCAAGAATCTGTGTTGGATACCCTGAACTAATTGGTTAAGCTAAAACAACAACTTGGAGAGTTGGAAGATAAAAGCTTAATCCACTTAGTTCGCTCTAAAGGGATATCTTGTGTGTGTTTGTTGAAGAAAGATGATATCTTCATCAATTGACCCTCATGATCAGTTATTGGATCTATTGTCTTATCCAAACTTTGATTTGAGTGTGGTCTATCGTCAAATCAAATCAGAACCAACGATGTTCGTAATGTTGTCTTACTCGTAGTTGTTTCCTCGAGCATACACCATTATATCTTTTGGGTCTGACCAATGCTATCACCTTGTTCCCATAATTGCGGAATTCCATCTATATGGAACCTCGATAAATGTTATTGAGCTCATCGACAACATCCTTATCCTCTCCATTATTTTGTTGAACATTAAGCTCGTGTTGGAAACTTTTGAAAGCATGTATTCATGCTAGCTCATGAAGCATATGTTTGAATGAAAGAAGTGACTTCCTCTAATTCATGTGCATTTGATGCAAGTTGCCTCCGTGAAATAGAGAAAGCTTGTTTTTTCTTCCTCTAGAATCGTCCCAAGTTAGTCACGCATGTGCAAAGTACCCTATGGTTTGATAGGTTGGCCGCCTCCATTCTATATGTGTTTCCTAGCACACCAAGCCACTGATTGACTTGTTCAAGGAAAAGAATTCTATGCTTGGGATCTAATCCATGGACTTGCGTAAAGACTTCGAAATCCTTGATGATGGTTCCCCAGCTGAACTCGATAGTGGTTTATTATAAGACTACTATGTGGTCATGCTTGTCCTAGACAACATGCTCACATGTATGTAGCAGAACCAGCTCATGTTTTGGAGCTTGCTATCGTAGATCATTTCCCGAGAATCTCGTAACGTCATCTGATCGATTTGTGTTGCAGAACTGACGTCTGAAATATTTTGTTACCAACTAGATCTGAATCTCAGGTAGATATGATGGTTGGAACATTCCCAGCATTTGCATTTTGTTCCCAGCTTGCACTGCCATTGTGCCATTATTCTATGGTCTGCCTTCTCAGTAACTGTTATTCAGGATCATCTTCAAAAGTGTTCTTACCATGGGTCCCATCCATTTTCAATGACAAGCAAAAATCATCCATTGTGTTGTCTTCAACAAGGTAGTCCACATCATCCATTCTAGTCTGAGTATGTCATTTCTTCGAACTCTTTGAAATGATCAATTGTGATTTTCCTTAGGCCGGTATATGGAGTTTTAATGATCTCTGTATCAAAAGTAATTCTTTTTGCCACTTAAGGGAATAATTCTACGAGTCACCTCTCCTGAGGTGTCCCATAATGGAATCATGGCAATTATTTCATCGCTATCTTGAAACCATTCACCATCCTACCTAAGCATGGAATTGTTGCCTACCAATTTGAACCTTCGCCATCCGCTTCTTCCCATCGCTCCTAATATGCGTTTTGTCTCTCAGATTAAGAGAGGTTTCTACATCTCATTCCGAGTTGATCCTGAATTGTTCGATCCTCGAGAAGATCGATTCTTCTAGAGTTTTCCTTTTTTGTCTCTCGTTGTCGTGTTGGTTGATGTTTCCGAAGCAAGACGTTGAGCCAAAGATGGTGACGAATCAACGTTCTTACGAAGTGCAACCTGGATGGTGAAGATTGTGTTAGTCTGCGTCCCCCTTCTTCTTACCCTACGCTTGAATCACGGGAGGAGATTCCTGTTTAGTGGGGGTGAGTTGTCACATCCCTACTTCTGGCTAGGCCAGCTTTAGGTGTGCATCATGTTTAATTTCAAATGAATTTGAAATGGGGATTAACAAAACCCTAGCACCCCCTCTCGTAATAATAGTTTCAACTGAAAATTGCCTCAATGAACCCAAAATGGACTTCACAAAATGTTCATCATTTTTGGATTGGTCTTGAACCTCTACCAAAAATATTGCACATTTTTCTAGGACAACTTGGATCACTGAATTAAATCATATGGTATTTGCATTTGGGCATTTAAAATGCTATAAAATATTTTATATGTCCAAATAATCATAAAATAAAATGTTTGCTGTTGGAAATATTCCAAAAAGTTGGCATGAGCATTTTCATGATTTTTGTGTTAGTTTTAGTGTTTTTAGAAAAGCCACAAAGTTACAGAAGAAATAGAAAAAGGAAAATAAAAGAGAGAGAGAGAGAGAATCTTACCTGGCCTCACCTGTGCAACCCACCAGCCGGCCCAGCACTGTAGCTGGCTGGCCCAGCCCACCACCGCCTCATCTCCTCTCGTCTTCCTCCTCTGCTAGGAGGATAGGCGCGTGCTCGTTGCGCGCTGGACACGCACCGAGCCACCTCCTGCTTCCCGCCCCTGCCTCGACGCCCTGAACGTCTCTGGCATTGCCACACAAACCCTTGGACCCCCTCGAGCTCTCCCCTCTCTCCCTGCCTCACCTCTCTCGCTCTCTCTCCCGAAGACGAGTGGAGCCGTCGCCGCCGCTCATCGTTACCGTGGCCACTAGCATCCCCACGCCCGGCCAGCACCCCCACGAGCTCTGCCTCGACGCCGTAGAGCTGCATGCCAAAGCACACGACCACGGGAGGTGAGCAACATCGCCATCACCGTCGTCTTCCACCTTGGGCTTCGGCCACCATCGTCGTTGATCCGCCGCACGCAGGACGTCCCCGAGCCCGCTAACCATCCCTACGGCACCGTTGTGAGCTCCGCCACTGCTTCACCCTCTTCCCCACTTCATTTGATCGCTGTAGCCATCGCCCCTTGATGAGCGAAATGCACCGCCGCCTGAACTCGCCGTCGACGATGCTCCTGTGACCAAATGGTCACCCTGGAGTGTCCAACCTACTCCCCGGAATGCGTAGTGCCCTCCTAGCCTCTTGCCCCGCTCTTTTATGCACTGAAACACGATCCCGTGCGCAACCCAACTCCGGCCGCCGCCACGAGCTCGACTCTGGCGAGCCCGCTCCACCCAAGCGCCTCCCGCTTGCCCTACTAGATGCGCGTGAGCCCCTGCTACGCGTAGGACCAAACCGCAGTCGATTTGGTTAACCGTGGGAAAAGCCCGAGCGCCTCTGCCATCTTGTGCATCGCCGGTGACGAGCCGTGGACCAGGTCCAGCGGGTTTGACCCCGCTGACTAGGGGTTTGACCTCCCCTGGGTCACCGACAAGTGGACCAGGCCCCTACTTAATTAGTGTTAGATTTAATTGGTGTTAATTAACCTAGTTAACTAGATGATCCACTGACATGTGGGCCCAGGCTCTAACTAACTCAGGTCAGTATTTAACTTAACACTAACTAACTGTGTTAGTTAGTTAGTCACTGACCAGTTGGTCCCACTGGTCAGGTTTGACCAGGGGCAGCCCAGTTGACCTTCTGACTCAGGCTTACGTTATGCTCACTTCATAATTATTTTCTGGCGATTTTAAATTTCAGAGATCTTTACCTAATAATAAAGCAAATTGGGTTTCTTTCGTCCGTCATGGCATTTTTCAGAATAGTCCCTCTATTTCAGAGAATTCAACCCGCAGTCCTGTTTTAAGTTAAAACGAATCGTTATTTTCATATTTTACACAAAAGTCCGTGTATTTTCTTGAAATCAACCAGCCGCCCGGATTTAAGTCACACCCAAACCGTTATTTTGCATTTTTCGAAACCCCCCTGATGTTTTAGGTAATTCATCCACGGGTCATATTTAAGTCAGACAAATGCTTTTTAAAATCATCCATATCTTTTAAACCGTAACTCTGATTTGACCATGTTATATATGAAATTTGATTATAAAAATATGTAGATATGAATATGAGATTATTTTTACTTGTTAAGTATTTTTAAATATTATTTTGGAATATATCTGAGTCAAACCAAATGATTTTCTAAATTATCTGTATCGTTTAAACCGTAACTTCGATTCTAACATATTATATATGAAATTTTATTAGAAAAATGTGTGGAATCTAAATATGATGTTAATTTTACCTATTAAATATTTTTAAAATATTTTTATGGAAGCAAACATATAATTTATAGCGCAGGATCCGTTTTGTTCATACTGGCGGCGATCCAGATTGCAAATAAACACCCCACTATAACCATATAGGGAAAAGAAAATATCGATAACTACACATGCATAGCTCTGAAAAATGTCGCAGGGAAAAACAACAGAATTTCTTATCGCGAGAGTGAGAGAAAGCGAGCAAGAGAGAGAGAGAGAGAGGGAGGGAGAGGGAGAGAGAGAGAGACGGCTTAGGATTAACCATATTCAACACTCGTTTTTTGTTGTTTATTGTGAACACCGAGGCCATCACTGGCGAGGGTGAGAAGGAGGATAAGCGGCAACACAAATATGATGCCTCGCAAAAATAAAGGAGATGGACCTATTGTGGTCTTGAGTGATGGTTATTGACTTAAAACCATTGTTATGTTTTCTCTCCCGTTGCAACGCACGGGCTCTTTTACTAGTGAATTATAAAATCCATAAAATGGTTTAAACTTCTAAAAATCATAGAAAATCAACCGTAACTCCAAATGAAATGATTTATATATGAAAAATTATCAGAAAAATCCAATCTATCCATATGTACCATTTGCATGCATGTTAGAATAACTTATGACTACTATTTAGGGCAAATGAAATAAATGGCATTTGAATCTTCACACATGGAGTTGAATTTGAATCTTTGATTCAAACCAACTTCATTTAATCTGGTTGCTAGATGCATTAGCTCAAGTCACATCATATTTCCATGTCATGATCATGCATCATATTGTCGCATTGAATTTATTGTGTTCATTCTCTATTGCCGGTGTTTGTCCCCTCTTAGTAGACGTGGTTTCGACGATGAGTTCAATGACACCGATGAAGAGTTATACTATTTTCAGTAGTGCCAGGCAAGCAAAACCCCCTTGTTCATTCCGATACAATCCCACTCTCTCGCTCCTGATCTCTTTTACTGCATTAGGACAACATCAATTTCACTGTTACATGCTGCGGTAGCTGAACCCCTTTTCCTCTGCATGACCTGCCATTGCCACAGTAAATAGACGAAACCCACTATCATGAGTAGGTGTTGTTTGAGCTCTGATGTGCCTACTCATTCATGCTTGTTTGTCATGCTTGCTACTGCTCAGAGTTGAGTCAGATCTGATTCATCGGGAATGCATTGGAATGGTGATGAACATGTCCTACTGTGTGTGAACACGATTTGGTAAAGGTAGCGGTGAGAGGCCATGTAGGAGTACATGGTGGGTTGTCTCATTGAAACCGTCCTTAGGAACTGAGTTCTGTGTTTGTGATCCATGAACAACTACTACCATGCGTTGGGCCTAAAACCAATGGACCCTCTCGACTTATTAACTGCCTTGATCTCTGTCCAGGAGTTGCATCTAGTTTCTGATTTTTGTAGCATATGTGTTGGAGGCCGTGCATAGCGCTGACCCTAAGGGTGGGCTATGATGCAGTAGATACACTGTGGCCCGGTGTACCGGGCGCTTGTTTGGTGTCTCGGGAACCCTCCAAACATTGTTTGGGGCTGCGAGCGAAACCCCGGCCGGATCTCCTCGCGGATGCAACTCGAATAGGCGATAAACCTGGACTAGAGACTTGTGTGGTTAGTCAATTCATGGCCGACTCCCTCGCCAAGCTTCCGCTTGAAGGTTGCCGAGATACATGACGTGTACATGTGGTAAGTGGTGAGAGCGTGTGTGAATAAGTACACCCCTATAGGGTTATACATGATCTATTCAAATAGCCGTGTCCACGGTAAAGGACTTCTGGGTTGCCTGAACAGTTCATAGACAAGTGAAATTGGATACTCTAAAATGTGCAAGATAAGCGTGAGTGCTATGTATGGCGTTCTCGTAGGGAGACGGGAGCGGATCCATAGTGGTGTATTGAAATGGTGAATATGTGGACTCGTGTGCGCCACCTCAAAAGAGTTACTTGCAGTAGTAGTTCAGGTTAGCCACTGAGTCAAAGCTGGCTTGTTGCAGTTAAACCCCACCATCCCTTTGTTGATAATGATGCATATGTAGTTAGTTCTGATGAAAGTCTTGCTGAGTACATTAGTACTCACGTTTGCTTAATTTATGTTTTTGTAGAGAGACTTCAGTCTCGCTAGTAGTTCCATGTGGAGTTCGACGTTTAGCTTGATACCTCAGCTACGATCTTGTGCCCTCGGCAGGATCTGGTAGATAGTCAGGCTTCTCAGCCTTTTTATTTGTAGATGTCTATACTTACACATGTTAAGCTTCCGCATGTGCTTTGACTTGTATGCTCTGAATGTTGGGTCATGAGACTCGTGTTTGTAATATCTCGCTCCTCGGAGGCTATTGAATAAATACTTGAGTTGTAGAGTCATGTTGTGATGCCATGTTGTATTTGCACATATCGAGCATGTTGTGTGTATGATTGAAATTCTTGGTATGTGTGGGATCCGACAACCTAGTTGTCTATCCTTAGTAGCCTCTCTTTTGGGGAAATGTAGTCTAGTGCCTCCACTGAGCGATGGTAGTCTGCTACAGCCCGGTTTACCGGAGTCCTGCTAGCCCAGTTGCTACTGCTTCGAAACACTTAGACTGGCCGACATGTGATCCAATTCGTTCGTGTGTCTGTCCCTTCGGGGAAATGTCACGCGGTGACCTCTGAAGTCATGCTAGCCTGCTACAGCCCGGGTTCCCGGAGTCCTATTAGTACAGTTGCTACAGCCCAGATTCACACGCTGATGACCGACACGTTCGATGTTGGTTCATGTATGCATGTCCCCGTAAGTTAGTGCCACTTTGGGTTCATGACTAGTCATGTCGGCCCGGGTTCTCTGTCATATGGATGCTAGCGACACTATCATATACGTGAGCCAATAGGCGTAAACAGTCCCGGGACAGTTAAGGTGGCACCCATGGGAATACCGTGCGTGAGGCCGCAAAGTGTTATGATGTGTTACATGCTAGATCGGTGTGACTTAGGATCGTGGTCCTGACAGCTGGGCCTAGCACAGTAGTGGGTTGAGGTAAGTGCCAGGTAGGTTTCTGTTTCCCTTTCCTTTTCTTTTGTTTTCTTTTATTTTACCACTGTTTTAGAATTGAAACAAAATTCAAACAATGCCAAAACATTCTGAATAATTTTATGTTACTTCTCTGGACTAATCGAAAAGCACATAAATTATATTAGAGACATTTGAAAATATATTCCATATATTAAGAATATAGATCCCAATTCAAATACAATAGTGATTTAAATTCAGTGCCAAAAATATTCCAAAAAAATGCTCGCTATTTTTGGTTTGGTCTCAAGCCTTGCCAAAATTATCAAACATTGATGGAAGCATTTGGGTTCCTTGAATGAATTTTTTTAAGCTGGACCTACTTGGATTTCAAAGTGCTAGTGTTTGATCACCCCCATTTCAAGTTTCAAATAAATTTAGACATGATGCATGGATGCAAATGCTAGCCTAGAGCACTACTAGACTAGGATGTGACACGGGCACCGGGCAGGAAGTCCCCGATAAGGCCGCAAGGCCACATGCAGGTACTGACTCCTCCTCTAGCCGCTCAGATCTACACCAACGGCGGTCAGGCGACAGATACATGAATGGCTGTCGGCCAGGCTCGGTGCTGGCCCAAAATCTCATCGGTGCACCGTTGCCACTCATTACGTGCGACGACTGCCCAAAGAAGGTCTTGCGCCGCGTGTCTACAACGCCAGACACCCCGGATGGGTGTTCATCAAGTGCTCAACCGATGGGGTATGTGCTACTTTAGCTTCGGTTGTGCTTTCGGATTAGACTAGTTGTGCTAACTTAAAATTTTATTGTGTAGAATGGATGCAAGTTTTGGTATTGGGAAGAAGAGTACATCGATCTACTCATAGAGCGCAATTTAGTAGATGTTCTAGAACTTTGAGCTAGCATAGACGCTAGAGATGAGACTAGTGCATGATGACCCACAAGTATAGGGGATCTATCATAGTCCTTTCGATAAGTAAGAGTGTCGAACCCAACGAGGAGTAGAAGGAAATGATAAGCGGTTTCTAGCAAGGTATTCTCTACAAGTACTGAAATAAGTGGTAACAGATAGTTTTGTGATAGGATAATTTGTAATGAGCAACAAGTAACAAAAGTAAATAAAGTGCAGCAAGGTGGCCCAATCCTTTTTGTAGCAAAGTACAATCCTAGACAAACTCTTATATAGAGAAAAGTGCTCCCGAGGATACATGGGAATATCGTCAAGCTAGTTTTCATCACGTTCATAAGATTCGCATTTGGTACATTGATAATCTGATATGTGGGTGGACCGGTGCTTGGGTGCTGTCCTTACTTGGACAAGCATCCCACTTATGATTAACCTCTATTGCAAGCATCCGCAACTACAACAAAAGTATTAAGGTAAACCTAACCATAACATGAAGCATATGGATACAAATCAGCCCCTTACGAAGCAACACATAAAGTAGGGTTTAAGCTTCTGTCACTCTAGCAACCCATCATCTACTTACTCCCCAATGCCTTCCTCTAGGCCCAAACAATGGTGAAGTGTCATGTAGTCGACGTTCACATGACACCACTAGAGGGATGACAACATACATCTCATCAAAATATCGAACAAAGACCAAATTCACATGACTACTAAGAGCAAGACTTCTCCCATGTCCTCAGGAACAAACGTAACTACTCACAAAGCATATTCATATTCATAATCGGAGGGGTATTAATATGCATATAGGATCCGAACATATGATCTTCCACCAAATAAACCAACTAGCATCAACTACAAGGAGTAATTAACACTACTAGCAACCCACAGGTACCAATCCCGGACTTGGAGACAAGAATTGGATACAAGAGATGAACTAGGGTTTTGAGAGGAGATGGTGCTGGTGAAGATGTTGATGGATATTGCCCTCTCCTGATGAGAGGAGCGTTGGTGATGACGATGGCGATGATTTCCCCCTCCCAGAAGGAAGTTTCCCAGGCAGAATCTGCCAGAGCCCATGATTGGTTCCGCCTTGTGGTGGCGGAGATTTGTCCGAGAAGATGGCCTCCTATTTTTTTCCATCGAAAGACTTCATATAGCAGAAGATGGCCACCGGAGGGCCACCAGGGGGCCCACGAGGTAGGGGGCGCACCCAGGGGGTTAGGGCGCGCCCCCACCCTCATGGGCAGGGTGTGGCCCCCTGGTGATCTTCTTGCTCTCAGTATTTTCTATATATTCGGAAAACGTCTTTCGTGAAGTTTCAGGACTTTTGGAGCTGTGCAGAATAGGTCTCTAATATTTGCTCCTTTTCCAGCCTAGAATCCCAGCTGCCGGCATTCTCCCTCTTTATGGAAACCTTGTAAAATAAGAGAGAATAGGTATAAGTATTGTGACATAATGTGTAATAACAGTCCATAGTGCAATAAATATCGATATAAAAGCATGATGCAAAATGGACGTATCAACTCCCCCAAGCTTAGACCTCGCTTGTCCTCAAGCAAAAGCCGAAATCGAAAAATATGTCCACATGTTTATAGATAGAGGTGTCGATAAAAATAAAATACGAACATGAGGGCATCATGATCATTCTTAGAACATCAACTTATATAATTCTTGTCATATAATTTCTTACGCTAAAGTAATAATTCAATCACAATTTCAAGTATGAATCGTAAACTTCATTGACAACTAACAAACTATAATCTCAGTCATTGGAGCAATTGCAATTTATCATAACATAGGAAAGAGTCAACATATGAGAGCTTTTCACCAAGTCCACATACTCAACTATCATATAGTCTTTCACAATTGTTGACACTCACGCAATATTTATGGGTATGAAGTTTTAATCGGACACAGAGAAAGATAGGGGCTTATAGTTTTGCCTCCCAACGTTTTACCTCAAGGGTAATGTCAACAATAATAGTTCATGAAAACTCTCATCCAATTAGCCATATATACTAGGATCTTTCCAACATACTGTGCTTGCCAAAGGATAAAATGTAAAAAGGAAGGGTGAAGATCACCGTGACTCTTATGCAAGGTAGGAGATAAAAGTAAAAGATAGGCCCTTCGTAGAGGGAAGCAGTGGTTGTCATGCACTTTTATGGTTGGATGCACGAAATCTTAATGCGAAAGAACGTCACTTTATATTGCCACTTGTGGTATGGACCTTTATTATGCAGTCTGTCACTTTTATTTCTTCCATATCACTTGGAGGATATACTAATAAGTCATACGTATTTAGAGAGCAATTTTTATTGCTTTGCACCGATGACAACTTACTTGGAGGATCTTATTCAATCCTTAGGTAGGTATGGTGGACTCTTAGGGCAAAACTGGTTTAAAGGTATTTGGAAGCACAAGTAGTATCCCTACTTGGTGCTATGAATTTGGCTAGCATTAGAGGGAAAGGCAAGCTCAACCATGTTGGATGATCCATGACAATATAATTTATCTCAGATGTAAGAAAACATAACCCATTACTTTGTCTTCCTTGTCCAACGTCAACTCTTTAGCATGTCATATTTTAATGAGTGCTCACAATCATAAAAGATGTCCAAGATAGTATATCTATATGTGAAGACCTCTCTTTCTTTATTACTTCCTATTAATTGCAACGATGACCAAAAATATGCTTGTCAACTCTCAACAACTTTTATTCATCATACTTTTTCTATGTGAGCTCTTTACTCACCATGAGATCCATATGATCTCTTTGTTTATTTTTATTTCTTTCTCCTTTTCTTTTATTCACTTAAGATCATGGCAAAATAATCAAGCCCTTGACTCAACACTAATCTTTAGTATATAGCTCACGGCCTTGATTACATAGAGGAATTATAAAGCAAAACTCTCAACTAGATCATACTAAGAACTTTTATTCTACTAGGTCAAGATATTACCAAAAGGATCGAACTTAGAAAAATGGTAAAGATAAAATTTATGGTGATACGATACCGGGGCACTCCCCCAAGCTTGGCAGTTGCCAAAGGGAGTGCCCATACCTAGGTGATTATGTCTCTCTTTTCGGGTGTGGTGATGTGCTGTTCTTTGAAATGATGCCCCTCAGGATATGATTCTCCTCCTCGAGCTTATTGATTTGCTACTTGAGGTTCATTATTTCCTTTCGGAGTTTTCCTGTAACAGCCAAAGCTCCCTACACCCAAGGGTGCTGCATAGCTGCGGGAGAACCAGTGACACTCTTTTTCATATTCTCATAAGAAAGAAATCTAACATTCGAAGGGATAACCGAGTTTGGAATAGCCGAGCTCTGCAGTTCTCTTATTGTGAATCTAGCTCGGAAGCGGGAAGTGACTTCTTGATCCTCTTCCATGGCATCTAGCTTCTTCAATTCGGCCTCCATCCCTTCCTCCGTTGCTGGCCCAAAGAGGTCAACATTGTTGTTTGTCGTTGATCTCGGTGCCGGATGAGACACCCGGCTCTCCCCGACTGACTCTTGCGAAGACACCTTGCTCTAATCTGCAGCAACAACAACTCAAAACACAAATGGAGGATAATTGCGTGATACGGGAGTGAAAACCCCTAGAGATTATATAATGAATTTTTACCGACCAAAATACGTATTGTGCAAGAAAACGGAGTCCGGAGAGTGCACGAGGTGCCCACGAGGTAGGGGGAGCGCCCAGTAGGGTAGGGTGCGCCCTCCACCCTCGTGGAGGCCTCGTGTCCTTCCCAGACTGCTTCTCATTTTTCTATTTTTCTAAATATTACAAAATGGAGAAATATTGCCTTAAAAACTGTTTTGGAGTCGATTTACTTACCGTACAACATACCTATTCCTTTTCGGAGTCTGATACGTTCCAGAAAGTGTCCCTTATGTATTCCTCTGGGGTTACGGTTTCAATAACATTGGTTTCAACATTTATGGGATTACCTGAAATATAATGTTTGATTCTATGACCGTTCACCATCTTCAGATTTGTGCCTTCGAAATTGTTGATTTTTATGGCACCAGAACGATAGACTTCCTCGATAACGTAAGGACCTTCCCATTTAGAGAGAAGTTTTCCTGCAAAAAATCTTAAATAGAGTTGTATAGCAATACATAATCACCTACATTAAACTCACGCTTTTGTATTCTTTTATCATGCCATCTTTTAACTTTTTCTTTAAGTAATTTGGCATTCTCATAGGCTTGGGTTCTCCATTCATCGAGTGAGCTAATACAAAATAACCTCTTCTCACCGGAAAGTTTAAAATCATAATTGAGCTCTTTAATAGCCCAATATGCCTTGTGTTCTAGTTCGAGAGGTAAGTGACATGCTTTTCCATAAACCATTTTATACGGAGACATACCCATAGGATTTTTATATGTAGTTCTATAGGCCCATAATGCATCATCAAGTTTCTGGGACCAATTTTTTCTAGATCTATTGACAGTCTTTTGCAAAATTAATTTGAGCTCTCTATTACTCAATTGTACTTGACCACTAGATTGAGGGTGATAAGGAGATGCAATTCTATGATTAACATCATACTTAGCAAGCATTTTACAGAAAGCACCATTTATAAAATGTGAACCACCATCAGTCATTAAATATCTAGGGACTCCAAATCTTGGAAAAATAACTTCTTTAAGCATTTTAATAGAGGTGTTATGATCAACACTACTAGTTGGAATAGCTTCTACCCAGTTAGTAACGTAATCAACAGCAACTAAAATATGTGTATATCCATTAGAGGAAGGAAAAGGTCCCATATAATCAAAGCCCCAAACATCAAATGGTTCAATAACAAGTGAATAATTCATAGGCATTTCTTGATGTCTACTAATATTACCAATTCTTTGACATTCATCACAAGATAAAACAAACTTACGGGCATCCTTGAAGAGAGTAGGCCAATAAAAACCAGATTGCAAAACCTTATGTGCAGTCCTATCTCCAGCATGGTGTCCTCCATAAGCTTCGGAGTGACACTTGCATAGGATCTGTTCCTGTTCATGTCCAGGTACACAATGTCTAATAACACCATCTACTCCTTCTTTATAAAGATGTGGGTCATCCCAAAAGTAATGCCTCAAATCATAGAAGAACTTTTTCTTTTGTTGGTATGTGAAACTAGGTGGTATGAATTTAGCAACGATATAATTAGCATAATCAGCATACCATAGAGCAGTATGAGAAGCATTTATGACATTTAGTTGCTCATCAGGAAAGCTATCATCAATTGTTAGTGGGTCATCAAGCACATTTTCTAACCTAGACAAGTTGTCTACAACAGGGTTCTCAACTCCCTTTCTATCAACAATATGTAAATTAAATTCTTGTAGCAAGAGAACCCATCTAATAAGTCTAGGTTTAGCATCTTTCTTTTCCATGAGATATTTAATAGCAGTGTGATCAGTGTGAATAGTTACTTTATAATCAACAATATAGGCTCTAAACTTATCACAAGCAAATACAACTGCTAAGAATTATTTTTCAGTAGTAGCATAATTTCTTTGAGCATTGTCTAGGGTTTTACTAGCATATTGAATAACATTTAATTTCTTATCAACTCTTTGCCCTAGAACAGCACCTACAACATAATCACTAGCATCACACATAATTTCAAAGGGTAAACTCCAATCAGGTGGCTGAACAATAGGTGCAGAGATCAATGCTTTCTTAAGTATCTCAAATGCTTCTACGCAATCATCATCAAAAACAAATGGTATATCTTTTTGTAATAAATTAGTTAGAGGCCGAGAAATTTTTGAGAAGTCCTTAATGAACCTCCTATAAAATCTGGCGTGACCAAGGAAACTTCTTATACCTTTGATCTCCTTGGGACATGTAATCTTTTCAATAGCATCAACGTTGGCTTTATCAACTTCAATACCTCTTTCAGAAACTTTATGCCCCAGGACAATACCTTCATTAACCATAAAGTGGCACTTTTCCCAATTCAAGACAAGATTAGTTTCTTCACATCTCTGCAAAACTCGATCAAGGTTGCTCAAGAAATCATCAAAAGAAGATCCATAGACGGAGAAATCGTCCATGAAAACCTCACAAATCTTTTCACAAAAGTCAGAGAATATAGCCATCATGCATCTTTCAAAGGTAGCAAGTGCATTACATAAACCAAAAGGCATACGTCTATAAGCAAAAGTACCAAAAGGGCAAGTAAAAGTAGTCTTTGATTGATCTTTGGCTGACACAGGTATTTGAGAGAAACCAGAATAACCATCTAGAAATCAAAAATGTGTATGTTTGGATAACCTTTCTAGCATTTGATCAATAAAAGGTAAGGGGTAATGATCCTTTTTAGTGGCCTTATTTAATTTGGGGAAATCAATTACCGTCCTATAACCTGTAATAATTCTTTGAGGAATCAATTCATCTTTATCGTTTGGAACAACAGTAATACCTCCCTTCTTAGGAACACAATGGACATGACTTACCCACTGACTATCAGCAATGGGATAGATTATACCTGCCTCAAGGAGCGTTAGTATTTGCTTTCTTACCTCTTCTTTCATTTTAGGATTCAGCCGTCATTGATGATCACGGACTGGTTTAGCATCTTCTTCCAAATTTATTTTATGTTGACATAGAGCGGGAATAATGCCCTTAAGATCATCTAGAGTATACCCAATAGCAGCACGGTGCTTCTTCAGAGTTTTCAATAATATCTCTTCCTCATGCTTTGAAAGGTTAGCACTAATAATAAGAGGATATATCTTTTTCTCATCAAGATAAGCATATTTAAGAGTATCAGGCAATGGTTTAAGCTGAAACACGGGATCACCCTTAGGTGGAGGAGGATCCCCTA
Source organism: Triticum urartu (assembly GCF_003073215.2). NCBI lineage: Eukaryota > Viridiplantae > Streptophyta > Magnoliopsida > Poales > Poaceae > Triticum > Triticum urartu. Next base: position 342,373,513 of record NC_053028.1, read on the forward strand.
GGATTTCAACAGGTAAATTGTTTTCAGAATAGGTTCCTGTTTAAAGAATGCTTCATCTATTTCCCTTCTTTCATTCATAAACATATCATTCTCATCGTCTAGCAAATAATGTTCTAAAGGATCACTAGGAGGTAAGGCAATAGAAGCAATACCAATAATTTCATCCTTACTAGGTAATTCTTCTTCACAGTGTTGTCTACTAAATTTAGAGAAATTAAATTCATGAGACATATCATCTAAACCGATAGTAACAACATCTCTTTTGCAATCTATGGTAGCATTAACATTATTCAGTTAAGGTCTACCAAATATAATAGGACAAAAGTTATCTTGTGGGGAACCAAGAACAAGAAAATCAGCAGGATATTTAGTTTTCCCACACAAGACTTCAACATCTCTAACAATTCCCATTGGTGAAATAGTATCTCTATTGGCAAGTTTAATTGTGACATCAATATCTTCTAACACAAGCACTGACACTGGCACCCATATCACATAAGCCATGATAACAATGATCTCCTATTTTAACAGAAATAACAAGCATGCCTACCACATGTCTAGGTTTATCTTTAGCACAAGGTTTAGCAATTCTAGCAGTTTCATCACAGAAATAAATAACATGCCCATCAATATTATCAGGCTAGAGATCTTTAACAATAGCAATATTAGGTTCAACTTTAACTTGCTCAGGAGGTGTATAAGTTTTAATATTGCTTTTACGAACCACAGTTGTAGGTTTAGCATGATCCTTTATCCTAACAGGGAGAGGTGGTTTCTCAACATAAGAAGTAGGAACAACAGGATCATTATAAGTGATAATCTTTTCTTCAACTTTAATAGGTGCAGCTACTTTTACTTCTATGGGAGGATGATATTTAAACCACTTCTCCTTGGGGAGATCAACATAAGTACCAAAAGATTCACAGAAAGAAGCTACTATCTCAGAGTCAAGTCCATATTTAGTGCTAAATTTACGGAAAACATCGGTATCCATAAAAGATTTAACACAATAAAACTTGGTTTTCATACCTGACTCCTTACCTTCGTCGAGGTCCCAATCTTCAGAGTTACTTTTAATTCTTTCCAATAAATCCCATTTGAATTCAATAGTCTTCATCATCAAAGAGCCAGCACAAGAAGTATCGAGCATGGTGTGATTGTTATCAGAAAGTCGAGCATAAATTTTTTGAATAATCATTTCTCTTGAGAGCACATGATTGGGGCATGAATATAACATTGATTTAAGCTTCCCCCAAGCTTGAGCGATGCTTTCTCCTTCGCAAGGCCAAAAATTATATATATATAATTGCGATCACGATGAACAAGATGCATAGGATAAAACTTCTGATGAAATTCCAATTTCAATCATTTTTAATTCCAAGACCCCATATCATCACATAGCCTATACCATGTCGATGCATCTCCCTTCAAAGATACAGGGAAGACCTTCTTCTTAACAACATCTCCGGGTACACCTGCAAGCTTAAATAATCCACAAACTTCATCCACATATATTAGATGCTCATGAGGATGCTTTGTTCCATCTCCTACAAAAGGATTAGCTAGCAGTTTTTTTATCATACCCGAAGCAGACCTTTTCATTTTCAGTAGGTTCAATAGGTTGAGGAGCAACTCTTTGCTCTACTGGTCGGGGTGAAGATACCCCGAACAAGCCCCTCAGAGGATTACTTTCCATAGTAACAAGTGGCAGTAAATTACAGCACGCTATATAAATTTTTCCTTACCAAATTCCACCTACCAAAGGCGCTTCACTCCCCGGCAACGGCGCCAGAAAAGAATATTGATGACCCACCAGTATAGGGGATCTCTCATAGTCCTTTCGATAAGTAAGAGTGTCGAACCCAACGAGGAGCAGAAGGAAATGATAAGCGGTTTCCAGCAAGGTATTCTCTGCAAGTATTGAAATAAGTGGTAACAGATAGTTTTGTGATAGGATAATTTGTAACGAGCAACAAGTAAAACAAAAGTAAATAAAGTGCAGCAAGGTGGCCCAATCCTTTTTGTAGCAAAGGACAAGCCTGGACAAACTCTTATATAGAGAAAAGCGCTCCCGAGGACACATGGGAATACTGTCAAGCTAGGTTTCATCACGTTCATAAGATTCGCGTTCGGTAATTTGATAAGCTGATATGTGGGTGGACCGGTGCTTGGGTGTTGTCCTTACATGGACAAGCATCCCACTTATTATTAACCCCTACTGCAAGCATCCGCAACTACAACAAAAGTATTAAGGTAAACCTAACCATAGCATGAAACATATGGATCCAAATCAGCCCCTTATGAAGCAACACATAAACTAGGGTTTAAGCTTCTGTAACTCTAGCAACCCATCATCTACTTATTACTCCCCAATGCCTTCCTCTAGGCCCAAACAATGGTTAAGTGTCATGTAGTCGACGTTCACAAGACACCACTGGAGGGATGACAACATACATCTCATCAAAATATCGAACGAAGACCAAATTCACATGACTACTAATAGCAAGACTTCTCCCATGTCCTCAGGAACAAACGTAACTACTCACAAAGCATATTCATATTCATAATCAGAGGGGTATTAATATGCATATAGGATCTGAACATATGATCTTCCACCAAATAAACCAACTAGCATCAACTACAAGGAGTAACTAACACTACTAGAAAACCCACAGGTACCAATCCCGGATTTGGAGACAAGAATTGGATACAAGAGATGAACTAGGGTTTTGAGAGGAGATGGTGCTGGTGAAGATGTTGATGGAGATTGCCCTCTCCCGATGAGAGGAGCGTTGGTGATGATGATGGCGATGATTTCCCCCTCCCGGAGAGAAGTTTCCCGGCAAAATCTGCCAGAACCCTAGATTAGTTCCGCCAAGGTTCCGACTCGTGGCGGCGGAGATTCGTCCGAGAAGATGGCCTCCAATTTTTTCCCATCGAAAGACTTCATATAGCAGAAGATGGCCACCGGAGCGCCACCAGGGGGCCGACGAGGTAGTGGGCCGCGCCCTGGGGGGTAGGGCGCGCCCCCACCCTCGTGGGCAGGGTGTGGCACCCCTGGTGAACTTCTTGCTCTCAGTATTTTTTATATATTCGGAAAACATCTTCCGTGAAGTTTCAGGACTTTTGGAGCTGTGCAGAATAGGTCTCTAATATTTTCTCCTTTTCCAACCCAGAATCCCAGCTGCCGGCATTCTCCCTCTTTATGGAAACCTTGTAAAATAAGAGAGAATAGGCATAAGTATTGTGACATAATGTGTAATAACAGTCCATAATACAATAAATATCGATATAAAAGCATGATGCAAAATGGACGTATCAGTGCACTTGTTGATAGAATAGAGGCTAGACATGATACTAGATGTGAGGAAGCAATGTATACTTCTTTACACTCGAAGAAGAAAGAAACACTCAAGATAGAGTCGCCGCAGTTCAACAATGAATGCATTGAGAAGGCACTAATCCAACTTACAGGAGCAGTTATGGAAGTTGGATATCTTCTAAAATGTATTATTGTGGTTCTTGTTTTCTTTGGCCTTGCTTTTGTAGTCAAATTTTGGTGATGTGTTTCCATGTACCAAAAATCAATGATGAAAAAAAGATATGTGTTTGCAAAGAAAAATGTACACGGCCGGGATGGGTCCGTGCGTTGGGCGCACGGCCACCGCATCCGAGAAATGGCCCAGACATGACCCCATTGCCCTACCCAAACGGACAGAATCCGGGCAAAACGGAGGTCTGTTTGGGGTTGTGAGTTGGAGTTGGCCTTACAAGTGGGACCGCAGTTGAGGAAACCGACTATCGGCAAACCCCCACCTCGCCCGCCGCGCGATGGCTGAGTTAGAGAAACGACGGGGCTGAAGAGATAGCTGTATCATGGACTCCAAGAAATATGGTGTCAGATGGAAGTCGTGCTGGTGGCGTGTGCCGTACTCCTAGATGTGAATGCTTTTTCTGGCCCATGCCACCCTACTGTACTATATATCGAGGATTCTACATGCTGGTTACGTATAGTGAACACATTAACATATGGCCCACCTCACACTGTGACCAAATTTCCTGGAGTCTGTGCTAGGTTAAAAAGTGTTCTTTGTGAGGGTGGGTGGCTGGTATCAAGTTTAAAACTTGTTATATTATGTATACATAGACGTAGAAATAGTGCAATAGTTTTGAAAGTTTGAACCCAAACATCAGAATGCAATTTCTACTAGACTCATCCGAGGACCTACAATGATGGGATTTGCAGCTTCAGTAAAAACACCCGCCCGGCGCGCGAAGCATGTGAAGCTAGTACAAATAGTAGTAGTACTATTGTTGATTGGACTTATCGGATAACCTGTTGCAATTCATGTACAATTATGTATTCAGAAAATATTTTTTTGCCTCGTCGCAACACCCACTCAGAGAAGCGACTCAAAAGCCATTCATAAATTTAGCAAGTCTATCACAGGCATAACATTTTATTATGTACAATAGGTCATGAACCCACGACGACAACGACGATATATTCTAGTAAATACTAAAGTTTTCATCACACAACAAATAACATGTAATGAAATGAACTTTAGCTCAACCAATCCTCTGAGTTGGAAACGCTTTCTTTGAACCAGAAGTGATTCTCTGGTAAGGGCCAGCTACTATCAATCTCGAGACCAATGCAGGACTGATCATCCAGGCTGAAGCGGGCTATGTCAGGACCCATAGTGCGATGGTAGGGAAGCATAGCAATGACGGAGGTATAGATACAGTTGCTTCTCATAAATGGTAGTAACATTGTGTCAACAGCAAAATGGATGGCCTTTCAACATGATTGGATAGTTTTGTCCAAGGAAGAGCGAGTTTCCTCCAAGACTTTCAATATTGAACCGGGGAGAAGGTGTTGGCGCTAGTACACTAGTATCCATCCCGAATACCCTGCAACGGATGTTGGAATAGGTCCAGACAGTGCGACCACATGAGACAACACCTGCTTCCTTAGTAATATCAGAAGTGCCCTATATACAGAAAAGAAGAGGTGATCCATCGGAATAAGTTGCCAGGCGCCACAGAGTATATGGGTCCTGCTCATCCTCATGCTCGTGATCATCAGCATCATCATATCCCCCTTGGTTATAAAATTTTTCAACTATAGATGGTGGAATGTTCACATGACCTTGGAAGCACAAGAAGGTTAATTAACTAGTAAAGGGAAACTAGCTAACCCGCATTCATGTGGATGAAACAATTATAATTACGGTGGAAGACAAACGTACCGAAAGCATGATGATTCCATGCAAAAACAGTGCCACGAGTGATGGTAGAAAACACAAGACCCTCATATTGAATTGCATCACAATACTCATCCATGTACAGAAATTGATTTTTCAGCAATATCCATCGAGGTGTGGAAGTAAGGAAGGCAACAAGCTTGTCGAAGATAGCAACGACTTCATAGTTCGTGTAATCCCAAGAGCGGTTGGGAACTTGACAAATTGCTATCTTCCGTAGATGACAGTTACCATGATCATATTTGAACTCACGTAGATCATCTATGTGCTCAACCTCTAGGCAGTCTGATATTTTTGGAAGTGGAACACGGTGACGAGTGTACACATTCACAAGTTCCCACTCGCAGTTGTACCCAATATAAAAAACCCAATCTTCATTTGCTCCTGCCCAAGCCTTGACCTCAAACGATGGCATCTTAACATCACACATACCATAATCAAGCGGCATCAACTTGCACAAGGCGAGGCTTCCGTCGTCCCTGCCCAGTGAGCAGGGTCATGGTGAAGAAGATAGGGGAGATCAAACTGCTCCTGGACCCTTGGTTTCGTTGTAATCATGTTATTAGTTGAGTCGAGAATGATCTTGAACGAACTTGTCATGCTAGCTGAGGTTATGACGTCACACCGATCAACGAATTCCTCCACCGCGTCATCATTCAGATCGTGGTAAGAATAATGGGGTCGTTTCCAGCCTGTTCCCATGGAGAAGACGATCGAACAATAGCAGAAGGAAGGGTGAAGGCAAATGGAGGAGGGAGGAAGAGCGTGCGACAGAAGTTCCAAATCGAGAGGGAAAGGTGAAGAGTTAGTGGACGGTTGCCACGGTACACGAAGAGGCGCCCCGGCCTACATAGACGTCCTTTCGGAAATTGTACAAAAGGACTCGCTGCCGTCTCACTAACATGTGGGAACGGGACCACATGTCAACGAAACATGGTGTGTAATTTCTCGTGCAAAATGCGATCTGGCCGCATTGGCCCAAGGTGCCACATTAGTTATCGACCTTTATTTTTTTAATGGTGTACCCTTCAGTTGTGAAGCACGACTAACTGGTACTGTATGCAAAGAAAATATAAACTACTCTACGCTACTCCACCTATAGTACTATTAGTATAAAAAAGATATATAGGCTGGAGCTTCAACGCTTTCTTGCTAAGCGCTGCCCACTTGTTTCAGTCACTATCACCCTTTCTCCAGATCTAAAAAAGACGGCCTCTCTCTCCCTCCTCACTGGTAGTCACAGATCCGCCAGGGAAGAAAAGGACATGAAGCGTTGACGCACTCGTCGTCGGCGACAAAGGTCACGCACTGACGACAAGGCCGTCCTCTCAGTCCTAGCGCCCGTGCGGGATGCCTTCCGTCCCCAAGCTCGCTGTCGCAGTGTGTGCAGAGGACGACGACCACGAGCGAAGCCACTTCCCGCCGATCCTCAGGTATGCTACCTCTTTTCAAACCATACCCTTGTTCTATTGCCCCATCTTCCATGTCACTGCATGTGGATCTTTTCCACTCCACCATCTTCCGAATTTGCTATCCTCTGCTCTGCTGGTCACGCAGACGAACACCTTAACTTGCACTATTAAAGGAAACCCTACTTCATGTAGACTAATCCATGTCTGGGTTGAATAAGGAAAGGAAGGGAGACTGTACTGTCCAAGAGACTAGGCATCGAACCCGCATCTAGGTTGAAAAGGGGAAAATTAGTAGCTAAAGGTAACAAATATGGAACGTAATCCACATATGCTGCTTGGATATTTGTTGCTCTGGGCAACCATACCTCCCTCACCATTCTATGCGTCCGTTGAGGTACATCGTACTGGTGCGCCCACTATCTGAATGGGCCTCCCATGCTCTTATTGCCACTTTTTTGCTGTTAGTATAATGCCAGCGATCAAGTCAAGCAATGCTACAGCTAAAGTGATGCCACATTTAACTAATGCCGCACTCAGTCTAATGCCACTAATAAATTTAAGCAATGCCATTTAATGTCACTGGATTATTTCAGGGTTAGCTGTTGATTGTAGATGTATTAAACATTTTCCAGCTAAGGCATTCTAATGCTGTTGCATAGCCAATATACCAGCGATGAATCTTGTTACTACCTTCAGATTTTTGCACTGTTAATGCTTATAGATTACATAACTCAATTTCATGAGATAACTCAATTTCTTTATATAGTGTCAAGAGGAAAGTTCAAGAGTGGGCACCTCCTCCTCCGGCTGTTCTCTTGATTCGTTCGATCAAGTTTTTATGTTTGATCGATTATCAAGATTACGATAGCAATTTTTAGGTCCCCTCGAGTTCGAAATGATATTTACCTTGAAGGTACATGGTTTGCAATTTTTTTAATATTGTCATTAGTTAATAATGCTAGTTACCTTCAGACTTTTGTATTTGGTTTAATGCTCTTGCACAGCTAGTATACCAATACTAAAACTTGTTACCTTTACATTTTGTATTGTTAATTCTTATAGAAATCTTCCAGTGCTAGAGCTAATGGAAATCTGTTCAGTAAAACCATTGTACTGTACCCTATAATAAAATAACTACTCTACTGTTGCACTAGCCACTTGACTAGTGTATATTTGTACTATTTGAATGGTGTTGCATTAGCGTATGGACATATATAATGTGTGGCATGCTTTCCCAGATATGTGCTCAAGAAAACTACTACCTATTTTTATAAATATTAGACGTTTGGGTACATTAAATTGAACCATGAAAACATCTTATATTAGCGAACAGAGGGTGTAGAGTTCACTCAAATTATCCCGGTAATGCTAGTCACACCTTTGTTAAAATTAATGTTCATTATGTTATCAGATGAGGTTTGTATGTTTGTCTCTAACGCCTGTCGACTACATACCTGACATCATGATGTAATGTTAAGTCATTTCCTTTTGTACAGTGTCACTGAATTGTCAAGGCGGTGATGGCATTTTATTTTAGTTCAATTGCACAAAATATGCGGAACTATAATGAACATTAACTGTACAAAAGGAATGGCTCAATTTTTTAAGAAAAAAACTATGTATGCCTTCCTGACATCAGCCGTTGTTGCCTTATTTATTCCTTCAAACAGGTGGTTAGAAATAGTCTTGCTACCTTTTCGCATTAAGAAATTGGAATGCTTATATTTGTGAGTCTATGCTTCAACTAATGCCACTTTTATAGTAATCACACTTTCAATATCTATGCAAACATGGATGCTCGATTTTAGTGGAACTGCACAAAATGTCCAAATGGTTCAACATTAGGAATATGTTCTCTTCCAAACCTTTATATCCAATTGGTGGCACTATGAGCTGTACATGGTTTGCTACTATCTTGCTACTCTTTTTGTACTGTCATTAGATATTAATACTAGTGGTTTCCTGTGAATTTATTGGCAGGGTGGACCTACATTGGAGGTGCAGGACATGATTCAATGATTGGATGCTCAATTTTGGTTGTATCGATTTCACCTCTTCCATCACCGCGAACATGGATATCCTTGGTCTGATGAAGAATAGGCGCTATATCTCTACTCTGAACCAGCAAATCAATTCAGTATGAAATTGTCCAGGGCAAAACATGACTGTATCAAATTGTCCAGTGCAAAACATGACAGATTCTAAGCGGAAGAGAGGTGTTTAAACCGAAAATACAAGGTGGGGTATACGTTTACTATCTGCTTGATATTTGTGCAGACAGAGATGTCTGCCCATTGCTATTTGGCAAACAAACAAAGTGACTGCAATTTTGGTTGAACTGCACAAGAGAATAGTATAGTCACTGCATGCAGTGCCATTTGAAAATAGACACAGAAAGACTGGATAGTGACTTCATGGACTGCAGAAAAGTAGTACTGTACAATTTATTGGCCAAGACAAGGTGCTTCATTGCTTTGGTCTAATTATACAATGGGCATCATTTTGCCTAAGTTAAAGTTTGTATTCCGAAAATAGTCTCATCGTGTGATCGAGAGAAGACCAAATCATATTGAAGTGGATGTTCCTCCAACATGTGTGGTTCATTCTCATGGTTCCAGCTGTTTGTTTCACCAGTTACGTTTGCAAGAGGAATTGTGGACTTCACAAACAAATCTGTCTTTCACTCTATATTGAATGTTGGCCAAGAGCAGCATCCATGTTAGTAGGAAGAACATATGTTTTTTCTAGATCTTTGCTTTTGGAGCTACATATTTGTATATGATCTGTGAATCATTGAGATGCATTAACATGTTGATCTTATGTATGGGAATCGTACTAGTTGGTTTTGAATTTGGGATACTAATGTGAACATATTACTATCGGTGTAGAAAAGTAGGGGTTGTCCTTTTGCACCCCTTTAGTTGTGCATCGGCAGTCAGAGCCGCGCCCACGGCCACACTAAGCAGGGAAGAGGAGGGAAGCCGGAGCACAAGATAACCAAAGCAATTCCATGACCAAAGGCGCAAAGAGAGCAAGAGGGCGAGGTGGACTCCCCTGGCAAGACCCTTGTCGGGGTGGCTTCCGCAGCCTCGACAAGATCCTTGCCGGGGCAACTTGCCTGACGCCAGCCGAATGTGCTACCCTTGAGCCCAAGTGGTTCCAACACCATTAGCCACGTCGAAACCAAGGCTCAGGAGGCACCTCCGTGGTGGCATGAAGATCTTTGTAGAGATCATAAACACACAAGATCAAATGATAACCAGAAGACGGCGATCCTTGGCGAGATCCTTGCCAAGGAGATCCACGAGACCCCCGGTAAGATCCTTGCCGGGGATGACCACGGTGCAGCAGCGAGACCCTTGGCGGGCCCTCGGCAAGACCCCTGCCGAGAATGCCTGCGGGCCATAGCTAGGCCTGCGTCTTCCAAGACTCCACCGCCGCTCCCATATAGCTGCCAGCTCGACCAGCTGGGCAGGCATCTGCGTGGCAGCACGTGGCCTCTACACCAAATCAGCAAGCACCTTCGTGGTGTCATACAAATCTTCATGAAGGCTCCACCACCACACCGGCCCAGCAGCCAGCCAACGTGGCGCTACAACACCTTGTCAGCTTGGACGAGCTTATTTGCCGTCCCCAATAAAGCAAGAGGGGCATGTCTGCAGTGCATTAAATGCGTTTGTCCTCTTGTGTGCCACTGTGGCGTCCCCTTTTTGTCTATAAAAGGAGGCCCGATGCGTACTAGAGGGGGATTTAGATCTTTTGGACTAGAGAGCCACCGCAACTAGTTCAGGAACACAAGAACACCTAAATATACATCAAAGTAGGAATAGGGTTTTACGCATCTGTGCTGCCCGAACCTAGGTAAACAATTTGTGTGCTGACCGCCAGACCCGCTCTTTGCACCACCCCGCACCTGCCAACCGTAGAAGGGATCCGAGTGACCCCATTGGTGTCATTTCCCACCGACATCTCTGGCGCGCCAGGTAGGGGGTGTGTAGTTGTAAAAATCTGGTCTAGTTGAAGCAACAGCTTCATCATGGTTTTGACTTCAAGAAAGAAGACGACCGAATAAATGGCGTCCTCGGTGGATGCCGCGCACACCCACGGAGCGGCAGAAAAGCTAAGTCATGCAAAACTTTGAGTAATTCCTTCCTATATATAAGGTAATCATCCTCGACGAGCTTGCCATGTGTATGGAAAACCTGCACGCAATGGGGCCCTACCACTATTGGCAACGCCCTCGTTCTGTTTTGAGTTCGCTCAACAGTTCGAGCGGCTGCATCGATAACGGTAGGGTGACCTTCTACGATTGGCAATGCTCTCATTCTGTCTCGAGTCTGCTCGACAGCTCGAGCGGCTGCGTCAAGAGAAGTGAGGTGGTTTGCCCGGCAGCAATCATACCCAACAGGCCATTGAGGATCCGTCCTGAAGGCGATGCCTGGGTTTCCGTGCCGGCAAACCTACCCGATTAACGTAGGGTGGACATACAAAGGGAGATCAAACGGGAAAATAACATGAATCGTTTCAAAAGTACTGTCGGGTTATATTGCATCATTTGTTGCTGCGGTTCTAACTAAAGATAAAAATTGTCTTGGTCATGAACCTGCAACGGCGATAAGAAACAGGGTGCCTAGTCCCGGCGCTGGCCTTGTACCCTCCGAACTCCGTCGATGCGGCTGATGACAGGCTCGATGCGCTCCTCGAGCGGTGCAGGGTCCACGTCGTCCGGCAAGCTATCCAGCGAAGCTTCGAAGTCGAGGTCAGGGTTCCAGTATGCCATCTTGGTGAGGACCTTGGTCATGGCACGCCGGCAAAGCCTCCGGGCCTCTTCGGCCGGAGAGGCGGCCCTGTTGGAGTGAAGCCGCTCCAGGGCCCCGACAACACCCTCGAAGAACAGGGTCAGCCTGGCATTAGGATTCACGTTTGGCTCCGGGACATACCTCACGGTGGACATCCCCATGGTAGCCAGCTGCATGGTGATCCTGCCGGCAACATCGGCGAGGCGGTTGACCCAGAGCTTCTCGCCCGCCACAAACTCCACGTGGCTGGCCGTGTCATTCTTCCGCAGCTGCCTCTCCTCCTCCAGATTATTGGTCAGGGTCTCCTCCCGGGACCTGAGCTCCGAGAGCGTTCCCTCAATGACCTCCAGCTTCAGCTTCAGGTCCTTGATGGACTCATTGGCCGTGAAGAGTAGCTCGGCCTTCTCAAGGACTGCGGCTTGCGCATTAGCCAAGGTGCCATTGGCCGCGTCCCTCTCCCCCGTCAGCTCTTGGGTCTGCTTCTTCAGCCCGTCACGCTCCACCTCCTGCTCGTTCACCTTGCTGGCATGGACCTGGGCCTGAGCATTGAGGGCCTCCTCGTGCCTCTTCTCCAGTTCCCGGGTCCACTGCACTACAAGCTCCTGGACCTCCTTGTCCTTGCCGCGGAGCGTCGCGGCAAGCTTCTCCTCGCGAGCGGCAAGGTCCTCCTCCTGGGAGTTCAGCTCGGCCTGGTGCTGGCGCCGAGCGGCCTCCTGCTTGGCAGCCTGTTGACTTGCCGCCTCCTGGGCCTTCTTGATGTCGGCCTGCTTCATGACAAGCTCCAGCTTGCGCTCGGCCAGCTGATCCTAGGCGGCCTTCAGTTCCTCGCAGGCCTAGCGGAACCAAGCCTGCGCCTCGGCGACGAACCCTTCGAGGTCCGCCTCTACCTTGTCTACCACTGTCATCCGGGACTTGGCCTTGTCCAAGCGGGCATGGTGAAGCGCCTGAAGCTTGTGGAAGTTGGCGCTCATGCTCTGGAGGAGCCGCTCTTCCTGGGAAACACCGCCACCGACGCTCGGTCCGTCGACGACCTCAAGCCCTGCGGCGACAAGCACCTCATCGCCGAACACCTCCCCCTCGGCGGGCGTCCTGGTGCTCGTCATCAGGTGGATGAACAAGTCATCGCCTAACTATAGATATTTGCCCAATCCATAAGCGGCGGAGGAGGTAGGCTGGTTGTCGACCACCTCCTCCTCGGCAGCGGCCTTGCTGGCTTCCTGGCAGGCCCCTCGCCAGCCTCCTCAGCAGTGGCCTCGCCGGCCTCCCCGGAAGACCCCTCAGCGGCGTCCTCAGCAACGTCCTTGGTGGCCTCCTCAGTGGCGATCTCGTCGGCCTCGGCCGCGGCCTCTCTGGCGACCTCTGCGATGATGGTGTCCACGTCCTCCCGGTCCGCTGAGGAAGGCTCTGGGTACCGAGAAGGAGAATGAGGCGAAGCCAAGATCAAAATTTGAAAGAAGAAAAACGAGCGGGAATGGGAGGCAAGCAACTCACCTATGCCAAGCTGGGACGAAGCGGGCCCCTCCCCACCGACCTTCGGTGCCGGGACGGAGCCGCCGGTGCCTGGGTTCACCTCCTCCTCCTTCGTGGGCATGGGCTCAGTGGATGGCGCCCTTGCCGGGGACGCCCCTCGGGGCGGCATCGTCGATGGGGGTGGCGTATTGAGGGTGGCCCTTAGTGGCTTGTCCTGCTGCCGTTCTGCTCCTGCAACCACGGCAAGGTCAGCACCAATTAATCGTCCCCAGCACACGTCAATGGGGAGCAAGTGCTGAACGCATGCTGGGGGTTGCGCCGGGGGCTGCTCTCCACCACCACCAGTGGCGTACTCGAGGTGCCCGCCGGGGGCTAGTCGCCCGTCGAGGCCTTGGCCCTGTTCGCCACCCTCTGGGCCAGCGTCTCTCTATCCCTGCAGAGATGAAGACAAGTCAAGAAAAGTGGCACAGTCTGGGGTTGCAGAGATGATAAAAGACGAGACACTTACTCATCCTTCGCCTCTTCTTCCGTGGCCTTCCTCTTCCTCCTCGGGTTAGGAGATCCGAGGTCGAAGAAGACCTCCGTGTCGTCACCTCCGGGAGGAGGGGAAGCAGGTGGAGTTCAGGGATGCTTGGACGGAGAAGGGGCAGCCGCTTTCTTCTTCACTATCACAACCTTCACCGCCTTCCCCGCCGCCGCGGCCCTCTTCTGACGCATGGACGCCTCCGGAGGTTATTGCGGTTGTGCGGTCCTGCCGGACCGGACCGGCTAACCTGAGACGGCCCTCCACAGGACATGCCCTCTCCCCGTGGCTGGGGGCTCGACAACCTCGGCCTCCCCCCCCGGACGACTCATCGACCTAATCTTCAATGAGAGGGGCCTCGGTGCCAACGCTGCCGTACAGTGGATCATGCACGTACGTACTACCTCCTTTCCGGTTTGCAGGGCTCAATTCAAAAAGTGACCTGCTCGATCCTACACAAATAAATAGCGGATCACGCACGTACTACATCCTTTCTGGTTTGCGGGGCTTAATTCAAAAATCTCACCTACCAAGGTAGATGATGAGTGGTGGAATCATTTTTGACAAGGAGGGAGTACCTCATCTGGATTATTCGAGTGCATTCGTTTGACCGTCATGCCCGCGTGCGACCCAGCACAGACGGGACGCACCACTGATGGGACGGGACGGGACGTCACAATCATAATTTCGGTTTTTCTAGTTTTCCAATCAAGCTGGCGTGCTAATCCATGCCTTCTTATGCATTGAATTCCGATGACCGCGATGACCGTCCCGACCCGACCGGCCCGACGTCACTCGCCACTTTTCCCCGCTCTCACCACGTCCGCCAGCCCCCGCCCTTTCGTGATAGACGACACCGGAACTAGTGTTCGGTTTTTCACTGGAAGGCAGATAGAGGGAGGAGGCATTCTATCGGTCTTTAGATGGCAATGCGGAGTATGAGGAGTTGTTTGAGTGTGACCGCCTAGTGGAGGAGCAGCAAATCACTGAGTTGCACCGCCAGTGGGACATGGAGCAGTAGCGCCTGCAACTGGGCCGACAATGTGGAGGCCGGTGCCCGACAAATAGCCCTGGAGGCTGTCTAGCATGCACGCGTTCGTGACGCCAAATTTTACTACAAGCTCGTCAAGTGGGTTTCCTGCTTAGAAGCCGAAGCTTCGGTGGACCACGCCGTCATGGAAAGGGCAAATGCGCATGAGCAACGCGCCCTATCGCACCTCTGGCAATTCCTAGGCGAGGCGGAGGACGTCAGTGCCGGCTTTTAGCATGTATCGCAGATGGCGGCCGGCATCGTCTAGTTAGCTAAGAGTAAGTTAGTATTTGTACACTACTAGAGTATTAGTGGGAGTAGATAGTTAACTTGGCTATGATGGTTGTCAACATGGAAGTTCAGTACTCTATATCTGGATCAGACCTGTTACTTTTCTCTGAATGTTGAACTTTCCGTTTGAACGTATGGAATGGGCTGCTATCTTTTAAATGGGTTGTATTTGTCCGCCACGGGTTTAGAGGCTGACTTGTGGGCATACCAGGTTGACGCGTACACAATCAGGAGATGATTGTACATGGAGAGGATGATAGCAGGGACCCACCAAGGTCATGGCAGTACGTAAGCAAGTGCCTCCTTATTTCAAGCCAATAAAAAAGGATCCTCCTAGTGGATTTCTGACATCTGGATCCCATGCCATTGTCAACATAGTCAATAAATGAGAGAATTGCACAACGAGCGGCTGACACCAGGGACCCAACATCTCGCCCAGTTATTTTTGTTTTGGGTTAATTTGATAAATGCCACTCCAAATCTGGTAATTCTGAGAAATTCCACTGCAATTTCCAAACTTTGAAAAATGCCATTTCATGTCTTTTCCAATAGCACTTTTTGAAGTCTGGAGTGGCGTTTATCAAAGATTGCAAAAATTGCAGTGGCATTTTCCAAAGTGTGCAAAAATTGCAGTGGCATTTTTATGAATCTCCATAATTGGAGTGGCATTTATCTAATTTATTTTTGAGACGGAAGCAGGGTGTCAAATGGGTTGTGAGGGGCACTCTGCCTATCTAGACGGCCTTTTCTTTTATGCTTACCACAGACCAGCCCAGTAGTTTTTTTCTTCTTTCTGAAAATGGCTAGCCTAGTTTTTTTGTGATTTGTCATGTTAGTCGCTTTGTCAGGCCTGTTGGACTGCAAATCTTTCAAGACGAGGAGAGATTCATTCGGCTGGCCGAGAAAATGGCCTATTAGCAATGAGAAATGGGCTATACATTTTTAAAACACATCGAACCAACAATTACTTTCATTATTTTCATTTTGAGATTTCAAATAGCATTCATTTTTATGCATGGACAATTTGTTAATTTTATATTGATATACATTTATTTTTATAATCAGTTTGAATGTGACTTGAAATTTCGAGATTAAAAACAGTTCGGACCGCTCCGAAATATGCAAAATATCATATAATTTTTTAACCTTGGCCACAATATGGGTTGTAATGCTAACAAAAAGAATATGGGCTCCAAAAAAACCTTAAAATCAGCAAATGGGCTCTAAATTATTAGAAATAATGGCAGATGGGTTGTATGCTGTTTTACATATATTTGAGGCTTTCCTAAAAGAAAGGTTGACACACAAGAAGTGACTATTGGATGTCCATCCAACGGCCATCGTGCTTCTCCAATCCCTGCTCTTCCTGCTCCAGTTGCTCAAACAAGCGCCGGCGGGACTGCCTACTCCCTCCTCCCACGGCCGGTTGTGCTGCCGCGCAGGCCTCACCGCCTCATCATACTCCCATCGCTGGCCTAGCCATCCCTCTACTCACCCACACCTGTTGTTATTCTCCGACGACGGCAGACGAACCAGTAAACCCTCATACTCCCCTCCGCGTGGGAAACAACTGTCGAGTCTTCCCTAGCTCCGTGTCATTCCCTTCCTAGTTCTCGCCATCGTCCACCGCCCTGGTGCTCTCGACGCGACGTGGTCAACTTGGTTAACAACCGACATGTATCTGAAGTGGACTGTACGTGGAGAGGCTGACAGCTGGGTCCACGGCCGCGCGCAAGGAAATGCCTCCTTATTACGCACAAAATAATGATTCCTCCACCTGACATCTAGGACCCACCGAAAGGACCTCTGTATTTCGCGAAAAAACGTTACTGTTGCTGACAGCTCGGACCCACCAGCTATATGTTCGCACGCAAGGAAGTGCCCCCCTTATTATGCACAAAAACTGAATACTCCTCCTGCTAGCTGGGACCCAGCATAAAGGGAGGCTGACTTGTGAGCCTACTAAGTTGATGGGGACGGAGGGCTTTGTCAACCTACTCAATATGAACGATTCTAGCTCCAGTGACCGTACAATGTCCATCCAATGGCAGTAGTGCTTCTTCAACCTCCGGTCTTCTTGCTCCAGCTGCCCAAAGCAGCGCCAGTCGTGCCGCCTGCTCCTGCCTCCTGGGCCAGCTGTGCCGCCGCGGAGGCCTCACTGCCCCCTACTACTCCCACCGCTGGCCAGGCCCTGCGGCGATGGAAGGTTCACACCGCAGCCGAACCAGTGAACCCTCGTACTCCTGTCCGTGTGGGCTTCCATTGTCGCGTCTTCCCCGGCTTCTCCTCATCCCCTTCCTAGGCCTCGCGGTCGTCCACTGCCTTGGTGCTCTCGGCGCAGCGTGGTCAATGTGGTCAATGACCGACTTCCATCGAAAGAGTACTGTACGTGGAGAGGCTGACAGCTGTGTCCACGACCGCAGCAAGGAAGTGCCTCCTTATTACGTGGAAAATTATGATTCCTCCACCTAATAGGAGGGACCTACCGGACAGGCCACCGTATTTTGCAAAAAAACGTTTCCCCCCTTACTGCTGGGACCCACCAGCTACATCTTCGCACGCAAGGAAGTGCGTCCATATTATGAAAAAAATGATTCGCCACCATGACTGCTGGGACCCACCAGCTACATCTTTGCACGCAAGGAAGTGCCTGACAGTCGAGACCCACCTGGTCGAAGCGTACGTAGCATTGCCATTCTGGTCGCAAACGTGTACATACAAACTTGTCGATGTAGAGGCGCACACGTAACATGTACATGTACATACAATATCCAGGGTGCAAGAAAGTAAATATGGCCACGTATGTACATACGAGCGGGGTCTCGAACGCCTACTCCCGCAGACATACGGCCAGGGCTCTTGTACATGGTTGGGTCGGAACGCAGAAACTGCGTCGTCATCGTGTTCATGGGGAGGCAACGGAATGCGTCGTGTTCATCGGGAGGCAACATATGTCAGGACCCCGATTCCAAGCCACATCGATCTAGCCGGTAACACCTCATACCTCTTTGCGGCCTCACGCACGGTATTCCACGGGTGTCGCCTTACCATGGCCCGGGACCGTTTGCGCCTTTTGGCTCACGTATATGATAGTGTCGCTAGCATCCATATGACAGAGAACCCGGGCCGACATGGCTAGTCGTGAACCCAAAACGGCACAGACCTATGGAGACAGGCATACATGAATCACATCGAGCATGTCGGTCATCAGCGAGTGATTCGGGCTGTAGCACTGGGCTAACAGGACTCCGGAGTCACCGCGTGACATTTCCCCGAAGGGACAGACATAGGAACGAAGTGAAACACATGCCGGCCAGTCAAGTGTCCTGAACAGTAGTGCTGGGCTAGCAGGACTCCGGTGAACCGGGCTGTAGCGGACTACTATGGCTCGAGGAACACTAGACTACATTTCCCCATAAGAAAGGCTGCCAAGGATAAACAACTAGATTGTCGGATCCCACTCATACCAAGCATTTCAATCATACACACAATATGCCCGATATGAGTACATACAACATGGCATCACAACAAAACTCTACAACTCAAGTACTTTATTTAAAGGCTCCAGAGAGCCATATATAACATGTTCATACAGACAGGGGTCACATGACCCAACACTCAAGTCATACAATCATACAAGCACATGCGGAAGCAACTAGTCTGAGTACAGACACTAGAAAGAAAGAAGGCTTCTCGAAGCCTGTCTATCTACATAGGGCCCTCCGTGGCTAGGATCACCACCTGGCTGGCTAGTCACTCGTCGACGTCAAGCTCTACGTAGAACCCATCGGAGGGGGCGGTGTTGTCTTCTGAAAACAGTAATTAAGAAAACATGAGTACAAGAGTACTCAGCAAGTCTTACAACAGAACCTACTATACATGCTTATTCTCAAGAAGGAGGTGGGGTTATTGCACAGCAAGCCAGCTTTGACTCTTGGCTAAGCTATCCTACAGAACTCCACTAGTAAAATAGTTTTCGCACACGAGTCCACTACTCACCAACACAATACTCCACCGAGGATCCTCCCTCGTCATCCTACAAGAGGGCCATTCTCGGTACTCACACTTATGTTGAGTCCTTTAGTAGTATCCATTAACTTGTCTATGTACTTCATAGGCAACCAAGTAGTCCTTTACCGCGGACGCGGCTATTCGAATAGTTTTATACCCTGCAGGGGTGTACTTCATCACACATGTTTCCACCACTTATTGTCTGCACACGACATGTGCTCGGCAGACTTCAAGCGAAAACTGACTAACCTCACAAGTCTCTAGTCCAGGTTTATCGCCTATTCACGTTCCATCCGCAAGGAAATCCGGCCGGGGTGTCCTCAACGGCCCCAAACAATGTGTACAGGGTCCCGAGACGCCAAACGGGCGCCTGGCATACCCGGCCACAGTGTATCTACCGCATCATAGCCCACCCCTAGGGTCAGCGCTACGCACGGCCACCAACACATGTCCTACAAACACCAGAAACTAGTTGCAACTCCTGGACAGAGGGCGAGAGAGGTCATTAAGTCGAGCGGGGTCATATTTCAGGGCCCAATCTGTGGTAGTAGCTGAATCTTAAATCACGCATACAGATCTTAGTTCTTATGGACGGTCTTAATGAAACAACCCACCATGTACCCCTACATGGCCTCTCATCGATACCTTTACCAAAACATGTTCAACACATTCCTCACATTACCGACATATCATATCACTCTAGCCCATCACCCAGATGAACCAGACCTGACACAACTCTAAGCATAGCAGGCATAGCAAGGTAGGAATCACATACATGGCTCAATCAACTCCTACACATGCTAGTGGGTTTCATCTAGTTACTGTGGCAATGCCAGGTCATGCAGAGGATAAGGGTTCAACTACCGTAACACACAGCAGTTTGAATCGCGTTGTCTTAATGCAGTAAACCAGAGCAGAAGCGAGAACATGGTTTTGTATCGGAATGATCAATGGGTTGCTTGCCTGTTGTAGTGGTAGTAGGGTAATGCCCTTCAGGCGGATACTCGGGGTTATCCTCGGAGGCAGAACCTACCACGAAAGACACACCGAAACATAATCAACACATGGCAATATGCAACAATATGATGCATGCTATGACATGGCAAGATGAAGGTGTCTTGGCCTAATGCAAGCTAAAACAGAAAGGGATGAACTCATTTGAGTCAAAGATTCAATTATTAGCTTATTAAACATGGCTTTATTAGTGCATTACCTCATTCTGCTTAAACAACAAGGTTAACTTGTTTTGTCATGCATGAAACCATTACAGATGGATAGATTGAATTTTTCTGATCATTTTTCATATATAAATCTTTGCATTTGGAGCTATGGTTGATTTTCTATGATTTGTAGAAGTTTTGATTATTTTATGGAATTTCCTATTAAAGAATAAATCTAGAAATTGAATTAATGCGTCAGCACTGCATCACTGTGACGTCAGCGGGTCAAAGGCACCAGCCCAGGTCAAACCTGACTGGTGGGCCCCTTCTGTCAGTCTCTCATCTAACTAACAGAGTTTGTTAGTGTTTAGTTAGCACTAAACTGGGTTAGTTAGGCTCTGGGCCCACATGTCAGTGAGAGAGGGGTAGTTAATGGCGTCATTAACCTCTAACAGAGTGATTAGCTCTAATTTAAACTAATCTAAATTAGTTAGAAGCCGGCCCCACACATCATTGTCTCAGATGGAGTCAAACTGCGGTCAAACCCCTGGTTAGCGGGGCTAATCCCGCCGGCGTTGAGTCGCCGGCGAGGCCGAGATGGCGGAGAGCTTCAGATTTGGTCCTCCAGTGACCAAATCGCCGGTGGAGACGTGCTACGCGTAGCTGGGGAGCTGCCGATCCAGTGGTGCAAGTGGTTGGACAAGGGAACGCCGGAAACGACGCCGGCGAGCTCGGCAGCGGCGGCCGGAGTTCGGACAGGGTTGGGTTCGACGCTACGGTGCACGGGAGAAAGAGCTAGTGGTGGCTACGGGCTCCTGGTGCTGCGCTGAGCACAACGGTGAGCTTGGCTTCGAGCCACTGTGGCTCTAGCCACGACGGCGCCATGGCCGGCGGCGGGGAGCTTTCGGGTGCGGTGGAAGTGGCGACTACAGAGGCCAAACGAGCACGGGAGCTAGGGGAAGAGGAAGAGGAGATCATAGCGGGGTCGGAGTGGGGGTCAGTGAGCTCAGGGAGGTCCTGGCAGCGACGAATCGACCGGAGACGGCTCGGGTGCCCGAGGTTGAAGACGAGGGCGAAGACGAGGGCGAAGACAGCGTTTGGCGGCGTTTGGAGTCGCGTGGGTCAACGGAGAGGTCCAGGGCGACAAGGTGGAGCTATTGGGCTTGTCGGAGGGGCGAGGGGGTGGCTCTGGTGACGTCTACGGCGAACGGCGGCGAGTATCACGCTCGGCCATCGCGGGAGAGGGTGAGGGAGACGAGGGGGAGAGTGAGGGAGGATGCGAGGGGGACGTGGGGGTCGGCGTGGCATCCCTGGACGTCTCCAGGGCGTCGGCAGAAGCAGGAGGTGGCCGGCGTGTGGCCGCGGGCGTCGGCCACGCGCTCCTCGTCCTCCTGGCGTGAGGAGGACGACGACTGGCAAGGCCAGTCGGCTGGGCCGAGCCAGGTTGGCTGGGCCAGCACAGGTAAGGCCCTGGTGGGCTTCCCTCTCTCTCTTTTTTGATTTGTTTCTGTTTTTCTATTTAACTACAACTGTTGGGCTTTATTAAAAATACTAAAACGTTTCCAAAAATCCTGAAAATAAATGTGGGCTCTGTTTAGAATATTTCCAACAGCATACATTTATTTCCAGAATTATTTGAGCATTTAAATTATTTTATAGCATTTAAATGCCCAAAATCAAATACTTATGATTTAATTCAATGGCCTTCTATTGACCTAGAAAATTGTGCACCAATTTTGCCAAAGGTTCTAACCCAAGACAAAGAGAGCGTACTTTTTAGAAGGGCATTTCAGGTTCATTGAAAAATAATTTTAGTAAACCCTAGTTGTTTTCAGGGGGGTGTTGGGGGTTCTGTCTTCCCCATTTCAAATTTAAGAGGAATTTAAACATGATGCACACTCTAATGCTTGAACTAACTAGGGTGTGACACAACGAAATGCGTGTTGTTCATCGGGAGCCAACCAACTTGGATGGAACAGCCGATGGAAACGAGGCCTGGCGTACCGCAGAATGGAGGAAACGGCCTTGTGTTCGACCTGCCACGGTCGAAATGGGATCCTGTTCATTGGGAGGGGTTTGGCGTACCGTAAAACCGAAGAAACGGACCTCCTACAGTGGAAACGGGGTCCTGTTGATCGAGAGGGGTGTGGCGTACCGCAAAATGGCGGAAACAGACTTGTGTTGGAGCGCTACGGTCGAAACGGGGGTCCTGTGCATCAGGACGGGTGTGGCGTACCGCAAAATGGGACTCCACGGGATACTGTTCATCTCCACCGTCGACCTCCTCCAGCCTCCACGGGCTACTGTTCATCCACCGTCGACCTCCTCCAGCTTCCACGGGCTACTGTTCATCCACCGTGGAGCTCCTCCAGCTTCCACCTGCAACTGTTCATCCACGGGCACCTGTTCATCCAGCCTCCACCGCACGCTCCTCCATCGGCTACTGTTCGACCAGCCCTCTCCACGGGGTCCTGTTCAACCACCCCTACATGGGCTACTGTCATCCAGCCCTCCACCGACTACTGTTCAACCATCCCTCCCCCGGCTACTGTTCAACCAGCCCTCCACGGGTCATGTTCATCCACCGGCTCGATCGATCAGGGTCCTGTTCATCCAGCGGCAACGACCTCTACTACCACGGAGTCCTGTTCATCCAACCCCCATTGGGAATTGTTCATCCAAACCCCCAACAATGCTCACTATTCATCCAGAGGCAGCATCGATTGACTTATGTTAGCAACAGTAGCGAAGGAATCAATCGGCTTTAGTTAACATCAAGGGATCGATTGATCGCTCGGGTTCAGTAACGAGTAGCCTGCAGTGCAATCTCTTGGGTTCAGTTAGAGCCCAACGCCTCACACACACGCGCGTACGTCCGAGAGAAACGCACATCGCTCGGCCCCCGACCACCCACCATAACCGGGAACTCCCTGATATTTCCTCGTCCTTGCTTCTACCATGGTTTTTTCTGTCATGGACGGCCCAAAGAATGTCATGCAGTTCCATCTCCGGCCCGCCCAGGACGAAAAGCCCATTTTCTGTCATGATTTTTTGTCATAGAAGTAGGACCCCACCACATCTATGATGATACCGGGTTTTGTCACAATTATCGTCACAGAAGTGTCATAAGTATGACAGAAAAAAAATTCGTTCGGCCCAAAATGTCACGGATGTGTCTTTTTTTGTAGTGAACCATGCTTGCTCATTCATCCTCATAATTTGGTTCTGCACAATGTATTAGACCTTTAAACTCTGGACGGCTTAATAGCATAATCCTTAACCCGACAGGTACTGTTAGTCTCCTTTTAAGCCACCCGTATGAATACCCGCGTACTTCAGTGTTCATCTTCCGACTTAGCGTATTAGCTATTTATCGCCTTTTTACCTTTGAATCATTGGTCCGACTTAGGAGTTTAATCTTAAACCGACAATATTTCTTTCTTTTAGGCCTTTATCCTCAAAAGGGGCAGGACTGTCACTGCCTGCAACTGGGTCGTTTCCCAGGTCACCGAGGAAGACTTGAACGAATATGTTCAGACAGGCGTCCTGGCCAAAAAAGATGTCATCCATTGGAGGGTCCCAGGTGATGAAACTCCTCCCGAGCCCAAGGATGGTGAAGTAATTGTCTTCACTGGTCACATGCTCTGAGGCTTCAGCCCTCCAGACTCAAAATTCTTCCACGATGTGCTGCACTTTTCCAAGCTCCATCCGCAAGATATCAAACCAAATTCCGTTTCAAACATTTGCAACTTTCAAGTATTCTGCAAGGTGTACCTTCAATAGGAGCCCACCGTAGAACTATTCTGGGAATTTTATTATTTAAACCGGAAGAACGAGTTCACAGACGGGCCCAGCTAGAGTTTCCCAGTGACGGAAAGAAGCCACTTTCCCAGCTGCCACTTTGCCCAATCATCCCAAAGACTGGAACCAAACCTGGTTTTATTGCAAAGACACTTCTCCATCAGGGGAAAATCCTTTGCTGGGTTATCGCACCAGCCGGCTTAGCAACAGGCATCCTCTTCCAGACCGCATCAGTATAGCAGAATGGAAGAAATATATGCTAGTATTTTCCAAGATCCGAGCCTTGATGGTGAACGGCTTCACTGGAATCGATCTGGTTCGATGCTCGGTCGCCTAGAGAGTTTTGCCCTTAAGCCGCCACCCCAGCTTATTATGCGAGTACACTGGCGAGTTAAAAGATCCTCAACGCCACTATGAGATTGAATTGACTGACGAAAACATCAATAATATGACCAAGTCTCTGTTAAATGAGAGCTTGGGAGATTGCAGTAAAATCGGATTGAATCCTTTCTGCGTTCTTAACGAACCGCCAGCTATAAGTTTTTAACCAACTTCATAATTGAATCATACCTTCACTTAGATTGCCTTTTCATATCCATTTAATTTTTGTAGGCCCATTCACCTTTTTGGAGTAAGAAGCTGCAGGATAAGTCGGCCAAGAAAACTCAGACAAAGACCAAGGCTACAAAAAAGCCTGCCAAGGAAAAGACCAATCCCACCGAGTTATTCAACTTGGATGATAAAGATGATGATGATGAGTCGGAGGTAGAGCTTGATTCCCTTGGCTCATTTTTTGTACATCTTATTGACAATGACCATTATCAGGATGATGTAGAGGCGAATTGTGTAGATGATTAAGAGGTAATTACTCTTTCCTTCAGCTCAGAACCTCTGCCAACACAGAAAACTCGACAAGCAAGCCGGAAAGTAAGATTTTGTCACCCTTTAACTTACTTGGATCCCAACTTTATTGTGAAGAAACAACAGCATGAAGCTCGCCGCATAACCCGGAACAACGGTGATGGGGTTTTATCCTCGAGCTTACCCAACACACTGGTTCCTCGCAAGCGTTGTGCTGAGGTTTCACAAATTTCTGACTTAGCTTATCCCAAGGCGGGTCATTTTTGTCAACCTCTTAACCCTTCCAACTCAAATTATCACGGAACATTTCACTCCTCCTCCGACGACTCAACGGGAACTCAAATCCCAGTCTTCAAGACCGTGCCTGGGTAAGAATGTTAGGACTATCCATTTTGAATCATGCATTTAATTGTCATATTAACTCTGTCTTGTACTTCCTTTTCAGCGCTATGGCAAAGCCCAGCAAGAAGTAGAAAATTGATAAACCGGCTGAAGAGCCCAAGACTATTGATCCGGAGGATTATGCCACATCCGAGACTTTGCATCACGTTTCAGAAACTGCTATGGATGAACCCCCTGCAGATGAACACCCTGTCACTAAATATGCCATGGACATTGACCCGGAAAATGATAAACCGCCCAGTCCCGCTCAGCCAGCTTACAAAGCCCTAGGCAACCCCATTGTCCTATCAAAACACAGTGCCAAAGAAAAATTTTCTGGTGTTGCTAAGCGCAATCGGAATTTGGATTTGGAGAGCTATGGTCAATTTAATGCCTAGGAGCTTCATGTAGGCTATTTGAACCGCCTCCACACGAGCCGCGACATTTAAGCTGGCTTGGTCAACCTGATGAAGGATCACTTTGAGGTTAACATGATCATCTTCTTGAGAACCCACAAGTATAGGAGATCAATTGTAGCCTCTTTTGATAAGTAATAGTGTCGAACCCAACGAGGAGCTAAAGGTAGAACAAATATTCCCTCAAGTTCTATCGACCACCGATTCAACTCTACGCACGCTTAACGTTCGCTTTACCTAGAACAATGTGACACCCCAAAATTTTGACCTTGTTTTATTAACTAAAATTCTGCCAGGAAATTCAAACTTCCATTTTCTGGATTTTCCATTGATTTGAGAACCATTCTTTCTTGGTTATTATGGAGTTTTACCCCAAGTGACAACCTTTCAAATTTATTATTGGACTTGTTTACCCTCTCAAGAAAGCATTCTTATTATCAGTGGAATTTGTTTGCACAAGCATTTCTCTATGAGCTTTATTCCTTAAAATTATTTTTCATTAGTTTTGGAGCTATTTTTGAACTACAACCACTTGATAAATTTATTTCAAATTTTCACCAAAATTTGGATATGTCATGTGATGTTTTTAAATCACTTTTATGCAAAAATATATTCCATTAATTTAATATTTTGAGCTCTACACCAATTTTTCAAATCTGGTCCAGTGGGCAATTTTGCACCACAACCCATTTAAATATTCCTTTCTAGCTTCCACCAAAATGATGGGATGTTAATAGGAGTATATTATGCAACTTTATGCAAAATCCCTTTTATGTTCTTTGAAAAAATTGAGTGAAACAACCTCTTTTTCATTATGATCCATCTTGGTGGTTTGTACTGCAACCCCTTTTTATCTTGTTCTTTTACCCATGATTCCTTTTCCTACTTATAGCCCATCCTGCTAAACCCTTAAGTCCTGGAGAGTGGACTCATTGGAGGATTTTAAGTTCATGCAATGGTGCCTTTCCCTTTTTGTCCAAAATCAATTTCCTCACAAATTTGAACTGACAAGTTTCTGCTTTTGACAAACTAACGTCACCACTCTCTTATTCATCCAAAGAGACTCTGATCTGGAGATTTGGGCCACCCCAAGGGTTGCCTAGGTGCCTTTGGCATTCCGTCAAACACCTGGTGTGCATGTCCAGTTTTGGCATGATTTTGGTTTTGCACTGTGATCTTGCCCCTCTGTACCTACTGGCATGTCCATTAATCTCCTAAGAGACCCTAGACTAGACCTGCAAATCCCCAGCTCCACCCACGCCGCCTAGAATGCTCGGGCATTTCGCCGAACGCTTGGCGTGCACGCTCTGGGCGTGCCCAGAGCGCGCGTTTTGGACGTGCGTGCACGCGAGTCGCCGCATCCCGCTGCCGACGCCCCGCGCTCGCTCTGGCCCTTCCCCTCGCCCAGTCGACGCCCCCACCCCTCCCCTCGCCGCAGAGCCGCCCCTGGAGCTCTACAGCGCCGCCGTCTGGTCGGCCGTGGCAACTAGCGGCCGGCCACAGCAGGCCCCGGCCATGGCAGCACCGCCCAAGCCTCCCCAGCGCGCCAGCTGCCCCTGGGACAACTCGATCTCATCCGCAAACGCGTCCACTAGCGCTCGTCGCCGCCACGTCGCCCTGCCCCTACAGAATGACGGTCGCTGACGAGCTTATCCACGGCCACCGCAGAACCGACCTTGGCCGCCTCTAAAAGGGAACCCCGAGCTCGACTAAGCATTCAGGCGACCTCAAGCCACCTCTCTAGAGTTACCACGGCCAGCAATCGATGGCGGGAAGCTTTCTTCCCCATCTCCAATTAGTGCGGCCTCCGCCTCGTTCCGGTGCCGTGCGTCACAACCCGAGCCCCTCCCGTCCATCTAGCGGCACCACTCGACTCCCCTCAACCTCGCGGAGCTTCCCAACCCCTCAAACGCAACCCAGAGCCACCGCAACCCAGAACCCCAATTTCACCCGAAGCTTCCTCCGCCGCGGAGCTCGTCGCCGGCGATTCCCTCCACCCCCGCCGACCCAACGACCACCGGGAGGACCGCACTGGTCTTGCGGATCCATCTCGACCCTCTGGAGCCCGTGGGGAGCTGTCGTTCGCCGGCGTTGATCGCCGGAGCCTCACCTCCGTTCGGGCAGAGGAAGATGCGGGAGAGAGGACTGGTCAAACCTGACCAGTGGGCCCCCTGGACCCACTGTCAGCGACCCAGCCCCGCCCGCGTGTTTTAAGTGAAAACGCAAACAGCCAAAAGTACGTCTCCCCTACTTTGAAAGAGTATTCTCGTTGAAACGTTTTCTTTTCTGTGTTATTTTAAAAAACAGAGTTCGACTGAAAATTTGACTGGCTATATCTTTTTAAATAAAACTCCAAATGAATTGATTCTTTTTCCTACCTCTCTCAAATTTCACCTAGTTTATTGTAAGATTTATTTCAAAAATAATTAGGACAACTTTTTGTACTGTTTTTGAAGTATGTGTTATTTGAATATTTGAAAATAGGAATTTGGAAGGGAGATATAACTTTCAAAAGTTTTGGAGGGCACCTCACCTCTCCACACCTTGAAGGCAAGCATTTCTGAACTCAGGCATAATATTATCGTGTGTTGTTTAATACAGTTACAACACCACTGTGACACGGAGTATCCATTATGTGTTTGTGACAATATGATCATACGCTTTGAGTGCAAAGATGAAATTTTTTGCTGTTGGCAATGGACATACTTGTGAGAGCAATCACTCTCATATGCCTCTCAGGCCTACCAGGAAAGATCCGGGAAAGTCTCTGTCTTGGGTAGACACGAGCTTGTCCCTCGTCGAGACGGTTATGACCGGTGGGGCAGGGGCAGGTATGATGAGTGGTGGTTGTGTCTGATGGATGTGAAATATTATCCTTGAGCTAATCATGCAGGAAATACTTAAGCCTCCCGAGTCGGCCGTAGATCGAGTCTTGTTCCAGTAACCCCCATACTTGTTTCGTGCTACCACTTGTCCCTGCCATAGGTAGAGTACGGTTCAGTAAGTTGTCAACCCCTGTGTAGCACACACCGTACAGAGAGACCGCGATGAGGGTTCCATGGCCCTGGATTAAAGCCAGTCATCCAATCCGGGGCATGGGTGTTTTCGGTTGTAGCTGAAGGGGGAAGCTCCCCTAGTTTGCGCGCGGTATAAATTTTGTGATCCCATGCTAGTCGAGGTTGTAGCCTCCCCACTTAGAGTTTTGCTTAACAGGTGTCAAGGGTGGTTCCAGACACTGGTGAGTTAGGCTGGTGTGTGCGGTCAGGTGTGTTTTCAATCAAAAGACCGTGGACGGGATTAGTACCGATGGACTATAGGAATCCGTTGCTAGTGGGTAAAGAGTACACACTCTGCAGAGATATTATACCTATTCGAATAGCCGTGTCCATGGTTAAGGACTACAGTCTGGGATGGGTCAAGTGTCGGTCTTAGTGTCGGTCTTCGGAGGAAAAACTACTGAACGAGAACATTAGTTATGATCTGTGACATATGATGATTATGATTATTATTATTGTGGACTAATCATTTTTATTATTTGAATTTTATGAGTATCCCTGAGACGGTTCTACCTCCTGGATATTCATTGTGATTATTCTTATATAAGCCCTTTATGTGGTGTCGCTCAGACGCCCGACTATGGCATGCTTGTCATTTCATTTGCTTATAAGACCTTTATGTGGTGTCGCTCAGACGCCCGACTGTGGCATGTTTGTCATTTCATTTACTTATAAGCCCTTTATGCGGTGTCGCTCAGACACCCGACTGTGGAATGTTTGTCATTTCATTTACTTATAAGACCTTTATGTGGTGTCGCTTAGACGCCCGACTGAGGAATACTTTATATTGTTATCCTTTCGAGGCGTCGCTTCAGACACCCGATCGGTGCATTCTGTTTCTACTCGCTGATTGCATAGTCATATATGACATGATTAACTTGCTTGCATGCATCATGAGCTTCATTTATGATTGACGAAGTAATCATGGAATATTTCAAAGCATGATTATCAATGGCTATATTATACCTGTGTTCTTAATGTGTGTGAGTACATTCGAAGTACTCACTAGCTTGTCCCTGGCTATTGTCTTGGCCAGATTTCTTGCGTGGAAAGGAATGTTGCGATGACAGCCCCGGAACCTACGCAATGGAGATAGCAGCCTTGCGAAGATAGGAGTTATCCTGGTCAGCTGTTCCTGTGGGAAATGGAGTCCCATAGACACTGATGATCTGGAAAACGCTTCCGCCATCAACCACTAGAAACCAATTGTTCTACCCATAGGCCAGAATGGTCTTGTACTACATATTTTGTAGTTTGCTTGGAGTTTCTGTAACAAGTTGGTGTCTCATCAGCTAACAGTAATCCTGGGGCTGGTGAGCACAAGGGCCGCTTTTGGGAAATTAATATCCCGAAAAAGCAGTCCTGACAAACTTGGTATCAGAGCCAGGCTGACCATTGGCTAATCCTATCTTAGCCAGGTCGAAAACCTAGGTAAACCAAACCACCAGACCTTAACCAAACCCCGGCCAAGCTTCTCGTGTAAGATAGCCTCACAGTGACCCGACACCTTTTGGCAGTCGTTGCCCAACCTATCAGCCTAACCTGTCAGTCACACGCCAGTGATCGGCCCCTGAATAGTCTTTTTCGCAAGCGTGCGAAGGAAGACTTCGTCCCCTTTTTCTATAAAAAAGGCACGCTAGTCTCAACCCAGCACAGCACAGCCTCTACCCCAAACCAAGCTATAATGCCAGGACCCATTGTTCACAATGAGACCACAGCAACCAACCTTGGAGGTTTTGTGACCGTGCTAGCAAACCTCACCCGCCGTGCCTTTGCATTAGAAGAGCCCCCAGAATATGTTGTGTACCAAGGGTCCATGAGCGGTGATAGCCGTCAATTTTGGGCCACTGTGCACGTCTATGGTAGGGGTCTATCGCCAGAACGCCCCTACAGGTTCACCGGGAGGACAACTTCCTTTGAGCCACAAGCCATCCAACTAGCTGCTTGAGAAGCTATAGTTCAACTCCGGCACTTGTCGCCCCGAGTTAACTGTCGCTCCTTCTACTACTACCCCAGAGTGACGGGTATAGTAGACCACCACAAGTTGCCAACGGAGATCACGAGATGGATCCTGCATTATTGCATCTGGTGCGCTATGTAAGTGCACTAGAGGGACTGTTTGATCAAATCACCCTTGATCTGATCGCAGCTCGTGGAGAGCTGGTTCGCCGAGCCCTGTCAAGAAGAGAAGATGAGCCCGACGCCGACAACCCAGTCGTGCTATTCGGACAGCCAATCGAGACCTTGAGGTCAGCCCCAACCATCAATCAAGGTGATTTGATGACCCCAGAAGTGCTTCGTTGCCTTTTGGGAACACAGTCCAATGGGATTGTGGCCAACAATCCCCGCGATGGTCATCATCGCTACCCCGACCCTGCAGTTCCTCAACCCCGTCCAGCTAACCCCGACGGTGAAGCCAATGGAGAAGCCTCAGCATCTACAAGGCACGCCCGCTTAGATATGAACGAGGTAGACTAAGTCACTCGAGTAGTACCGAGTCTTAGTATACCCCACGCCCTGTAATTGTATGATCATGTATCGCCATATTGGAATGCTACCTGCTTGTGCATCCCTATTTTGAATAGTGGCCACGCATGAGTGCGTTGGTGTACGGCTACATTTTAATCCCGGGCGTGGCTACCAAAACCAACCCCGACGACACCCACAGTAACACGTCACTTTTGTGAGATGTGTGTATCTGTGGCTTTGACCCCGACCCCCACGAGAGCAGAACCAGCAAACAAGTGCCCCTCACCACGGTGAATAACCCAGCCCAGTTGCTATATAAAAGGCCACCTCGTGACCGTGCCAAGTACCCCTCATCTTGTGCACCACCCTCACAACCATTTCTTGCCATGCTGAGCCCTAGCATTTATCTGAGAACCCCGGATGCATCCCCGGGTAGTTTTGTTAAAATATTGTGGGACTTTACCTGAAGTACCATGGGTTCTACCCAGCCACCCCAGTACGAGCTACTCAAATCGAGGATCACCTCATCCACCTTGAAATATTGGGCAGTAGTGCACATCCCTCCCATTAACTCAGATCAGGACCCAACGGAAGTCTCCTTCCTAGGGAAATCTATGCCAACTCCGCAGATGGCCATAGAAGCGGCTGCACACGAAGCGATTGTTCGCCTTCGATTCACGGTACCCTATGCCAGCGAACGAGGGTATTATTACTTTCCGAGCCGTGCAACACATGGGGAAGTGACATCTTTTCCCGGTGGACGAATTGAGAGAGACCGAGTACTGGCCAACCTTGTCCAGTATGTCATCTCTCAAGAGCGTTTGACCCAGCGAGTGATGGGTTATCTCCAGAGCCTCACTGATTTAAATCCTCAGATCACCATCGGTAGACCGCTGAGACCCGACCAGGAGAGACGCATTCATCGACTGGTCAATCCACTTCCACCGATAGAAGAAGAGTGCGCTCCGGTACCAGAGACGTTTTCTCGGGACCCCATCCAGTTGCCATTTTCATTCTAGACGTCACTGCTATGTTCTTTTATTCTCGCATTTAGATAAGTGTTGTAACTCATGCGTGTTATTTTAATTCTTATGCGTTGAGATAAATATTTGGTTTCAATTGTGGTGAGTAGTTTTTACTGCTGTAAATCTTGATTAACTAAGTTTCTCTAGCGAAAAATCCAGGAGTGAGATTTCTTTTCCCTGAGTTGCTGCAGCATATATCTCCTCACGACATGGATTTTTTTTATTCACGCAGCACCACGGCAGCAGACTCACAACCACAACCACTCGAACACATACACTACCTGCAACACCACGTAACCATGCTGCATCTGGCTAATCATCTCCCTAGTACACCATAGTCTCTGAAGGAGAGATTAGTGGGTAATTATCCGGGAACAAGTTACCTAGTATACCGACAACAGTTAGCACCCGACACCACACCTACTCCTCGTGATCACCGCCACTGCGAAGAGCCAGCACTCGAGCAGCAGCGTCACGTCAATCATCGAGGATCATCATGCACAGGAGCACAGAGAGCCCCAACAATGCCGCCAGCCCTCCGCACATCAGGATCACGTACCAATCCGGCATCGCCTCCGCCATTAAAACCTCGTCTCTAGCTTCTGTAAACAGAAATGGAGGAGGACGAAGGGGAAGGAGAAGCGAGGCCAGGTGTGAGGAAGAAGAGAGAAGCACCTTGGCCGTTTTATAGCTCGAGTTCGGTGTATGATGGGCGGAGTCCACCAGCGCCGCTCGTCGCCTGATCGCCGGTGTTCGGAGGCGAATCCGCAAGCAGTGCCGACAGCACGCTGGCCCACGAGGTGAGTGCATGCTGCATCGGTAGCTAGCACGCCACGCACTACCACAGGTACAACCTAGATGCCCTACGCGCTAGACGTCGCCGGTGGAGAAAGTGCGGGAAAGCGCACGGGAGAGAGGAAGAAGAGAGGACCGGAGGAAGAAGAAGAGACTGACAGTAGACCCTGGGTCCACCTGTCAGCCAGTGAGAGCACTGTGCTCTCGGGTATGACCAGCATATTATAAATTTAGAATTTATTCTAAATTTACTGTATCCAGCGTAGAAATCTCTCATTTTCCCCTAACCGTAGATTTTCCACGCAGCGCCAGTGTTCCACACAGTGGTTTTACACCACTTATTGCCCTCTCACAGTAGCCACATTTTATTGCATATATTTCCAAAACAGCTTTTAACAAATCTCAAGGACGAGATTTTTCTTAAGGGGGGTAGTGTTGTGACACCCCAAAATTTTGACCTTGTTTAATTAACTAAAATTCTGCCAGGAAATTCAAATTTCCATTTTCTGGATTTTCCATTGATTTTAGAACCATTCTTTCTTGGTTATTATGGAGTTTTACCCCAAGTGACAACCTATCAAATATATTATTGGACTTGTTTACCCACTCAAGAAAGCATTCCTATTATCAGTGGAATTTGTTTGCACAAGCATTTCTCTGTGAGCTTTATTCCTTAAAATGATTTTTCATTAGTTTTGGAGCTCTTTTTGAACTACAACCACTTGATAAATTTATTTAAAATTTTCACCAAAATTTGGAGATGTCATGTGATGTTT
This sequence comes from Triticum urartu, assembly GCF_003073215.2. Taxonomy (NCBI): domain Eukaryota; kingdom Viridiplantae; phylum Streptophyta; class Magnoliopsida; order Poales; family Poaceae; genus Triticum; species Triticum urartu. The sequence continues at coordinate 342,407,056 of NC_053028.1, forward strand.
TTAAATCACTTTTATGCAAAATTATATTCCATTCATTTAATATTTTGAGCTCTACACCAATTTTTCGAATCTGGTCCAGTGGGCAATTTTGCACTACAACCCATTTAAATATTCCTTTATAGCTTCCACCAAAATGATGGGATGTTAATAGGAGTATATTATGCAACTTTATGCAAAAGCCCTTTTATGTTCTTTGAAAAAATTGAGTGAAACAACCTCTTTTTCATTCTGATCCACCTTGGTGGTTTGTACTGCAACCCCTTTTTATCTTGTTCTTTTACCCATGATTCCTTTTCCTACTTATAGCCCATCCTGCTAAACCCTTAAGTCCAGGAGAGTGGACTCATTGGAGGATTTTAAGTTCATGCAATGGTGCCTTTCCCTTTCTGTCCAAAATCAATTTCCTCACAAGTTTCTGCTTTTGACAAACTAACCTCACCACTCTCTTATTCATCCAAAGAGACTCTGATCTGGAGATTTGGGCCACCCCAAGAGTTGCCTAGGTGCCTTTGGCATTCTGTCAAACTCGTGGTGTGCATGTCCAGTTTTGGCATGATTTTGGTTTTGCACTGTGATCTTGCCCCTCTGTACCAACTGGCATGTCCACTAATCTCCTAAGAGACCCTAGCCTGGACCTGCAAATCCCCAGCTCCACCCATGCCGCCTAGCATGCTCCGGCATTTCGCCGAACGCTTGGCGTGCACGCTCTGGGCGCGCCCAGAGCGTGCGTTTTGCACGTGCGTGCATGCGAGTCACCACGTCCCGCTGCCGACGCCCCGCGCTCGCTCTGGCCCTTCCCCTCGCCCAGTCGACGCCCCTACCCCTCCCCTCGCCATAGAGCCGCCCTTGGAGCTCTACAGCGCCGCCGTCAGGTCGGCCGTGGCAACTAGCGGCCGGCCACAGCAGGCCCCAGCCATGGCAGCACCGCCCGTGCCTCCCTAGCATGCCAGCTGCCCCTGGGACAACTCGATCTCATCCCCAAACGCGTCCGCTAGCGCTCATCGCCGCCACGTCGCCCTGCCCCTACAGAATGACGGTCGCCGACGAGCTTATCCACGGCCGCCATAGAACCGACCTTCGCCGCCTATAAAAGGGAACCCCGAGCTCGACTAAGCATTCAGGCGACCTCAAGCCACCTCTATAGAGTTACCACGGCCAGCAATCGACGGCGGGAAGCTTTCTTCCCTGTCTCCGATCAGTGCGGCCTCCGCCTCGTTCCGGTGCCGTGCGTCACAACCCGAGCCCCTCCCGTCCATCTAGCGCCACCACTCGACTCCCCTCAACCTCGTGGAGCTGCCCAACCCCTCAAACGCAACCCAGAGACACCGCAACCCAGAACCCCAATTTCACCCGAAGCTTCCTCTGCCACAGAGCTCGTCGCCGGCGATTCCCTCCACCCGTGCCGACCCAACGACCACCGGGAGGACCGCACCGGTCTTGTGGATCCATCCCGACCCTCTGGAGCCCGCGGGGAGCCGCCGTTCGCCGGCGTTGATCACCAGAGCCTCGCCTCCGTTCGGGCAGAGGAAGAGGAGGGAGAGAGGACTAGTCAAACCTGACCAGTGGGCCCCCTGGACCCACTGTCAGCGACCCAGCCCCGCCCGCGTGTTTTAAGTGAAAACGCAAACAGCCAAAAGTACGTCTCCCCTACTTTGAAAGCGTATTCTCGTCGAAACGTTTTCTTTTCTGTGTTATCTTAAAAAACAGAGTTCGACTGAAAATTTGACTGGCTATATCTTTTTAAATAAAACTCCAAATGAATTGATTCTTTTTCCTACCTCTCTCAAATTTCACCTAGTTTATTTTAAGATTTATTTCAAAAATAATCAGGACAACTTTTTGTACTGTTTTTCAAGTATGTGTTATTTGAATATTTTTGAAAATAGGAATTTGGAAGGGAGATATAACTTTCAAAAGTTTTGGAGGGCACCTCACCTCTCCACACCTTGAAGGCAAGCATTTCTAAACTCAGGCATAATATTATCGTGTGTTGTTTAATACAGTTACAACACCACCGTGACACGGAGTATGCGTTATGTGTTTGTGACGATATAATCATACACTTTGAGTGCAAAGATGAAAATTTTTGCTGTTGGAAATGGACATACTTGTGATAGCAATCACCCTCATATGCCTCTCAGGCCTACCAGGAAAGATCCGGGAAATTCTCTGTCTTGGGTAGACACGAGCTTGTCCCTCGTCGAGACGGTTATGACCGGTGGGGCAGGGGGAGGTATGATGAGTGGTGGTTGTGTCTGATGGATGTGAAATATTATCCTTGAGCTAATCATGCAGGAAATACTTAAGCCTCCTGAGTCGGCCGTAGATCGAATCTTGTTCCAGTAACCCCCGTACTTGTTTCGTGCTACCACTTGTCCCTGCCGTAGGTAGGGTATGGTTCAGTAAGTTGTCAACCCCTGTCTAGCACACACAGTACGGAGAGACCGCGATGAGGGTTCCATGGCCCTGGATTAAAGCCAGTCATTCGGTCCAAAGGCATGGGTGTTTTCGGTTGTAGCCGAAGGGCGTAGCTCCCCAAGTTTGTGCGCGGTATAAATTTTGTGATCCCATGCTAGTCGAGGTTGTAGCCTTCCCACTTAGAGTTTTTCTTAACAGGTGTCAAGGGTGATTCCAGACACTGGTGAGTTAGGATGGTGTGTGCGGTCAGGTGTGTTTTCAATCAAAAGACCATGGACGGAATTAGTACCGATGGACTAAAGGAATCCGTTGCTAGTGGGTAAATATTACACCCTCTGCAGAGATATTATACCTATTCGAATAGCCGTGTCCTTGGTTAAGGACTACAGTCTGGGATGGGTCAAGTGTCGGTCTTTGGAGGAAAAACAACTGAACCAGAACATTAGTTATGATCTGTGACATATGATGATTATGATTATTATTATTGTGGACTAATCATTTTTATTATTTGAATTTTATGAGTATCCCTGAGACGGTTCTACCTCCTGGATATTCACTGTGATTATTCTTATATAAGCCCTTTATGTGGTGTCGCTCAGACGCCCGACTGTGGCATGCTTGTCATTTCATTTGCTTATAAGCCCTTTATGTGGTGTCGCTCAGACGCCCGACTGTGGCATGTTTGTCATTTCATTTACTTATAAGCCCTTTATGCGGTGTCGCTCAGACGCACGACTGTGGCATGATTGTCATTTCATTTACTTATAAGCCCTTTATGTGGTGTCGCTTAGATGCCCGACTGAGGCATACTTTATATTGTTATCCTTTCGAGGCGTCGCTTTAGACACCCGATCGGTGCATTCTGTTTCTACTCGCTGATTGCATAGTCATATATGACATGATTAACCTGCTTGCATGCATCATGAGCTTCATTTATGACTGACGAAGTAATTATAGAATATTTCAAAGCAGGATTATCAATGGCTATATTATACCTGTGTTCTTAATGTTTGCGAGTACATTCAAAGTACTCACTGGCTTGTCCCTGGCTATTGTCTTGGCCAGATTTCTTGCGTGGAAAGGAACGTTGCGATGACAGCCCCGGAACCTATGCAATGGAGATAGCAGCCTCGCGAAGATAGGAGTTATCCTGGTCAGCTGTTCCTGTGGGAAATGGAGTCCCATAGACGCTGATGATCCGCAAACCGCTTCCACCATCAACCACTAGAAACCAATTGTTTTACCCATAGGCCAGAATGGTCTTGTACTACATATTTTGTAGTTTGCTTGGAGTTTCTGTAACAAGTTGGTGTCTCATCAGCTAACAGTAATCCTGGGGCTGGTGAGCACAAGGGCCGCTTTTGGGAAATTAATATCCCGAAAAACCGGTCCTGACAAACATGTATGAAACTAGAAATACTTTGTAGGTGTAACGGGATAGGTTTGCTAGAATATAAAGAGCACGTAAATAAAAACTAGGGGCTGTTTTAGGTAAAGAAGCAATAAAGTTAGTATAGGGAGTGTGCAAAATGGTGGTAGGAGTTGCGAAATTGAACCTAAGCAATTGACTACGTTACTAGACCGATAGCAAGTTTTGTGTGGGAGAGGCCACTGCTAGCATGTCATCCCTGACTTGGAATTCTATGCACTTATGATCAGAACTATTGGCAAGCATCCGCAACTACTAACGTTCATTAAGGTAAAACCCAACCATAGAATTAAGATATATTGGTCCCCCTTCAATCCCGTATGCATCAATTTCTATGCTAGGTTGTAGGTTCTGTCACTCATGCCCTCCAATACATAGTCGTATCAACATACAACTAACCCTATGGCGTGATCCACGTGTGCGCTCATATGATGGGCACAAAAGGACAGCCACATAACCACAATAAAATTAAACCAATCATAGCAATTCACTAATTACCAATAGGACAATGAAAATTTACTCAGACATCATAAGTTGGCAACACATCATTGGATAATAATATGAAGCATAAAACACGATGTTCAAGTAGAGGGTACATCAGGTTGAGGGAGAGTGGACCGCTGTAGATAGAAGGGGGAAGGTGATGAAGATGTCTGTGAAGATGACGGAGGTGTTGGTGCAGATTGCGGTGATGATATGGCTCCGGCGGCGTTCCGGCGCCGCCGGAAAAGAGGGGGAGAGGGCCCCCCTTCTTGTTCTTCTTCCTTGTCCTTCTCCCAGATGGGAAAAGGGTTTCCCCTCTGGTCCATGGCCTCCATGGTGGGGGAGGGGTGAGAGCCCGTCTGAGATTGGATCTGTCTCTTTGTCTCTCTCTATTTCTGCATTCCAGATTCTGTCCTTTCACCGTTTCTTATATTCCTGGAGATCCGTAACTCCGATTGGGCTAAAATTTTAACATGATTTGTATCCGGATATTGGATTTCTTGCGGCGAAAGAAGGGCACCAACCTCATTACACGGTGGCCACGAGGGTCAGGGGCGCGCCCCCTGCCTCGTAGCCACCTCGGCCATCGTGTCGTGTTGATTCTTCACAAAAATCACATATATTCCAAAAAAATCTCCATCTGTTTTTAGCCTGTTTGGACTCTGTTTGATATGGATTTTCTGAAACAAAAAACATGCAACAAACAGGAACTGACACTGGGCACTGGATCAATATGTTAGTCCCAAAACTAGTATAAAAAGTTGCCAAAAGTATATGAAAGTTGTATAATATTGGCATGGAACAATCAAAAATTCTTGATAGAACGGAGACGTATAAACATCCCCAAGCTTAATTCCTGCTCGTCCTCGAGTAGGTAAATGATAAAAAAGATAATTTTTGATGTGGAATCCTAGCTAGCACAATCTTGATCATGTAATCTAATCATGGCATGAATATTAAGACACGAGTGATGCAAAGCAATAGTCTATCATTTGACATTAAGACAATAATACTTCAAGCATAATAACCAAGAAATTATGTCCTCTCAAAATAACATAGCCAAAGAAAGCTCATCCCTGCAAAATCATGTAGTTTGGTCATGCTTCATTTTTGTCACACAAAATGCTCCAATCATGCACAACCCCGATGACAAGCCAAGCAATTGTTTCATGCTTAGCATTTTCAAACTTTTTCAACTTTCACGCAATACATGAGCGTAGGCCATGGACAAAGCACTATGGGTGGAGTAGAATATGATGATGGAGGTTGTGTGGAGAAGACAAAAAGGGAGAAAGTATCACATCGATGCGGCTAATCAATGGGCTAGATGCCCATCAATTGATGTCAATGCGAGGAGTAGGGATTGCCATGCAACGGATGCACTAAGAGCTATAAGTGTATGAAAGATGAAGACCTGGGGCATTTGAGGAAGCCCATCATTGGAATATACAAGCCAACTTCTATAATGAAAATTCCCACTAGTATATGAAAGTGATTACTCAAGAGACTCTCTATATGAAGAACGTGGTGCTACTCTGATGCACAAGTGTGGTAAAAGGATAGTAGCATTGCCCCTTCTCTCTTTTTCTCTCAATTTTTTTATTTTTATTTTATTTTTTGTTTTGGTGGGCTTCCTTGGCCTCTCATTTTTAAGTCCGGAGTCTCATCCCAACTTGTGGGGGAATCATAGTCTCCATCATCCATTCCTCACTGGGGCAATGCTACAATAATGATGATCAACACACTTTTATTTACTTACAACTCAATATTACAACTCGATGTCTAGAACAAAGTATGACTCTATATGAATGCCTCCGGCGGTGTACCGGGATGTGCAATGATCTAGCGTAGCAATGACGTCAAAAAACGGACAAGCCATGAAAACATCATGCTAGCTATCTTACGATCATGCAAAGAATTATGACAATGAATGCTCAAGTCATGTATATGATGATAGAAGTTGCATGGCAATATATCTCAAAATGGCTATGGAAATGCCATAATAGGTAGATATGGTGGCTATTTTGAGGAAGATATAAGGAGGCTTATGTGTGATAGAGCGTATCATATCACGGGGTTTGGATGCACCGATGAAGTTTGCACCGACTCTCGAGGTGCGAAAGGGCAATGCACGGTACCGAAGAGGCTAGCAACGATGGAAGGGTGAGAGTGTGTATAATCCATGGACTCAACATTAGTAATAAAGAACTCACATACTTATTGCAAAAATCTACAAGTCATCAAAACCAAGCACTATGCTCCTAGGGGGATAGATTGGTAGGAAAAGACCATCGCTCGTCCCCGACCGCCACTCATAAGGAAGGCAATCAAAGAAACACCTCATGCTTCAAATTTGTCACACAACGGTTACCATACGTGCATGCTACGTGACTTGTAAACGTAAACACAAGTATTACTCAATTTCACAATTACTCAACTAGCACGACTCTAACATCACCACCCTTATATCGCAAAACTATTGCAAGGAATCAGACATATCATATTCAGTGATCTACAAGTTTTATGTAGGATTTTATGACTAACCATGTGAATGACCAATTCCTGAACTCTCTAAAGAGATATAAATGAAGCAAGAGAGTTTAATTCTTTCTATAAAAGATGCCCGTTCTCTAACAAATATAAGTGAAGCAAAATAGCATTGTACAAATGGTGGTTTTCTAAGTGAAGAGAAACAGGCAATCCAAACTTCAAATGATATAAGTGAAGCACATGAAGCATTCTATAAAGCCATACTCAAAAAATATAAGTGAAGTGCAATGAGCATTCTATAAATCAACCAAGGACTATCTCATACCAGCATGGTGCATCAAATAAAAGTGAAAACTAAATGCAAAAGATGCTCCAAGATTTGGATATATCACATGAATGAAACGAATCCGAAAACATACCGATACTTGTTGAAGAAAGATGGGATGCCTTCCGGGGCATCCCCTAGCTTAGACGCTTGAGTCTACTTAAATATTTACTTGGCGTGCCATGGGCATCCCCAAGATTGTGCTCGTGCCTCTCCTCCTTCTCCTCACATCGAGACATCCTCGATATTCTAACACTTCATCCACACAAAACTCAACAGAAAGGTCGGTAAGATCCGTTAGTATAATAAAGCAAATCACTACTCTAAGTACTGTTGCAAACCAATTCATATTTTGTTTTTGCATTGTATCTAACGTAATATAATGTTTCCATGGCATAATCCACTGATAGAAATCGATAGTTTCATCAAAACAAGCAAACTATGCATCAAAAACAGAATCTGTCTTAAACAGGACAGTCTGTAGTAATCTGAACATTCACCATACTTCTGTACTCAAAAAATTCAGAAAAATTTACGTAAAATAAACAATTTTTATAGAAAGACAGTGCAAAAGGTTTCATAACTGTTTGACGTTCCGGTAGAAAATGTAAAATCGCGCACTACAGCCAAAGTTTCTGTTTTGCACCACACAAACCAACAAGCAATGTAAACATCCTAAAGGCAAATCTTGGCACATTATTTTTATAATACAATGGATTGTACTTTATAAAAGCACAGAACATAAATAAATGACTCTCTAAAACTTCCGAGTTGTCTCCCTATCAGCACTTTCTTTAAAGCCATTAAGCTAGGCATATAGTGCTCAAGTAATGGATCCACCCGGATCCCAAGGTATATCAAAGCCAATTTTAATTAACAATTATTTGTGATTTAGTAGTGAGCACAAAGTTACATATATCATGCAACAACGAATTCTAACTCTCTTCCTATGCATCGGCATGTCATAAAAGAACAATTCATGCACACATAGTAAAGGCCAATGCATAGTATAAATAGTTTCTTGCAATTTTATCATATTGGAAACATGGAGAGGCGGAGATGTAGTTCCTCTCTCATAATAATTGCAAGTAGGAGCAGCAAGCACATGCATATTATATCTATCAAAGTCATCATGTGTAGTAGTAAAATGCAACCCATCAATATAATCCTTAATAAGGGCAAACTTCTCCTATATAGTGTAGTCGAGAGAATTCAAAAGGATAATAGGACTATCATGTGTAGGTGCAATAGCAACAATTTCATGTTTACCATAACGAACTATAGCAAGTTCGTCTCCATAAGCATAATTCATATTGGCATCCTGGCCACAAGCATAGCAAGCATCATCAAAAAGGGATATTTCAAAGGAATCAACGGGATCATAACAATCATCATAGAAATCATCCTTTGGTAAGCACGAAGGGAAATTAAACAATGTATGAGTTGAAGAGTTACTCTCATTAGAAGGTGGGCACGGGTAGCTAATCCTCTCTTCCTCCTTTTGTTCTCCGCCATCCTCATCATCTTTTTCATCCAATGAGCCCACAGTTTCATCAATTCCTTCTTCCATAGACTCCTGCAAAATATTAGTCTCTTCTTGGAAAGCAGAGGAGTCCTCAATATATGGTTTAACATAGGCATTAGAAGCATAATTATCATAATAATATTTAAGTATGGCAAAATTTTCAGATATGTAAAGAGTATCATCATTCTTTCCAATCAAAGAAGCAATTTCATAAGCACCCTTAAAAGCAACAAATTCTTCAATTTTTTGAACATCATAGAAATTATAAACACCCTTAGCACATGAAGATACGATTCCATTATCACTAAAATCACATTGGTAGGGAAGGTGTTTCTTAGGGTCTTCAGAACAACAAGTAAAATCATATATTTCACATAAATTCCAAGCATAGCATTCCAAACGATGAATTTGATCCAGTAATATTTTCCCTTTTTGAGATAAGCGGTGTCGCACATAACAAGCATGCTCATCCAAAGATTTTCCCTGAACTAAGCTAGTTGGGGTTTCAGCACGACACATAGGGATTAAAGATGATCCAAGTAAAAAGCTTCAAGAGTGTGATAGATTTTGAGTGGTTCTTCAACCATTGGTGTAGTAGGTACAACTAATTTTTTGGGTATTTTGTGTTTCCTAACCATAACTGAAGATAGAAAACAAGAGCACAAAATAAAAACTACTTAGTGATAAAGCAAACAAGGACACACGAGAGTATTCACCCTATGCTATAAATCCCCGGCAAAGGCGCCAGAAAAAGGTCTTGATATCCCACAAGTATAGGGGATCAATTCTAGCCTCTTTCGATAAGTAAGAGTGTCGAACCCAACGAGGATCTAAAGATAGAACAAATATTCCCTCAAGTTCTATCGACCACCGATGCAACTCTACGCACGCTTAACGTTCGCTTTACCTAGAACAAGTATGAAACGAGAAATACTTTGTAGGTGTAATGGGATAGGTTTGCAAGAATATAAAGAGCACGTAAATACAAACTAGGGGCTGTTTTAAGTAAAGAAGCAATAAAGTTAGTATAGCGAGTGTGTAAAAGTGGTGGTGGGAGTTGGGAAATTGTCCCTAAGCAATTGACTACGTTGCTAGACCGATAGCAAGTTTTATGTGGGAGAGGCCACTGCTAGCATGGCATCCCTTACTTGGAATTCTATGCACTTATGATTGGAACCATCAGCAAGCATCCGCAACTACTAACGTTCATTAAGGTAAAACCCAACCAAATCATTAAGATATACTGGTCACCCTTCAATCCCCTATGCATCAATTTCTTCGCTAGGTTGAAGATTCTGTCACTCTTGCCCTCCAATACATGGTCCTATCAACATACAACTAACCCTACAGTGTGATCCATGCGCGCGCTCATATGATGGGCATCAAAGGACAGCAACATAACCACAAGCAAATTAAACCAATCATAGCAATTCACCAATTACCAATAGGACAACGAAAATCTACTCAGACATCATAAGATGGCAACACATCATTGGATAATAATATGAAGCATAAAGCACCATGTTCAAGTAGAGGGTATAGCGGGTTGCGGGAGAGTGGACCACTGTAGATAGATGGGGGAAGGTGATGAAGACGTTGGTGAAGATGACGGAGGTGTTGGTGTAGATTGCGATGATGATGATGGGCCCGGCGGTGTTCCGGCGCCACCGGAAGAGAGGGGGAGAGGGCCCCCCCCTTCTACTTCTTCCTTGGCCTTCTCCCTAGATGGGAGAAGGGTTTCCCCTCTGGTCCGTCGCCTCCATGGTGGTGGAGGGGCGAGAGCCCCTCCGAGATTGGATTTGTCTCTCTGTCTCTCCCTGTTTCTGTGTTCTAGATTCTAGCCTTTCACCGTTTCTTATATTCCCGGAGATCCGTAACTCCGATTAGGCTGAAATTTTAACATGATTTGTATCCAGATATTGGCTTTCTTGCAGCGAAAGAAGGGCACCAACAGCCTTACGGGGTGGCCACGACGGTCAGGGGCGCGCCCCCTGCCTTGTGGCCTCATCGGGCATCGACTCACGTTGATTCTTCTTCCCAAAAATCGCATATATTCCAAAAAAAATCTCCTTCAGTTTTTATCCTGTTTGGACTCCATTTGATACGGATTTTCTACGAAACAAAAAACATGCAACAAACAGGAACTGGCACTGGGCACTGGATCCATATGTTAGTTCCAAAAATAGTATGAAAAGTTGGCGAAATATATGAAAGGTGTATAATATTGGCATGGAACAATAAAAAATTATAGATACGACAGAGACATATCACTTCTCCATATATATATATATATGTTAGTCGCCAAGTCTACTCGATATGATAAACTTGAATATGTTGTAGACTTTAAACATTCTTATTGAACTTGATATCCATGTTATAGTTTGTTAGTATTGCAGAATCAACAAGTAGCCCCCAAGGGCCGGCTTAACCTGTATAGCTAAAGTCGGGTCTTCAAAAAACAGCTTTTAATTTCATGTAAATAGCTCGCAGGGCCGCCTTACAATGACAAGTTAATCCAGAACTTCAAGTAACAACAATCAAATTTGCACCGGTAGACCCAAAGCGCCGGCTTAATCCAGCTGTGTAGCCCCCATGAGTCGGCTATAGTCATAGAAGTGTAGCCGTGTCATCATAGAATTTTCTTCAAAGGAGCAATATGTATTAGCCCCAAGTGCCAAGTAAAATACATGTATTGTGCTTGGGACATCAAATAATATGATCATAATGCTTCATCTTATTCATGTTGCAGGCCGAATTAAGCATGAAGGAAACCCAAGTCAATGATCTGAGGGCCAACATTGAAACCCAACAATCTGAGACTTCAAAAGCCAAATCAGAGCTGAAGAATGCATTGGAAATCATTGAGAAGTTGAAACAAAACTTCAATACTGATAAAACCGGCTGGGACACCGAGAAGGCAACTCTATTCAAAAGAGCAAAGGATTCCAATGCATCCCTTAAACCGGTAACTGACGAGTTATCCGGTTTAAGGCATCAAATCAACAACATGACATCGGCCATCTTCGGTAAGTAGCAAAAAATACTCTCCTTTGCACCAATAGTATATCATAATCATCTGCCGGTTTACCAATAATTTTACGGATGCAAGCTCCGGAAGCGCCAAGCTGGGTTCAGACATGCGCATCAAGCTTAAGGCTGTCTATACTCTGGTAGAGCAGCTATACACTGGCGCTCAACGAACAATCTCTGCTGCTATTCATAAGAAACAGCTGCCCTCCCTCGTCAAGGAAACACTGGATAAGCTATCGGTGTTGTACCAAAGAATTGAGGATTTAAAGCGATCAGCCGCCAGAGCCGGCGCCATGACTGCCCTAAGCCGAGCAAAGGCATGGCAAGCCAATCTTGATCCAGAAGATTTAGCCAATGGCTTCCCTAGTGTGAAAGAAGACGGGTCTCCCTTCAGAATTGATGATTTTGCAAAAATATCAAGGGAAATGCGTCCATTAGCAAGCAAGCTGGCTGAAGACACAGATCTATCCCAATATCAGGCAGCTTATGATGCTGAGAACAAGAAGGTGAAGGCGTCGGTTCATCAGGAGGTGGATCTCATCCGGCGACTCGTAATCACACCTTCACTCCTGACATTGATCCATCAAGTCTTATAGATGATGAGGCTGTGTTTAGAGCTTTGAATGGTATCAACTGGGCTATGCCCGTCTTCCAGCCAATGGGTAACCAGGAAGAAGAAGAAGCAGCGCAGGATGACCCGGAGGTTTCAACCCGCCAAGACTAGAAGTCTTAATTCATGAGCCGATTTACCAGCCATAGCATTTGGATGGTGTGTGTCTCAAAAACACTTATTGTTTTGCGGCCATATGATGCCTTGTAATAGGCTAGTAGAAAAAACCACGATTTGTCATGCCATCGCGCATGTTGACTTGCATAATACTCTTAAACCGCTGATCTGATGTTTGAAGATCTAGCACTTAAGCATTATAATGGCCTTAGTTATGCAGACTATGTTTATCATTTTTCCTGCACATAAACAGATAAGAGGAGCCCTGGCGGTTTACCCAGGATGGCTCACAATACCCCATATAAAAACCATTGGTGACTGAATAGTCCATAACGAGGGCGGGTTTATCAAAACCTCATATAATCATAACAAAAAAAATATCATACCTGTGATATTTGTTCACACCGCCGTCTTATCATGGGACGTGCAGTAAGGGTAACAGCCCAAAGATTTAGAGCACAACGCCCTATTCATTTTATTCATACCACCGGCTTCAACGACATACGCAGCAAGGGGTAATGTCGTGGAATTGTCACGGCAGATGTCCTTAGTGTGAGGACTTAGTCATGAGGCCAACGCATCCATGTGGTATCTTGAGAGGGGTTGAACGGAATCGAGAGATGCAACACAAGACAAGGATTTAGACAGCTTCGGATCCCGTGAAACATCATCCGGTAATAACCCTACATGCTGTTTGTGGCTAGGTCTCATTATGATCACAAGGGAGTCGGCGGTAAGCCAGCTCTTTGTGTCTAGCCCTAGATATTGTTTCTTGTTGCATGTCCCTCTTGGGGAGCCCTGCCGCTCCTTATATATGTTGAAGGGGCGCGTTACATGACTAGTCCTAGTAGGATTAGGATTAGTCTATTACAAGTGGAGTCCTAGTCTTGCTTCCTTTTGTAGGAGAATATTCCTTATGCTTTCCCCTTAAGCCAGCCCACCATTAACATGAGCCGCCCTTTTGGGCCTTGGGCCTAGTCCTCTATCTGACCCGCCGTCGGGGCCATCCGTGAGTTTCTAGGATCGTGAGTCGTCAGACCAGTGAGCCGCCAGACTCGTAAGTCGCCAAACCTCCGACGGGTTACCAATGAAACGCCAAGCCCCAGCCAGGTCATCCATCCGGCCGGGTCATACCGTGGGGTATATTCCTAACATTAGCCACCAGTTTAATTTGGATTTATCCATGTTAAACTGATCCTGCAAAATAACTCAAGAACAAATTTGACAGGTTGTGCTCCGGGTTAAATATTCTTGTAAGCCGGCACCTGAACATCTTTAAGTCCTTGTCATTTCCTTGTTAATATAAATATGTCCATAATCTCATAGCAGATCTTCTTTAGCAGATATGTTTCAAATTTGTCAATGCAAATAATCCAGATACTTCTTTTTGAAAAATCTGGGTCAATAGGCCAGCTTTAGAATCAATTTGCTGACATTGGTCTTCTTGTAGAGAAATATAGTAAGAGATAATCCACTTGAATCTGCCTCCAAAACGTCGGCTTAAAAAATATTGGTCTTGAAATACTCATCTGTCTTTCAACCGGCTTGAAGATGTAACACTTGCTGGTTTATCATTACCAAAACTGCCGGAATATAAAATAGACGATGCCGGATCATGTAATTGTTGCTGATGCCGGGTTGATCTTATGATGATGCCGGGTCATAACTGAGAATTTTGAAGATTTCTCTCCCTCGTATCCATATTACCTGTAGCCCCAAAGTCTTGAGTAGAGCAAAGTGATGACTTAAGACTTGCTTCAATATAAATATTACCACTTTGAGGAAATCCATGTTGTTCATCTCAATCACTAGTCAGAACTGAGTATTCCACATATGTAGCCCCCAAGTGCCGGGTTGTCATGCTTGCAGCAACCTGGGACTTGTAATTGCTTTATGCTCATAAAACTTCAACCAGTGTAGCTCCCAAGGGTTGGGTCATTATGCAATAATGAGCACGGACTTTATAAATATGATAATGTAGATTTGAACAGCAACGTGTAGCCCCCAAGGGCCGGCTCAGTAAAATAATATTGAGCTAGGACTTTATATATACTTCTTGGAAAAGAACATCATATGATGTAACCCCCATCATGGGGCTTGAACCCACGTCAACAAGGTTAAGAGCTTTGTGCTTTACCAACCGAGTAGTGGACCCTTCAATATAATGGATTAAGACTTGTGTACCTTGAATTGTTGATAGGAGCAATTGGTCGCCCCCAAGGGCCGGCTCATTACAATGTGATGAGTCGGGTCTTCAATAAGTTAAGCAAAAAATAACTTTTGCATTAGCCCCCAAGTGTCATGGTGCATGCTGGCAATGAGATGGGACTTGGATATTCGATGTAATCTCAATTTGAATAATGTAGCCCCCAAGTCCCGGGTCATAAGCCTGCAGTGACTCGGGACTATTCCTTTCATTGTAGAATAAATCATATCCATTGATAAAATAATAGCCATTGCGCTGAAGCGACTTTGAAAACCTCAATAATATTAGTTACTGATAACCATAATAAAATACAGCCATGTTTGCTATTAAAGATTTGAATAACCCGGTTTGAAAACATCAATCATTCAATATCATCATGAAAATCTAGCCAATTTTGGCTATGAAAGATGTGAATACCTTATCAGTTGACAAGTATATTCAGAGTTTAAATACTCGGTAGCTTTTGGCCGATGGTGACTTAATGCGCTTTCATTGTAAGCCGGAATTTTTGTAACCCAGCGGCTTATAACCTTTGAAAAAATTCGGAATGGATAACCCTTTGAAGCATCAATTTTGATGATGAACTTGAACTTAATCATTTATACAAGTCATAGTTCTGCGAATCCTACACAGAGTTTAAACAACATACGCCCTGGCAACTTAACGTCAAAATCCAGGGCCGGGTTAAACATAATCATGTATAAACAATATCATACCGGTGATATTGAATCGTACTGCCGGCTTATGATACCTCTAAAGTAAGGGTGATAACCCAATCTTTAGAAGAAAAAACTTCCAAATGTTTATGATTGTCATATACTGGCGACTTATCGTCCAAAGTCAAGCCAGGTTAAATAGAAGTTACTCATATATGCTTCAGATATAATCAAAAAAGTCTGAAGACAAAATCTAAAAAATTGTTCGCAAAAAGAGACTACAAAAATTTTGAGGCTTCTGATTCGAATATGATCAAAAAACCGTTCCAAAGGGGTTAAGCTAAGATTCGAATACGATCATATAGCCCCTAGTGGCTTTGGCGTTGCCGATCAAGATGGTACCGACAGCTATGTTCTCTTTGGTTCAAATATGACCTATGTTTGAACAGGAAGCCCCCAAATGACCTTGAGAGTTGTTTAACGATGCTGATTCGAATACAATCCACGTCGGACCCAATGGGATTGAGCTATGATTCGAATACGATCAAGAAGCCCCCTAGTGAGTTTGGCAGTGCGCCGGTCAAAAGGGTACCGATAGCTATGTTCTCTTTGGTTCGAATACGACCTATGTTTGAATAGGAAGCCCCCAATGGACCATATAAGTTTTGGAATTGCGCCGATCAAGAGGGTACCGACAGCTATGCTCGATGAGTTGGAAGCCCCCAAGTGACCATAATAAGATAAGCCGTAAGGCAGGATACCCATGTTTGAACTACGCATCATGGTAGCAGGCTCTTTTTGGCACCCGTCAATCTTTCTTGAACCGGATTTGAGAGCTTCAAAGCTTTGTGGTAAATAAATTTCCCTTGAACCGGTTTTTAAACCGGAAGCATCATTGTGAGCCGGAATTTTTCTGATGGCCTTTTAAATTTTCATTGATAGAGAAGTAATCTCCGGGGTCGGGTTACTTTTCCCTCCAATGACCTGGAGTTCTTGAATGCATTGAAACTAGTCAATTCTGCCGAGTCATACCATTGTAACCCCCGAGTCTCAAGACGACTCGAGGTGTTGACTTGAGATTCTCCATATTTGACCATAGCAGAAGGTGTATATCATTGGCGTTGATAGCGCGATGTGAATCCACAAAAGGTTGAGGTGACTGCGGCAGGTTTATAAATGATACCGTATGAGCCGTGTCAGCAACTCGGCCAATGGTTCCTTCCAACTGGCTGTTTGTAGTGGTGGCGACTTGTGCGCCTGCCCATTGAGCCATCCAGTGCAGACGGCGGCTGATAATGATAATTTGCCTCCAATTTGTTGCAAGAAAAGCAGGCTTCCCAAGCAGTGACTCGCTCATATTGAATAAACAGCTCATGCAGACAGGTGCGGCCCAGTGTGTTGATGTAGACCAGGCCGCGAGAGACGGACGGTAAAGACGACCGCAACATCTGAGGCGGCATAGACAAATGAACCGGCCGTGGCGTTGCAAGCCGGTGCGCACGGGAAAGTTTCCCTCCTTGTTGTAAGTCGGCGTGGTCGCGAGATACAGCCACGGTGTTGTAAGCCGGCGCGGTCGCGAGAGACGACCACGGTGTTGTAAGTCGGTGCGGGAGTCCGTTGAGTAATGATGACCACCTGTGCCAAAAGATGTTGGCGTGCCTCCATCTCCGAGGTATAATATCACTCTCCATTGTTTTTTCGTGTTCTGATTTAGTTCAGGCACTAAACTATTTTTTTAGCTTCTGAGAATAATCATGTGGCTATGTATAATATATTCAGAGCCACCCACCAATTTTCAGAATTATTGGATTAGTAAAATAATTATTATGAATATAATCCAATTCAAATACTATAGGATTTAACTCAAAGGCCCAAGATAAATACTTTTGAACCTCCAAAAATATTGGTTTGAATTTTATTCTTGCCAATATTTTTCAAAGCTGAAAAGGAATATTTCCTTGGAAACATTTGAAGCAATTTTTTATGTTAATCATTTTTAGAAATGATTTCTGAGGCTCTCCAATTCCCCAATTCAAATTTAAAAGAAATTTAGACATGATGCATGGATGCAAGAAAAATCAAGCAAGGGTTGATCTGGGGCTGTGACAGCTCACCCCCACTAAACAAGAATCTCGTCCCAAGATTCAAGACGTGAGGTAAGATGAAGAGGGAACACAAACTAACACAATCTTCACGATATAGGGTGCACTCCATAAGAACGTTGTTTCGATCACCATCATTGTCTTGAAGTCTTGCTCCAGGAACTCCTACCAACATGACAACGAGAGGGAAAAGAAACTCTAGAAGGATCGATCTTTTTGAAGATCGAGCAACTCAGGATTAACTCACGGAATGAGACATAGATACATCTCATGAGCTGAGACGCAAATCACACATTAGGAGTGATGGAAAGAGGTAGATGACAAGGTTCTACTGGTTAGGCAAAAATCTCACGCTGAAGAGGGTGGGGGCAAGATCTCAAGATAGCGATGAAATAATCGCCTATGATTCCATAATGGGGCACCTTAGGGGAGGTGACTCATAGAATTATTCCCTTAAGTGGCAAAAAGAATTACTTTTGATTCAGAGATCGTTGAAACTCTTCATACCAGCCTAGGGCAAATCACAACAATAGTTTGGCGGAATACGAAGGGATGGCATACCCGGACTAGGATGGATGATGTGGACTACCTTGTTGGAGACAACGCAAGGGATGATTTCTTCTTATCATCAGAGATGGATGGGACCTATGGTAGGTCCACTTTTGAAGATGATATTGGACAACAACTGCTGAGAAGGTGGATCATAGTGAAAAGGCACCATGGTGGGTGCAAGCTGGGGACAAAATGCAAATGTTGCGAATGATTCTAGTAACTGGGGAGAAACTCAACAGTAGAGAGTGATTCCACTGTTTGAATGGTTCTAGTATAATCGAGGAAACCGAGAGCACAACGACCCCTGAGGAACAACTTATAGAATAAGTTGCACTAAATCCTACAATGATAGATCTTCCGGCTAGGTGTGTCGGCCAGAACATCAACCTTGTCAGGACCTACATCATAAATCTTGGAATAGCTCCAACCATCATATCGGCCTGAGATTCAGATCTGGTTGGTAACGGGATATTTCAGACAACATGTCCGGAAAGAAGTTTGCAACACAAACCGACGAGACGATGTTGCGAAGATTCTCGGGAATTGAACTACGATAGTAAACTCCAAAACATGAGTTGGTTCTACTACATACATGTGAACACGTTGTCCAAGACAAGCATGACCATGTAGAAGTCTTACAACAAAACACTACCGAGTTCAGGTGGGGAACCATCATTGAGGATATCGAGGTCCTTGTGCGTGAACTAGTATTCACATAGCAACTCCTTTTCCTTGTACAAATCAATCAGTGGCTTGGTGTGCTAGGGAATACATATGGAGTGGAGGTAATTAATCTACCGAACAATAGAATACTTCGCCTGTATGCATGACTGATTTGGGATGATTCCAGGGGAAATAGAACAAACCTTTCTCAAATTCATGGCAGAAACTTACACCTAATGCATGTGAACTTAGAGAAAGTCACTTCTTTCACCAAACATATACCTCATGAGCGGAACACGAAGGAAATGCTTACAAAGTTTCCAACACTAGCTCAATGTTCAACACGAATCATGAGGGAGCCAAAATGCCGCTGATGAGCTCAACAACAACTCATCGGAATTTCCATATCACTGGACTTCCACCATCATGTGAACATGGTGATAGCATTGGTCAGACCAAAAGATGTAATGGTGTATGCTCGAGGGATCAACCACGAGTAAGACAACATTACGAACATCGTTGGTTCTGATTTGACTTGAGGATAGCCCATCCTCAAGTCAAAATTTTGACAAGGCAATGGATCCAACAACTAATCACGAGGACCAATCGATTGTCACACCCTAGTTAGTTCAAGCATTAGAGTGTGCATCATGTTTAAATTCCTCTTAAATTTGAAATGGGGAAGACAGAACCCCCAACACCCCCCCTGAAAACAACTAGGGTTTACTAAAATTATTTTTCAATGAACCTGAAATGCCCTTCTAAAAAGTTCACTCTCTTTGTCTTGGGTTAGAACCTCTGGCAAAATTGCTGCACAATTTTCTAGGTCAATAGAAGGTCATTGAATTAAATCATAAGTATTTGATTTTGGGCATTTAAATGCTATAAAATAATTTAAATGCTCAAATAATTCTGGAAATAAATGTATACTGTTGGAAATATTCTAAACAGAGCCCACATTTATTTTCAGGATTTTTGGAAACGTTTTAGTATTTTTAATAAAGCCCAACAGTTGCAGTTAAATAGAAAAACAGAAACAAATCAAAAAAGAGAGAGAGAGGGAAGCCCACCTGGGCCTTACCTGTGCTGGCCCAGCCCACCTGGCTCGGCCCACCCGACTGGCCTTGCCAGTCGTCGTCCTCTTCCCGCCAGGAGGACGAGGAGCGCGTGGCCGGCGCCCGCGGCCACACGCCGGCCACCTCCTGCTTCTGCCGACGCCCTGGAGACGTCCAGGGATGCCACGCCGACCCCCACGTCCCCCTCTCATCCTCCCTCACTCTCCCCCTCGTCTCCCTCACCCTCTCCCGCGATGGCCGAGCGCGAGCCTCGCCGCCATTCGCCGTAGACGTCACCAGAGCCACCCCCTCGCCCCTCCGACAAGCCCAATAGCTCCGCCTCGTCGCCCTGGACCTCTCTGCTGACCCACGCGACTCCAAACGCCGCCGAACGCCGTCTTCGCCCTCGTCTTCAACCTCGGGCACCCGAGCCGTCTCCGGTCGATTCGTCGCTGCCAGGACCTCCCCGAGCTCGCTGACCCCCTCTCCGACCCCGCTGTGAGCTCCTCTTCCTCTTCCCCTAGCTCCCATGCTCGTTTGGCCTCTGTAGTCACCACTTCCACCGCACCCGAAAGCTCCCCGCCGCCAGCCATGGCGCCGTCGTGGCTAGAGCTCCAGTGGCTTGAAGCCAAGCTCACCATTGTGCTGAGCGCAGCACCAGGAGCCCGTAGCCACAACCAGCTCTTTCCCCCGTGCACCGTAGCATCGAACCCAACCCCGTCCGAACTCCGGCCGCCGCTGCCGAACTCGCCGGCATCGTTTCCGGCGTTCCCATGTCCAACCACTTGCACCACTGGATGCGGCAGCTCCCCAGCTACGCGTAGCACGTCTCCACCGGCGATTTGGTCACCGGAGGACCAAACCCGAAGCTCTCCGCCGTCTCGGCCTCGCCGGTGACTCAACGCTGGCGGGATTAGCCCCGCTGACCAGGGGTTTGACCCTAGTTTGACTCCATCTGAGACACTGATGTGTGGGGCCGGCTTCTAACTAATTTAGATTAGTTTAAATTAGAGCTAATCACTCTGATAGAGGTTAATGACGCCGTTAACTACCCCTCTCTCACTGACATGTGGGCCCAGAGCCTAACTAACCTAGTTTAGTGCTAACTAAACACTAACCAACTCTGTTAGTTAGCTGAGAGACTGACAGAAGGGGCCCACCAGTCAGGTTTGACCTGGGCTGGCGCCTTTGACCCGCTGACGTCACAGTGACGCAGTGCTGACGCATTAATTCAATTTCTGGATTTATTCTTTAATAGGAAATTCCAGAAAATAATCAAAACTTCTAAAAATCATAGAAAATCAACCATAGCACCAAATGCAAAGATTTATATATGAAAAATGATCAGAAAAATTAAATCTATCCATCTGTAATGGTTTCATGCATGACAAAACAATTTAACCTTGTTGTTTAAGAAGAATGAGGTAATGCACTCATAAAGCCATCTTTAATAAGCTAATAATTGAATCTTTGACTCAAATGAGTTCATCCCTTTCTGTTTTAGCTTGCATTAGGACAAGACACCTTCATCTTGCCATGTCATAGCATGCATCATATTGTTGCATATTGTCATGTGTTGATTATGTTTCGGTGTGTCTTTCGTGGTAGGTTCTGCCTCCGAGGATAACCCCGAGTATCCGTCTGAAGGGCAGTACCCTACTACAACTACAACAGGCAAGCAACCCATTGAACATTCCGATACAAAACCATGTTCTCGCTTCTGCTCTGGTTTACTGCATTAAGACAACGCGATTAAAACTACTGTGTGTTACGGTAGTTGAACCCTTATCCTCTGCATGACCTGTCATTGCCACAGTAACTAGATGAAACCCACGAGCATGTGTAGGAGTTGACTGAGCCATGTATGTGATTCCTACGTTGCTATGCCTGCTATGCTTAGAGTTGTGTCAGGTCTGGTTCATCTGGGTGATGGGCTAGAGTGATATGATATGTCGGTAATGTGAGGAATGTGTTGAACATGTTTTGGTAAAGGTATCGATGAGAGGCCATGTAGGAGTACATGGTGGGTTGTTTCATTGAGACCGTCCATAAGAACTGAGATCTGTATGCGTGATTTAGGATTTAGCTACTACCACACATTGGGCCCTGAAATATGACCCCGCTCGACTTACTGACCCCTCTCGCCCTCTGTCCAGGAGTTGCAACTAGTTTCCGGTGTTTGTAGGACATGTGTTGGAGGCCGTGCGTAGCGCTGACCCTAGGGGTGGGCTATGATGCGGTAGATACACTGTGGCCGGGTATGCCGGGCGCCCGTTTGGCGTCTCGGGACCCTGTACACATCGTTTGGGGCCGTTGAGGACACCCCGGCCGGATTTCCTTGCGGATGTAACCTGAATAGGCGATAAACCTGGACTAGAGACTTGTGAGGTTAGTTAGGTCGTGGTCTACACCCACGTCGGTTTTCGCTTGAAGTCTGCCGAGCACATGTCGTGTGCAGACGCTAAGTGGTGGAAACATGTGTGACGAAGTACACCCCTGCAAGGTATAAAACTATTCGAATAGCCGCGTCCGCGGTAAAGGACTAATTGGTTGCCTATGCAGTTCATAGACAAGTTAATGGATAATACTAAAAGACTCAAGATAAGTGTGAGTACCGAGAATGGCCCTCTCGTAGGATGACGAGGGAGGATCCTCGGTGGAGTATTCTGTTGGTGAGTAGTGGACTCGTGTGCGAAAACTATTTTACTGGTGGAGTTCCGTAGGATAGCTTAGCTAAGAGTCAAAGCTGGCTTGCTGCAATAACCCCACCTCCTTCTTGAGAATAAGCATTTATAGTAGGTTCTGTTGTAAGACTTGCTGAGTACCCTTGTACTCATGTTTGCTTAATTACTATTTTTAGACGACAACACCGCCCCTCCGATGGGTTCTACGTAGACCTTGACGTCGATGAGTGACTAGCCACCCAGGTGGTGATCCTGGCCATGGAGGGCCCTATGTAGATAGACAGGCTTCGAGAAGCTTTCTTTCTTTCTAGTGTCTGTACTCAGACTAGTTGCTTCCGCATGTGCTTGTATGATTGTATGACTTGAGTGTCGGGTCATGTGACCCCTGTCTGTATGAACATGTTATGTATGGCTCTCTGGAGCCTTTAAATAAAGTACTTGAGTTGTAGAGTTTTGTTGTGATGCCATGTTGTATGTACTCATATCGGGCATATTGTGTGTATGATTGAAATGCCTGGTATGAGTGGGACCCGACAATCTAGTTGTTTATCCTTGGTAGCCTTTCTTATGGGGAAATGTAGTCTAGTGTTCCTCGAGCCATAGTAGTCCGCTACAGCCCGGTTCACCGGAGTCCTGCTAGCCCAGCACTACTGTTCAGGACACTTGACTGGCCGGCATGTGTTTCACTTCGCTCCTATGTCTGTCCCTTCGGGGAAATGTCAGGCGGAGACTTCCGGAGTCCTGTTAGCCCAGTGCTACAGCCCAGAATCACTCACTGATGACCGACATGCTCGATGTGATTCATGTATGCCTGTCTCCATAGGTCTGTGCCACTTTGGGTTCACGACTAGCCATGTCGGCCCGGGTTCTCTGTCATATGGATGCTAGCGACACTATCATATACGTGAGCCAAAAGGCGCAAACGGTCCCGGGCCATGGTAAGGCGACGCCCGTGGGATACCGTGCGTGAGGCCACAAAGTGATATGAGGTGTTACCGGCTAGATCGATGTGGCTTGGAATCGGGGTCCTGACAGCGTTGGCATCAGAGCCGGACTGCCTGTAGGTTCGTTGAGCCAAGCTGGTCGATGTCGAGTCTAGAAATGCTTTAGTAATATGTAGGGGAATTGATTGTGGGAGAGAACGTAAGGCTCTTTTACTCCTTTACCCTATGCCTCTGATCTGAGTCATTCTCTTCTCATTCAACATGGGTTAAGGACTAGGCTCTCTTCTTCTATCAGGTTCACGTGTTACTAATCCGTAGTAGCTTATAGGATTGTTGCTACAAGCCCCAGTTCAGTTTCTACTATTTTAGTATGTTGCTATTTGGATCAGAACCTTGATATGATGTTGTTGAGTGGTATTGCGAACTGTTGTGGATGTATCAAATCTTTTTCTGAGCATTTACAGGTGTTATGCTGTCCAATTTTCCCTAGAAATTCTGATGTCTTTGCATTGTGGTTGTGCTTTTAGATGGCCAACCGTGTTCAAAACCAAGTGGTTCGCCTGACCCGGTGCCTCGACGTGCCCGGTCATACTCCTATGTTAGTCCGGGTAATGATCGAGACGGGTTACCGTTGGTATCCTGAATACACCGTCGAAGAGCAATTCTGAGACTTTAATCAAAGCCAATATTTCTGCACCGTCAGGATATTTCCTTCTTATCCTGGATCTACCGAGCCCCTTCACTGTTCCTATGGACTCAGGGTTACTGTTGAGATGGTTGTGCAGGATGCTGCCTATTCCATGATGACCATCATGCGAGTCCGGACTGGCCTGCTTCGAAACACCGACTTCCGTTGCATGCCAGCTTCACTTCTGGGAGCGCAAGGGTATCTTCAGGCTATCTATGCTGACTCCACTCTGGAGGACTCATTAACTCGTACCACTGCCGAAATACTCGAAGATAAGGACCGAGAGAATCGAGCCTTGAGGCTGGAGCTTTTCAATACCCGTGCTGATCATTGGGCTACATTGACCCGGTTTGCACCTGCGGTGCAAGCTAGATGTATGGATACAAGGGATCTGTATCCTGTGAGATCTGCTTTGCCAGACATGGTGGATTGGCGTGATGTGGGAGGCATCACCCCACCCCGTGGTCCCCGCAGGCCACCGTTTGTTGGTCCAAGACCTCATCCTAGCCCCTATGGTCCATAGGATCCTCAGGACCGTCTGTTCCCAGATGGTCACGTTGAACTTCCAGGCTATGGAGGTGATTTCTATGAGGACTACTATGGAGCTGTCTGAGTTAGTAGTAGTACCACTAGTATTGTAGTTGTTGTATCTCCACTGTCCTGCGTGACTTGTGGAATATGACTTTGTGTGTAATCAATTCCGGAGGTGTAGACAAATAATGTATAGGAGCTTGGGATGCCTCTGATGAGATGTAACGTCTTTCATCATAGTTGTACTGTAGCCTGGGCTTGTACTAAACTATGTATGATGTGTATGACCGTTGGTATATATATGGCAGTTTTATATTACCATGACATACGGATGAACATCTCTGCATTCCGTGTTATCCATTACATTCTGCACTTCCTTGCTAAGCTTGAGCCATCCTTATCTAAACCGTTGTCTTGTTTTCTCCTAGGATGGTCAACACCCGCAGCAACCCTGCTGCCTCAGAGCAGGGGGAAGCCAGTGCAGCTAGGGGTGAAAATCTGCCTCACCCGCCTTTTCTGGCCGAAGTAATGCTCGAGGCGGAAAGAAACAAGCGTGAGACTAACCGCCTGCTAGAGCGGATTGAGCAGAACACTGCACGCCATCTGCGAAATGACTTGGTGTCAATCAATGACTTTATCAAGCTGTACCCACCAAAGTTTAACCATTCCGTCGAGCCCCTCGACACGGATGACTGGCTTTGCAGCATCACCCACAAGCTACGTTCTTCCAACGTAGCCGAAGCCGACAAGGTTACTTACGCTGCCTACCACCTCGAAGGCCCTGCTAGCCTCTGGTGGGAAAATTTTGAAGCTATGCGCCCGGTCGGCCAAATTACTACTTGGGCTGAATTCAGTGAGGCTTTCCGTGAGCATCACATTCCGGAAGGTCTCATGGATCGCAAGAGGGATGAGTTCTGCAACTTCACCCAAGGAAGACTGACTGTGGATGCTTATAGTCGTGAATTTGGGAATCTGGCACGTTATGCCCCTAAAGAGGTATCGACTGACGCTAAGAAGTAGGCAAGGTTCCGCAAGGGACTTAGCCCTGAGCTTCGCCGCAATCTTCGTCTGCACGAGTGCACCTCTTTTCAGAAGTTGGTCAATAAAGCCATCAGTGCTAAGACAGGCAAGACTGATTATGACGCTTCACGCAAGCACTCCCGTGATTTTGGCTCTTCATCCGGCTCTGGAGCTCAGAAGCACCAGGTGTGGATCCCAAGCACGGCGCTGCCACCCAGGTTCATTCCGAGGCCATCCTTTGAGGCGCCTCGTCCTAACCAGCAATTTGCACCGCCCAAGCCCTATGGTGGCCCCGCTGCTAACGCTGCTCCACGCCCCAATATGGTGACATGCTTTAAGTGTGGAGAGCCGGGTCACTATAGTCGAGAGTGTCCCCAGAACAACAACTCCAATCAAACTGGAAAGTCCGTTGGCCGTGGTAAGCCCGCGGGGAAAACATTCTACGCCAAGCCGGCCACCACTACACGTGGCCATGTCAACTATGTTTCAGCCGAGGAGGCTGATGAGGATCCTAACGTCGTCCTTGGTACGCTCCTTGTTAACTGCCATCCGGCATCTGTTCTTTTTGATACTGGAGCATCTCATTCATTCATATCCGAGAACTATGCTCGATTGCATATCACGACATTCTGTGACATGCCCTCTACCATGGAAATTCAAACCCCTGGCTCTAGATGGCAAACTTCTAGAGTAAGCCATGGGAACGAAACTCTTGTCGATAGACTTGTCTTCCTTGCATCCTTAATAGCTCTCAAGTCCTCGGACATAAACATCATCTTGGGTATGGACTGGATGTCAGCTCATTATGCTAAGATCGATTGTGCCACTAGAACTGTTCAACTTACTCACCCATCGGGCAAGACAGTCAATGTCTTAACCCGAGTGGCCAAGCGCCAATTTTACTCCCAAAATGCCAACCCCCTTCCAGACCTTGAGGATGTTCCGGTAGTCCGAGACTTTCCGGATGTCTTTCCAAAAGAACTGCCAGGTGTTCCACCTGACAGGGATGTTGAGTTTGTGATAGACCTTGTTCCAGGAACGGAACCGTTCCAATTTCTAGAAGACCCTACAAGATGGCACCCTTAGAACTAGCCGAGCTTAAGAACCAACTCGATGAGTCCTTGAAAAAGGGTTTCATCCGTCCTAGTTCCTCTCCTTGGGCTTGCCCCGTCCTCTTCGTTAAGAAGAAGGATGGAACGGATCGAATGGTTGTGGATTACCGACCTGTCAACTTGGTCACCATCAAGAACAAATACCCGCTTCCCAGGATCAACGATCTGTATGATCAGCTCGCTGGATCCTCAGTCTTTTCCAAGATGGATTTGAGGTTGGGCTACCATCAAATCAAAATCAGAAACGGGGACATTCCCAAAACGGCCTTTGTTACTCGTTATGGCCAATACGAGTACACCGTCATGTCCTTCGGTTTAACCAATGCCCCGGCTACCTTCTCTCGGTTAATGAACTCGGTCTTCATGGAGTACTTGGATAAATTCGTCGTAGTATACCTCGATGACATACTCATCTACTCCAAGAATGAAGAGGAACATGCCGAACATCTAAGGCTGGTATTGATGAAACTTCGAGAGCATCGCCTTTATGCCAAATTCTCCAAGTGTGAATTTTGGTTGCCAGAAGTGACCTATCTAGGCCATGTAATCTCTGGTAAGGGTATTGCTGTCAATCCCGAGCGAGTTCAAGCCGTCCTTGATTGGACTCCACCTGAGACGGTCAAGCAAGTTCGGAGCTTCCTTGGCTTAGCGAGCTATTGTCGCCGCTTCGTCGAGAATTTCTCCAAGGTTGCTAAACCTCTAACTGAACTCCTCAAGAAAGATAAAAAGTTCGAGTGGACTCCACAGTGCGAGTTCAGCTTTCAGGAACTGAAAAGACGCCTGACATCTGCTCCCGTACTGGTACCACCAGATTTCTCCAAGGACTTTATTATCTATTGCGACGCCTCGCGACAAGGACTAGGTTGCATACTCATGCAAGATCGTCAGGTAATTGCCTATGCTTCACGGCAATTACACCCACATGAGGAAAATTATCCCACACATGATCTAGAGCTTGCAGCTGTAGTCCATGCACTTAAAACTTGGCGACATTACCTCCTCGGTAATCGTTGCGAGATCTTCACCGATCACCAAAGTTTGAAATATATCTTCACCCAACCAGATTTGAATCTCAGGCAAAGACGTTGGGTCGAGTTGATCTCGGATTACGACTTAGGAATAACTTACACCCCGGGCAAAGCCAATGTCATGGCTGATGCACTAAGTCGTAAATCCTATTGTAACAACCTGATGTTACAACAAAGTCAACCACTTCTCCATGAGGAATTCCGTAAGCTTAATCTTCACATTGTTCCTCGAGGATTCCTATCCACCCTGGTGGCGAAACCTACCCTTATGGATCAAATCATAGCTGCCCAGAAGCGTGATAAGGGCATATCCCGGATTAAGGAAAACATTGCTAGCGGAGTTGCTAAATGTTTTTCCATGGATAAGCGGGGTTGTCTTCTTCGAGAACCGTTTGGTGGTTCCCAAGAAACAACATCTACGCCAGTTGATCCTTAAGGAAGCTCATGAATCCCCTCTCACCATTCATCCCGGTAGTACTAAAATGTATCAAGACCTACGCCAGAGGTTTTGGTGGACTAGGATGAAGAGAGAAATCGCTCAATACATTGCTAATTGCGACGTTTGTCGTCGTGTTAAAGCAGAGCATCAACGGCCTGCTGGCACCCTTCAACCTTTGGCTATTCCTGAATGGAAATGGGATAAAATCAGTATGGATTTCATCACTGGGTTTCCCAGGACCAAGAGAGGGAATAATGCCATCTTCGTCGTGATCGACCGACTTTCCAAAGTAGCCCATTTCCTACCTGTTCGTGAGAGTATCACCGCTAGCCAGCTAGCCGATTTATACATCTCCCGAATAGTGTCTCTTCATGGTGTCCATTGGAAATTAACTCAGACCGTGGGAGTCTCTTCACCTCTCGATTTTGGGAAAGTTTCCAAAATGCTATGGGAACTCGTCTCTCTTTTAGTACCGCCTTCCATCCTCAATCAAGTGGTCAAGTAGAGCGAGTCAATCAAATTCTGGAAGATATGCTCCGAGCTTCTGTCATCTCGTTCGGAATGAGTTGGGAGAAATGCCTTCCATTCGCGGAGTTTGCTTATAACAATAGTTATCAAGCCAGCTTAGGCAAGGCTCCTTTCGAAGTTCTCTATGGACGAAAATGTCGAACGCCTCTTAACTGGTCAGAAACCGGGGAAAGACAACTCTTTGGCCCGGATATGATTCAGGAAGCAGAAGAGCAGGTTCGCGTTATTCGTGAGAAATTGAAAACAGCCCAATCTCATCAAAAGAGTCAATATGATCGTAAACATAAGCCTATGACTTATGAAGTCGACGAGAAGGCTTACCTTCGGGTTACTCCGTTAAAGGGAACCCATCGTTTCGGTATCAAAGGCAAATTGGCTCCTCGTTACATTGGACCCTTTCGCATTCTTGCCAAACGAGGAGAAGTTGCCTACCAATTGGAACTACCTTTGCATCTTTCCAGAGTTCACGATGTCTTCCACGTTTCTCAACTCAGGCGTTGCTTCGCGGATCCTATCCGTGGAGTGGACCACGAAACGCTTGATCTACAAGATAACCTCTCATATCGGGAATATCCCGTTCGTATCCTTGATCAAGCCGAGCGTACCACTCGACGTCATAATATCAAGTTTCTCAAGGTTCAATGGTCACACCATTCCGAGAAAGAAGCCACTTGGGAAAGGGAGGATCGTCTTCGACTCGAGTACCCCACCTTCTTCCGGAGGATCCTAAATCTCGGGACGAGATTCTTTTGAGTGGGGGTGAGTTGTCACACCCTAGTTAGTTCAAGCATTAGAGTGTGCATCATGTTTAAATTCCTCTTAAATTTGAAATGGGGAAGACAGAACCCCCAACACCCCCTGGAAACAACTAGGGTTTACTAAAATTATTTTTCAATGAACCTGAAATGCCCTTCTAAAAAGTTCACTCTCTTTGTCTTGGGTTAGAACCTCTGGCAAAATTGGTGCACAATTTTCTAGGTCAATAGAAGGTCATTGAATTAAATCATAAGTATTTGATTTTGGGCATTTAAATGCTATAAAATAATTTAAATGCTCAAATAATTCTGGAAATAAATGTTTGCTGTTGGAAATATTCTAAACAGAGCCCACAATTATTTTCAGGATTTTTGGAAACGTTTTAGTATTTTTAATAAAGCCCAACAGTTGCAGTTAAATAGAAAAACAGAAACAAATCAAAAAAAAGAGAGAGGGAAGCCCACCTGGGCCTTACCTGTGCTGGCCCAGCCCACCTGGCTCGGCCCAGCCGACTGGCCTTGCCAGTCGTCGTCCTCCTCCCGCCAGGAGGACGAGGAGCGCGTGGCCGGCGCCCGCGGCCACACGCCGGCCACCTCCTGCTTCTGCCGACGCCCTGGAGACGTCCAGGGATGCCACGCCGACCCCCACGTCCCCCTCTCATCCTCCCTCACTCTCCCCCTCGTCTCCCTCACCCTCTCCCGCGATGGCCGAGCGCGATCCTCGCCGCCGTTCGCCGTAGACGTCACCAGAGCCACCCCCTCGCCCCTCCGACAAGCCCAATAGCTCCGCCTCGTCGCCCTGGACCTCTCCGCTGACCCACGCGACTCCAAACGCCGCCGAACGCCGTCTTCGCCCTCGTCTTCAACCTCGGGCACCCGAGCCGTCTCCGGTCGATTCGTCGCCGCCAGGACCTCCCCGAGCTCGCTGACCCCCTCTCCGACCCCGCTGTGAGCTCCTCTTCCTCTTCCCCTAGCTCCCGTGCTCGTTTGGCCTCTGTAGTCGCCACTTCCACCGCACCCGAAAGCTCCCCGCCGCCGGCCATGGCGCCGTCGTGGCTAGAGCCACAGTGGCTCGAAGCCAAGCTCACCGTTGTGCTCAGCGCAGCACCAGGAGCCCGTAGCCACCACCAGCTCCTTCTCCCGTGCACCGTAGCGTCGAACCCAACCCCGTCCGAACTCCGGCCGCCGCTGTCGAGCTCGCCGGCGTCGTTTCCGGCGTCCCCGTGTCCAACCACTTGCACCACTGGATGCGCAGCTCCCCAGCTACGCGTAGCACGTCTCCACCGGCGATTTGGTCACCGGAGGACCAAATCCGAAGCTCTCCGCCGTCTCGGCCTCGCCGGCGACTCAACGCCGGCGGGATTAGCCCCGCTGACCAGGGGTTTGACCCCAGTTTGACTCCATCTGAGACACTGATGTGTGGGGCCGGCTTCTAACTAATTTAGATTAGTTTAAATTAGAGCTAATCACTCTGTTAGAGGTTAATGACGTCCGTTAACTACCCCTCTCTCACTGACATGTGGGCCCAGAGCCTAACTAACCCAGTTTAGTGCTAACTAAACACTAACCAACTCTGTTAGTTAGCTGAGAGACTGACAGAAGGGGCCCACCAGTCAGGTTTGACCTGGGCTGGCGCCTTTGACCCGCTGACGTCACAGTGACGCAGTGCTGACGCATTAATTCAATTTCTGGATTTATTCTTTAATAGGAAATTCCAGAAAATAATCAAAACTTCTAAAAATCATAGAAAATCAACCATAGCTCCAAATGCAAAGATTTATATATGAAAAATGATCAGAAAAATTCAATCTATCCATCTGTAATGGTTTCATGCATGACAAAACAAGTTAACCTTGCTGTTTAAGCAGAATGAGGTAATGCACTAATAAAGCCATGTTTAATAAGCTAATAATTGAATCTTTGACTCAAATGAGTTCATCCCTTTCTGTTTTAGCTTGCATTAGGCCAAGACACCTTCATCTTGCCATGTCATAGCATGCATCATATTGTTGCATATTGCCATGTGTTGATTATGTTCGGTGTGTCTTTCGTGGTAGGTTCTGCCTCCGAGGATAACCCCGAGTATCCGTCTGAAGGGCAGTACCCTACTACCACTACACAGGCAAGCAACCCATTGATCATTCCGATACAAACCCATGTTCTCGCTTCTGCTCTTGCTTCTTCTTGTTTACTGCATTAAGACAACGCGATTCAAACTGCTGTGTGCTACGGTAGTTGAACCCTTATCCTCTGCATGACCTGTCATTGCCACAGTAACTAGATGAAACCCACTAGCATGTGTAGGAGTTGATTGAGCCATGTATGTGATTCCTACCTTGCTATGCCTGCTATGCTTAGAGTTGTGTCAGGTCTGGTTCATCTGGGTGATGGGCTAGAGTGATATGATATGTCGGTAATGTGAGGGAATGTGTTGAACATGTTTTGGTAAAGGTATCGATGAGAGGCCATGTAGGAGTACATGGTGGGTTGTTTCATTGAGACCGTCCATAAGAACTGAGATCTGTATGCGTGATTTAAGATTCAGCTACTACCACACATTGGGCCCTGAAATATGACCCCGCTCGACTTACTGACCCCTCTCGCCCTCTGTCCAGGAGTTGCAACTAGTTTCTGGTGTTTGTAGGAATGTGTTGGCGGCCGTGCGTAGCGCTGACCCTAGGGGTGGGCTATGATGCGGTAGATACACTGTGGCCGGGTATGCCGGGCGCCCGTTTGGCGTCTCGGGACCCTGTACACATCGTTTGGGGCCGTTGAGGACACCCCGGCCGGATTTCCTTGCGGATGGAACCTGAATAGGCGATAAACCTGGACTAGAGACTTGTGAGGTTAGTCAGGTCGTGGTCTACACCCACGTCGGTTTTCGCTTGAAGTCTGCCGAGCACATGTCGTGTGCAGATGCTAAGTGGTGGAAACATGTGTGACGAAGTACACCCCTGCAGGGTATAAAACTATTCGAATAGCCGCGTCGCGTAAAGGACTACTTGGTTGCCTATACAGTTCATAGACAAGTTAATGGATACTACTAAAAGACTCAAGATAAGTGTGAGTACCGAGGATGGCCCTCTCGTAGGATGACGAGGGAGGATCCTCGGTGGAGTATTGTGTTGGTGAGTAGTGGACTCGTGTGCGAAAACTATTTTACTGGTGGAGTTCCGTAGGATAGCTTAGCCAAGAGTCAAAGCTGGCTTGCTGCAATAACCCACCTTCTTGAGAATAAGCATGTATAGTAGGTTCTGTTGTAAGACTTGCTGAGTACCCTTGTACTCATGTTTGCTTAATTACTGTTTTCAGACGACAACACCGCCCCCTCCGATGGGTTCTACGTAGACCTTGACGTCGACGAGTGACTAGCCACCCAGGTGGTGATCCTGGCCATGGAGGGCCCTATGTAGATAGACAGGCTTCGAGAAGCTTTCTTTCTTTCTAGTGTCTGTACTCAGACTAGTTGCTTCCGCATGTGCTTGTATGATTGTATGACTTGAGTGTCGGGTCATGTGACCCCTATCTGTATGAACATGTTATGTATGGCTCTCTGGAGCCTTTAAATAAAGTACTTGAGTTGTAGAGTTTTGTTGTGATGCCATGTTGTATGTACTCATATCGGGCATATTGTGTGTATGATTGAAATGCTTGGTATGAGTGGGATCCGACAATCTAGTTGTTTATCCTTGGCAGCCTTTCTTATGGGGAAATGTAGTCTAGTGTTCCTCGAGCCATAGTAGTCCGCTACAGCCCGGTTCACCGGAGTCCTGCTAGCCCAGCACTACTGTTCAGGACACTTGACTGGCCGGCATGTGTTTCACTTCGTTCCTATGTCTGTCCCTTCGGGGAAATGTCACGCGGACTTCCGGAGTCCTGTTAGCCCAGTGCTACAGCCCGGAATCACTCGCTGATGACCGACATGCTCGATGTGATTCATGTATGCCTGTCTCCATAGGTCTGTGCCGCTTTGGGTTCACGACTAGCCATGTCGGCCCGGGTTCTCTGTCATATGGATGCTAGCGACACTATCATATACGTGAGCCAAAAGGCGCAAACGGTCCCGGCCATGGTAAGGCGACACCCGTGGGATACCGTGCGTGAGGCCGCAAAGTGATATGAGGTGTTACCAGCTAGATCGATGTGGCTTGGAATCGGGGTCCTGACATGACATCGATGGAGATATCATCTTTCTTCAACAAACACACAAACACAAGGATATCCCTTTGGAGATATCATCCATCTTCCAACTCTCCAAGTTGTTGTCTAGCTCAACCAACTAGCTTAGGGATATCCAACATAGATTCTTGGAGAAGGGGTGGTTTATAAGAAAACCAATTTGATCACGAGCTCAACATAGCGGCCAGGTGACAACCTGGTAATACTTTTGAGAAGATATTCGGAAAATCACGAACCACCGATATGTTACTAAACTCGAGAACATTCTTGCTTTTCAGGGCAAGACGATGGGACCAAGAGAGTGATGGATTGCCACAATCCTATCTCATTGATCGAAGAGTGCACCGAAAATAAGGGCTAGGTAGAACGATCCATCTTAGGATGATGATTCAATAACCAACACGCTAAGAATGAAATTATTGTCCATTAGCTACCAAGCAACGGGGTTGCTAGTAGTATTGATTTCACACATCATGGTTCACTTGCCGGCATTCCGGTTGCAACAACACGGGTCCAAGGAGTGAAAAATGATGGCAAGAAGTATCACTGCACCAAGAATTCATGAGAGATGGTGCAATTCTCATGACAATCCTGACATAAAGGGGGTAATACTCCAGGTAGAACAGAACAAAAGCTAGATTGGCATTTTGATCTGCGGAACACAACTGCTTTGACCAGTCCAAGAAATGGACGAGGTACTGGAGTTTGTTTCTCCTAATCATTCCGGAATAGAATGGCTTGACGGACCACAAGAATAATAGGCATCGTTGAATGAATGCACACATACTCTTGATTATCAAATGATATCCGAAGGTCAGGAAACAACTAAAGAGGGACAACTCAAAGGAACATATAACTTTCTGAGTTACGGATGCATAGATTAACATGTCGAACGAGTTCAACATATTTCTTCTGGATAACCCATGCAGAGAGGTAGGATTGGCAGAGTCACAAGTATAATGGAGAACTCATCAAGAGCACTCTAGTTGTGATCTTTTGGTTCAAAGAACTTCCGCCAAGGATGGTTCATGGTATCTAGAAGAATGATATACCATGCATGGACCTCGAGGACTATCACAAGGGTTACTAATTATCCTAAAGGAACTAGCAAGCACTATCAACATGAATTAAGTAAGGTGAATCTCGGGTTCAAGAGCCCAGGAATAGAATACCTACTAACTAATAACATCACAGGATGCTTTCGAGAATGATGGCTAGAATCATCACACGGGGAACACAAAACAGAGTAGATTACTAGGTGATCCCTGAAACACCTAGGGTCATAATAATAGCTCCAACATATATGTCGAGGCAACAAAGTACCTCAACTCACTGATTAGTGCGATTAATCTGGCCCAAATGGACATCAGGAACATGGAAAGAATTTGCAAATGCATCAGACTGTTTTAGATACCTGGGATGACTCGGACAGCATAATGGCTGTAAATGCTCTAAAAAAATTGAAACATTCACGAGGATTTGCATAGTCACTTAACAACATCATATCAAGGTTCTGGTTCAACTGAGAACATACTAAGGCCTGGAACCAACAATCCTAAGATTCTGTGGATTAGCAACACGTGATCCTGATAGAAAGATGAGAAGCCTAGTTCTTAAACCCCGTAGAAAATAAGAGGATGACTCAGATCAGAAGGCATAAGGTAAAGGAGTAAAAAGAGCCTTACGTTCCCTTGCAGAATCAATTCCCCTACATAATTAAAGCATTTCTAGACTCAACTTCGACCAGTTTGGCTTGGTAATCCTACAGACAGTCAGGCTCTGATACCAAAGCTGTCAGGACCCCGATTTCAAGTCACATCGATCTAGCCGGTAACACCTCATATCACTTTGCGGCCTCACGCACGGTATTCCCACGGGTGTCGCCTTACCATGGCCCGAGACCATTTGCGCCTTTTGGCTCACGTATATGATAGTGTCGCTAGCATCCATATGACAGAGAACCTAGGCCGACATGGCTAGTGGTGAACCCAAAGTGGCACCAACCTATGGGGACAGGCATACATGAATCACATCGAGCATGTCGGTCAGCAGCTTGTGAATGCGGGCTGTAGCACTAGGCTAACAGGACTCCGGGAACCCGGGCTGTAGCAGGCTAGGCAGGACTCCGGATGTCACCGCGTGACATTTCCCTGGAGTGACAGACACAGGAACAAAGTGAAACACATGCCGGCCAGTCAAGTGTCCTGAGCAGTAGTGCTAGGCTAGCAGGACTCCGGTGAACCGGGCTGTACCGGACTACTATGGCTCATGGAAGCACTAGACTACATTTCCCCATAAGAGAGGCTACCAAGGATAAACAACTAGATTGTCGGATCCCACACATACCAAGCATTTCAATCATACACACAATATGCTTGATATGTGTAAATACAACATGGCATCACAACATAACTCTACGACTCAAGTATTTATTCATTAGGCTCCGAGGAGCGAGATATTACAAACATGGGTCTCATGACCCAACAATCATAGCATACAAATCAAAGCACATACGGAAGCTCAACATGTCTGAGTACAGACATCTACAAATGAAAAAGGCTGAGAAGCCTGACTATCTACAAGACCCTGCCGCGGGCACAAGATCGTAGCTGAGGTAATAAGCTAAACGTCGAAGTCCACAAGGAACTACTAGCGAGACTGACGTCTTTCTGCAAAACATCAATTTAGCAAACGTGACTACAAATGTACCCAGCAAGACTTACATCAGAACTAACTACATATGCATCGGTATTAACATGGGGGGTGGTGTTTAACTGCAGCAAGCCAGCTTTGACTTAGTGGCTAACCTGAACTATGACAGAAAGCAACTCTTTTAGGGTGGCGCACATGAGTCCACATATTCACCATTCAATACCCCACTATGGATCCGCTCCCGTCTCCCTACGAGAAGGCCATCCATAGCACTCACACTTATCTTGCGAGTTTTAGAGTATCCACTTCAAGTTATCTATGAACTGTGCAGGTAACCCAGAAGTCCTTTACCGCGGACACGGCTATTCGAATAGATCATTTATAACCCTGCAGGGGTGTACTTCTTCACACACGCTCTTGCCACTTACCACCATGTACACGTCGTGTATCTCGGCAACCTTCAAGCGGAAGCCTAGCGAGGGAGTCGGCCACGACCTGACTAACCACACAAGTCTATAGTCCAGGTTTATCGCCTATTCAGGTTCCATCCACGAGGAGATCCGGCCAGAGTTTCTCTCACAGCCCCAAACGATGTGTGCAGGTGTCAGGACCCCGATTCCATGTCACATCGATATAGCCGGTAACACCTCATATCACATTGCGGCCTCACGCACGGTATCCCCACGGGTGTCGCTTTACCTTGGCCAGGGACCGTTTGCGCCTTATGGCTCACGTATATGATAGTGTCGCTAGCATCCATATGACAGAGAACCCGGGCCGACATGGCTAGTCGTGAACCCAAAGCGGCACAGACCTATGGAGACAGGCATACATGAATATCATCGAGCATGTCGGTCAACAGCGTGTGAATCCGGGCTGTAGCACTAGGCTAACAGGACTCCGGGGAACCCAGGCTGTGACAGGCTAGGCAGGACTCCGGATGTCACCGCGTGACATTTCCCTGAAGGGACAGACATAGGAACGAAGTGAAACACATGCCGGCCAGTCAAGTGTCCAGAGCAGTAGTGCTGGGCTAGCAGGACTCCGGTGAATCGGGCTGTAGCGGACTATTATGGCTCGAGGAGCACTAGACTACATTTCCCCATAAGAGAGGCTACCAAGGATAAACAACTAGATTGTCGGATCCCACACATACCAAGCATTTCAATCATACACACAATATGCTCGATATGTGCAAATACAACATGGCATCACAACAAAACTCTACAACTCAAGTACTTTATTTAAAGGCTCCAGAGAGCCACACATAACATGTTCATATAGGTAGGGGTCACATGACCCTACACTCAAGTCATACAAGCATACAAGCACATGCGGAAGCAAATAGTCTGAGTACAGACACTAGAAAGATAGAAGGCTTGTCGAAGCCTGTCTATCTACATAGGGCCCTCCATGGCCAGGATCACCACCTGGGTGGCAAGTTACTCATCGACGTCGAGATCTACATAAAACCCATTGGAGGAGGCGGTGTTGTCGTCTGAAAACAGTAATTAAAGCAACATGAGTACAAAGGTACTTGGCAAGTCTAAAAACAGAACCTACTATACATGCTCATTCTCAAGAAGGTGGTGGAGTTATTTCAGCAAGCCATCTTTGACTCTTGGCTGAGGTATCCTACGAGACACCACTAGTAAAATAGTTTCCGCACACGAGTCCACTAATCACCAACACAATAATCCACCGGGGATCCTTCCTCGCCATCCTACGAGAGGGCCATCCTCGATACTCACACTTATCTTTAGTCTTTTAGTAGTAACCATTAACTTGTCCATGAACTATATAGGCAACCAAGTAGTCCTTTACCGCGGACGTGGCTATTCGAATAGATGATGTTAACCCTGCAGGGGTGTACTTCTTCATACACGCTCTCACCACTTATCGTCGTTTAGACGACATGTACTGGGCAACCTTCAAGCGGAAGCCCAACGAGGGTGTCGACCATGGCCTACCTAAACACTCATGTCTCTAGTCCAGGTTTATCACCTATCCAGGTTCCATCTGCAGGGAGTCCGGCCGAGG
Source organism: Triticum urartu (assembly GCF_003073215.2). Lineage (NCBI taxonomy): Eukaryota > Viridiplantae > Streptophyta > Magnoliopsida > Poales > Poaceae > Triticum > Triticum urartu. Next base: position 342,445,317 of record NC_053028.1, read on the forward strand.
TTTCCACATACGGCCCCGAATGATGTGAACAGGGTTCCCGAGACACCAAACAGGTGACTCGGTACACCATGCCACGGTGTATCTACCACATCATAGCCCACCCCTAGGGTCAGCGCTACGCACGGCTGCCAACACATAACCTACAAACACCAGAAACTAGTTGCTACTCCTGGACAGAGTACTAGGGTGATTAAGAAGCCGAGATGGTCAATTAAGGATCCCAATGCATGGTAGTAACTGAATCTTAAATCACACATACAGATCTCAGTTCTTAGGGACGGCCTTAATGAAACAACCCACCATGTACTCCTACATGGCCTCTCATCGATACCTTTACCAAATCATCTTCAACACATCCCTCACATTACCAACATAATCATTTCACTCTAGCCCATCACCCAGATGAACCAGACCTGACACAACTCTAAGCATAGCAGGCATAGCAAGGTAGAAACACATACATGGCTCAATCAACTCCTACACATGCTAATGGGTTTTATCTAGTTACTATGTCAATGACAGGTCATGCAGAGGATAAGGGTTCAACTACCGCAGCACACAGCAGTTTGAAACGTTGTTGTCTTAATGCAGTAAGTGAGAGCAGAAGCGAGAACATGGGATTGTATCGATATGATCAATGGGGCTGCTTGCCTGATGGAGTAGTAGTAGGGTATTGCCCTTCAGTTGGATACTCGGAGATATCCTCGGAGGCAGAAACTATCACGAAAGACACCACGGAATATAATCAACACATGGCAATATGCAACAATATGATGCATGCTATGACATGGCAAAATGAGGTGTCCTGCCTAATGCAATGTGAAACAAGATGAAATGGGTCCATTTGAATCAAAGATTCAAATGGAAGCATATGTTCTTATGCATTATAAGTGTATTAGCTTGTTTCACCTAAACAGCCAGGTTAAAGTGTTTTGTCATGCATGAAACCATTACATATGGAAATATTGAATTTTTCTGATCATTTTTCATCTATAATTTGTTTGATTTGGAGCTATGGTTGATTTTCTACGATTTTTAGAAGTTTTGGCTATTTTCTGGAATTTCCTATATAAGAATAAATCCAGAAAATAAATAACTGCGTCAGCACTGCGTCACTGTGACGTCAGCGGGTCAAAGGCGCCAGCCCAGGTCAAACCTGACTGGTGGGCCCCATCTGTCAGTGTCTCAGCTAACTAACAGAGTTAGTTAGTGTTTAGTTAGCACTAAAGTAGGTTAGTTAGGCCCTGGGCCCACATATCAATGAGAGAGAGAGTTAGTTAACGAGGTCATTAACCTCTAACAAAGTGATTAGCTCTAATTAAAAACTAATCTAATTTAGTTAGGAGCCGGCCCCACATATCAGTGACTCGGGCGGGGTCAAACTGGGGTCAAACCCCTGGTCAGCAGGGTCAATCCCGCCGGCGTTGAGTCACCGGCGAGGCCGAGACAGCGGAGAGCATCGGAAACGCTGCTCCGGCCACGGTTCAATGCGCGGGTGGGTGCTACGGATAGCTGGCGATGTGCCACATCCAACGGTGGCATTGGTTGGTGCTGGGGTGGCCGGGAAGGACGACGACGTCGAGCCGGGCGGCGGCCGGAGCTCGGCCGTAGGAGGTTTTGCTGCTGCAGCGAGCTAGCGAAAAAACAGACGCACTAGCGAGGCGCTACGAGGTGCGGTGAGTGTGTTAGGCACCCGCGCCTGACCAAATGGTCACCGGAGTGACGCCGGCGTCGAGCTCGCGCGGCGGCAGGTGCGGGTGAGCTACGTGCAGTCGCTACGCGGCTCGAGAGAGGGAACGGAGAGGGTGGGGAGGTAGCTAGGCTCACGGCGGTTGCGACGGAGTTGACGGCGAGGTCGGGGATGGCCTGCTGTGACGGTGACGGCAAAGGGGGATCTCCGGCCGTGGCGGAGTCGGGCGAGGTCGATGTGGTGGCTTCGGGGCACCCGAGCGCTCGGGGCTCGGCCTGCTCGATGGAGAGGAGGGTGGCGGAGCTCATGGACATGGTAGGGCGGCGCAGAGACGACGGTGGCTACGGCTACGGTGGCGGGATGGCGGCGGCTGCGTCGGCCATGGCGTCGGGGGAGCGAGGGAGAGAGGCAGGGGGAGAGTGGACGTGTCCAGGGGTCGGGGGCGCGACGTGGAGGTCGTACAGCCCGTCCAGCGATGAAGCGACAAGCAGGAGGTGGCGCACGGTGGTGCGCGCGCGTCGGGCACACGCCCGTCCTCCTGGCAAGGAGGAAGACGACAGGGGAGGGGGCAGGTGGGCTGGGCCGGCCACTTGGGCCGCCAGGTGGCTGCACAGGTGAGGCAAGCCCAGGTAAGTTATAACCCTTTCTTTTTCTGTTTTTATTTATTTTCTATTATTTCTATAACTTTAGGGCTTTATTAAAAATGCCAGGGCATTTCCAAAAATCATAAAATTAATCATGGCTACTGCTTAGAATATATCCAACAGTAAACATTTTAGTTTATGATTATTTGAGCATTCAAAATATTTTATAGCATTTAAATGCCCAAATACAAATACTATATGAATTAATCCATTGACCTTAAGATGTCTTAGAAAAATGTTCACCATTTTTGTCAAAGGTGTTAACCCAAAACAAAAAGGGTGGGCTTTTTAGAAGGGCATTTCAGGTTCATTGAAAAGTTTTTTTAGTAAACCCTAGTTGTTCCAGGGGGTGCTGGGGGTTCTATCATTCCCATTTCATCTTTCTGGGAAAAGTAAACATGATGCAATCACTCTAATGCATGAACTAGCTAGGGTGTGACAACTCACCCCCACTCAAAAGAATCTCGTCCCGATATTTAGGATCTGTTGGGAAGATGGTGGGGTACTCGAGTCGAAGACGGTCCTCCCTTTCCCAAGTGGATTCCTTTTCGGAATGGTGTGACCATTGAACCTTGAGAAACTTGATGTTATGTCGTCGAGTGGTACGCTCGGCTTCATCAAGGATACGAACAGGATATTCCCGATATGACAAATTATCTTGTAGATCAAGCGTTTCATGGTCCACTCCACGGATAGGATCCGCGAAGCAACGCCTGAGTTGAGAAACGTGGAAGACATCGTGGACTCTGGAAAGATGCAGAGGTAGTTCCAATTGGTAGGAAACTTCTCGTTTGGCAAGAATGCGAAAGGTTCCAATGTAACCAGGAGCCAATTTTCCTTTGATACTGAAATGATGGGTTCCCTTTAATGGAGTAACCCTAAGGTAAGCCTTCTCGCCGACTTCAAAAGTCATGAGCTTATGTTTACGATCATATTGGCTCTTTTGACGAGATTGGGCTGTTTTAAATTTTTCACGAATAACGCGAACCTGCTCTTGTGCTTCCTGAATCATATCTGGGCCAAAGAGTTGTCTTTCCCCGGTGTCTGACCAGTTAAGAGGCGTTCGACATTTTCATCCGTAGAGAACTTCAAAAGGAGCTTTGCCCAAGCTAGCTTGATAACTATTGTTATAAGCAAACTCCGCGAATGGAAGGCATTTCTCCCAATCCATTCTGAATGAGATGACAGAGGCTCGGAGCATATCCTCCAGAATTTGATTGACTCGCTCTACTTGACCACTTGATTGGGGGTGGAAGGCGGTGCTAAAAGAGAGACGAGTTCCCATAGCATTTTGGAAACTTTCCCAAAATCGAGAGGTGAAGAGACTCCCACGTCTGAGTTAATTTCCAATGGAACACCATGAAGAGACACTATTCAGGAGAGGTATAAGTTAGCTAGCTGGCTAGCAGTTATACTCTCACGAATAGGTAGAAAGTGGGCCACATTGGAAAGACGATCGATCACGACGAAGATGGCATTATTCCCTCTCTTTGTCCTTGGAAACCCAGTAATTAAATCCATACTAATTTTATCCCATTTCCACTCAGGAATAGCCAAAGGTTGAAGGGTGCCAGCAGGCCGTTGATGCTCTGCTTTAACATGACGACAGATGTCGCAACTAGCAATGTATTGAGCAATTTCTCTCTTCATCCTAGTCCACCAAAACCTCTGGCGTAGGTCTTGATACATTTTAGTACTACCGGGATGAATGGTGATAGGGGATTCATGAGCTTCCTTAAGAATCAACTAACGTAGATGTTGTTTCTTGGGAACCACCAAGCGGTTCTCGAAGAAGACAACACCTCGCTCATCCATGGAAAAACACTTAGCAACTCCGCTAGCGATGTTTTCCTTGATCCGAGATATCCCCTTGTCATACCGCTGGGCGGTTATGATCTGATCCATAAGGGTCGGTTTCGCCACCAGGGTGGATAGGAATCATTGAGGAACAATGTGAAGGTTAAGCTTATGAAATTCCTCGTGGAGAAGTGGTTGACTTTGTTGTATCATCTGGTTGTTACAATAAGATTTACGACATAGCGCATCATCCATGATATTGACTTTGCCCGGGGTGTAAGTTATTCCTAAGTCGTAATCCGAGATCAACTCGACCCAACGTCTTTGCCTAAGATTCAAATCCGGTTGGGTGAAGATATATTTCAAACTTTGGTGATCGGTGAAGATCTCGCAACGATTATCGAGAAGGTAATGTCGCCAAGTTTTAAGTGCATGGACTACCGCTGCAAGCTCTAGATCATGAGTGGGATAGTTTTCCTCACGTGGATGTAATTGCTGTGAGGCATAGGCAATTACCTGACGATCTTGCATGAGTATGTAACCTAGTCCTTGTCGCGAGGCGTCGCAATAGATAATAAAGTCCTTGGAGAAATCTGGTGGTACCAGTACGGGAGCAGATGTCAGGTGTCTTTTCAGTTCCTGAAAGCTGAACTCGCACTATGGGGTCCACTCGAACCTTTTATCTTTCTTAAGGAGTTCTGTTAGAGGTTTAGAAACCTAGGAGAAATTCTTGACGAAGCGGCGACAATAGCTCGCTAGGCCAAGGAAGCTCTGAACTTGCTTGACCGTTTTAGGTTGAGTCCAATCAAGGACGGCTTGAACTCGCTCGGGATTGACAGTAATACCCTTACCAGAGATTACATGGCCTAGATAGGTCACTTCTGGCAACCAAAATTCACACTTGGAGAATTTGCATAAAGGTGATGCTCTCGAAGTTGCATCAATACCAGCCTTAGATGTTCGGCATGTTCCTCCTCACTCTTGGAGTAGATGAGTATATCATCGAGGTATACTACGGAGAATTTATCCAAATACTCCATGAAGACCGAGTTCATTAACGGAGAAAAGGTGGCTGGGGCATTGGTTAAACCGAAGGACATGACGGTGTACTCGTATTGGCCATAACGGGTAACAAAGGCCATTTTGGGAATGTCCCCGTTTCTGATTTTGATTTGATGGTAGCCCAACCTCAAATCCATCTTGGAAAAGACTGAGGATCCAGCGAGCTGGTCATACAGATCGTTGATCCTGGGAAGCGGATACTTGTTCTTGATGGTGACCAAGTTGACAGGTCGATAATCTACAACCATCCAATCTGTTCCATCCTTCTTCTTGACGAAGAGGACGGGACAAGCCCAAGGAGAGGAACTAGGACGGATGAAACCCTTTTTCAAGGATTCATCGAGTTGGTTCTTAAGCTCGGCTAGTTCTAAGGGTGCCATCTAAAAGCACAGAATAATGCAAAGGCATTAGAATTTTCTAGGGGAGATCGGACAGCATAACGGCTGTAAATGCTCAGAAAAAAGATTTGAGACATCCACAACAGTTTGCAATACCACTCAACAACATCATATCAAGGTTCTGGTTCAACTGACAACATACTAAAAGTAGTAGAAACTGTACTGAGGCTTGTAACAACAATCCTATAAGCTACTATGGATTAGTAACACATGAACCTGATAGAAGAAGAGAGCCTAGTCCTTAACCCACGTAGAATGAGAAGAGAATGACTCAGATCAGAGGTCATAAGGTAAAGGAGTAAAAGAGCCTTACGTTCCCTCCCACAATCAATTCCACTACATATAACTAAAGCATTTCTAGACTCGACATCGACCAGTTTGGCTCAACGAACCTACAGACAGTCCGGCTCTGATGCCAACGCTGTCAGGACCCCGATTCCAAGTCACATCGATCTAGCCAGTAACACCTCATATCACATTGCGGCCTCACGCACGGTATCCCCACGGGTGTCGCCTTACCATGGCCCGGGACCGTTTGCGCCTTTTGGCTCACGTATATGATAGTGTCGCTAGCATCCATATGACAGAGAACCCGGGCCGACATGGCTAGTCGTGAACCCAAAGCGGCACAGACCTATGGAGCATACAAGAATCACATCGAGCATGTCGATCAACTGCGTGTGAATCCGGGCTGTAGCACTGGGCTAACAGGACTCCGGGGAACCCGGGCTGTAGCAGTCTAGGCAGGACTCCGGATGCCACCGTGTGACATTTCCCCGAAGGGACAGACATAGGAACTAAGTGAAACACATGCCGGCCAGTCAAGTGTCCTGAGCAGTAGTGCTGGGCTAGCAGGACTCCGGTGAACCAGGCTGTAGCGGACTACTATGGCTCGAGGAGCACTAGACTACATTTCCCCATAAGAGGCTGCCAAGGATAAACAACTAGATTGTCGGATCCCACACATACCAAGCATTTCAATCATACACACAATATGCTCGATATGTGCAAATACAACATGGCATCACAACACAACTCTACAACTCAAGTACTTTATTTAAAGGCTCCAGAGAGCCATACACAACATGTTCATACAGGTAGGGGTCACATGACCCGACACTCAAGTCATACAAGCATACAAGCACATGCGGAAGCAAATAGTATGAGTATAGACAGTAGAAAGAAAGAAGGCTTGTCGAAGCCTGTCTATCTACATAGGGCCCTCCATGGCCAGGATCACCACCTGAGTGGCAAGTTACTCATCGACGTCGAGATCTACATAAAACCCATCAGAGGGGGCAGTGTTGTCGTTTGAAAACAGTAATTAAAGCAACATGAGTACAAAGGTACTCAGCAAGTCTTACAACAGAACCTACTATACATGCTCATTCTCAAGAAGGTGGTGGAGTTATTGCAGCAAGCCAGCTTTGAATCTTGGCTAAGCTATCCTACGAGACACCACTAGTAATATAGTTTTCGCACACGAGTCTACTAATCACCAACACAATACTCCATCGGGGATCCTCCCTCGTCATCCTACGAGAGGGCCATCCTCGGTACTCACACTTATCTTGAGTCTTTTAGTAGTAACCATTAACTTGTCTATGAACTGTATTGGCAACCAAGTAGTCCTTTACCACGGACGCGGCTATTTGAATAGATGATGTTAACCCTGCAGGGGTGTACTTCGTCATACACGCTCTCACCACTTACCGTCGTTTACACGACATGTACTCGGCAACCTTCAAGCGGAAACCCAACGAGGGTGTCGACCACGGCCTACCTAAACACTCAAGTCTCTAGTCCAGGTTTATCACCAATCCAGGTTCCATCTGCAGGGAGTCCGACCGAGGTTTCCACATACGGCCCCGAACGATGTGAACAGGGTTCCCGAGACACCAAATGGGTGACTCGGTACAACGTGCCACGGTGTATCTACCGCATCATAGCCCACCCCTAGGGTCAGCGCTACGCACGGCCGCCAACACATAACCAACAAACACCAGAAACTAGTTGCAACTCCTGGACAGAGTACTAGGGTGATTAAGAAGCCGAGAGGGTCAATTTAGGATCCCAACGCATGGTAGTAACTGAATCTTAAATCACACATACAGATCTCAGTTCTTAGGATGACCTCAATGAAACAACCCACCATGTACTCCTACATGGCCTCTCATCGATACCTTTACCAAATCATGTTCAACACATCCCTCACATACTTGGGGCTTCGCCAAAATTTAAAATTGTAGACTTCTATGGCTAAGTGAGAGTGATAAAGCCTTATAGTCTGATTTCCTGGTTCATTGTGCTGAACACTGTCGGTGTTTTGGGAACGGGGGTCCCCAGACTTGCCAGCCTGCGGCCCGCGGCGTAGCTGAGCCAGCAGGCCGTATGGCTCATCCTCACCAACAAAGCACCCAAGACCCTCGTGAGGGGCCAAGCCTCGCGAGGCGGACGACGCAAGACCTCCTCTGGAGTGGCCTAGTCAGGCAGGCTCACAAGGAATGGAGATATCAAGGCAAGGAGAACCTCACGAGGTTCTCGTGACGTGAGCCATGACGATCGACACCAGGCGGGCGCCAGCGCGCACAGCGTCCTTGTTTCCTCTTTGGTGAAATGGGGGCAAGCGTAGCCGCGGAGTACCAAGGCATCAGGCAAAGGTTGCCATTTCGGTGCAACAAGACCAAGACCATGGACTGCAAGACAGAGGTCACCATGGAGCCCAGAACAATGTCACCACCAGAACTTTGTGCAGGCGAAGACTACTTTTGTCAGGATCGCTTGTACTAACTGTCCCCCTTCAAATTAGCCCGCCATTGTTGGCTCCCTTCCCGCTCGATATTTGGGAAGAGGACCAGGGCCTCTATAAATTGGACTAGCCACCACAGTAGAGGGGACGATCTGATCTGAGCTTGAGAGAGACCACCCCCACACACACGAGCTCGCCTCACCCTCGAGAGGTCGTTCTTCCCTTCTATTGTTCATCATCAGCCCAAGAGGCAATCCACCACCACCACACTGGAGTAAGGTATTACACCACAATGGTGGCCCGAACCAGTATAAACCCTTTGTCCTTCTGTGTTGTGAGTTCGTCGAGTTCGTCCGCAAGATCCTAGCGAGCTAGAGCGTAGATCGGTTGGAGGAAAAGACTTCGTGCACACCCCAGTGTTCGAAACTTAAGGGTTTGCCAGGACCCCATACCCCGACATTTGGCGCGCTAGGTAGGGGTGCGCTGGAGCTTTTCTCCATCAACCAGCGCCCCGTACCGCCGCACCGCGCTCCGATGGCAGGTACCTCGCCACTGACCTCCTCGGCTGGCGCCAGCAGCAGGGAGTCTGGGTACCGAGCCCTGGCCCCCGCTCTCTGGCAGGTGCAGTGGCCGGTCAAGTACAGGCCGGAGATGCCGCTGCGTTACAATGGCGTGGCAGACTCGGCGCTCTTCCTGCTAGCGTACGAGGAGGCCGTCCTCGAAGTCACGCGCCTGGCTGCTCGGCCTCCCATGATCCATGGTGACGTCCTGGGGGAACTCCGCGACCTCTTCACTCTGCACTACGCGGCACCGGCACACCACGCAGTCGCGGCCTGCTAGGCGGCTCCCAAGAACCTCCTTCAGATCGCCACGTCAAGCCTTTCTTCCGCCAGATTGGGGCCACCTGCAAGCGCCCGGGGGCTCCGCCGGGTTGGGCCGCGCCGGAAGCCGACCTCACCTTCGACTCGGAAGACCACCCCGGTCCACCACCGGCTCAGGGATGCTTCCGATGCTCTGCACGCGCACCATCTGCAACATGGCCGTCATGAAGACCCTCATCAACGGCGGCGCCGGTCTCAACCTGCTCTCCGTGGAAGCCTTCAGCCTTCTTCATGTGCCGCTCGAACGGCTCGGCCTCAGCAAGCCCTTCACAGGAGTGGGCGGTGGAGCTGCTCACCCCTTGGGGCAGATCCGCCTCCCTGTCACCTTTGGCATGCGGGGTAACTATTGCACAAAGCTGGTGGACTTTGACATCGCCCGCATCGGTCTCCCGTACAATGCCATCCTCGGGTACCCGACCCTCGCTCAGTTCATGGCGGCAACTCACCCGGCCTACAACCTCTTGAAAATGCCAAGGTGCGAAGGCATCCTGACCATCCAAGGGGACGCTATGGAGGCCGTGATGGCGCTCAGGCTCGCCTTCAAGACCGCGGCAGCATCGCAGCAGGCCGGCGCCGGTGCGCCGGGGGCCAAGGAGGCCGCGCCCACCAAGAAAAAGCAGTTGTTCACCCAAGACAAGGCAGAGACCAAGCAGGTGTCGATCAATGAGGACGGGTCTTCAGGAGCCACCTTCACCATAGGAACTGGCCTTAACCCGGGGCAAGAAGAAGCTTTGGTGAGGTTCTTGCGCGCGAGAAAGGAGATATTCGCGTGGGAGCCCAATCAACTGGTAGGGGTCCCGAGAGAGGTAATCTAGCATCATCTAAAGGTGTGCCCCAACATACGCCCCGTGAAGCACCGGGCAAGATGGCAGTCCACTGAGATGCATGCCTTCATTGTCCAAGAGACTCGCAAGCTGGAGGCGGCCGGTACAATCCGGGAAGTTCGATACCCCGAATGGCTGGCGATCCCCATTGTGGTGCCGAAGAAAGGCGGGAAGGAACGGATGTGCGTCGACTTCAGCAACCTAAACAAAGCCTGCCCCCAAGACCCGTTCCCCCTTCCACGCATCGATCAAATCGTCGACTCCACCGCCGAGTGCGACTTGCTATATTTCTTAGATGCGTTCTCTGGATACCGTTAGATCAAGATGGCGGTGGAGGATGTGGAGAAGACGGCCTTCTTGACACCATGTGGGGTGTACTGCTACACCTGCATGCCTTTCGGCCTTTGCAATGCGGGCGCAACCTTTCAGCGGCTGATGCAGATCGGCTTGGGGCGACACCTCGGCGGGAACACAGAGGCCTAAGTTGATGATATAGTGGTCAAATCTCGCGAGGCGAGGACATTGATTCAAGACTTGGAGGAGACCTTCGAGAGCTTGCACAAAGTGAATTTGAGGCTTAACCTGGAAAAGTGTGTGTTTGGCATCCATCTGGCAAGTTTCTAGGGTTTCTCGTATCACATAGAGAGATCGACGCGAACCCGGAAAAGATCAAGGCCATCGAAGACATGAGCCCACCATGGACCCTCAAGGAGATGTAAAAACTGGCAGGACGGGTGACCGCGTTAGGGCGTTTCATCTCTAAGCTACGCGAGCACGCCTTGCCCTTCCTTAAGCTCATGAAGAACAAAGGCCCCTTCGAGTGGACCCCGGAGGCCGACCAGGCCTTCCGAGACCTCAAGAAATACCTCACCAGCCCCCCGGTGATGGTGGCACCACGACCTCTCAAGCCTTTATTGCTCTACCCTTGTCTTGAAGCTAACCCATGCCGTAGAAGCTCCTGCTCGCACTTTTGGTGGCCTCGCGCAAGCTGCGGCACTACTTCTAGGGGCACCCCATCAAGGTCGTCTCGTCTTACCCGTTGGAGAGGATACTCAGGAGCCCAAACTCAGCCGGAAGGGTCCCTGAATGGAACATCATGCTGCAAGCATTTCAGCTGGGGTTTAGCACCACCAGGGTCATCAAGGGAGCCACGCTCGCCGATTTTGTGGCAGAATGGACAGATGCCCTGGCTCTTGAGGAAGGTGAAGATAGGTTCACCTCCCCGGGAAGCGAGGCGCCAGACGGCTGGGTCATGTATTTTGATGGCGCCTTTGCGCACCAGGGCGCGGGGGCTGGAGCAGTGATCATCTCGCCCACTGAGGACAAGCTTTGCTACGCCGTGCAACTCTGCTTTCAGCACGGCGAGAAGGTCTCCAACAATATCATAGAATACGAGGGCCTCATAGCCGGCCTGAAGGCTGTGGCGGCTATGGGGGTGAGGCGCCTTACCGTCAAGGGTGACTCGCAGCTCCTCGTCAACTTCTCCAACAAAGTGTATGAGCCAAAGGACGAGCACATGGAGGCCTACGTTGCTAAGGTGCGGAAAATGGAAAAGCAGTTCGCAGGCTTGGAGCTGCACCACGTGCCTCGGGGCACCAACAAGGAAGCCGATGACATCGCCAAGAGAGCATCCAAGCGGCAACCGCAAGAGCTCGGCGTCTTCGAAGAGCGACTCTTCAAGCCGTCAGCTACGCCACCTCTTTCGAGCATGACTCAGCCTCGGGAGGAGCTCCCTCAGCCCCCGGCCTCGGGAGCCCCAGATTGCGGCCCAACCTTAGGAGCTCGGCTGCTCTTGGTGCTCGAGCCCCGGGAGGAGTGCTGGACCAAGGAGTTCAGGGAGTACCTAATGCACGGGACATTGCCGAAGAGACAAGAGGACGCAGAGCGCGTCTCCTGGTAGGCCACGACATACTGCATTCAAGACGGCGAGTTGTACAGGAAACGACCGAACGACGTCATGCTGTGCTGCATCTCCAGTGATCAAGGGAGGGAGCCGCTGACTGACATACACGGCGGGGACTGTGGGCATCACTCGTCATCATGGACCCTCATCGGCAAGGCTTTCCGCAATGGATTCTATTGGCCTACATCACTCAACGATGTAGCTGAGCTGGTGAAGTCCTGCGAAGCTTGCCAATTACACGCCAAGCAAATCCATCAGCCTGCTCAGGGCCTCCAAACCATCCTGCTTACATGGCCGTTCGCGGTCTAGGAGCTGGACATCCTAGGACCATTCTCGCGGGCACCAGGGGGCTACCGCTATCTCTACGTCGCCATCGACAAGTTCACTAAGTGGGCAGAGGTGGAAGCCGTCCGAACCATTCCAGCCGGCTCTGCTGTCAAGTTCATCAAGGGCCTCGTGAGCCGCTTCGGGGTCCCCAACTGCATTATCACAGATAATGGCTCACGGTTCACTAGTAACCTCTTTAAAACCTACTGTGCTAACCTTGGAACGCAGATCTGCTATGCTTCGGTAGCCCACCTCAGGAGCAATGGTCAGGCCAAGTCCGCCAACGCTGAGGTCCTGAGGGGCCTCAAGACCAGGACCTTCAAGAAGAAGCTGGAGGCCTGCGGCAGGGGCTGGCATGACGAGCTCCAGTCCATGCTGTGGTCCATCTGCACCACCGCTACCAAGCCAATGGGCGAGACTCCGTTCTTCCTCGTCTACGGAGTTGAAGCAGTCCTCCCTCACGAGGTCAGGCATCGCCCGCGGGGGTCCTGGGGTTTGACGAAACGCAGCAGGACGCCGTGCGGGGGATGGATCTTGTGCTGGGGGAGGAACGACATCGTGAAGCTGCATTAAGGGCGGCAAGGTACCAGCAATTGTTGCGGTGCTACCACTGTCGCAACATTCACTACAGGACGCTCGATACGGGTGACCTGGTCCGTAGGCGGGTCCTCTCCAGGGAATGCTTGCACAATCTCTCGCACATGTGGGAGGGCCCGTTCAGGGTCGTTCACATTGCCAGGCCTGGCGCCATGCGCTTGGAGACGCAAGAGGGGACACCCATCCAAAACGCCTGGAACATCCAGCACCTTCGGAAGTTCTACCCATGAAGGAAGGCCCAGAGCCTGAGAAGCAAGGCCAAGTCCCTATGAAGCAAGGCCCAGTGCCTGTGAAGAATCGCCGCCCGTGACACTCTCACATAATAATGAGTTGGGGCTGTACATGCCCCGGAGTCTCAGGACCGCCGGCCTTAGGCCCTGGGGCTCCCTCCCACGCCTAGTGGACAGCACTCAGCTCTGCGCTGGTGATAAGACTCGAAGACTAGATTAGGTGCCTGACGCGGCTTTTCATTTGCTTTCCGTAGTTCGCTTGCCTTTCCTTAATCGAGTTTGCCTTTCGCGTTCCTTGCTGATTTGGTTCCTTCGCCATTTTCCCCGTTTTTCGGCTCTGGTTTACCCATGATCTCTCTCTCGCATACCTCGCGAGGGGGCTAGGCAGGTGCCCTCGCGAGCTTTTCCTTCTCTCTGCCTTCTCGCGAGTCACCCTCGTTCAAGCCTGGAAGTTCGCGCAACTCTCATAAATCCGTGCCCCCGGGTACCGCGATGCAAAGCGCCAAGTCAAGGTTCGGGTGAACGGCAAAATCCTCTAGCACACCCCTAACAAATTCTTGCAGTTCCTGAGCAAACGCAGATATCTCGCGAAGGAAGGAGCATCCCAAACACGCCAGGTTAGGTTATCTCTGCGCAAAATAACAGCATGGCATGGGAATAACATGCACATTGCATTAACCAAGAACCATAGTTCGATACACGCCCCTCTGGGCTCATACTGGTTCATTCTCTGGTGTAGGGAAAGAAAGGAAAAAACCAAGCAAAGCGGCGTTTCAACAATCTGCGGGGGCAAGCCCTTAGTGACGCCCAAGCCTAGCCAGACCCCTCCTCATGCTTCACGGAGGCACGGCTACAAGATGACCCGCTGCCTCCTTCGAAGCGAGCACAGCGACTGATCGTAGCCACTGCTACCGGAGCTGTCGCAGGAGGGAGAGCCGCCGTAGCTGGAGGAGATGCGGTCGCCGCTGAGGGTAGGCTCGCCCGCACCCTCGTCATGACCATCGCCAAGGCCGAGCACCTCCTCGCCATCGTTCGTCTCCGGGCAGCATCCGGCGCGGCAACCATCTTCCCCGAACACCCTCACGAAGAGGGTTGACCCGCCGTCATACTTGAAGTGGAGCGTGCACCGCCTGCCCAAGCCGCGCGCGCGGGCGAATGTCTACCAGCCGCGGGCTAGGGCTATGTTGCCCGCGGAAGAACTCTCGATCACGACCCAGGAGGCCTTGCTGCAGCAACCATCCTCCTGCAACTAGAGCGCCCCTGGACTAGGGGCCGGCAGCTCGGTGACAAAGAAGTGTGGAAGCTGGAGCCAGTTGCCGGCCGGGTTTTCTGACCAAACAACGAACTCCGGCGACGCCTCCGCTGAATGGAAGCATGGGCGGCGAGGCCTTGCCACCATCGCCCACCTCCCCCCGTCTACTGGACCGCCACGGTTGGGACGGCCCCCTCCGAGTGCCGTGGCGCCGCCTCGACGGTGGACCACGGCGGGGGTCGCAGCGTGCTTGCGTGGGCAGCCGTGACCGTGCTTGGGCACAGGGGAACCAGGGCCCTCGTGAGGGGCCTTACCCTTCTCGGCAGCAGAGAACTTCCTTTGAGGCGCTATCGGAGGCACTGCAAGCAATGGAGCAAGAAGGAGGAAGCAAGCAAGGAAGATATGGGCAACAGTGGCTCCGCCCCCCTCCCCATTAATAGCAAGCGAAGGCCAACCGGCGTCCCCCACGATCGCAGGTAATGATGGTTTCCCTTGCATGTCGCAAGGACTTGTCAAGTCTTGCACTCGTCAAGGCAGCGTGGGGAAGCGGAGACGCCCACGTCCAATCAACCGCTACTCGTCAACCGAGGCCGCAGGCTCTTGGGGCCCGCGGTGCTTCGGGATTGACCCTTGGCCTCGCCGCGAAGCCAAGCCCGCGTGCACCATGGGCCCAAGAGCTACTGTCGGCATTCTGGGAACGGGGGTCCCCAGACTTGCCTACCTGCGGCCTGCGGCATGGCTGAGCCAACAGGCCGTACGGCCCATCCTCACCAACAAAGCACCCAAGACCCTCGCGAGGGGCCAAGCCTCGCGAGGCGGACGATGCAAGACCTCCTCTGGAGTGCCCTAGTCAGGCAGGCTCACGAGGATCAGAGATATCAAGGCGAGGCGAACCTCACGAGGTTCTCGTGACGTGAGCCGTGACGATCGACACCAGGCGGGCGCCAGCGTGCACAGCGTCCTTGTTTCCTCTTTGGTGCAAGGGGGGCAAGCGCAGCTACGGAGTACCAAGGCCTCGGGCAAAGGTTGCGATTTCGGTGCAACAAGACCAAGACCATGGACTGCAAGACGGAGGTCACCGTGGAGCCCAGAACAGCATCACCACCAGAACTTTGTGCAGGCGAAGACTACTTTTGTCAGGATAGCTTGTACTAGCTGTCCCCCTTCAAATTAGCCCGCCATTGTTGGCTCCCTTCCCGCTCGATATTTGGGAAGAGGACCAGGGCCTCTATAAATAGGACTAACCACCACAGTAGAGGGGACGATCTGATCTGAGCTTGAGAGAGACCACCCCCACACACACAAGCTCGCCGAGCACAAGAATGCCTCACCCTCGGGAGGCCGTTCTTCCCTTGTATTGTTCATCATCAGCCCAAGAGGCAATCCACCACCACCAGACTGGAGTAGGGTATTACACCGCAACGGTGGGCCAAACCAGCATAAACCCTATGTCCTTCTGTGTTGTGAGTTCGTCCGCAAGATCCTAGCGAGCTAGAGCGTAGATCGGTTGGAGGGAAAGACTTCATGCGCACCCCAGTGTTCGAACCTTAAGGGTTTTCCGGGACCCCATACCCCGACAAACACCTCCCTCGAAAGACCCAAAATTGGGATGAAGAGTGCTCAGGTTTATCTCGAACACCGCAGTACTAGTTACATGGGGGCAGAAGCCGACGACTGGCCAACTCTCAGATTTTATAAACGGCCGCACAGAAGGTAATATTTTAAATTAAAAAAGCGTTGCATAGCGCAAATGAACTTGTTTCACATTACAGGATCACATGAGCATGTTCATTCAAAAATTACATCTCTAGCACATTCATCCGCCACAAGGCGGGAACCCTTCAAGACACTGTCATAATACATTTCGGGGCAGTGATGCTCCTTGCCCTCCGGCGGCCCCTCCTTCACCAGCTTCACGGCATCCAGCTTCGCCCAGTGCACCTTCGCCCGGGCAAAAGCCCTGCGGGCACCCTCGATACAGATGGACCGCTGTATGACCTCAAGCCGTGGGCAGGCATCCACAAGCCGCCTCACCAGACCAAAGTAGTTGCCGAGCAGGGGCTCGCCAGGCCACATTCGGACTATAAGACCCTTCATGGCCTGTTCGGCCGCCTTGTGAAGCTCGACCAATTGCTTCAACTGGTCCCTCAAGGGCATTGGGTGTTAGGTCCCAGTATACTGAGACCAGAACAACTTTTCCGTCCAGCTGCCCTCCTCAGCTCGGTAAAACTCCGCGGCATCCAGTACACTGCGGGGAAGATCTGCGAACGCACCTGGAGAGCTCCAAACTCGGGTAAGTAAAAGGAAAGTTTCCTTCACATGCTTGCTTTGCATAATGAATGCCTTACCCGCTGCTATCTTCTTCACCGCATCAATCTCCTAGAGGGCCTTGTGGGCTTCAGCCTTGGTTCTCCGGGCGCTTTCGAGCGCCTTCGCAAGCTCGGACTCTCGCGTCTTAGAGTCAAGCTCCAAGGACTCGTGTTTTTTGGCGAGAGCCTCGAGCTCTTGCTGCACCTCGCCCACCTGGGCTTCTTGCTTTTCCCGCTCAATGCGCTCCTTGGCCGCTTTGTCTCCGGCCTCGGACAACGCCTTCTTTAGGGTCGCCACTTCAGTCATGGCCCCTAGCAAATTCATGATGATCCTATTACTTTACACCCGAACTTCTTTTTAACTATGTAGACAAGGTATTTCTTACCTTTGCTCTCCTCGAGCTGCCTCTTGGTAAGGCTGAGCTCGTCCTCGGACCGCTCCAGGTCCTACTTCAGTGTAGAGACCTCGGTAGTACATGCGGCATCGGCCAGTAGTGAAGCCTGCACATACACATAGACATATTCTGATTAGACTCCTGAGTCATCATTTGATCCTCTATTCGGCCTTTCCTCGGGAATGCTGAACAGAGCATCAGGGGCTACCGTCTATACGGTAATATTTTCTTATATTTCGATTACTTACCTCAAAGCCTGTTAGGAGGCTGGCGCAAGCTTCGGTCAGTCTGTTTTTGGCGGACTGAACTTTCTCGATCACCGCACTCATGATAGTGCGGTGCTCTTCGTCGATGGAAGCGCCGCGAAGCGCTTCCAGGAAGTTGTCCGGTGCCTCTAGACGGACAGAGGCCACTGGCACGGGCGGCTTGCCCCCCTTAATGGGGGATCGCCTACCACAGTCTGGAACCATCGAAGGTTCCGGCGCAGTGTTCGGCTCGGGGCCGAACTTGGAGCCCGTGGGAGTCTTGCTCCCTTTGCGCCTAGGGTCCGGAAGGTCACCTCGAGGCACCCCCAAGACCACCTCCCCTCGGCTCGGTTCCTTTCAAGACAACACCTCGACGTTGTCCGTAGGGCGAGGGGTGGAGGCGGTCGGAAGTGAATCGCTATTCATATCCGACGAGTCCAATGAACCGTCCGCCGAAGATACGTCGAGATGGGCTCGGGACGGACTGCATAATCATATGCGGCGTAATGAGAAATGGTGCAATAAAACATACCATGAATTACTATGGTGTACAGATACTTACGACTTCGCCAGGAGCTTCTCCCTGGGTAACCACTCGTCGCCGCTGTAGGCGGCCGTCGTGGAGCAGTCCGGAAGGAGGGTCCTTCCCTTCTTGGACCCTTCGGCCTCCCTGGTTGGGTCGGCCTTCCTTTTCTTGTCTCCCTCGGCTGCAGGGGGGAGAACTTTCCCCCCCCTCCTCCTCGTTTTCGTGGGAGGAGTGCGCGTCGGACTCATCGGATGATGAGTCCGATATAACCTTGCACCGGAGACCCTTTCGGGTCCCCGTGGCCTTCTTCTTGGTCTTATTCATCGGCACCTCGTAAGTTGCCCGAACCAGCATCTCTGTTAGGAGAACATCTGCAGGATCTTCAGGCAGGGGGCTAGGCAATCGAGCTGCTCTGCTGTCTTTACCCGGTCCTGTTAAATGGCGTGGAAGCTTAGATCCTGCACATGATTAAACTGGGGAAAATAAATATCCTGTGAGATATGAAAACTTACCGGATTGGCATGGCACTTTGCGCTGAGTCCGCGGTCCTCGGTAAGGGGAGGAGGTACCTCGGCACCCTTGAACAACACCTTCCAGACGTCCTTGTGCGTCGTGTCGAAGAGCTCTCGCAGCGTCTGGTGCTTGGCCGGGTCGAACTCCCACAAATTGAATGTCCATCGTTGACATGGGAGGATCCGGCGGAAGAGCATGGCCTAGACCATGTTGACGAGCTTGATTTTCTTGCTCATCATGTTCCTGATGCAGGTCCGGAGTCCGATCAGCTCTATAGGAGAACCCCAGGACAGGCCCTTCTCTTTTGAGGAGGTGAGTCGCGTGGGGATTCCGGATCGAAATTTGGGGGCCGCCACGCAGTTGGTGTCGCGCGGCTTGTTGATGTAGAACCACCCCGATTGTCACCCCTTTATCGTCTCCAAATAGGAGCCTTCAAGCCAGGTGATGTTAGGCATTTTGCCCACCATGGCGCCTCCGCACTCTTCTTGCTGGCCGAGCACCACCTTCGGTTTAACATTGAAGGTCTTTAGCCACAGGCCAAAGTGGGGCCTGATGGGGAGGAAGGCCTCGCACACGACGATAAACGCCGAGATGTTGAGGATGAAATTGGGGGCCAGATCATGAAAATCCAGCCCGTAGTAGAACATGAGCCTGCGGACAAATGGGTGGAGGGGAAATCCGAGTCCGCAGACGAAGTGGGTAACAAAACTACCCTCTCATGGGGTTCGGGTGTAGGGATGATCTTCCCTACATCTGGCAGCCGGTGAGCGATATCCGCGGCCAGATATCCGGCTTCCCGTAACTTTGCGATGTGCTCCTCCGTGACAAAGGAGACCATCCACTTGCCTCCCGCTCCGGACATGCTTGGAGTGGTTTGAGGAGAAAGACGCGAACTTGGGCACTGGAGCTCGAGTGTGCGAGAATGGATAAGCAAGGAGGAAGAAGGCGTGGGTAAAAAGGGTGAATCCTTGTCCCTTTATAAGGGCGGGAGAGGTGATACGCCTCCCCACTTGCCTGGTAAAATCGCTTATTCCCCAAGCATCATAATTGATGGCGTGGCTGGGTTACCCACGTCCGTATTGATGAGAAACCCGTAATAAGGGGGACACGATCTCTGCTTTGACAAGACATGTCAAGAAACCGCCTCGCGATATGTGCGGTGCTGGTTGATAAAAACAGTTCGAATAATGACCAGGCCATGACATGATGTCATGCTGTCAAAACGTGTTAGCAGATTAGATTTGTGGAAATATTATTCTCTCTACGGTGGTATGTGGAACTTGTTTTGGAGAGCCAGGCACTATCCTTGTGTTCAACATCTTCTATGGAGTATTCGGAAGAAGAACCCGCCTTACAATGCCGAAGACAAAACTGCGCGCCGGACTCATCGTCATTGAAGCCAGGTTCAGGGGCTACTGAGGGAGTCCTGGATTAGGGGGTCTCCGGACAGCTGGACTATATCCTTTGGCCGGACTGTTGGACTATGAAGATACAAGATTGAAGACTTCGTTCCGTGTCCGGATGGGACTCTCCTTGGTGTGGAAGGCAAGCTTGGCAATACGGATATGTAGATCTCCTCCCTTATAACCGACTTTGTGCAACCCTAGCCCCCTCTGGTGTCTATATAAACTGGAGGGTTTAGTCCGTAGGACAAAAAAACACTCATACCATAGGCGAGCTTCTATGGTTTAGCCTCTACGATCTTGTGGCAGATCAACTCTTGTAATACTCATAACATCAAGATCAATCAAGCAAGACGTAGGGTATTACCTCCATCAAGAGTGCCCGAACCTGGGTAAACATCATGTCCCCTGCCTCCTGTTACCATCCGCCTTAGACGCATAGTTCGGGACCCCCTACCCGAGATCCGCCAATTTTGACACCGACACCTATGTTGCAAAGTGTGATGTTGAGTCAGACTCAAAGCCCGACCATGGCAGAATAATGAGAAAGGATGAAAGTCATCCCTATGCCTCAACCATATGCTATATAATGTATGTCATGTTGTGTACCAGACCTGATGTGTGCCTTTCCATAAGTCTGGCAGGGAGGTACCAAAGTAATACAGGAGTGGATCGCTGGACAACGATAAAAAATATCCTTAAGTACCTCAAGAGGACTAAGGACATGTTTCTTGTTTATGGAGGTGACAAAGAGCTCGTTGTAAAGGGTTACATCGATGCTATCTTTGACATTGAGCCAGATGACTCTAAGTCTCAGACCGCATACGTATATATTTAGAATGGTGGAGCAGTCAGTTGGTGCAGTTCCAAGGAAAGTGTCGTAGTGGGATCTATGATACGTCTCCAACGTATCTATAATTTTTTATTGTACCATGCTATTATATTATCAACCTTGGATGTTTTATATGCATTTATATGCTATTTTATATGATTTTTGGGACTAACCTATTAACCTAGAGACCAGTGCCAGTTTCTATTTTTTCCTTGTTTTAGAGTATCGCGGAAAAGGAAAACTCAAACGAAGTCCAATTGACCTGAAACTTCATGGAACTTATTTTTGGACCAGAAGCAACCCAGAAGACTTGGAATGCACATTAGGGGATCAACGAGGAAGCCATGGGAGCGCCCTCCACCCTCGTGGGCACCTCGTCGCTCCCCTGATGTACTTCTTCCGCCTATATATATCCATATACCCTAAAACTATCGGGGAGCACAATATATCGGGAGTTCCGCCACCAGAAGCCTCAGTAGCCACCGAAAACCAATGTAGACCCATTTTGGCACCCTGTCGGAGGGTGAATCCCTCTTCGGTGGCCATCTTCATCATCCCGGCACTCTCCATGAAGAGGAGGGAGTAGTTCTCCCTCGGGGCTGAGGGTATGTACCAGTAGCTATGTGTTTGATCTCTCTCTCTCTCTCGTGTTCTTGAGGTGGTACGATCTTGATGTATCGCGAGCTTTGCTATTATAGTTGGATCTTATGATGTTTCTCCCCCTCTACTCTTTTGTAATGGATTGAGTTTTCCCTTTGAAGTTATCTTATCGGCTTGAGTCTTTAAGGATTTGAGAACACTTGATGTATGTCTTGCGTGGGATTCCCGTGGTGACAATGGGGTATTCTATTGATCCACTTGATGTATGTTTTGGTGATCAACTTGCGGGTTCCGCCCATGCACCTATGCATAGGGGTTGGCACACGTTTTCGTCTTGACTCTTGCTACCTCTTGAGCAGTACGTTGGATTTCCCCGAAGAGGAGAGGATGATGCAGCAAAGTAGCGTAAGTATTTCCCTCAGTTTTTGAGAACCAAGGTATCAATCCAGTAGGATGTTACGCGCGAGTCCCTCGTACCTACACAAAAATAATAGCTCAATGCAACCAACGCACTTAGGGGTTGTCAATCCCTTCACAGTCACTTACGAAAATGAGATCTGATAGAGATGATAAATAATATTTTTGGTATTTTTGGTATAGAGATGCAAAGTAAAAAGTAAAAGCAAAGTAAAAGCAAAGCAATAATAAAGTGATGGAGATTGATATGATGAGAAAGAGACCCGGGGGCCATAGGTTCACTAGAGGCTTCTCTCAAGAGCACAAGTATTCTACGGTAGGTTAACAAATTACTGTTGAGCAATTGACATAATTGAGCATAGTTATGAGAATATCTAGGTATGATCATGTATATAGGCATCACGTCCGAGACAAGTAGACCAACTCCTGCCTGCATCTACTACTATTACTCCACTCATCGACCGCTATCCAGCATGCATCTAGAGTATTAAGTTAAAAAACAGAGTAACGCCTTAAGCAAGATGACATGATGTAGAGGGGTAGTTTCATGCAATATGATAAAAAACCATCTTGTTATCCTCGATGGCAACAATACAATATGTGCCTTGCTGCCCCTTCTGTCACTGGGGAAGGACACCGCAAGATCGAACCCAAAGCTAAGCACTTCTCCCATGGCAAGAAAAACCAATCTAGTACGCCAAACCAAACTGATAATTCGAAGAGGCTTGCAAAGATAACCAATCACACATAAAAGAATTCAGAGAAGATTCAAATATTATTCATAGATAGAGTTGCTCATAAACCCATGATTCATCGGTCTCAACAAACACACCGCAAAAAGAAGATTACATCGAATAGATCTCCACAAGAGAGGGGGAGAACATTGTATTGAGATCCAAAAAGAGAGAAGAAGCCATCTAGCTACTAACTATGGACCTATAGGTCTGAAGTAAACTACTCATACTTCATCGGAGGGGCTTGGATGATGATGTAGAAGCCCTCCGTGATCGATGCCCCTTCCGGCAGAGCTCCGGAATAGTCCCCAAGATGGGATCTCGTGTATACAGAAAGTTGCGGCGGTGGAATTAGGTTTTTTGCTCCGTCCCCGATCGTTTGGGGGTACGTAGGTATATACAGGAGGAAGGAGTACGTCGGTGGAGCTTCGAGGGGCCCATGAGGCAGGGGGCACGCCCTAGGGGGGGCGCCCTCCACCCTCGTGACTGCCTCATGGATTTCTTGATGGAGGGTCCAAGTCTCCTGGATCTTATCTGATGACAAAATCACGTTTCCGAAGGTTTCATTCAGTTTGGACTCCGTTTGATATTCTGTTTCTCCGAAACACTGAAATAGGCAAAAAACAGCAATTCTGGGCTGGGCCTCCGGTTAATAGGTTAGTCCCAAAAATAATATAAAAGTGGAAAATAAAGCCCAATATAGTCCAAAACTGTAGATAATATAGCATGGAGCAATCAGAAATTATATATACGTTGGAGACGTATCAAGCATCCCCAAGCTTAATTCCTGCTCGTCCTCGAGTAGGTAAATGATAAAAAGAGAATTTTTGATGCGGAGTGCTACTTGGCATAATTTTAATGTAATTCTTCTTAATTGTGGTATGAATATTCAGATCCAAAAGATTCAAGAATAAAGTTCATATTGACATAAAAATGATAATACTTCAAGCATACTAACTAAGCAATTATGTCTTCTCCAAATAACATGGCCAAAGAAAGTTCATCCCTACAAAATCATATAGTTTAGTCATGTTTCATTTTCGTCACACAAGACTGCTCTCATCATGCACAACTCCGATGACAAGCCAAGCAATTGTTTCATACTTTAGTAATCTCAAACCTATAAACTTTCACGCAATATATGAGCGCGAGCCATGGACATAGAACTATGGGTGGAATATAATATAATGAGGGGGGTATGTGGAGAAGACAAAAAAAGAGAACGTCTCACATCAACGACGCTAATCAATGGGATATGGAGATGCCCACCGATTGATGTTAATGCAAGGAGTAGGGATTGCCATGCAACATATGCACTAGAGCTATAAATGTATGAAAGCTGAACAAAAGAAACTAGTGGGCGTGCATCAAACATGCTTGCTCACGGAAGACCTAGGGCACTTGAGGAGGCCCATTGTTGGAATATACAAGCCAAGTTCTATAATGAAAAATTCCCACTAGTATATGAAAGTGATAACATGAGAGACTCTCTACTATGAAGATCATGGTGCTACTTTGAAGCACAAGTGTGGTAAAAGGATAGTAACATTGTCCCTTCTCTCTTTTTCTCTCATTTTTTGGGCCATTTTTTATGGCCTTTCTCCTTTTTTTGGGCCTTCTCTTTTTTATGGCCTTTCTTTTTTTTATTTCTCACTTGGGACAATGCTCTAATAATGATGATCATCACACTTCTATTTATTTACAACTCAATGATTACAAGTCGATACTAGAACAAAGATGACTCTATATGAATGCCTCTGGCGGTATACCGGGATATGAAATGAACCAAGAGTGACATGTATGAAAGAATTATGAACGGTGGCTTTGCCACAAATACTATGTCAACTACATGATCATGCTAAGAATTATGAAAATGATCAATGTGTCATGACGAACGGAATGATGGAAAGTTGCATGGCAATATATCTCGGAATGGCTATGGAAATGCCATAATAGGTAGGTATGGTGGCTGTTTTGAGGAAGATATAAGGAGGTTTATGTGTGAAAGAGCGTATCATATCACGGGGTTTGGATGCACCGGCGAAGTTTGCGCCAACTCACAATGTGAGAAAGGGCAATGCACGGTACCGAAGAGGCTAGTAAGGATGGAAGGGTGAGACTGCATATAATCCATGGACTCAACATTAGTCATAAAGAACTCACATACTTATTGCAAAAATCCACAAGTCATCAAAAACCTCGGCACTACGTGCATGCTCCTAGGGGGATAGATTGGTAGGAAAAGACCATCGCTCGTCCCCGACCGCCACTCATAAGGAAGACAATCAAATAACACCTCATGTTTCAAATTTGTTGCATAACGTTTACCATACGTGCATGCTACGGGACTTGCAAACTTCAACACAAGTATTCCTCAATTTCACAACTACTTAACTAGCATGACTTTGATATTATTACCTCCATATCTCAAAACAATCATCAAGCATCAAACTTTTCTTAGTATTCAACACACTCATAAGAAAGTTTTATTATTAATCTTGCATACCAAGCATATTAGGATTTTAAGCAAATTACCATGCTATTAAGACTCTCAAAATAATCTAAGTGAAGCATGAGAGGTCAATAGTTTCTAGAAAACAAATCCACCACCGTGCTCTAAAAGATATAAGTGAAGCACTAGAGCAAAATTATAAAGCTGAAAAGATATAAGTGAAGCACTAGAGCAAAACTAGAAAGCTCAAAAGATATAAGTGAAGCACATAGAGTATTCTATCAAATTCCAAATCATGTATGGCTCTCTCGAAAGATGTGTATAGCAAGTATGATTGTGGTAGAATAACAAGCAAAGACTCAAATCATAAAAGACGCTCCAAGCAAAACACATATCATGTGGTGAATAAAAATATAGCTCCAAGTAAGGTTACCGATAGAAGTAGACGAAAGAGGGGATGCCTTCTGGGGCATCCCCAAGCTTTGGCTTTTAGGTGTCCTTAGATTATCTTGGGGGTGCCATGGGCATCCCCAAGCTTAGGCTCTTGCCACTCCTTGTTCCATAATCCATCAAATCTTTACCCAAAAATTCAAAACTTCACAACACAAAACTTAAAGTAGAAAATCTCGTGAGCTCCGTTAGCGAAAGAAAACAAAAGACCACTTCAAGGTACTGTAATGAACTCATTCGTTATCTATATTGTTGTTAAACCTACTTTATTCCAACTTCTCTATGGATTATAAACTATTTTACTAGCCATGTATTCATCAAAATAAGCAAACAACACACGAAAAACAGAATTTGTCAAAAACAGAACAGTCTGTAGTAATCTGTAGCTAGTGCAAGATCTGGAACCCCAAAAATTCTAAAATAAATTTCTGGACGTGAGGAATTTATCTATTAATCATCTTAAAAAAGAATTAACTAAATAGCACTTTCCAAATAAAAATGACAGTAGTTCTCGTGAGCGCTAAAGTTTCTGTGTTTTACAGCAAGTTCAACAAGACTTTCCCCAAGTTTTCCCAACGGTTCTACTTGGCACAAACACTAATTAAACACAAAAAACTCAACCAAAAAAGAGGCTAAATAATTTATTTATTAAATAACAGCAAGGATAAATATTGGGTTGTCTCCCAACAAGCACTTTTCTTTAAGGCCTTATAGCTAGGCATAATATTTCAATGATGCTCACATGAAAGAAAAGAATTGAAGCACAAAGAGAGCATCATAAAACACGTGACAAACACATCTAAGTCTAGCATACTTCCTATGCATAGGAATCTTATAGGGAAACAAATTATGAAGGCAAGCAAAAACTAGCAGATGCGAGGAAGCGGAAAGAAACAATGGCAATCTCAACATAACGAGAGGTAATTTAGTAACATGAAAATTTCTACCACCATATTTTCATCTCTCGTAATAATTATATGTAGGATCATAAGCAAATTCAACAAAATAGCTATCACATAAAATATTTTCAACACGATCCACATGCATGCAAAGTTGACACTCTTCCAAAATAGTGGGATTAACATTAACTGAAGTCATGACCTTTCCAGACCCACTTTTATCAAAAATTTCATAAGATTGATGATTCTCGAAATGCGTGCGATCTAAAGTTGACACTCTTCCAAACCCACTTTCAATAATATTGCAAACACTATTATCAATCTCATATTCATCATGGGGCTTAAATAAATTTTCAATATCATAAGAAGAATCACCCCAATCATGATCATTGCAACAAGTAGAGGACATAGCAAAACTAGCATCCCCAAGCTTAGGGTTTTGCATATTATTAGCACAATTGACATCAAGAGAGTTTATAGTAAAATCAATGCAATCATGCTTTTTATTCAAAGATCTATCATGAATCGCTTCATAAAGTAATTCATCACACTTTTCAGATTCACGAATTTCAAGCAAAACCTCATAAAGATAATCTAGTGCACAAAACTTACTAGCAACTAGTTCATCATAATTGGATCTCTTAAAAAGACTAGCAAGCGGATGAGGATACATAGATCTTAGGTTCCCTATTTAGTAATAAATAAACAACTATTCCAACCATACGAGCAAACAAGAAACGGGCAAAAGAGGCAAATAGAGAGGGAGGATAGAGAAAGAGGGCGAATAAAACAGCAAGGGTGATGTGGGGGAGAGGAAAAAAAGAGGCAAACGACAAATAATGTAATGCGGGAGATAGAGATTGTGATGGGTACTTGGTATGTTGACTTTTGCGCAGACTCCTCGGCAACGGCGCCAGAAATTCTTCTTCCTACCTCTTGAGCACTGTGTTGGATTTCCCCGAAGAGGAGAGGATGATGCAGCAAAGTACCATAAGTATTTCCCTCAGTTTTTGAGAACCAAGGTATCAATCTAGTAGGAGGCTATGCGCGAGTCCCTCGTACCTACACAAAAACAATAGCTCAACGCAACCAACGCGCTTAGGGGTTGTCAATCACTTCACGGTCACTTACGAAAATGAGATGTGATAGAGATGATAAATAATATTTTTGGTATATTTGGTATAGAGATGCAAAGTAAAAAGTAAAAGCAAAGTAAAAGAAAAGTAAAAGCAAAGCAATCATAAAGTGATGGAGATTGATATGATGAGAAAGAGACCCGGGGGCCATAGGTTTCACTAGTGGCTTCTCTCAAGAGCATAAGTATTTTACGGTGGGTGAACAAATTACTGTTGAGCAATTGACAGAATTGAGCATAGTTATGAGAATATCTAGGTATGATCATGTATATAGGCATCACGTCCGAGACAAGTAGACCGACTCCTGCCTTCATCTACTACTATTACTCCACTCATCGACCACTATCCAGCATGCATCTAGAGTATTAAGTTAAAAAACAGAGTAACGCCTTAAGTAAGATGACATGATGTAGAGGGATAGTTTCATGCAATATGATAAAAAAACCATCTTGTTATCCTCGATGGAAACAATACAATACATGCCTTGCTGCCCCTTCTGTCACTGGGAAAGGACACCGCAAGATCGAACCCAAAGCTAAGCAGTTCTCCCATGGCAAGAAAAACCAATCTAGTAGGCCAAACCAAACTGATAATTCGAAGAGACTTGCAAAGATAAACAATCATACATAAAAGAGTTCAGAGAAGATTCAAATATTATTCACAGATAGACTTGGTCATAAACCCACAATTCATCGGTCTCAACAAACACACCGCAAAAAGAAGATTACATCGAATAGATCTCCACAAGAGAGGGGGGGAACATTGTATTGAGATCCAAGAAGAGAGAATAAGCCATCTAGCTACTAACTATGGACCCATAGGTCTGAAGTAAACTACTCACACTTCATCGGAGGGGCTTGGATGATGATGTAGAAGCCCTCCGTGATCGATGCCCCTTCCGGTGGAGCTCCGGAACTGGCCCCAAGATGGGATCTCATGGATACAGAAAGTTGCGGCGGTGGAATTAGGTTTTTTGCTCCAACCCCGATCATTTGCGGTACGTAGGTATATATAGGAGGAAGGAGTACGTCGGTGGAGCTTCGAGGGGCCCACGAGGCAGGGGGCGCGCCCTTGGGGGGAGCCCTCCACCGTCGTGACTGCCTCGTGGCTTTCTTGACGGAGGGTCCAAGTCTCCTGGATCTTATCTGATGAGAAAATCACATTTCCGAAGGTTTCATTCCGTTTGGACTCCGTTTGATATTCTGTTTCTCCGAAACACTGAAATAGGCAAAAAACAACAATTCTGGGCTGGGCCTCCGATTAATAGGTTAGTCCCAAAAATAATAGAAAAGTGGAAAATAAAGCCCAATATATTCCAAAACAGTAGATAATATAGCATGGAGCAATAAAAAATTATATATACATTGGAGACGTATCAACTCTCCGGTAGAAACTTTGGGGCACTCTTTGAGGTCCTATGTGTTGGTTGAATAGATGAATCTGAGATTGTGTGATGCATATCGTATAATCATACCCACAGATACTTGAGGTGACATTGGAGTATCTAGGTGACATTAGGGTTTTGGTTGATTTGTGTCTTAAGGTGTTATTCTAGTACGAACTCTAGGGCTGTTTGTGACACTTATAGGAATATCCCAACGGATTGATTGGAAAGAATAACTTTGAGGTGGTTTCGTACCCTACCATAATCTCTTTGTTTGTTCTCCACTATTAATGACTTTGGAGTGACTCTTTGTTGCATGTTGAGGGGTAGTTATGTGGTCCAATTATGTTATTATTGTTGAGAGAACTTACACTAGTGAAAGTATGAACCCTAGGCCTTGTTTCAACGCATTGCAATACCGTTTACGCTCACTTTTATCATTAGTTACCTTTGCTGTTTTTATATTTTCAGATTACAAATACCTTTATCGACCATCCATATACCACTTGTATCACCATCTCTTCGCCGAACTAGTGCACCTATACAATTTACCATTGTATTGGGTGTGTTGGGGACACAAGAGACTCTTTGTTATTTGGTTGCAGGATGCTTGAGAGAGACCATCTTCATCCTACGCCTCCTACGGATTGATAAACCTTAGGTCATCCACTTGAGGGAAATTTGCTACTTTCCTACAAACCTCTGTACTTGGAGGCCCAACAAAGTCTGCAAGAAGAAGGTTGTGTAGTAGACATCAATCTACACGTGAAGCAGAATACATAGCTATTTCGGAAGTGATGAATGAAGGAGTCTGGATGAAGGAGTTCATATCCGATATAGGAGTTGTGCCTAGTGCATCGGATCCGATGACTCTCTATTATGACAACACTGACGCCTTTGCGATAGCCAAGGAGACAAGGTTTCACAAGAATACAAAGCACATCAAGCGTCGCTTCAATCCATTTGTAATAACATTAAGGATGGAGACATAGACATTTGCAAAGTATGCACCGATCTAAATGTGCCAGACCCGTTGACTAAACCTCTTCCACGAGCAAAACATGATCAGCACCAGAACTCTATGGGTGTGAGATTCATTACTATGTAACTAGATTATTGACTCTAGTGCAAGTGGCAGACTGTTGGAAATATGCCCTAGACGCAATAATAAAATGGTTATTATCATATTTCCCATTCATGATAAATGTTTACTATTCATGCTAGAATTGTATTGATCGGAAACTTAAATACATGTGTGGATACATAAACAACACAGTGTCCCTAGTAATCCTCTACTAGACTAGCTTGTTGATCAAAGATGGTTATGGGTACCTAACCATAGACGTGAGTTGTCATTTGATAATAGGATCACATCACTAGGAGAATGATGTGATAGACAACACCCAACCGTAAGCTTAGCAACATATCGTATCACTTAGTTCATTTGCTATAACTTCCTCATGACAAGTATCTGTTACTTAGACCATGATATCATGCTACTCACGAATACCAGAAGAATGCCTTGTGTTCTATCAAATGTCACGTCGTAACTGGGTGATCATAAAGGTGCTCTACAGGTATCTCCGAAGGTGTCTATTACGTTGCATGGATCGAGACTAGGATTTATAACTCTGTGTGACGGAGAGATATCTCTAGGCCCTCTCGGTAATACAAAAACATAAGAAGCTTCATGTGACTAATAATTCTAGTCATAGGATCTTATATTACGGAATGACTAAAGAGACTTGCTGGTAAAGAGATTGAACTAGGTATGGAGATACCGACGGTCGAATCTCGGGCAAGTAAACATATTGCTGGACAAAGGGAATTGCATACGGGATTAACTGAATTCTCGATATCGTGGTTGAACTGATAAACATCTTTGTTGAATATGTAGGAATCAATATGGGCATCCAGGTCCCACTATTGGTTATTGACCGGTAGACCTAGGGTATGATGACCCACAAGTATAGGGGATCAATCATAGTCCTTTCGATAAGTAAGAGTGTCGAACCCAATGACGAGCAGAAGGAAATGACAAGTGGTTTTCAGCAAGGTAGTTTTCTGCAAGCACAGAAATTGTTGGTAATAGATAGTTTGATAGCAAGATATTTTGTAATGAGCAAGAATCGTAATGGTAAATAAAGTGCAGCAAGGTAGCCCAATCCTTTTGTGACAA
Organism: Triticum urartu; assembly: GCF_003073215.2. Taxonomy (NCBI): domain Eukaryota; kingdom Viridiplantae; phylum Streptophyta; class Magnoliopsida; order Poales; family Poaceae; genus Triticum; species Triticum urartu. The sequence continues at coordinate 342,476,145 of NC_053028.1, forward strand.
AGGAAATGCCAAAATGGTTTCTAATGATAAGCAAAGCGTTCTTGAGGGTACACGGGAATTTCATCTAGTCAGTTTCATCATGTTGATTCGATTTGTGTTCGCTACTTTGATACTTTGATATGTGGGTGGACCGGTGCTTAGGTGCTGTACTTACTTGAACAAGCCTCCTAATTATGATTAACCCCCTCGCAAGCATCCGCAACTACGAGAAAAGTATTAAGATAAAATCTAACCATAGCATTAAACTTTTGGGTCCACATTGGTCCCTTATGGAATAGCACATAAACTAGGGTTTAAACTTCTGTACTTACTTGAAGAAGCCTCCTAATTATGATTAACCCCCCACAATGCATCCCATAGGAAAACATAAGATAAATTACCATGCAGTAAACGTTCACATGACACTTAAGGAATAACACATAAATAGCATCAAAATTCGAACACATAACAAGCTCACATGATTACCCCCAACAAGAATCCGCAACTCAAGAAAAAAAGTAAATCTCACAAATGATAATCATGCTCAATATTAGAGGGATATTAAATAGCATAATGGATCTGAACATATAATCTTCCACCAAATAAACCATATAGCAATCAACTACAAGATGTAATCAACACTACCAGTCACCCACAAGCACCAATCTAAGGTTCTGGTGCAAAGATTGAACACAAGAGATGAACAAGGGTTTGAGAGGAGATGGTGCTGTTGAAGATGTTGATGAAGATTGCCCTCCCCAAGATGGGAGAGTCGTTGGTGATGATGATGATGATTTCCACCTCCGGAGGGAAGTTCCCCCAGCGGAATCGCTCCACCAAAGGGAAAAAGTGCTCCTACTGAAGTTCTGCCTCGAGACGGCAGCGCTTCGTCCCGAAAGTCCTCCCTTATTTTTTCTAGGTCAAAATGATTTATATACCAGGAGAGGGGCACCGAAGGTGGGCCGAGGAGGGCACAACCCACCAGGGCGCGCTTGGGCTCCCTGGCGCTCCCAGGTGGGTTGTGCCCACCTGGTGGCCCCCTCTGGTGGTTATTTGCTCCAATACTCCTCATATATTCCAAAATGATTCTCCATAAATTTTCAGCTCATTTGGAGATGTGCAGAATAGATAACTCTGGACGTAGCTTTCTAGGTCCAGAATTCCAGATGCCGGCATTCTCCCTCTTTGTGTAAACCTTGCATATTATGAGAGAAAAGGCATTAGAATTAATCCAAAAAGCATTATTATGCAATAAAACATAGTAAATAAAGTAGGTAAACATGATGCAAAATGGACGTATCAACTCCCCCAAGCTTAGACCTCGCTTGTCCTCAAGCGAAAACCAAAATCGGAAAACATGTCCACATACTTAGAGAGAGAGAGAGGTGTCGATAAAAAAAATACAGACATAGAAGCATCATGTATATTATTATAACAACAACAAACTTTAGCATAGAACTTTTATTACATAACTTATATCATAAACTTCTCATGAACAAGTACATCAAAGTATAAAGCATAAACTCTATTGAAAACCAACAAACTATGTTCTTAGTCAACTTTGCAACTACAATTCATCATCTTTTCAAGAAGGGTCTCATATCGGAGCCTTTTGGCAAGTCCACATACTCAACCATCAGATAGTCTTCCATGATTTCTAACACTCACCGCATACCCATGAGCAAAAAGTTTCAACTAGACACATAGGAAGATAGGGGCTTATAGTTTCGCCTCCCAATGTATTCACCTCAGGGGTGAAGTGAACAATAATAACTCATGCCCACCCATATTCAACTGGATATATGTGCCTAGATCTTTCCTCAACACATGATGTTCACAAAAGTGAAAATAAAAAGAAACAGGGAAGAATACTCTAACTCTTGCATAAAAGTAAATACACAAAAGTAAAAGATAGGCCCTTCGCAGAGGGAAGGAGAGGTTGTCATGCGCTATTTGGTTGTATGCTCAATCTCTTAGTGCAAAAGAACGTCATGTTATATTGCTGATTGTGATAGCAACCTTTATTATGCAGTATGTTGCTTTATTATTTTGCCATCACAAGTTCGTAGACGCTCAATTTTATCTTACACTAAAGGATCTAACACATTTAGAAGCAATTTTTATTGCCTTATTGCACCGATGACAACTTACTTGAAGGATCTTACTCAATCCAAGGTAGGTATGGTGGACTCTCAAAGCAAGATTTGGGTTTAAGGGTTTTTGGATGCACAAGTAGTATCTCTACTTAGTGCGGAATTTTTGGCTGGCAAAGATAGGGGGAAGCACCACATGTTAAAGGATCTATGATAATATAACTTCTATGTGAATATGAACAAACTTAGATCATTATGTTGTCTTCCTTGTCCAAGATCAACAATTTTGGCATATTATATTTTGATGGGGGCTCACAATCATAAAAGATGTCCAAGATAGTGTATTTGTCAGGACCCCGATTCTAAGTCACACCGATCTAGCATGTAACACATCATATCACTTTGTGGCCTCACGCACGGTATTCCCACGGGTGTCACCTTACCTAGCCCAAGACCGTTTGCGCCTTTTGGCTCACATATATTATAGTGTCGCTAGTATCCATATGACAGAGAACCCATGCCGACATGACTAGTCGTGAACCCAAAGTGGCGCTGACTTACAGGGACAGGCATACATGAACCAGCATCGAACGTGTCGGTCATCAGCGTGTGAATCCGGGCTGTAGCAACTGGGCTAACAGGACTCTGGGAACCAGGGCTGTAGCAGGCTAACAGGACTCCGGAAGACACCGCGTGACATTTCTTGAAGGGACATACACAGGAACGAAGTGGATCACATGTCGGCCAGTCTAAGTGTTCCGGAGCAGTAGTAACTGGGCTAGGAGGACTCCGGTAAACCGGACTGTAGCAGACTACCATGGCTCAGTGGAAGCACTAGACTACATTTCCCCATAAGAGAGGCTACCAAGGATAAACAACTAGGTTATCGGATCCCACACATACCAAGCATTTTAATCATACACACAATATGCCCGATATTTGTAAATACAACATGGCAGCACAACAAAACTCTACAACTCAAAGTATTTAACATTAGGCTCCGAGGAGCGAAGTATTACAAACATGGGTCTCATGACCCAACATACAGAGCATACAAGCAACAAGCACAAGAGAAGCTTAACTTGTCTGAGTATAGACAACTATAAAAGAAAAAGGCTGAGAAGCCTGACTATCTACAAGACCCTACTGAGGGCACATGATCGTAGCTGAGGTAACAAGTTAAACGTCAAAGTCCACGCAGAACTACTAGTGAGACCGAAGTCTCTCTATAAAAACATAAATTAAGCAAACGTGAGTACAAATGTACCCAGCAAGACTTACATCACAACTAGCTACATATGCATCGGTATCAACAAAGGGGGGTGGTGGAGTTTAAGTGTAGCAAGCCAGCTTTGACTCGGTGGCTATCCTAAACTACGACTGCAAGTATCTCTTTTGAGGTGGCACACACGAGTCCATATATTCACCATATCAATACACCACTATGGATCCGCTCCCGTCTCCCTAAGAGAATGCCATCCATGGCACTCACGCTTATCTTGTGCATTTTAGAGTATCCACTTTCACTTGTCTATGAACTGGACAGGCAACCCAGAAGTCCATTACCGTGGACAAGGCTATTCGAATAGATCATGTTAACCCTGCTGGGGTGTACTTCTTCACACACGCTCTCGCCAGTTACCACCATGTACACGTCGTGTATCTCGACAACCTTGAAGTGGAAGCCTGGCGAGGGAGTCGGCCACGACCTGACTAACCACGCAAGTCTCTAATCTCTATTCAGGTTCCATCCGCAAGGAGATCCGGCCAGGGTGTCACTCACGGCCCCAAACGATGTGCGCAGGGTTCCCAAGCCCACCTCGACGGATGGATCTACGCTTGGTATACCGTGCCATGGTGCCTAGTCTGTCCCAAGACAACCTGTACCGGGTGCCACATGGTAGACTACTAACACAACCTACAAATACTAGAAACTAGTTGCAACTCCTGGACAAAGATCGAGGCGGTTAATAAGCCGAGAGGGGTCGAGTTACTGGAACCCAATGTGTGGTAGTAACTATTCATGGATCACAAACACAGAACTCAGTTCCTGAGGACAGTTTCAATGAGACAACCCACCATGTACTCCTATATGGCCTCTCACCGCTACCTTTACCAAATCGTGTTCACACCTTTCCAATTCATCCCCGAATGAATCAGACCTGACACAACTCTAAGCAATAGCAGGCATGACAAACAAGCATGAATGAGTAGGCACATCAGGGCTCAAACAACTCCTACTCATGCAAGTGGGTTTCATCTATTTACTATGGCAATGACAGGTCATGCAGAGGAAAGGGGTTCAACAACCGCAGCATGTAGTAGTTGAATCGTTGTTGTCCTAATGCAGTAAAAGAGAGTAGAAGCGAGAGAGTGGGATTTTATCAAAATGAACAAGGGGGTTTTGCTTGCCTGGCACTTCTGAAGATAGTATAGCTCTTCATCGGTGTCATCGAACTCATCGTCGAAACCACGTCTACTGAGAGGGGACAAATACCGGCAAACAAGGAAGAACACAATCAATGCAAGACAACAATATGATGCATGATCATGTCATGGCAATATGCTATGATTTGAGCTAATGCAACTAGCAACAATTTAAATGAAGTTGGTTTGAACCAAAGGTTCAAATTCAAGCTCCATATGTGATTATTTAAATGCCAATCATTTGTTTTGTCCTTATCAGCAGGTATAACTTGTTCAAACATGCATGAAGTTGGTACAGATGGATTCCTTGAATTTTTCTGATAATTTTTCATATATAAATTATTTCATTTGGAGTTACGTTGATTTTATATGGATTTTAGAAGTTTTAACAATTCTTGGAATTTTCCTGAAATATATATAATCCAGAAAAAAACACTTACTACGTCAGGGTGATGTCACTATGATGTCAGCAGTCAATAGGGCCGGTCCAGGTGAAACCTGACCAGTGGGGTCAACTGGTCAGTGACTCAGTCAACTAACAGGGTTAATTAGCACTAACTAAAAGTTAATCTATGCTAATTAGTCACTGTACCCACACGTTAGTGGCTGTGGGTTTAAAATTAAGTTAATTTAACACTTAGCTAATTAACAGGGGCCAGGTCCCACTTGTCGGTGGCTAACCTAACTAACCGAAATAGGATTAGCCCTACCTAAATTTGTTAGCCTGGCGGGGCCCAAATGTCAGTGAGAGAGAGGGGTCAAACCCCTGATCAGACGGGGTCGAACCTCATCGGTTAAAGAGGTCAACCTGCCGGCGTTTAGCCGCCGGCGTGGCCGGACGCGGCAGAGCGCGTTGGGATCCACCGACAGGGCTCTTTTGGCGCGTACAGAGTAGCTACGGGAAGAGGGTGGAGTGGCGTATCCAACGGTGGCGGTGGCGGAGGCTGGGGTTGCCGGGAGCAGCGCTGGCGACGAGGTTTGTGGCGGCCGGAGCTCGGGTGCAAGCAGGGATGGGCTGCGGTGCACAAATGAGCGCGTCGAGGTGCTACGAAGGCTCTACGCGATGCGTGGAGCACGTTGGGCACATTCCTGGGACAAAATGGTCACCAGAGGGTCACCGGCGACGAGCGCTGGCGGCGGCGTGTGCGGGTGAGCGCGATGCAGTCACGACGAGCGGGCCAGCGAGGTCGGGAAGACAGCTAGGCGAGTGCGGGGTCGCCGACGATCTCGGGGATCGGAGGTTGAGGAAGGGGTCGATGGCGTCCTTGCAGGCTTCCTGGCATCAAACGGTTTGGTGTAGACGATGCAGGGAACGACATCGGTTCTTCTGTACATAATGGATGGGCGGGGGGGGGGGGGGGGGGGGGGGGGGGGGGGGGGGGGGGGGGGGGGGGGGGGGGGGGGGGGGGGGGGGGGGGGGGCGGTGGCCGCGGTGAACGGTGTCGGCGGTCAGGAGCTCTGCTCGGTGGTGCTCGGGGGAGAGAGCGGATGAGGGAGAGACACGGGAGAGAGGGGGGAGTGACCAGGGGGTTGTGTGGCGCCCTCGGGTGAGTCCAGCGGCGAGCAGGCAAGCAAGAGGTGGCCGGCGTGTGCGCGCGCATCGGGCACACGCCCTCTTGCCTACTGGCAGGAGGTTGAAGACGGTGGCGGCTCCAGTGAGCTGGGCTGCTGTTGGGCTGCAGAGTAACTGGGCTAGCCAGGTAAGTGCCCAGTTCTTTCTCTCCCTCTTGTTTATTTTATGTTTTCTAATTATTTTGATCTGTTTTGAATTAGTAGAAATACTAACTCATTCCGTAAAATCCTGAAAATAATTGTGGGCATTATTTGAATTATTTCCAACAGCCCCCAATTTCTTTCAGCAGAATTGAAGCATTTAAAATATTTATAGGCATTAAATGCTCCAATTCGAATACAATATGATTTAACTCAAAAATCCATAAATGGCTAAGAAATATGCTCATCATTTTTGGCAGAGGTTTTCACCTTTATCAGAAATCATGAACATTTTCAAAGGCATTTTGGGTTCTTTGAAAAGATTTTATTTGAACCTATTTGAATTCTTTCTGGTGCTAGAGTTTGATCAATCCCCATTTCAGCTTTACATAAAATTTAAGCATGATGCAATAGACAAGTGCTAGCCTAGTGTAAGGTAAAGCTAGGGATGTGACAACTCACCCCCACTAAACCAGAATATCGTACCGAGATTGAAGACGTGAGGTAGGTCATCCGAATTCATCCGAATTCGGGGTGCCTACATGCCTGGCCGGGAAACGGCCCATCGTTAAGGCGGAGGAATCCAGAAGATTCCGGTAGGTCATCGAGTGGTTGACCAGTCTCACGCTATATCGTGACAACCAGTTTTCGGCTTTCTCAACTGAGGTGCTCATCCAGATGAACCATGGCACAATCGCAGTATTTCTCCTGGTGCCGCCTTAGCCGATAGAGCAGAACGTACAGTAGCAAAACACAGCAGCCAGGCAAACCCAACATTTGACCAAAGACATGATTCGGAGCTGATGCATATAAGGCCAAACTCACGACGCCGAACACTCCCTAAGGTATTCGGTCTTTATGGTGTAAACTGGGCCTAAGGAGTGCCCTTTGTAATAAGCCCCTGGTGTCTAGGTACATGCAATATTCTGACGTGGCCACATGCCAATACGTCAGCATCCTTCTCCATTGTACTGAGAATCCGGGGGATGTGTATCAACAAGAGACAGTAAAAAGGGTTTACGCAGGGTCTTAATCTAAAAAGAATCCTTGGAACGGGTCCCTGCTACACGTCTGCGCCTGTGTCTCCATTGTGCCGTATTCTAGACGGGTGTAGCACGATGGTCATCTGAAAAGGAGAGGAACACAATTGAGAAGTTGCCATGCAAAAGTTAAGTTATACTAAATAAACAATATATAGTTCAAAATGAGTAAAGTTGAGCCTGATTGCCACTTTTGCGCGCGTGTTGAGCCCCTTGTATTGTAATAGGGGTATAGCCATCAAACCTATATAAATTACATATAGCTGTACCGGACTCGTCCAACCGTGTCCGTGGTCTTAACGACCTGTCAAATGCTTTAGTTGGTGAGGTCGTTTAGTGTGCGGCTGCCAAGGCAGCCGCACGGTCTTCCACGCGCAAGGAGCGCTCAATATTTCCATTTACTGTAATGATGCTGCGTGGACCGGGCATCTTAAGCATGAGGGAAGCGTAATGCGGTATTGCGTTAAAGCGAGCGAAAGCTTCGCGTTCGAGTAGTGCTTGATAGCCACTTTGGAATGGAGCGATGTGGAAGGTTAAATTTTCGCTATGAAAGTTATCGGGGAAGCCGAATATAACCTCTAGTATCAGGGAGCCCGTGCAATGGGCTTCTGGGCCTGGCGTTGTCCTTTAAAGGTAGTATTGCTATGGCTAATTTTTGCTGGGTCTGTCCCCATGTTGCGTACTGTGTCCTGATATATCAGGTTTAAACTGCTGCCGCCGTCCATCAGAACTCGTGTGAAGTGGTATCCGTCAATTATTGGGTCTAATACCAAGGCAGCCCATCCTGCACGCTGGACACTTGCTGAGTAATCCCGATGGTCAAAAGTGATCGGTTGGGACGACCAGTGGCAGAACTCCGCGATGATAGGACGCTTTGCTTCTCCCCTTTATTACGTGTAACACGTTGACTATTTTGACTCCTGGTGGGAATTTCTTCTGTTCCCCGGTGCTTTGCTTGCGAGGCTCATCCTCGTCTTCGCTTGGTGTATCCTGCCCTTTATGTTCGGCGTTGAGCTTGCCAGACTGCTTGAAGACCCAACATTCTCTATGGGTATGAATTGCAGGTTTGTCGGGGGTACTATGGATCTGACATATTTGGTCCAGAATCTTGTTTAGGCTGGACAATTCGTATCTGTTGCCTTTGGAGGACGGCTTTTGCTGACCTGGCCGAGAGCTTCTGAATCCGGCGTTTACCGCCGTGCTCTTCGGGCTATCTTCTTTATTTCGGCGCTTGTTTTTGCTACGTTGTGATTTCCCGTTTCCGACCCTGACTTCGCATGTACTTGGGTCGCTGGTGCTGCATCGGGCTAACCGGCTGTCCTCGCCCGCGCAAAAACGGGTCATGAGGCTTGTTAATGCTGCCATTGTTCTCGGCTTTTCTTGGCCGAGGTGTCTGGCGAGCCATTCGTCTCGAACGCTGTGCTTGAAAGCTGCTAAGGCTTCGGCGTCAGGAAAGTCGACTATTTGGTTCTTCTTAGTGAGGAACCTGTTCCAAAGCTTTCGGGCTGACTCCCCGGGTTGTTGAGTTATATGACTTAAATCGTCTGCATCCGGTGGTCGGACATAGGTCCCTTGAAAATTTTCCCGAAAGGCGTCATCGATCTCTTCCCAGCTTCCAATGGAGTTTTCGGGGAGGCTTTTAAGCCAGTGCCGAGCTAGCCCATTGAGCTTGAGGGGTAAGTACTTGATGGCATGGAGATCGTCTCCTCGAGCCATGTGGATATGGAGGATATAGTCCTCAATCCAGACCCTAGGGTCTGTTGTTCTGTCGTACGCCTCTATGTTTATGGGTTTGAATCCCTCTGGAAATTCATGGTCCAATACATCATCGGTGAAACATAGGGGGTGTGCGGCACCCCTGTATTTGGGTGTACCATGGTGTTCGGATGTTTGTTGTGTTGTATTGCATACTGGAGCACGCTTGCGTGGCCCGTATATGGATCTGGTTGCGCCGTCCTTTTAATGCGAGCCCTCACGTGGATCGCGTACTTGCTTAAGTGCAGCGTCGTTTGCGGGGAATCTAAGGCCTCCTCGTCGAATTCAGGTAGCAATTTTTGCTTCGAGTAGCTCTTGGTGTGGCGATTACCGCCGTACTTCATTGCAGTGTTGAGTACTTCACTCCATCTGATTCTGATTGTGTCTTGTGCAGCCCTGAGCCTTTGCTTCTGCTTTTTCAGACTCCTCGTAGTGGCAACAAGCCTCTGGTGGGCATTCTGTTGCTCCGGGTGCCTGTCCGGTGTGATGTCGTCTAGACTGTTATCTTCGACAGAGTCGGGTTGTTCGGTTTGATTCTCCGTGTTGCCCTGGTCAGGCGATCGTTCACCCTGCTCTATCGCTGGGTCTATATGACAGTTGTTTCTGCCGAGGCAGGATTTGGAGCGGCGCTTGCGCCGCCGCATTGACAGCTTCTTGAGGGGACAACCCTTCGTTGCGTCCTTCCGTTCCTCGTCGTTGTTTTCTTTGGGTGTGTCCATCATGTATACATCATATGATGAAGTGCGCGTCCAATGCCCTGTGGGCAGTGGTTCCTGTTCGTCTCCTGCATCGTCATCCATACCGTTGATGTCTTCGGAGTCGAGGTCGAGCATGTCGGTCAAATCGTCGACAGTGGCTACTAAGTGAGTGGTGGGTGGGTGGCGAATTTCTTCGTAATCCGCATCCCAATCCTGCCGAACATAGTTCGGCCCGGAATCTCCTGACTGGGAGAGAGACCTTAATGAGTTCAGTAAGTCACCGAAGGGGAAGTGCTGAAAAATATCCGCGGAGGTAAACTCCATGATCGGCGCCCAGCCGAATTCGATACGCACGGGCACAGGCAGTTCGGAGTCCGTGGCCGGAGAAGGATCCGGCAGTTTGGCAACACGGCTCTCGTGAAGGGTAAGGTCGATATTCGGCTCGATTGCCGCTGAGGACAAGGCCTCCGTGGCGGGGTCTATCCACCCGTCCATGGATGGCGTAACTGGTTCCGAATTGAGGGTCGGAGTGGTTGCCCGTGCGATCTCCTGAACACTGTCCGATGGTAGAGCTAAATCGTACTCATCGTGGCCGTGTGGCACACAAGGCCGGTGCTCGAATCCGTCGAAGATCAAGTCTCCGCGGATATCGGCCGTGTAGTTTAAGCATACAAACCTGACCTGGTGGCCAGGGGCGTAACTCTCGATCTGCTCCAGATGGCCAAGCGAGTTGGGCCGCAGTGCGAAGCCGCAGAACACAAAGATCTGTCCGGGGAGGAAAGTCTCACCCTGGACTACATTCCTATTGATGATCAAAGGATCCATCAAGCCTAATGGTGACGACACAGAGGAACTCTCAATGAAAGCACCATTGTCGGTGTCAAAACCGGCGGATCACGGGTAGGGGGTCCCAAACTGTGCTTCTAAGGCGGATGGTAACAGGAGGCAGGGGACATGATGTTTTACCCAGGTTCGGGCCCTCTTGATGGAGGTAAAACCCTACGTCCTGCTTGATTATTCTTGATAATATTAGTAGTACAAGAGTTGATCTACCGCGAGATCGGAGAGGCTAAACCCTAGAAGCTAGCCTATGGTATGATTGTATGTTGTCCTACGGACTAAAAACCCTCTAGTTTATATAGACACCGGAGGGGGCTAGGGTTACACAAGGTCGGTTACAAAGGAGGAGATATACATATCTGTATTGCCTAGCTTGCCTTGCACGCCAAGTAGAGTCTCATCCGGACATGGGACGAAGTCTTCAATCTTGTATCTTCATAGTCCAACAGTCCGACCAACGGATATAGTCCGGCTGTCCGGAGACCCCCTAATCCAGGACTCCCTCAGGTCTCATGACCCAATATACAGAGCATACAAGAAACAAGCACAAGCGGAAGCTTAACTTGTCTGAGTACAGACAACTATAAAAGAAAAAGGTTGAGAAGCGTGACTATCTACAAGACCCTGCCGAGGGCACAAGATCGTAGCTGAGGTAACGAACTAAACGTCGAAGTCCACGAGGAACTACTAGCGAGACTGAAGTCTCTGTGCAAAAACATAAATTAAGCAAACGTGAGTACGAATATACCCAGCAAGACTTACATCATAACTAGCTACATATGCATCGGTATCAACAAAGGGGGGTGGTGGAGTTTAACTACAGCAAGCTAGCTTTGACTCATTGGCTATCCTGAACTATGATTACAAGTAACCCTTTTGAGGTGGCGCACGCGAGTCCACATATTCACCATATCAATACACCACAATGGATCCACTCCCATCTCCCTACGAGAACTCCATCCATAGCACTCACGCTTATCTTGCGCATTTTGGAGTATCCACTTTCACTTGTCTATGAACTATACAGGCAACCCAGAAGTCCTTTACCGCGGACACGACTATTTGAATAGATTATGTTAACCCTGCAGGGGTGTACTTCTTCACACACGCTCTCGCCAGTTACCACCATGTACACATCGTGTATCTCGGCAACCTTCAAGCGGAAGCCTGGAGAGGAAGTCGGCCATGACTTGACTAACCACACAAGTCTCTAGTCTAGGTTTATCGCCTATTCGGGTTCCATCCTCAAGGATATCCGACCGGGGTGTCGCTCACGGCCCCAAAATGACGTGTGCAGGGTTCCCAAGCCCACCTCGACGGATGGATCTACGCTTGGTACACGGTGCCTAGTCTGTCCCAAGCCCAGCTGTACCGGGTGCCACTTGGTAGACTACTAACACAACCTACAAACACCAGAAACTAATTACAACTCCTGGACAGAGATCGAGGTGGTTAATAAGCCGAGAGGGATCGAGTTACGGGAACCCAATGTGTGGTAGTAACTATTAATGGATCACAAACACAGAACTTAGTTCCTAAGGACGATTTCAATGAGACAACCCACCATGTACTCCTACTTGGCCTCTCACAACTACCTTTACGAAATCGTGTTTGCACACTTAGCTCTCAATAGTAGGACATGTTCACACATTTCCAATTCATCCCCGATGAATCAGACCTGACACAACTCTAAGCAATAGCAGGCATGACAAACAAGCATGAATTAGTAGGCACATCAGGGCTCAAACAACTCCTACTCATGCTAGTGGGTTTCATCTATTTACTTTGGAAATGAAAAGTCATGCGGAGGAAAGGGGTTCAACTACCACAACATGTAACAATTGAATTGTTGTTGTCCTAATGCAGTAAAAGAGAGCAGAAGCAAGAGAGTGGGATCCTATCGGAATGAACAAGGGGGTTTTGCTTGCCTGGCACTTCTGAAGACAGTATAGCTCTTCATCGGTGTCATCGAACTCATCGTCGAAACCACATCTACCGAGAGGGGACAAATACCGGCAAACAAATAAGAACATAATCAATGCAATGCAACAATATGATGCATGATCATGACATGGCAATATGCTGTGATTTGAGCTAATGCAACTATCAACAATTTAAATGAAGTTGATTTGAACCAAAGGTTCAAATTCAAGCTCCATATGTGATTATTTAAATGCCAATCATTTGTTTTGACCCGATCAGCAGGTATAAGTTGTTCAAACATGCATGAAGTGGTACAGATGGATTCCATGAATTTTTTTGATAATTTTTCATATATAAATTATTTCATTCGAAGTTACGGTTGATTTTATATGGATTTTAGAAGTTTTAAAAATTTCTGGAATTTTCCTGAATTATAAATAATCCAGAAAAAAACACTTATTGCGTCAGGGTGACGTCACTATGATGTCAGCAGTCAACAGGGTCGGTCCAGGTGAAACCTGACCAGTGGGTCCACTAGTCAGTGACTCAGTCAATTAACAGGGTTAATTAGCACTAACTAAAAGTTAATCTAGGCTAATTAGTCCCTGGACCCACACGTCAGTGGCTATGCGTTTAAAATTAAGTTAACCTAACTAACCTAAATATGATTAGCCCTAACTAACTTAGTTAGCCGGGCGGGGCCCGCATGTCAGTGAGACAGAGGGGTCAAACCCTGGTCAGACGGGGTCAAACCCCGCTGGTCAAAGCGGTCAACCTGCCGGCGTTTAGCCACCGGCATGGCCAGACGTGGCGGAGCGCATCGGGATCCACCTACAGGGGGTCTTTTGGCGCGCAGGGAGCAACTACGGGAGTAGGGTGGAATGGCGCATCCAACGGTGGCGGTGGCGGAGGCTGGGGTAGCCGGGAGCTGCGCCAACGACGAGGTTTGCAGTGGCCGGAGCTTGGGTGCAAGCGGGGATGGGCTGCGGTGCGCAAATGAGCGCGGCGAGGTGCTACGACGGCTCTAAGCGATGCGGGGAGCGTGTTGGGCGCACTCCCGGGACCAAATGGTCACTAGAGCGTCAACAGTGACGAGCGCGGGCGGCGGCGTGTGCGGGTGTGAGCGGTGCAGTCTCTACGGCGCACGAGGAAGGAAAAGAACAGGAGGGGGGAGGTCAGTGGCTCACAGCGGTCACGACGAGTGGGTCAGCGAGGTTAGGGAGGCAGCAAGGTGAGCGCGGGGTCGTCGGCGATCTCGGGGACTAGAGGTTGAGGAAGGGGTCGCCGGCATCCTTGCAGGCTTCCCGGCATCGAACGACTTGGTGTAGACAATGCAGGGGACGACGGTGGTTCTTCTGGACACGCGGGATGGCTGGGGGAGGGCCGATGGCCACGGTGAACGGTGTCGGCGGCGACGAGCTCCGCTCGGTGGTGCTCGGGGGAGAGGGCAGACGAGGGAGAGACACAGGAGAGAGGGAGGAGTGACCAGGGGGTTGCATGGCGCCCTCGGGTGAGTCCAGAGGCGAGCAGGCGAGCAGGCAAGCAGGAGGTGGTCGGCGCATGTGCGCGCGCATTGGGCACACGCCCTCCTGTGTACTGGCAGGAGGTTGCAGATAGTGGCGGCTGCGGTGTGCTGGGCTGCACAGTAACTGGGCCAGCCAGGTAAGTACCCATTTCTTTCTCTCCCTCTCCCTCTCTTTTATTTTCTGTTTTCTAATTCTTTTGATCTATTCGTAAAATCCTGAAAATAATTGTGGGCATTATTTGAATTATTTACAACAGCCCACAATTGGTTTCAGAAGTATTGAAGCATTTAAAAAATTTATAGGCATTAAATGCTCCAATACAAATACAATATGATTTAACTCAAAAATCCATCAATGGCCAAGAAATATGCTCATCATTTTTGGCAGAGGTTTTCACCTTTATCAGAAATCATGAACATTTTCAAAGGCATTTTGGGTTCTTTGAAAATATTTTATTTCAACCTATTTGAATTCTTTCTGGTGCTAGGGTTTGATCAATCCCCATTTCAGCTTTACATAAAATTTAAACATGATGCAACAGACAAGTGCTAGCCTAGTGCAAGGTAAAGCTGGGGATGTGACAGTATTTGCATGTGAATCTTCTCTTCCCTTATTAATTCTTTCATGAATTGCATCATTGACCAATGTTATGTTTGTCAATCTCCAATAAATTTTGCTACTTATACTCTTCCTTATGTGATGTCATCACTTACCATAAGATTAGCATATGGTATTTTTCATTTATTTCCCTTTCTTTTTAGTGAACATGAAAGTAAAGAAAGCAAAACTCAAACTAATGTTTATTGTATATGTCTCACACAATTGCAAGGATAGATAGATCACTAAACAAACAATCGAAGAAAGATCAAACTAATTTTTTATTCAACTAAAGCAAAAGATAGCTAAGGAACAAACTAAAATAAATAAAGGCAAAGATAGTGGTGGTGATAAGATACCAGGGCACCTCCCCCAATCTTGGCACAGGCCAAGGGTAGTACCCATACCCAATACTCAAGTTTCCTTTGGTGATGAAGAAGGTAATGGTGGTGAGGTCATGTTCCCCAATATACTCATGAGTAGCCCCTTCATGTCTTGAATCACTTGAAGGGATCGATGAAGTAATTCAGTATTTTTCTCCACTTTAGCCACAATGTGTTTATTCTCTAGGCCCCAAGATTTTGTTCTTGCATCACTTTCTCTTGGATGAGGTACGTCCCAATTGGATAGTAGGTGCACACGAGGAGTATTCTTGAACCCCTAATTATGAATCAAATTGAAAAAATTGTTTCGATGTAACATGTGCAGAGGCCTCCTTGGAGGGAGTTCTTCATGCACTTCAGGGATCTCTTGACTATTCATTAGTCTCAAGGCCTGGTGAGGGTTAGGACGAGTGGAGATGCCAGCTAGGGTGCCTCTCTTGGAGGCTGAAGGGTGAACTCCAAGTAAGTTCCCCTCATATCCCTCCATGGCCACATCTTCAATACCCTCCCCTTCTAGCTCCTCCTATAACAACCATGCATCATCTTCTCTGTCTTTGGAAGAGGGGGAAGACATAATGCTGTCTTTGATGGATCTGACAGAAAACAGCGTGAAAAGAAACAGAAGATTTCTCATCGATACGGTGGTCAATAGGTTCACGGGGTATATAACGATTTTTTATCTTGGGGAACAAGCAAACGAGATAAAAATGGAGTCCGGAAGGTACCCGAGGTGGGCACAACCCACCTGGGCGTGCCTGGCAAGCCAGGCGTGCCCTGGTGTCTTGTGCCCACCAGGGTTGCCTTCCTGGTTGTTTCTTATTTTCCTATTTTTTATTATTTTCCAAAACTGACAAAAAATATTTTTGCAGATTTTTCGAAGTCCAGGTACTTACCGTATCACGTACTTCATCTTTTTCACGATTCTGGAATGTTCCGGAAGGTTTCTTTTATGTGTTCCTCCGGTGTCATGGCTTGAATAATATTGCTTTCAACATTAATAGGCGTACCTGAGATATACTAGTGTTTAATTCTTTCCCCATTGATAACCTTCAGGTTAGTACCTTCGGCATTATTTAGTTTGATAGCTCCGGAACAATATAGTTCTTCAATAACATAAGGTCCTTCCCACTTGGAGAGAAGTTTTCCTGCAAAGAATATGAAATGAGAGTTTTACAAAAGGAAATATTCGCCCACTTAGAACTCACGCTTTTGGATTCTTTTATCATGCCATCTCTTAACTCTTTATTTCAATAATTTGGCATTTCCATAAGCTTGGGTTCTCCATTCATCTAGTGAGCTAATATCAAATAACCTCTTTTCACCGGCAAGTTTGAAATCATAGTTGAGTTCTTTATTTTCCCAATATGTTTTATGTTCTAACTCAAGAGGAAAATGACAAGAATTTCCATAAACCATTTTATAAGGAGACATACCCATAGGAACTTTATATGTTGTTTTGTAAGCCCAAATTGCATCATCTAATTTCTTAGACCAATTCTTTCGGGACCTATTGACAGTTTTTTGTAAAATTAATTTTGTTTCTCTATTGCTAAGTTCAACTTGACCACTAGACTGAGGATGATAGGGTGATGCAATTCTATGGTTAACATCATACTTGGCAATCATTTTACGTAAAGCACCATGAATAAAGTGTGAACCACCATCAGTCATTGAATATCTAGGGACTCCAAACCTTGGGAAAATAACTTCCTTAACCATTTTAATAGAGGTGTTGTGATCAGCACTACCAGTTGGAATAGCATCTACCCACTCAGTAACATAATCAACAGCAACCAAAATATGTGTATACCCATTAGAGGAAGGAAAAGTTCCCATGTAATCAAAACCCCAAACATCAAATGGTTCAACAACAAGAGAATAATTCATAGGCATTTTCTGTCGCTTACCAATATTACCAATTCTTTGACATTCATCACAAGATAAAACAAGCTTACGGGAATCCTTGAAGAGAGTAGGCCAATAAAAACCAGATTGCAATACTTTGTGAGTAGTTCTATATCCCGCATGATGTCCTCCATAAGCTTCAGAGTGACATTTTCATAGGATCTGTTCCTGTTCATGCTCATGTACACAACGTCTAATAATACCATATACTCCTTCTTTGTAAAGATGTGGGTCATCCCAAAAGTAATGTCTTAAATCATATAAGATTTTTTTCTTTTGCTGGTATGTGAAACTAGGTGGTATATATTTTGCAACAATATAATTAGTGTAGTCAGAATAACATGGAGTGTTATGAGAAACATTTATTGCGGATAGTTGCTCATCAAGAACACTATCATCAATAGGTAGTGGGTTATCAAGAATATTTTCTAAACTAGACAAGTCATCAACTACGGGGTTCTCAGCTCCTTTTCTATGAGTGATATGTAAGTCAAATTCTTGTAGCAAGAGAACCCACCTAATGAGTCTAGGTTTAGCATATTTCTTTTCCATAAGATATTTTATAGCAGCATCATCGGTGTGAACAATCACTTTAGAATCAACAATATAAGATATGAATTTATCACAAGCAAATACAACTTCTAAAAAAATCTTTTTCTGTGATAACATTTAATTTTTTATCAACTCTTTGTCCTAGGACAGCACCAACAACATAATCACTAGCATCCCACATAATTTCAAACGGCAAGTTCCAATCAGGTGGTTGAACAATAGGTGCAGAAATTAAGGCTTTCTTAAGAGATTCAAAGGCTTCTACACAATCATCATCAAAAACAAGTGGAACATACTTTTGTAAAGGATTTGTAAGAGGTCTAGAAATTTTAGAGAAGTCTTTAATAAACCTCCTATAGAAACTAGCATGACCAAGGAAAGTACAAATACCTTTGATATCTTTAGGACATGGAATTTTCTCAACTGCATCAACTTTAGCTTTATCCACCTCAATACCTTGTTCAGACATTTTATGTCCCAAGACAATACCTTCATTAACCATAAAGTGGCACTTCCCAATTCAAGACAGGATTTGTTTGCTCACATCTCTGCAAAACTCGATCAAGGTTGCTTAAGAAATCATCAAAATAAGTTCCTTAAATGGAAAAATCATCCATGAAAACCTCAACAACCTTTTCACAAAAATCAAAGAATATAGCAGTCATACATCTTTCAAAGGTAGAAGGTGCATTGCATAAACCAAAAGGCATACGTCTATACGCATTGGTTCCAAAAGGGCAAGTGAAGGTGGGTTTCCCTTGATTAGGTTGTGAAACAGGTATTTGAGAAAAACCAGAATATCCATCAAGGAAACAAAAGTGTGTGTGCTTCGATAATCTTCCTAGCATTTGATCAATGAAAGGCAAAGGGTAATGATCTTTTTTAGTTGCTTTATTATTTTTTCTAAAATAAATTACCATTCTATATCCAGTGACAATTCTTTGTGGAATTAGTTCATTTTTATAATTAGGAACAATAGTAATACCTCCCTTCTTAGGGACACAATGAACGGGGCTTACCCATCTACTATCATCTAGGGGATAGATTATACCTGCTTCAGAAGCTTTAGTATTTTAGTTCTTACCACTTGTTTCATTTTAGGATTCAAACATCGTTGGTGATCAACAACGGGTTTAGCACCAGGCTCCATATTAACCTTGTGCTGACATAGAGTGGGACTAATGCCCTTAAGATCATCAAGAGTATATCCAGTAGCAGCTCGGTGCTTCTTCAGAATTTTCAATAATCTTTCTTCTTCATGTTCTAAAAGGTTAGCACTAATAATAATAGGATATATCTTTTGTCATCGAGATAAGCATATTTCAAAGTATATGGCAATTGTTTTAATTCAAAGATAGGATCACCTTTGGGTGGAGGAGGACCTCCTAGAGTTTCAATAGGAAAATTGTGTTTAAGCAGAGGTCGTTGTTCAAAGAAAATTTTATCTATCTCATTTCTTTCATGCATATGCATCTCATTTTCATGGTCTAACAAATATTGTTCTAGTGGATCAGTAGCAGGCACAGGAATATAAGCAAGACCAATCATTTCGTCCTTACTAGGTAATTATTTTTTATGATGTTTTCTACTAAACATGGAAAAATTAAACTCATGAGACTCATCACCAAAGTTAACACTGACGGTTTGTTTATGACAATCTATAGTAGCATTGATAGTGTTCAAGAAGGGTCTATCAAAGATAATGGGACAAAATTCATCTTGTGGGGAACCAAGAACAAGAAAATCAGTAGCATATTTTATTTTCCCACACAAGACTTCAACATCTCTAACAATCCCAAGTGGTGTGATGGTGTCTCTATTAGGAAGTTTAATTGTAACATTTATGTCTTCTATTTCAGCGGGTGCTATATCATTCATAATTTCTTGATATAAGGTAAAAGAATAGCACTTATGCTAGGACCTAAATAACTAAACCATGATAATTGTGATCTCCTATTTTAACTGAGACAACAAGCATGCCAATAACAGGTCTATGTTTATCTTTCTCATCTGGTTTAGCAATTCTAGCAGCTTCATCACAAAAGTAAATAACATGCCCATCTATATTTTCTACCAAGAGATCTTTGACCATAGCAATGCTAGGTTCTAAATTGATTTGTTCCAATGGTTTAGGTGCTTTGATATTACTTTTGCGGACCATAGTTGAAACCTTAGCATGTCCCTTTTTCATAACATGGAAAGGTGGGTTTTCAATATAAGTAGTAGGAACAACTTGATCAACATTGTAAATAATAGTTTCTTCCTTAGCTACTACTAGTTCTTTAATTTCTTATTTAATAGGTGGATGATATTTAAACCACTTCTCCTTGGGGATATCAACATGAGTAGCAAATGATTCACAAAAAGAGGCTACTATCTCAGGGTCGAGTCCATATTTATTGCTAAACTTGTGAAAAGCATCGGTATTCATAAAAGATTTAACACAATCAAACTTAAGCTTAATACAAGACTCTTTACCTTCGTAGAGTTCCCAATCTTTAGAGTTGCGTTTAATTCTTTCTAAAAGATCTCACCTAAATTTAATAGTCTTCTTCATAAAAGAACCAGTGCAAGAAGTATCGAGCATGGATTGATCATCACGAGAAACCGAGCATAATTTTTTTGGATAATGATTTCTCTTGAGAGCTCACGATTGGGGCATGAATATAATGTTGACTTAAGCGTCCCCCAAGCTAGAGCGATACTTTCTCCTTCATGAGGGAAAATATATATATATATAATTCTGATCACGATGAACTAGATGCATAGGATAATTTTTTGGTGAAGTTCCAAATTTCAATCGATTCCAATTCCAAGATCCAATATCATCGCATAGCATATACCATGCCAATGCTTTTCCCTTCAAAGATAAAGGGAAAACCTTTTTCTTAGCTTCATCTCTAGGTAAACCTGCAAGCTTCAGTAGTCCACAAATTTCATCTACATATATATGAAGTGCATATGAGGATGTTCCGTTCTATCTCCTGCATAAGGATTATCTAGTATTTGTTCTATCAAACCCGAAGGAATTTCATAACCAATATTTTCTGTAGGTGCAGTATGTTCAGGGGTAACTAATTGTGGTTCCGTTCGAGGTGAAGATACCCCGAACAAACCCGTCAAATGATTGTTCTCCATAGTACCAAGTGACATTAAATTTCAGCACGTAGTAATAATTTTTCTTACCAATTTCCACTTACCAAGAGCACTTGACTCCACGGCAACGACACCAGAAAAGAGTATTGGTGACCCACAAGTATAGGGGATCAATCGTAGCCCTTTTGATAAGTAAGAGTGTCAAACCCAATGAGGAGCAGAAGGAAATGACAAGTGGTTTTCAGCAAGGTAGTTTTCTGCAAGCACTGAAATTGTTGGTAACAGATAGTTTGATAGCAAGATATTTTGTAATGAGCAAGTAACGGTAACGGTAAATAAAGTGCATCAAGGTAGCCCAATACTTTTGTGGCAAAGGATAGGCCAAAACGGTCTCTGATGATAAGCAAAGCGTTCTTGAGGGTACACAGGAATTTCATCTAGTCACTTTAATCATGTTGATTCGACTTGTGTTCGCTACTTTGATAATTTGATATGCGGGTGGACCGGTGCTTAGGTGCTGTTCTTTCTTGAACCAGCCTCCTACTTATGATTAACCCCCTCACAAGCAGCCGCAACTACGAGAAAAGTATTAAGATAAAATCTAACCATAGCATTAAACTTTTGGATCCAAATCGGTCCCTTACAGAATAGCGCATAAACTAGGGTTTAATTTTCTGTCACTCTAGCAATCCATCATCTAATAACTACACCACAATGCATTCCCTTGGGACCAAATATGGTGAAGTGTCATGTAGTCGACGTTCACATGACACCACTAAAGGAATCACAACATACATACCATCAAAATATCGAACACATATCAAGTTCACATGATTACTTGCAACAAGATTTCTCCCGTGAGCTCAAGAATAAAAGTAACTACTTGTAAGTGCATCTAGTACCACCCCTAGTTGGTTTTGGAGTATTGACGACAAACCTGGTTGAGGGACTAATGTGTTTGTTAGAATTGCAGAATAACACAGGTAGTAGTCCCTCATTGATTCGGTTTACCTACTAGAGATGACCCCAAAATGTGTGAAAACATTGAAGACAATGGTGGTCTGTGAATAGTTTCACATTGAAGACTATGACATGAGAAGACATCGTGTGAAGACTATGAATTGCGAAGACATAGTTGTTCCGTAGTTTCCTTTTCTTCTTTGTTGAGTCATAGGAACCACCGTATTGTTAAGTGGGGTCCAAGTGAACAAAGTCAGAGTGACGGAAGTGATGCTCAACCAAATCCTATGTCTTCGAGCGAAGACAATGAGAGCAAATCTTATCTAGAGCTGGATAAGTCAGCTTTACTTGTAGCCCAAGTCAAGCTGACGCGTGTGTTTGAAATCTGACCGTTGGAACACGTGTCAGTTCCTTAGTGCCACGGGGTCATTTCAGACAAATCAGGTCGGGTTGCGTAGTGGCTATAAATAGCCCACCCCCTACACCATAAATTGGTCCCTGCTCATAGTTAGTGCACGACTTTTGTCATTTGAGAGCAACCCACCTCGAAGCCTTTGAGAGAGAAATCCTTGCGAGGACAAAGCCCTAAACAACGAGAACCAAAGAGTGTTAGGCATCACTGAAGTCTTTCTGTTCGCGTGATCTGAAGACTTGTTACACTTGAGAACTGTGAATCCTCCAGCCGGTTAGGCATCACATTTTGAGCATCCAAGAGTCATTGTGGATTGCCGGTGAACGAAGTCTGTGAAGGTTTGGAAGTCTACCTTGAAGACTTACCAGAGTGATTGGGAAAGGACCGTGTGTCCTTAGCTCAAGGGGAAGAAGGTGAAGGCGCGGTCTTCTGAGTTGAATCTCAGCCTCCCTAACCAGACGTACAGTTGTCACAGCAACTTGAACTGGTCCAACAAATACCTGTCCTCACCAAGCAACTGGTTCTATCCTTACATCTCTCTGTACTTACATTTTTTCTTCTTCAAGTCATTGCCTTCTTGCATGATATGATTGACTTCACTATGTGAAGACTGTTGTTCATTGGTTTCATACTTTCTTCCATCTTGATCCATACTACCTAGCTGTTAATAGTCTTCTTGCTTTCACTTCATTGCTTACTTGACTATGGCTTGTCTAGTGTAGTCTACCTTCCGCTGCATATCAATAGGTTCATTTCTACTATTTTTCTTCAAACCCCCCATGTTTTGAAGATTTTCATAAAAATCGCCTATTCACCTCCCCTCTAGTCGATAACTAGCACTTTCAATTGGTATCACAGCAAGGTGCTCCCTTGTTCTGTGTGATTCGGTTTAACCACCTGGAGTTTTAGCTATGTCGACTGGAGGGATAATCAAAGTCTCCGTTGCGTGCCCTGTCTTTGATGGCACTGATTACACTTACTAGAAGAATAGGATGCACATGCATCTTGAAGCCATTGATGTCGACCTCTGCTATGTTGTCAAGAATGGCGTTCCCAAGGCCGGTGAAGGCGTCACCGCAGCTGATTTCAAGAAGTTCATTCAAATGGATTCTAATGCCAAGAACATCATCTGTGGTCATCTGACCAAAGGATAGTATGGCTGGGTGAGTGCTCTTGAAACTCCAAAGCTAGTATGGGACTGGCTCTCCATGGTCAGTGAAGGCGTCTCAACCTAGCGAGACTCAAGGATCAGTGTTCTTCGCAAGATCTTCATCCGCTTCAAGAGAAATGATAATGAGAATGTTCAGCTGACTTTTCATCGCCTCACTGATATCACAAATGAGCTACATGCACTCGGCGCCACTGAAATCACCAAGCATGAAATCGTCAAGACACTCTTGAGATCACTCAACAGCTCATTTGACACCTTGGCCCTGATGATTCAAGAACGCCTTGACTTCAAGACTCTCGATCCGTCTGACATACTTGAGAGGCTCAACACACATGAATTCCAGCTATCTGAGAAACGAGATATCTATGGTCCCAACTGTGGCTGAGTTTGCGCCTTGAAGGCAAAGGTTGTTTCCTCATCTGAAGAAGAATCTGACTGCAGTTCTAAGGATCCTGAAGACATTGGAAAGGAGCTTTCCATGCTCGTGAAGAAGTTCCAAAGGTTCACTAGGAAGAAAGGCTCCATACAGTCTTCAAGATATAGCTCAAGAAATGATGAAGCTTCCTCCAGTGAATACAAGAAGAGAATGTGTCACAAGTGCAAGAAACATGGTCACTACATCTTTGAATATCCTCAATGGGACAATGAGAACAACAACAAGAAGAAGAGCAAGGAATATGATTCTGATGACAAGAAAAAGAAGAAATCCTCGAAGTCTTATTCTAAGTCTTCGTCAAAGTCTTCATCACACAAGAAGAGCTCATCTAGCAAGGGTCGTGCATTTGTTGGCAAGGAAATGGATTCAGAGGAGGAGTCCGCATCTGAGGAGGTGGAGATGGAGTCTGAAGAGGAATCTGATTCAGGCGTGGCAAGCCTGGCTTTAGCTTCAGCGTATGTCGCCAAGTCCATCTTCAACACTGAAGACGATGGCCTATTCACCAACGCTGATGCTAACGAAGATGACTCTGCACCCACCTACTGCTTCATGGCACGTGGTGCCAAGGTAAACTCATGCGATGCACACTATCAAACATCAAGTGAAGATGACTCTGAATATAAATCTAAACCTAGCTACAAAACAATTGCTAAAATTGCAACACAGCAACAGACTGCTATGGAACATATTCCAAAATTGTTAGAAAAAAGCGATGACTTGTTGGACGTGGAAATGACTCGAACTCAGTCCTTAATTGAGGACATTAAAAATCTTCATGTTAAGTATGAAGAGCATGAAAGTCGTCATGAAACGCTCTCAACTACTCATGAAAAGCTCTCCTATGATTATCTTCAAAACAAGCAAGAACTTGAGAACTTGAGAGTGGCTCATGAAGATCTTCAAAAAGAGAATGAGTCACTTCGCGCTCAATAGATCAGTCCCGCTTAGGAAGGATTTGATCCACCATGTCTAAAATTCCTTGAGAGTGATAACACTACTTCTGTTGCTTGATGTTCTACTGCTACTACTATTACAATATCTTCAACTACTGATGTGGTAACTAACACCTCTGCTGAGGATACCACTACTATTGCTGATGAGAACACCAGGTTGAAGATGTTGCTTGAAACAGGAATGTACAAGAGTCTCAAAGGGCATCGAACACTATGTGATGTCCTCAAGAAATAGATTCTAAACCGAAACCCTAGGAAAGAGGGTGTTGGGTTCGAGAGGAAAATGAATGTTGATGGTTCTTACTGGAAGCCTGAGCAGTAGCCCAAAACCACATGGGTTGCTGCAAAAATACCTTCAGTGGATCCATCTACCTTATCTGGCTTCACTTGTGCTAACCCGATTATCATTGATGAATCCTTTGATGCAAACTATAAACTGTTTAAGAATCAGAATGGTGAAGTGTTTGCCGGGTATATTGGTACTAACTGCAGGAATGGACCACCTTTGAAGAAGATTTGGGTGCCCAATGTTGTCTTGAAAATCTTTAGGTGAATGTCATCATGACACCACCTGGGAAGAAGACAAACCCCAGACCAAAGGCTTCACATGCTCCAAAGGTTTCATACAAACAGATGACTCACCAAAGTCGCCCTAACACAAATGTTTTGCAGGGAAACCATAATCAGGCCCATGAATATGAGCGTGTTTCATCAAACCACCACGTTCACAAGACTAACAACTACTCTGCTTATTCTTATGAGTATTATTCACCTCCTGCAAGACTATTTGCTAGGGCCCCAAAGCCAAAGTTCTCATATGTTGCACTTAGACTCATTGCTTCAAAGCCACCGCTGAAGATGTGGGTGGTTAAGAAAACTTAACACTCTTTTGTAGGGAAAGTTCTCCAGCCAGAAATCAAAGGCGTCAGAAGCTATTGCTGGGGACCTAAAACATCTTGTGGGGCGCAAGATAAAATGCCCAAATGGTCTTATTACGTAGCCAGAAATCAAAGGCGTCAGATGCTATTGCTGGGGACCTAAAACATCTTGTGGGGCGCAAGATAAAATTCCCAAATGGTCTTATTACGTATTTCGTTCCTGAGTCGCTTGCCATGCATCCTATCAGTCCTAACCTGGATCTGAGCTTTTATAATCCACTTGCTCGTCAAATGTTTATGCTTCACAATACTCTTTGTGAAGTCTATCCCCTAACTGCACTGTAGGGTATGACGCCAGCTGCTTCAGAATGGATTATTGATAGTGGGTGCACTAACCACATGAATGGCGATCGAAGTCTTCTCATGGACTCAACCTTACGTTCATCTGACAAGAGTCATATCACATTTGCTGACACTGGTAAAAGCAAGGTATTGGGTCTAGGTAGAGTTGCAATCTCAAAGGATCAGCACATGGATAAAGTGATGCTTGTTGAATCCCTTGGTTTCAACTTAATGTCTATCTTAATGCTTTGTGACTTGAACATGATTGTGATATTTGGAAAATATCGTTGCCTTGTGCTAATGGAATCTGACAAGTCTCTAGTCTTTGAAGGGTATCGAAAAGGTGATCTATACATGGTAGATTTCTCAGCAGGACCACAGTTGGCAGTATGTCTTCTAGCAAATGCTTCAGAGTTCTGGCTTTGGCATCGGAGGCTAGGGCATGCTGGAATGAGGAACCTGTACACTCTTGCGAAGAAGAAGCATGCCGTAGGCATCGAGGGCGTCAAGTTAAACAAGGATCATTTGTGCGGTGCGTGCGAAGCCAGGAAGATGACTAGGGCCACGCATCCTTCGAAGACAATCATGACTACATCACGTCCCTTCGAGCTGCTGCACATGGACCTATTCGGCCCTACTCATTACTCCACTCTTACTACAACTTCTTGTCTCTATGGCTTCGTTATTGTCGATGATTACTCTGGATATACCTGGGTGCATATAATCTCTACAAGACTGAAGTGCAGGATGTCTTCAGACGATTCACCAATCATGCCATGACAAACTATGGCATCAAGATCAAGAACATAAGAAGTGACGACGGCACATGGTTCAAGAACACTGGCCTCGACACTTATCTTGACACATTGGGCATCAATCATGAATTCTCAGCTCCATACACACCTCAGCAGAATGGCATCATGGAGCGCAAGAACAGAACACTCATTGAGATGGCTCGGACGATGCTTGATGAGTACAAGACTCCAAGGAAGTTTTGGCCTGAAGCTATTGATACAACATGCCATGTCATCAACCGTGTTTATCTTCACAAGCTTCTAAACAAGACATCATATGAACTACTGACTGGTAAGAAGACAAACGTAAGCTACTTCAAAGTATTTGGTGCAAGGTGCTGGATTAAGGATCCACATCACACTTCAAAATGTGCACCGAAAGCACATGAAGGTTTTATGCTTGGTTATTGGAAGGATTCGCACTCCTACAGAGCCTTCAACCTCCTTCACTATAAAGTGGTTGAAACTGTGGATGTGCGGTTCGATGAGACTAACGGCTCACAAAGAGAGCACCTGCCAAATGTGCTAGATGAAGTTACACCTAGTGAATCCATCAAACTTATGGGTACTGGAGAAATCATACCTTCAGAGGCGCAGGCTGAAGAGGAACTTATCATTTCTGCACCAAATCAACCCGAAGACTCTGCTCATCCTGAAACCAATAATGAACAAGAAGACATTGATCAGCAAGAGTGAAGTCTTTGTCTAGTTCATCCTCGTGTTGCGAATGAAGTACAGATTGAGAACATAATTGATAGCATCAATGCACCTGGTCCCCTTACTTGTTCAAGAGCAACACAACTAGCAAATTTCTGTGGGCACTTTGCATTTGTCTCTATATCTGAACCCAAGAAAGTTGCTGAAGCCTTCATGGAACCTGAGTGGATTCAAGCTATGCAGGAAGAGCTTCAATAGTTTGAACTGAACAATGTGTGGAAATTGGTCAAGCGTCCTGATCCTCTCAAGCACAATATCATAGGCACAAAATGGATCTATCACAACAAACAAGATGAGCATGGTCAAGTTGTCAGAAACAAGGCTCGTCTCGTTGCTCAAGGATATACCCAAGTTGAAGGAATTGACTTCGGTGAAACATTCTCTCCGGTGGCTAGGCTTGAAGCCATTCACATTCTGCTAGCCTATGCCAACCATCACAACATCCTCCTGTATCAAATGGATGTGAAGAGTGCTTTTCTCAATGGCAAGGTTGAAGAAGAAGTGTATGTTGCACAACCACCTGGCTTTGAAGATCCCAAACATCTTGACATGGTTTACAAGCTCAACAAGGCATTGTATGGCATCAAACAAGCCCCTCGTTCTTGGTATGACACACTCAAAGACTTCCAGAAGAGCAAAGGCTTCAAACCTGGTTCACAGGATCCCACTCTATTCACAAAGACATACGACGGTGAACTGTTTGTGTGCCAGATCTATATGAATGACATTATCTTCGGCTGCACTAACAAAAGATACATTGATGAGTTTGGACACATGATGCAAGAACAATATCAGATGTCCATGATGGGTGAGCTGAAGTTCTTCCTTGGTCTTCAAATTCGTCAGCAAAGCAACGACATCTCCATATCTAAAGAGAAATACCTCAAAGACTGCCTGAAGAAGTTTGGAATGCAAGACTGCAAGGGATACACGACGCCAATGCCAACCAAAAGTCATCTGGGCCCTAACGACAATGGTAAGAGTTCGATCAAAAGGTATACCGCTCCATGATTGGGTCTTTACTCTATTTATGTGCATCTAGGCTAGATATCATGCTTAGAATTTGCATGTGTTCCCGATTCCAAGCGGCACTAAAGGAGTCGCATCACTTAGCTGTGAAATGAATTCTTCGATATTTGGCTTACACCCCAACACTAGGATTATGGTATCCAAAGGGCTCAGAGCTTGATCTAGTTGGATTCTCAGATGCTGATTATGCTGGTGACAAGGTTGATCGCAAGTCTACATTAGGCACATGTCACTTTCTTGGACGATCTCTTGTCCGTTGGTCTTCAAAGAAGCAGAACTGTGTATCTCTCTCCACTACTGAATCTAGATACATTGCTGCTAGATCTTGCTGTGCTCAGCTTCTATGGATGAAGCAAACTCTCATGAACTATGGCATCCATCTGAAGCATATGCCACTGTACTGCGACAATCAAAGAGCCATCAAGATTGCCAACAACCCAGTTCAGCATTCTAAGACAAAGCATATTCAGATCCGTCATCACTTTCTCAGAGATCATGTCATGAAGGAAGATATTGATATCATTCACGTCAACAATGAAGAGCAATTGGCAGATATCTTCACAAAGCCCTTGGATGAGAAAAGGTTTTGCAAGTTGCGGCGTGAGCTAAATATCTTAGAATCCTCAAATGTCCTTTAATTGGACACACATCCTAACACTTATGCATGTGATGACTTAGATGTGCAACACACGAAGTAATGTATATCTTCACATAATGAAGACATACACTCTAAGTGTGAATACATTAATGCAGAAATTGCCTTCGGAGCGCCATGATAATTGTGCGTCGTGTCTGGGTCTAATACTTCTTATATGGTGGGTAACGCCACCACCAAACTCTTATTTGAAGTGTTTTTATTGGCGTCCCATTTGCATAGTCTTCCATTTGGTTTGTCTTCAACATTGATTCAACTTCATGTTTATCTTCACAATGTTGATTTGGTATCATGTTGGTATATACATTGGTGTTCTGTCCTCTACAACATTCACTTTTAGCTATGTCTTCAAGTTCCAATCTTTTGATCTAAGTGAATGTGATCGAACCCTAACCCCCTATATGCTTCTACCTCAGATTGTATCTATCCAAATCATATGCATTCTATTGAAACTATCGATTGTCTTCTCTGAGTCCTTGTCAGCAGAAGACATAGAGACAAAAATTGAATCTGTTTTAATGCTATATCTCTTTTGCCTAAAAACCGGTGAAGCGGGAATGACCACCCGACAATCCAGGCATGCGTGGGAACATGGAACAACTTCTAATGGGTTGCATCTTCGCCACATGTCCCTCAAATGTGAACCGCCAGGGGCACTTGCGTAATAACGCTGTGCCGTCCCTGTCCCTATAAATATACACCACACCGCGGTCATTATATTCTCTTCCACCTCTCCACAAACCCTAGCGCCACCGCTAGCCCTCGACGACACCGGCGACGAAGCACTTAGCTGCCGTGACCTCACCGATGCCGTCCTCATGCCGGCCGCGGACCTCGTCTCCTCCACCGTTGCCGTAGGTGTCTTCCGCCACCTAGTTAGGGCACAAAATATCGAACTGCTCAGCTTCCTCTCTACTCCGTCTAGCAGTTCTTCGTGTTGTAAATAAAACCTCCTTTTTACTGTCCTTTTGATCCGATAGATTCATCCGTTTCAATCAGAAGTGGTTTATGTACCTTCAAAATTGGATCTATCCTATTCGGCATCTCATATCATGCCTAGTATATTGACTTATGCTTCACAAAGTAGTTCGATTCCTCACTTGTACTTATTCTTGGATTCGTACAAATCTGGAACCAACTCTCATCATATAAGTTAATGTCTTCATGCTATGAGGTCAATGTCTTCAAACTGATTTATCTTCAAAATCTTCTGAGAATGCATATGACCTCTTCCCCTTCCCTCGCATCTCTAATGCTGTCACAGGTACATGTCCGTGGAAGAATCCCTTGGTTCTCATAGTCTGGATTCATTTGCACAGTTCTTACAGCGTCACATCAATTCTCCCGAAGAACTGTCTGACCAGAAAAAGGATGTCTTTGCAAGTTCTGAAGCCATTCAGTCTGAACTTCATGGCAACAGAAAAGTCAGCAAGAAAGGGCGGTAGACAGCGTCGTGGGAACACAGCCAAGGACCTTCCACCAGATCTCTATGAACTATACAAGTCAGATCTTGAAGAGATCTATGTGGAACGCAAGAACCGAATACAATGGACTCGAAGATATTGGGCAGAGGAATGGTTCAAGTACAAATTTGTTACTGCCGAATATGCTGAAAATAATGCCATCAAGGGCCCCTGGGGAGATATTGTATACAAAGGTCTTCAGCCCAAGTCCAAGTCTGAAGCCATAGCTCAAGGTTTCTATCTTCGCATGGTCCAAGGAACACAGCCTGAAAATGCCAACCCATCCAGTCTGCTATGGTGTCGTGAAGACAATCTCTTCAAGCGCAACTTCTAGTTTGCCAAAGAGTCTGCCAAGAAGAATAAGAAGTACCTTGGACTCGACTTCAACCCTGGTCCATCTGCTCCTCGGGCTGATGGTAGTCGTGATGCCGAACCCAATATCATCGTGCCTTACTACAACCTTGACGGTCTCCTCACTCACATTGTTGTTCAGCGGGCAGCCGTGGAGCACTCTGCAAACGATGCTGATTTTGATAAAGCACCTGCACCACCTAAGCCACAGAAGCAGAAGAAACCAAAGGCTTCAAAGCCCTCCACTGCACCAAAAGCTCCGCGTGCGAAGCCTCTAGCCACTGCACATCCTGAAGCCAGTGCGCAACCTAAAGATCTCTCTCGCATCTCCAAGACTGAGAAGAAGAAGAAGCCCATCCAGATTTCCGGTCAAGCACTGACCCCAGCTGCCGTTCTGAGGAACGAAAATGAAGCCATTGATATGTCATGTGATGACGATCTTGGCGATGATGCTCTTGAGCTATTGATAAAGAGAAAGGGGGAGGCGGTGATCTTCAATGATCTACCCCTGTTTCATGTGGATATCTTGAACAACTTCATTGATGAATGGTTTGAAAATCCCAGCATCAACCTCGATGACCTTGGGCTTCCAATTGGCATCAGTGTCTCTTTCCATAGTGATATTGTCGGTGTTCTGGGAATGGGGGTCCCCAGACTTGCCTACCTGCGGCCTACGGCATGGCTTAAGCGGGGGCCCAACGCAGCCCATCTTCATCAGCTCAAGCTCAAAGACCCTCGCGAGGGTCCAAGCCTCGCGGGGCGGACGATCGGAAGCTTCCTCAGAGGCAGCCTCATCAGGCAGGCTCGCGAGGAGGCGGAGAGATCAAGGCAGGGGTACCTCGCGAGGAACCGATGACGCAAGCCATGACGATCGAGACCAGGCGGGCGCCGGCCTGCGCAGTGTCCTTGTTTCCCCTTTAGTGCAAAGGGGGCAAGCACAGGCCAAGGCATCAGGCAAAGGTTACCATTCCGGTGCAACGAGACCAAGACCAGCTGGACGGCAGGATGTAGGTCACTGTGGAGCCCAAGACGGCGTCATCGCCAGTGCTTTTGGCAGCCGAAGACCACCTTTGGTCAGGATAACTTGTACTAGATGTTCCCCTTCGAAATGGCCAATTGGTGGCGCCCTTCCCGCTCATTATTTGGGGAGAGGCCCAGGGCCTCTATAAATAGAGCTAGCCACCACAGAGTAGAGACATCTAGACACCCCAAGAACAACGAGAGATCTGGTAGAACCCCAGCAGAGAGAGGCGACTGAACTCGCCCTAGCAGTTCATCGCACCAGCTCAAGAACACTGGAGTAGGGTATTACACCACAACGGTGGCGCGAACCAGTATAAACATCGTGTATCTTGTGTTGTTCATCATTTTCATCTTAGTTCATACGAGAGGATCGGACGTAGATAGGTAGGGGAGAGATCTCCGTGCGCACGCCAGTGTTCGAACCTCAAGGGTCTGCCGGAACCCAAAACCAGACATTTGGCGCGCCAGGTAGGGGTGCGCCGGAGTCCTCCTTCCTCCGCATCGCGTTCTGCCGCTTCTACACCCAGATGTCAAGCAACCCGGCTGCCAACGCCAACCGCTGGGCGGCATGGCCCTCCCACACCGTGTCGCCGTCTCAAGGCAACCTCAACCATGCGCCTCAGGCAGCTCGCGCTCTGCAGGGTGCTGCAGGGCACGGGCGACGCAGCCAGACGCCGCCTGCCCTCACGCCACGGCAGGTGCGGGCCGCAGCAAGGGCCTCGAACCATGCTGCTGCCACGGCGCCATACACCCGACGGGAGCAGGTGAACTCCAGGGCCGCGCTCACGGTGGCCCGAGAGCTACTACGGTGCCGCTTGCTGGAAGACGGCCGCGACGTGTTGTTGGAGCGAGTGGCCGAGCTCCTGGACACCGCCGCCTCGGGAGCGCCCCCCTTCTGCATCCAGCTGCCGCCCCAGATCCAGGACAGGTCGCACAACGGCTTTATGCGTGCCCGCGCGATTTCAGGCGGGCCCCAGGGCCGGTCCAGCGCCAACACCTCCGCCAGCACCGGGCGGCAGATCGCGCCGGCCCTTCCCTAGGCCAATGAAGGGATGCATGCCGTGGCCTTTGGCCTCGGCGGACCAGCGCGTCATCACATACAAGGCGACACCCCAAGCCAGACTGCGTGGCATGCGGGGCGCTACACCGAGGTCCACGAGGTGGTCGCCCCAGAGGCCTACGTACCCCGCATGGTGGATCAAGGGCGCGAGCTGGAAGAAGGTCATGACTCGTTCCTCGGGCCCGGCTGGGACAAGGAGGCGCCGGAAGCTGAGCTCTTTCAGGAACCCCAAGAGAGCATCGACAATCGTGCCTACAGCGGCAACTATCGGCTACCACTCATCCCTCAGGAGCAAGCTTACGCTAACCATGGGTCGCAGGAGGTACAGGTCGCCGCGGCGGATGGCTGCCCCAACGCTGCAGCCTCTTATCCCTCGGGAGGAGGGTGCAGGGGGCTGCAGGAAAGCGGCCGAGATCCGGGCTCCCCCTCGCGGCGGTCGGGTCAAGATGTTCTCCGGAGGTAAGCCCTCTGCCGGGGAGGTGCCCCATGGCCTGTCCCCGGCGGAGGACCCGTGGTCATCGGGGGAACCGCTGGCGACCGCTCTACCCCATTGGCGTCGTCCTTGGTTTCCGGTCGCCGTCAATGGCGGCAGAGTGAGGCGCAAGGCGGGGCCCTCGTCTGCCGATACGAAGCAAGGCCAGTACATGTGAAGAAGGCCCAGTGCCTGTGAAGGTCGCCGCCCCGTGACACTCTCACATAATAATGAGTGGGGCTGTTCACGCCCCAATGTCTCAGGAGCGCCGGCCTCAGGCCCTGGGCTCCCACCCACGCCTAGTGGCAGCACTTAGCTCCGCGCTGGTGAGAAGACGTCGAAGACTAGACTAGGCGCCGGACGCGGCTTTTTTGTTTTTCTGCCGCCTTTTTTCTTTTTTGCTTCTTCCTTGTCAGCAAGTTTCTTCGGTTTGGATTTAAGTTGGATTTGAGTTCGAAGCTTGCGTGCATTCAGGGAGGGGGTATTTAGTCTCGTTCGAGCAATCTCTCGTGTTCTGGTTTCGGATTTACGCCCCAAGCTAGCTTCAGCTGCCCCCCCTCACGAGCCCCTCGTGAGCCGGGACGGGCCAGGCATGCCTACAGCCAGGACCACTGTCTCCAGAGATCCTTGTCACAGGATCACCAGGTTAATCGAGGGACATCGGAGGCGTAGCATCCCCCCGCAGGCCCGCTCAGGGCACGCCAGGGCCGGAAGGTAAACGAATCAACCGAGCCATCACCGGGCTAGCGACTAAACTCACGCATAACGTTGTGCTCACCAGAGTACGGATTACAAATCTTTACATGAGGGGCCTCCCCTCCCAAAATGCTCTTGTATTCTTCAGGGCCAAGCCTGAGTCTTCTTCATGCAGGATAAACTGCGGAGACATGCGGTCAGTCGGGCATATCACTCACCACGTCTTCTGGGGCGCCCTCGGAAGCGTCACTGGCGTCGTCGACATAGTCACCACCGCCGCCAGCATCCCCATCATCGCCAGGTTCGTCCTGAACGTCGCCTTCATTGGCGCCCACGACCACGCCGTCATCATCAGACGTGAAGTCCCTGACAAGGGCGTGCATGTTGTCCTCCACCCACCACGCCAGGTCACCTCGGACGGCAATGGGCACAGGTGCGATGGCAGCGTCGAAGTCAAAGTGGGGGTCCCTGTCCTGTAGATAGCTAAAGACACGGGAGAAGGCACGCCCGAGCAAGGCTCGGCTCCTCTCTTCGACAAGCCAGCGGGACCTCTCGGACCGGTTCTCCGAAAGCGTCACCACATCAGTGAAAAATTGGAGGTTGCCGGCGTAGTTGACCTCATGCGGCTCCCTAGCAGCAGCCTGGCAGACATAGCCCAAAGCTGTGTTGGCCCTCTCTCGGACCGTTTGAAGCATGGGGGCATGCACAAGCTCCAGAACCCACCGCCGACGGAGCTCGTCCTCACTTCGCTGCGCGATGGCCTCAGTGTCACCGACCCTCTATTGAAGAAGAAGCTGCTCGGCCCGGGAAGAGGACAGCTCCGCCTGCGCCGCGCCGAGGGCGGCTGCGGAGGAGTCCGCACGCCACGTCGCTTCAGTCAGTTTGTCCCTGAGGGCTGCGGTCCTGCCCTCGGCCTCGGCCTTGATCAGCCCCAACATCGTCCCGTGTTCGCGCTCGAGGCCGAGCGAGTTTCCACCACGTGGCGATCGACTTCTTCCTGGGCTCGGGCTTCACGCGTGGCAACGTCATCCTCCGCCTGGGCCACCAGGCGCTCCCTCATCTCCAACCGCTCAAGGTCAAGGTTGCGCTCGGCGGCTTCCAGCATCAGCATCTCCTCGCGCTTCAGAAGCTCCACCCGGTCGACATGGGCCGCCCCCATCGACTCAAGGGATGCCTGGCGCAATTCCACTTGCTGCTCCACAGAGTTGCTCCAGGCTAGGAGCTCCCGTGCGCGCTCCTCCGCATCCTTGCACCGCCGGTCTGCCTCCCGAGCCTCCTCAACGGCTAGGGAGCAGGCCTCCCGCGAAACTGCCAGCGACGCCTCAGCCTTCGCGTTGTCAAGATCACGTTGATGACGCGCGAGGGCTACGACAACCTTTAGTTTGCACTTCTCCTCAACAAGGTGCAAACCTTTGGCCTCAAGGCGCGCATCCTCATCAGCAAGCTCTGCCCCGATTCGGCTCACCGCATCCGCCGCCCCCTGGAGGAACTCTTCACGAAGGGCACGACGCTCCCGAGCACGCCTGAGCAGCTCTTCCACATCACCTTCTTCCGCTGGAGCATGCAGAGGGCCCCGGGGTGGTAAGTCCCCTCCAGGCGTGGGGCAGGTGGCTGCCGCCCCAGCCATCGCCGGATGGACTGCCCTGAGAGTCCGGCCCGGCATCGATCCACCCGCGGAGGAGGAGCCAAGGACAGACCTCAGCCGTTCGCCTTCTATGACCAGAGAAGGGGCACGGGACAATCCTGACACGCCCCAAGGAGACTTGCGAAGAAATGGCATCGGGCGAGCAAGCTCCAGGCGCCCTATGGAGCAGATCACTCCACCAGCAGGTCCAGCGGCGAGGGCGCCACCTGAGCTCGGCGGACCCGGAGCCAGCAAAGGGGGCGAAGCTGCTGGGGCTGGCTCCTGGGTCGACTCGACGGACTCAGCAAGGCGGGACCTAAAGGGCCACGGTCAGCCACGAGGATAATAGAGCAAGTGAGCAGGGAGAGAAGAAGCCTTACTCGTCCATGGCAAAGTACTTCCTGCGCTTCAACAAGCGGCAAGGGCGGTCGCTGCCGCCTGAGGCCTCCTTCCTCTTGCAAAGGGCCTCGAAGTCTACACGAAACCGACACAAGCGCCTGGGGCGGGGGTTGGCTTGGGGTGCAGAAGAAGCCTCAGGATTGTCGGTGCCGGAGGAGTCAGCTTTGGGGGCACCGTCGGGCGTCGCCTCACGAAGAACGGCTGGGAGCTCGGGAGCCTCGATCTCAGGAGCCAAAGGCCACAACCCTGCATCAACCGCCGCCCAGGACGGGCCTCAGGAGATGCCACCTTCGAGGCTTCACGCGGCGCCACCACCTCGACATCAGCCACCTCGGCACCTGCCGGCTCTCTTCCCGCTCTGCCGCCTGGGGAGGGACCGCTCTGGGCGGTGGGGGGAGCAACCACGACAACTGGGTTCTCGCGTGGCCCCATGAGGCCAGCCGGGCGCAGCCCCCACTCGTCGAAGCTAGGCATCTGCTTCACGAAATCGGCCCTGCCGGAACAAAGGTATAGAAGGACACCACCGCTCCGTAGGCTACCTGGGGAAGGATCACCAGTCAAGACCCGAAGCACCGTCCGCAGCACTTCGGGCGCCAAATCCTCCTCCTAAAGCCGCATGCGGTCTCCGCGCCCCGCAAAGTCCCACATCTAGCGAGAGTGGCGCTGGAGAGGAGTAATGCGACACAGAAGGAACTCCCTCACCACCTTGGGCACTGTCACATTGTGCGCCCTCAAACTTTTGAAGCGGCGCCAGATGAAAGCGAGCCGGGGGCTCGCGAGCGGTTCATGACCCCAGCCTAGGTTGGGAACAGCAGGCAAGGTCGGGTGCGAGAGCAAGGGGCTAGGCACCCCGACATCCACGTACAGCCACTGCTCTCTGAACCTGGCCAGAGAGGGCAGAAGGCCGAAGTCAATCCCTGAAGCAGCCGTCTCGGACACGGCGAAGAAGCTAACACACCCCGAGCACTGAGTGGGATCGCTCAGGCGCAAAGAGAAGAAGTGTCGCAGCAGAGCAACAGAAGGAGGGATGCCTATCATCGCCTCGCACACAAAAGCAAAGACGGCCAAGAGGGTAATGGACTCCGACCCGAGGTGCATCATGTGGATCTGATAATGGCAGAGCACAGCATTGAAGAAAGCAGAAAAGGGGCGAAACAGACCCTCCCATAGGGCATCGGCGAAGAATCGGACCTCCATGACGGTCCTAGCAAGAAAGGCGCGGGATGCGGGCCAAACTATGGTCCGGCTACACTCGTTGAAGATGGAAGCGAGGGCGGAGTGGACCTTTTCCAAGGCTTCCAGGTTGAGTATGATTGACCGATCGACGGCGGGGGCCGCCGCTGGAGGTGCGTAGGACGAAGGCGCGGGCTTCTTCCCCCTTCCCTTGTTTGTCGGCACCATGGAGTTGGGGAAGGGGAAGAGCTCGGGCCGGATTGGTGGCGGAGGTTGGAGCTCGGAGAAGAGGAAAGGTAGGAGGCGAGCGGGCAGCAAAAGGAGGAACAACTGTGTGCAACTACGGGTCCGCTTAGCCGGGCGCGCAGCAAGGCATCATGGGAAGTGCACACGCCCACGCCCAATCAACCGCCACGCGGCGCCCAAGGCCGCAGGCTGTTAGGGCCCGCTGCGCTTCGCGCTTGCCCCTTCGCTTCTCTGCTAAGACAAGCCCGCGCGTGCCTTCGGCCCGGGGGCTACTGTCGGTGTTTTGGGAACGGGGGTCCCCAGACTTGCCTACCTACGGCATGTGGCGTGGCTCAAGTGGGGGCCCAGCGCGGCCCATCTTCATCAGCTCAAGCTCAAAGACCCTTGCGAGGGGCCAAGCCTCGCGGGGTGGATGACAGGAAGCTTCCTCAAAGGCAGCCTCATCAGGTAGGCTCGCGAGGAGGCGGAGAGATCAAGGCAGGGGTACCTCGCGAGGAACCCGTGACGCAAGCCATAACGATCGAGACCAGGCGGGCGCGAGGCGCACGCCGGCCTACGCAGTGTCCTTGTTTCCCTTTTGGTGCAAAGGGGGCAAGCCCAAGCCAAGGCATCAAGCAAAGGTTACCATTCCGGTGCAACGAGACCAAGACCAGCCGGACGGCAGGACGGAGGTCACAGTGGAGCCCAAGATGGCGTCATCGTCAGTGCTTTTGGCAGCCGAAGACCACCTTTGGTCAGAATAACTTGTACTAGATGTTCCCCTTCGAAATGGCCAATTGTTGGCGCCCTTCCCATTCATTATTTGGGGAGAGGCCCATGGCCTCTATAAATAGAGCTAGCCACCACAGAGTAGAGACATCTAGACACCCCAAGAACATCGAGAGATCTGGTAGAACCCCAGCAGAGAGAGAGGCGACTGAACTCACCCTAGCAGTTCATCGCACCATCTCAAGAACACCTCTCGCGAGGCTGTTCTTCCTTTGTACTGTCCATCATCAGCCCCAGAGGCAATCCACCATACCACACACTGGAGTAGGGTATTACACCACAACGGTGGCCTGAACCAGTATAAACATCATGTCTCTTGTGTTGTTCATCATTTTCATCTTAGTTCGCACGAGAGGATCAGACGTAGATCGGTAGGGGAGAGATCTCCGCACGCACCCAAGTGTTCGAACCTCAAGGGTCTGCCGGAACCCGAAACCCGACAGCCATTGCTACTGAGCTGCCTCTAGCTCAGAAGATTGTTGAACTGAAGAATAATATTGATCATGAGAAAGCTCAGTTCAAGAGGAACATGGCCAATCTCAGCGTGCTGGATGTTCAAAGCTTCAAGCAGACGCTACATGAGCTCAAGGAGCAGTTTCACCAGAAACGCCAGGAAGCAAAAGGTTCAAGAGAAAGAATGAAATATTTTGCTGAGAAGAGTGTGCAACCACACAATGAGGCTGACAAGCATAAGGCACTGGGACGCCCTGGTATCGACCCCAAAATGGCTGCTAAGAAGAAGAAGAAGCCTGCTGTGGCCCAAACTGAAGCATCAAGGCAGGAAGCTCCAAGCATTGTCTTCCCTGCCAGTATGACAGGCTTGAAGCCTAAGGTCCCCACAGCTGCTTCAGAACTCAAGAAAACAAGGGCAGCTGAAGCTGATGCCCGAAAGCGCAAGAACAAGAACACCACCGACGATAATCCACCGACCAAGAAGAGGAAGACAAAGAAGAAAGATCGGGCTGCTCCCATAGAGCCCCTTGTCGTCGAGCCAATCTCCGTTGCTCGTCTTGCGTCCGAACACCAAGAGCGTCAGTTAATAGTTCATGAGCCTGCTTCCACAGAGGCTCCTGAAGCTGGAAATATTCAAGCTCTTGAGGCTGAAGACATTGGTCATAACGACAATGTAGAAGATGATGAATTCCTTCCTAAGATTGAGCACCAAATGGTATCATTGCCTGTTCTGACGAACAGCGAACTCATCAACATTGGTCGTCCTCTGACGCCAATTGCTCAGGATGATTCATGGGCTGATCGCCCTCAAGACTCCCCCCATCAAGAATCCCCAAGTACTTCCCCACCTCAAGCCACCACTCCTGTGCTTGAAGATGATGACTTTGTGGTCCAGCCGACTCCCTCTCCAAAGGCGCCGCCCGCACTCCGTAGGCTTCGCAAAGGACCAAGGCCACAAGTCACTCTATCGAGCATTCCATAAGGAGAAGAGCAACATAACTCAGTGGCACGACAAGTGTTCCCTGACGCCACTCCAACTATGAATGACTCTGAGTCCGAAGCAAAAGCTGCTGAACACATTCCAGCCGCATCACCTGACGATCAACAAGAACCACCAGAACCCCGTCAAGAAGAAGAGCGAGTTGCCACACCCCCTACCAACCAAGAAACTATTCTCGAGGAGAAAGAGTCTGTGCCACACCCTCCAGCTACTCAAGTGGAGGTTGAAAATAATGAGGCAGCCACAAACAACAACACTGAAGCCAATGACGTTGTCATGGCTGAAGCTCATGTGGTGCCTGAGGTGAATACGATGCATGAAGCCAATACTACCCCTGAAGTCAATGTTGCAGCTGAAACCATTGTGCAACTTCAAGCCCATGTCAATGCCGACGCTCCTGTACCACCTCCAAGGCCTCAAACAATTAAGCTGGCATTCGATCGCGGCCAACCTGTCATGGTTTGTTGGCCTATTTTGGTTCCTCCTCGTGCTCTCGGACCTCAGTTTGACTATCATGTGGAGCACAGGCCTTAGGTCGAGATGCCAAAGCCAAGGCTGCCAAGGTTTCCAGATACTGCAACTTCACCTGGATCATTTAATGTGAATGGCTTCATAGCACACAACACCTTCTTTGATAGCACCAAGAACCCATATTCGAAGCCAAGAATATCATCTGATAGGTTCTGGAGTTATTAGCAGCGCAGTTACTATTCGTGCATACTATACAATTAGGGGCTCATTTTTCCCCATATGCGTCTAGACTGCGAAGCTATTGCTGGCCTGCCCTGCCTGGAAGAAGCCCTTGACTGCTTCAGAGATGCTGGCCTTCTACAGTTTG
Source organism: Triticum urartu (assembly GCF_003073215.2). Classification (NCBI taxonomy): domain Eukaryota; kingdom Viridiplantae; phylum Streptophyta; class Magnoliopsida; order Poales; family Poaceae; genus Triticum; species Triticum urartu. The sequence continues at coordinate 342,516,585 of NC_053028.1, forward strand.
TGACCGCAAAGAGCATTGGAATGAAGAGCTTCTACTGCAATTCTATGTGACTCTCCACATTTGGCGGCTACTACAAGGATCCGAAGACTTGGGTCCTTGAGTGGATGACAGGCGATGTACACCATGAAGCCAAAGCCCAAGATATAATTGAGCTTACTGCCCTGCCCACTCCTGGTGAACACTATGAACCTGGTTGTCAGCTGCACCATAATGCTTTGGAGAGCATCTTCCAGAAGCCTGAGCCCAAGATGAGCCAAATGCTGAGCATGATGAAGCCACTATCCCGAGACGCTGAATATCCAAAGGACTTCTTTGTTGATGACCTAGAGTATCTGCCCCGCACTATTTATCATATTATCAGGTGAACTCTCTGGACTGTCAAAGGACATTCTCATGCAGCGAAGCTTGAAGGAGCAATGAAGACATTGGTTTTCTATATCTTCAATGGCATCTGCTTCAATGCTCAAGACTTCTTCATCAGGCAATTGGCTGCATCTGGCTCTGATATATTTGGTCTGGAGTTCTATGCTCCATGGGTAATGCGCCTCATCAAGCTTCACTCTGCTATCAACTATCAGCCTTCTACGCGCAATCATCTCATATTCTTGCCAGAGGTTGATCTTTCTGTCGAAGGCATATACCCAGAGCCTGCCAAGGGGCCAATATATCTTCACAATGTTGATCACCAAAGCTTCACTCAACCTAGTGAAGGAGTTCCTGCTGCCTCCCGTGTTTATCCTTTGGCTGGAAATACACGTGCACCTCGTGCCCATAATGAAGCCACTGAAAACACAATTTCCCAAAGGCATCGGAAGCGATCTCGTGTTCTCAATGACCGACAGTTTCTCGTCACCCTGCATCAAAAACAGGACAAGCATCATGACTAGCTCAAGCATCAGATGCAGAGCCTCTTGGTGGATGTTAATCGCATTCGCAACCTTGCCACCAAGAATGCATTTGTCACTCATGAAACCTGCCGATGGTCGTGGAAAAGTCTGACTTTGCTGAGCTCTGAAGATGATCTTCAACAGGATGGCTTCATGGACAGATTCAAGTTTGATTCCACTCCTCCCCGAAACGATCACTTGCGTCGGACTCCCTCACTCGAAGACTCTGACTACTCAGCCTCAGCGCAACTGTCAATGCCAGAGTCATTGATGACGAAGATGATGCTCCTTCACCAACTACAACGTCACCTCAAATCGACACTGCACCAAGTTCTTCTGCACCACCAGACCTCAACGATGACCCTGCTGCTTCGCCTACTCCTCATGGGAACGAGTAGAAGCTATATGTCTTCAAACCTTTTTGGTCCTCTCCAACAAAACGGGGAGAAACATATGAGTTGATAGTCTTCAATCGGGCCCATATGGGTGGTTGCTATACTTTTGCCAAGTGCTTACAACTCTCACTTTCGATACATTTGGTTCTTTTGAGTTGTAACACTTAAACTTGATGGTCGCCTACTACCTTTTCTTTCAACTATGTGATGCGATGATAAATTCCGCATGGGTGATGATAAATTCCGCACGAAGTCATTTTGCAGACGTCCATTTATCGTTATGCATGTCATTATCTTCATTATATCTTTTCATGCATGATGAATTGTCTTCATATGTTGAAGAGGATCTCCACAAGTACAACCTGCCATGTGAATTTGCATTCAAAAGCAAAATACTTATATGCACATCTTCAGGGGGAGCCTTTTCCTACTTATGAAGACAATACCTTAATCCTTTACAATTTCACATACTTTTATCCCCGTTGAAAACTTCAACCAATTTGTCATCAATCACCAAAAAGGGGGAGATTGTAAGTGCATCTAGTGCCACCCCTAGTTGGTTTTGGAGTATTGACGACAAACCTGGTTGAGGGACTAATGTGTTTGTGAGAATTGCAGGATAACACAGGTAGTAGTCCCTCATTGATTCGGTTTACCTACCGGAGATGACCCCTAAAAATGTGTGAAGACATTAACGACAATGGTGGTCTATGAAGAGTTTCACATTGATGACTATGACATGAGAAGACACCGTATGAAGACTATGAATTGCGAAGATATGGTTGTTTCGTAGTTTCCTTTTCTTCTTTGTTGAGACATAGGAACCACCGTACTGTTAAGTGGGGTCCAAGTGTACAAAGTCAGAGTGACTGAAGTGATGCTCAACCAAATCCTATGTCTTCGAGAAAAGACAATGAGAGCAAAATATTATCCAGAGCTGGATAAGTCAGCTTCACTTGTAGCCCAAGTCAAGCTACCGCGTGTGTTTGAAATCTGACTGTTGGAACACGTGTCAGTTCCTTAGTGACCCAGGGTCATTTTGGACAAATCAGGTCGGGTTGCCTAGTGGCTATAAACAGCCCACCCCCTACACCATAAATTGGTGGCTGCTCAGAGTTAGTGCACAACTTTTGTCGTTTGAGAGCAACCCACCTCGAAGCCTTTGAGAGAAAATCCTTGCGAGGACAAAGCCCTAAACAACGAGAACCAAAGAGTGTTAGGCATCACTGAAGTCTTTCTGTCCGCGTGATCTGAAGACTTGTTACACTTGAGGACTGTGAATCCTCTAGCCGGTTAGGCATCACGTTCTGAGCATCCAAGAGTCATTGTGGATTGCCGGTGAACGAAGTCTGTGATGGTTTGGAAGTCTACCTTGAATACTTACCAGAGTGATTGGGCGAGGACTGTGTGTCCTTAGCTCAAGGGGAAGAAGGTGAAGACGCGGTCTTCTGAGTTGAATCTCAGCCTCCCTAACCAGACGTACAGTTGCCACAACAACTGGAACTGGTCCAACTAATACTTGTCCTCACCAAGCAAGTGGTTCTATCCTTACCTCTCTTTGTACTTACAGTTTGTCTTCATGAAGTCATTTCCTGCTTGCATGATATGATTGACTTCACTATGTGAAGACTGTTGTTGATTGGTTTCATACTTTCTTCCATCTTGATCCATACTACCTAGCTGTTGATAGTCTTCGTGCTTTCATTTCATTGCTTACTTGACTATGACTTGTCTAGTGTAGTCTACCTTCCGCTGCATATCAATAGGTTCATTTCTACTATTTATCTTCAAACCCCTCGTGTTTTGAGGACTTTCATAAAAATCGCCTATTCACCCCCCTCTAGTCGATAACTAGCACTTTCACTACTCACAAATGATAATCATGCTCAAGATCAGGGGGGTATTAAATATCATAATGGATCTGAACATATAATCTTCCACCAAATAAACCATATAGAAATCAACTACAAGATGTAATCAACACTACCAGTCACCCACATGCACCAATCTAAGGTTCCGGTGCAAAGATTGAACAGAAGAGATGAACAAGGGTTTGAGAGGAGATGGTGCTGTTCAAGATGTTGATGAACATTACCATCCCCAAGATGGGAGAGTTCTTTGTGATGACGATGACCATGATTTCCCCCTCTAGGAGGGAAGTTTCCCCAGTGGAATCGCTCCGCCGGAGGGCAAAAGTGCTCCTGCCGAAGTTCTACCTCGAGACGGCGGCACTTCGCCCCGAAAGTCCTCCCTTATTTTTTCTAGGTCAAAATGACTTATATACCAGAAGAGGGACACCGAAGGTGGGTCGAGGAGGGCACTACCCACTAGGGCGCGCCTTGGCTCCTTGGCATGCCCATGTGGGTTGTCCCGACCTGGTGGGGCCCCTCTCGTGGTTATTTGCTCCAATACTCCTCATATATATTCCAACATAATTCTCCTTAAAGTTTCAGCTCATTCGGAGATGTGCAGTATAGGTAACTCTGACGTAGCTTTTCCAGGTCTAGAATTCCAGCTGTCGGCATTCTCGCTCTTTGTGTAAACCTTGCATATTATGAGAGAGAAGGCATTAGAATTACTCCAAAAAGCATTATGATGCAATAAAACATAGTAAATAAAAGTTGGGAAACATGATGCAAATGGTCGTATCAACTCCCCCAAGATTAGACCTCACTTGTCCTCAAGGGAAAACCAAAATCGAAAAACATGTCCACATGCTTAGAGAGAGAGAGGTATTAATAAAAACAAAATATGGACATAGAAGCATCATGTATATTATTATAACAGCAACAAACTTTGTCATAGAACTTTTATCACATAACTTCTATCATAAAATTCTCATGAACAAGTTACAATTCATCACAACATCGAAATATAAAGCATAAACTCTATTGAAAACCAACAACCTATGTTCTCAGTTAACTTTGCAAATACAATTCATCATATTTTCAGGAAGGGTCTCGTATCGAGCCTTTTGGCAAGTCCACATACTCAACCATCATATAGTCTTCCGTGATTGCTAACACTCACCGCATACCCATGAGCAAAAAGTTTCAACCAGACACATAGGAAGATAGGGGCTTATAGTTTCGCCTCCCAACATATTCACCTCAAGGGTTATGTCAACAATAATTACTCATGCCCACCCATATTCAACTAGATATATGTGCCTAGATCTTTCCTCACCACATGATGCTTTCAATAGAGATAATAAAAAGGAACATGGAAGAATACTTTGACTCTTGCATAAAGTAAATACATAAAAGTAAAAGATAGGAACATGGAACATGGAAGCAGAGGTTGCATGCGCTTTTTGGTTGTATACTCAATCTCTTAGTGCAAAAGAACGTCACATTATCACTACAAAAAAGACACATCCATGACATTTTGGGAAGAATGATTTTATTCTATCATGCTTATGACACTTCTATGATGATATTTGTGACAAAACCCGGTATCATCATAGATGTGGTGGGCTCCTACTTCTACAAGAAAAAATCATGACAGATAATGCGCTTTTCGTCCTGGGCAGGCCGGAGACGCAGCTGCATGACATTCTTTGGAGCGTGCATGACGAAAAAAACCATGGTAGTGGGTGGGTGGTCGGGGCCGAGCGATGCATGGAGGTTTGTGCATTTCTCTCGTAGACATACGAGCGTGTGTGCGAGGCGTTGCGCTCTAACTGAAACCGAGTGAGGCATTGGGATCTAACTGAACCCGAGCGATTGCACTAGCTACGTTACTGCACCCTGATCGATCCCTTGCTGTTAACTGAACCTGAGGGATTCCTTCGCTACTGTTGCTAACTGAAGTCGATGGATGCCGCCTCTTGATGAACAATGAGTGTTGTTGGGGGGTTTGGATGAATAGTTCCTGGTGGGTGGGGGTGGATGGATAGGACCCCTTGGTAGTAGAGGCCGTTGCCACTGGATGAACAGGACCCCGATTGAGCCGGTTGGGGGTGGATGAACAGGACCACGTGGAGGGCTGGTTGAACAGTAGCCGGTGGAGGGCTGGATGAACAGTAGCCCATGGAGGGTTGGTTGAACAGGACCCCGCGGAGAGGGCTGGTTGAACAGTAGCCCGTGGAGGAGCGGCGGAGGCTGGATGAACAGGAGCCCGTGAATGAACAGTCGCGGGTGGATGCTGGAGGAGGTCGACGGTGGATGAACAATAGCCCGTGGAGGCTGGAGGAGGTCGACGGTGGAGATGAACAGTATCCCGTGGAGTCCCATTTTGCGGTACGCCACACCAGTCCCGATGAACAGGACCCCCGTTTCGACCGTAGCGCTCCAACACAAGTCCGTTTCCTCCGTTTTGCTATACGCCACACCCCTCCTGATAAACAGGACCCCGTTTCGACTATAGGAGGTCCAAGAGAAGTCTATTTCCTCCATTTTGCGGTACGCCAGACCCCCTCCCGATGACCATGATACTGTTTCGACCGTGGCCGGTCGAACACAAGGCCGTTTCCTCCGTTCTACGGTACGCCAGGCCTCGTTTCGATCGGTTGTTGCGTCCAAGCTGGTTGGCTCCCGATGAACACGACGACGCAGTTAGTCCGTTCCGACCCATCCATGTACATGAGCCCTGGCCGTACGTATGTGCGAGTAGGTGTTCGAGACCCCGCCCTAGGTACGTACGTGGCTGTATTTACTTTCTTGCACCCTGGATGTACGTACGTGTACATGATACTTGCGCGCCTCTACTACGACACGTGCACGCCTATATTACGACACGTGCCCTTCCTTACACGGCCACGGTTCATCGCTGCAGCCTGTAGACAAACCGATCGTATGTGCGTACATGTTCGCGACCAGAATGAAAACGCTACGAATGCTTCGACCAGGTGGGTCCCAACTGTCAGGCACTTCCTTATGGGCGAAGATGTAGCTGGTGGGTCCTAGCAGTCAGGGGGAAACTGTAAGTGCATCTAGTGCCACCCCTAGTTGGTTTTGGAGTATTGACGACAAACCTAGTTGAGGGACTAATGTGTTTGTGAGAATTGCAGGATAACACAGGTAGAAGTACCTCATTGATTCGGTTTTCCTACTAGAGATGACCCCTAAAAATGTATGAAGACATTGAAGTCAAAGGTGGTATATGAAGATATTCACATTGAAGACTATGACAAGAGAAGACATCACATGAAGCCTATGGAGCTCGAAGACTTAGATCTTTCGTAGTTCTCTTTCTTCTTTATTGAGTCATAGGAACCACCGTACTGTTAAGTGGGGTCCAAGAGAACCAGTCAGAATGACTGAAGTGATGCCTAACCAAAAAGCTATGTCTTTGAGTGAAGACTATGAGAGCGAATCTTGTCCAGAGTCGGACAAGTCAGCTTTGCTTGTAGCCCAAGTAAAGTTGCCGCGTGAGTTTGAAATCTGACCATTGGAACAAATGTCAGTTCCTTAGTGACCCAGGGTCATTTCGGACAACTCAGGTCGGGTTTCCTAGTGGCTATAAATAGCCCACCCACTACAACCAAAAACGGTTGGCTGCTCAGAGTTAGTGTACGGCTTTTGTCGTTTGAGAGCAACCCACCTCGAAGCCTTTGAGAGAGAATTCCTTGCGAGGATAAAGCCCTAACCACCCAGAGCCAAAGGAATTAGGCATCACTTAAGTCTTCTTGTTTGTGTGATCTGAAGACTTATTACACTTGAGGACTGTGAATCCTCCAGCCGGTTAGGCATCGCGTTCTGAGCATCCAAGAGACATTGTGGATCGCCGGTGAACGAAGTCTGTGAAGGTTTGGGAGTCTACCTTGAAGACTTACCAGAGTGATTGGGCGAGGTCTGTGTGACCTTAGTTCAAGGGGAATACGGTGAGGACTGGGTGTCCTGAGCTGCGTGTTCAGGACTGGGTGTCCGGGACTGTGTGTCCTCAGGTTTAAATACCTAGCCGCACTAACCAGACGTATAGTTGTCACAGCAACTGGAACTGGTCCAACACATCATTGTCTTCAATGAGTCACTGGTTTCATCCTTCCCTTCTCTTTACGTACTGTTACTCCTTGTGAAGTCATTGTATGACTGCACTATCTTTTATCTTCACTGAGTGACTGCGTGTTCTGTTTGGCTTATAATATCTTCCTACCTGATCCTTACTACATTGCTGCTATTAGTCATTGTGCTATCACTCTATTGAATACTTGACTATGGCTTGCCTAGTGTAGTCTACCTTCCGCTGCAGGGTTATAGGTTTATTTCTATCGTTTGTCTTCATAAGTTCCACGTTTTGAAGACTTACATACAAATCGCCTATGCACCCCCCTCTAGTCGATATAACGCACATTCAAGTGGTATCAGAGCAAGGTACTCCCTTGTTCTGTGTGATTCGGTTTAACCACCTAGAGTTTTAGCTATGTTGACTGCAGGGATAATCAAAGTCTCCGCTACGCGCCCCGTCTTCAATGGAATTGAATATCCCTACTTGAAGAATAAGATGCGCATGCATCTTGAAGCCATTGACGTCGACCTATGGTATGTCGTCAAGAACGGCGTTCCCAAGGCTGGAGAAGGTGTCACTGCTGCTGACGTCAAGAAGTTCGTTCAACTGGACTCTACTGCCAAGAATATCATCTGTGGTCATCTTACCAAAGGACAGTATGGCCGCGTGAGTGCTTTGGAAACATCTAAGCTAGTCTGGGACTGGCTCTCCAAGGTCAACGAAGGCGTCTCAACCCAGAGAGATCAGAGAATCAGTGTCCTTTGCAACCTCTTCAACCGCTTCAAGAGAAATGACAATGAGAATGTCCAGCTCACATTTGATCGACTCACTGACATCACGAATGAGCGTCAAGCCCTTGGCGCTACTGAGATCACCAAGCATGAAGTCATCAAGACACTACTGAGATCACTTGACAGTTCGTTTGACACCCTAGCCCTGATGATTCAAGAACGTCCTGATTTCAAGACACTCGATCCGTCTGACATACTTGAGAGGCTCAACATACATGAGTTTCAGCTTTCTGAGAAAAGAGATATCTATGGTCCAAACTACGGGAGAACTCGTGCCTTGAAGGGAAAAGCTGTCTCCTCATCTGAAGAAGAATCTAACAACAGTTCTGATGATCCTGAAGACATTGGAAGGGAACTTGCTATGCTTGTGAAGAAGTTCCAAAAATTTACCAAGAAGAAAGGCTTCAGAAAGTCTTCCTGATCAAGCTCAAGGAATGATGAAGCTTCTGCTCATGATTACAAGAAGAAAACATGTCACAAGTGCAAGAAACCTGGCCACTTCATCTATAAGTGTCCGCAGTGGGACAATGAGAACAAAAAGAAGAAGAAGACCAAGGAATATGACTCTGATGACAACAAGAAGAAGAAATACTCAAAGTCTTCTTCCAAGTCTTCTTCAAAGTCTTCATCACACAAGAAGAGCTCATCTGGCAAGGCACGTGCGTTTGTTGGCAAGGAAATGGATTCAGAGGAGGAGTCCGCTTCTGAGGAGGCGGAGGTGGAGTCTGAGGAGGAGTCCGATTCTAGCGTCGCAAGTCTGGCTACAGCATACGTTGCCAAGTCCATCTTCAACACTGAAGACAATGACCTCATCACTGACACCGATGCAAATGACAAGGACTACTCCGCTCCTACCTACTGCTTCATGGCACGCGGTGCCAAGGTAAACACACGCACTACTCACTATCAAACATCCAGTGACGATGACTCTGATTATGGTTCAAAACCCAGCTACAAAACACTTGCTAAAATTGCAACTGAACAACAGAAAGCCATGGAACATATGCAAAAACTGTTAGACAAAAGCGATGATCTATTAGGCGCTGAAATGACTCGTTCTGAGTCCTTAATTGAAGACATAAAAAATCTTCACGTTAAGTATGAGGAACTTGAAAGTCGTCATGAAACGCTCTCAACAACTCATGAAAAGCTTTCCTATGATTATCTTCAAAGGAAGCGAGATCTTGAGAAATTGAGAGCGGCTCATGAAGATCTTCAAAAGGAAAATGAGTCACTTCGCTCCAAACAGATCAGTTCCGCTCAGGAAGGATTTGAACCACCATGTCTTAAATGCATTGAGCATGATAATGCTACTACTGTTGCTGAATGTTCTACTACAGCTACTGTTGCAATATCTTCAACTGTTGATGTGGGAACTAACCCCTCTGCTGAGGATTCCACTGCTATTGCTGATGAGAATGCTAGGTTGAAGACATTGCTTGAAACAGGGATGTACAAAAGTCTTAAAGGGCATCAGACACTCTGTGATGTCCTCAAAAAGCAGATCTTGAACCGAAACCCGAGGAAAGAGGGTGTTGGGTTCGTAAGGAAAATGAATGCTGATGGCTCTTACTGGAAACCTGAGCAGTACCCCAAAACCACATGGGTTGCTGCAAAGGAATCTTCAGCAGACCTATCCAATCTATCTGGCTTCACTTGTGCAAACCCCATTCTCATTGATGAATCCTTTGATGCAAACTATAAACTGTTTAAGAATCAGAATGGTGAAGTGTTTGCCGGGTACATTGGTACTAACTGCAGGAATGGACCGCCTATGAAGAAGATCTGGGTTCCGAAAAAGTCTCTGGAGAATCTTCCTGTGAATGTCATCATGACACCACACGTGAAGAAGACAAACCTCAGACCTCAGGTTTCATACGGTCCAAAGGCTTCATACAGACAGAGGACTCACCTGAGTCGCACTAACGCAAATGTTTTGCAGGGAAACCATACTCAGGACTATGAATATGAGCGCGGTTCATCAAACCGCCATGTTCATAAGACCAAGAACTATTCTGCTTATTCTTATGAGTACTATTGTCCGTCTGCAAGACTTTTTGCTAGGGCTCCAAAGCCAAAGTTCTCAGACGCTGCCTTAGAATTATTGCTTCTAAGCCACCCTTGAAGATGTGGGTGGCTAAGAAAGCTTAACTCTCTTTTGTAGGGAAAGGTCTCCAGCAAAAAACCAAAATTGTCTGATGCTATTGCTGGGGACCTTAGACCTCTTGTAGGGCGCAAGATCAAATGCCCGAATGGTCTTACTATTACTTCGTTCCTGAATCGCTTGCTACTCTCCCTATCAGTCCTAATCTGGATCTAAGCTTTCATAACCCACTGGTTCGTCAAATGTTTTTGCTTCACAATTCTCTTCGTGAGGCCTATCCCCCTAACTGCACTGTAGGGTACGACACCAGCGTCTTCAGAATGGATTATTGATAGTGGGTGTACCAACCACATGACTGGTAAAAGAAGCCTTCTTATGGACTCAACCTTACGTCCATCCGACAAGAGTCACATCACATTTGCTGACACTGTTAAAAGTAAGGTATTGGGTCTAGGTAGAGTTGCAATGTCAAAGGATCAACACATGGATAAAGTCATGCTTGTTGAATCCCTTGGCTTCAACTTAATGTCTGTCTCAATGCTTTGCGATTTGAACATGATCGTAATATTAGGAAAATATCGCTGCCTTGTACTAATGGAATCTGACAAGTCTCTAGTGTTTGAAGGGTATCGGAAAGATGATTTGTACGTGGTAGATTTTTCGGCAGGACCACAGCTTGCCGTATGTCTTTTAGCAAAGGCTTCAGAATGCTGGCTCTGGCATCAGAGGCTAGGGCATGCTGGCATGAGGAACCTCCACACCCTTGCAAAGAAGAAGCATGTCATAGGCATCGAGGGCGTCAAGTTCAAGAAATATCACTTATGCGGTGCCTGTGAAGCACGGAAGATGACGAGGGCCAAACATCCCTCGAAGACAATCATGACAACCACTCGACCCTTCGAACTGCTCCACATGGATCTTTTCGGACCCACTCATTACTCAACTCTTACTACTACTGCTTGCCTCTATGGCTTTGTTATTGTTGATGATTATTCTAGATATACTTGGGTGCACATAATCCTCTACAAGACTGAAGTGCAGGATGTCTTCAGACGCTTCGCCAATCGAGCAATGAACAACTATGGCGCCAAGATAAAGCACATCAGAAGTGACAATGGCACTGAATTCAAGAACACTGGCCTTGATACATATCTTGATACCTTGGGCATCACAAATGAATTCTCAGCCCCATACATGCCACAGCAGAATGGCGTCATCGAACGCAAGAACAGAACACTCATTGAGATGGCCCGAACGATGCTTGATGAATACAAGACTCCAAGAAAATTCTGGCCTGAAGCCATTGATACTGCATGCCATACAATCAATCGTGTTTATCTTCACAAGCTTCTGAACAAGACATCTTATGAGCTCCTTACTGGCAAGAAGACAAATGTCAGTTACTTCACAGTATTTGGTGCCAGGTGCTGGATCAAGGATCCACATCACACTTCAAAATTTGCACCAAAAGCACATGAGGGTTTTATGCTTGGATATGGAAAGGATTCGCACTCCTACAGAGTCTTCAATCTCTGTCTTTATAAAGTGGTTGAAACAGTGGATGTGCGATTTGATGAGACTAACGGTTCACAAAGAGAGCACCTGCCAAATGTGCTAGATGAAGTCCCATCCAGCGAATCAATCAAGCTAATGGGAACTGGAGAAATTATACCCTCTGAAGCTCAACCTGAAGAGGAACTTATCATCTCCGCACCTGATCAACCTGAAGACAATGCTCAACCTGAAGACAATCCCACTAACAATGACAATGATCAGCAAGAGCAAAATCTTCGCCCTGTACATCCTCATGTTGCCAATGAAGTGCAGATTGAGAGAATAATTGATAGCATCAATGCACCTGGTCCGCTTACTCGTTCAAGGGCGACTCAGCTGGCAAATTTCTGTGGGCACTTCGCATTCGTCTCAATAACAGAACCCAAGAAAGTTGAAGAAGCCTTCATGGAACCTGAATGGATTCAAGCTATGCAAGAAGAGCTTCAACAGTTTGAGCTGAATAATGTATGGGAACTGGTTAAATCGTCCTGATCCTCGGAAGCACAACATAATAGGCACCAAATGGATATACCGCAACAAGCATGATGAGCATGGTCAAGTTGTCAGAAACAAAGCTCGTCTCGTTGCTCAAGGATATACTCAAGTGGAAGGCATTGACTTCGATGAAACATTTGCTCCTGTGGCTTGACTTGAAGCCATACGCATACTGCTGGCCTATGCAAATCATCATAACATACTTCTATATCAAATGGATGTGAAGAGTGCTTTTCTCAATGGCAAGGTTGAAGAAGAAGTGTATGTTGCACAACCGCCTGGCTTTGAAGATCCAAAATATCCTGACATGGTATACAAGCTCAACAAGGCACTGTATGGCCTCAAGCAAGCCCCTCGGGCTTGGTATGACACACTCAAATACTTCCTGAAGAGCAAAGGCTTCATACCTGGTTCCCTCGACCCCACTCTCTTCACAAAGACATATGATGGTGAACTGTTTGTGTGCCAAATATATGTGGATGACATTATCTTCGGCTGCACCAATCAGAAGTACAGTGAAGAGTTTGGATATATGATGCAAGAGCAATATCAGATGTCCATGATGGGAGAGCTGAAGTTCTTCCTCGGTCTTCAAATATGACAACAACGCAACGACATCTTCATATCTCAAGAGAAGTATCTCAAAGATTGCCTGAAGAAGTTTGGTATGCAAGACTGCAAAGGCTTGACGACGCCAATGCCAGCCAAACATCATCTGGGTCCCGACGACAATGGTAAAGAGTTCGATCAAAAGGTATACCGCTCCATGATTGGTTCTTTACTATATCTATCTGCATCTAGGCTAGATATTATGCTTAGTGTTTCCATGTGTGCTCGATTTCAAGCGGCACCAAAGGAGTCGCATCACTTAGCTGTGAAGCGAATTCTTTGATATTTGGCTCACATCCCAACTCTAGGATTATGGTATCCAAAGGGCTCAGAGTTTGATCTGGTTGGATTCTCGGATGCTAATTATGCTGGTGACAAGGTGGATCGCAAGTCTACATCAGGCACATGTCATTTTCTGGGACGATCACTTGTATGTTGGTCTTCAAAGAAGCAGAACTGTGTATCTCTCTCCACTGTTGAATCTGAATACATTGCTGCTGGATCTTGCTGCGCTCATCTTCTGCGGATGAAGCAAACACTCAAGGACTATGGCATTCATCTGAAACAAGTGCCACTCTACTGCGACAATGAAAGCGCCATCAAGATTGCCAACAACGCAATTCAGCACTCGAAGACAAAGCACATTGAAATTCGTCATCACTTTCTCAGAGATCATGTTGTGAACGAAGACATTGATATCATACACGTCAACACTGAAGAGCAATTGGCAAATATCTTCACCAAGCCCTTGGATGAGAAGAGATTTTGCAAGTTACGGTGTGAGCTAAATATCTTGGAATCCTCAAATGTCCTGTGATCAGGCACACATCCTAACACTTATGCATTTTGATGACTTAGATGTGCAACACACGAAGTAATGTATATCTTCAATCAATGAAGACATGCATTCTAAGTGTGAATACATTAATGTGGAATTTGACTTCGGAGCGCCACGATAATTGTGCGCCGTGTCTGGGTCTAATACTTCCTATACGGTGGGTAAAGCCACCACCAAATGTTCTGTTTGAAGTGTTTCACTCATGGCGTTACATTTGCTATGTCTTTACATTTGGTTTGGCTTAAATCTCAACATGTCTTCATGATTATCTTCACTATGTTGAATATATATATATACTGGTGTTCTGTCCTCTACATCATTCACTTATAGCTATGTCTTCCTGTTGAATCTTTTGAACTAATTGAATGTGATCGGACCCTAACCTCTCTATGCTTTCTATGTCAAACTCTATCTCTCCAAATCATATGCATTCTATTGAAACTGTCGAATGTCTTCTCTGCGTCCTTGTCAGCAGAAGATACAGAGACAACCATTAAGTCCGTTTTCAATGCTCGTTCCTCCACCTGAAACCCGGAGAAGTGGAACGACCACCCGACAATCCAGGCGTGCGTGGGACGTGGAACAAACCCCAATATGCTGCATGATGGCCACGTGTTCCTCAGATGCAAATCGCTAGGGGCACTTGTGTAATAACACAGTGCCGCCCCTGTACCTATAAATACACACCTCACAGCAGTCATTACCTCTTCTTCCACTCTCGCACGAACCCTAGCACCACCGCTAGCCCTCAACAACGCCGGTGACGAAGCGCTTCGCTGCCGGAACCTCTCCGATGCCGTCTTCACGCCGACCACGGACATCGCTTTCTCCGCCGTCGCCGTAGGTGTCCTCCGTCGCCAAGTTAGGGCACGGATGATCGAACTGCTCGGCCTCCTCTTCCACTCCGTCTAGCAGTTCTTCGTGTGGTAAATAAAACCTCGTTTTTACGGCCTCTTTGATCCTATAGCTTTATCACTTTCTACCACAAGCAGTTTCTATTCACACAAGTTGGATCTCTTTCATACTGCATCTCATAACATGCCTAGTATATTCACTTATGCTTCACAAAGTAGTTAGATTCCTCACTTGTACTGATCTGTGGATTCGTACAAATCTGGAACCAACTCCTTATCTATGAGTGAATGTCTTCGCACGATGAGGTCAATGTCTTCTAAACTGATTTATCTTCAAAATCTTCTGAGAATGCATATGACCTCTTCCCCTTCCCTCGCACCTTAATGCTGTCATAGGTACATGTCCGTAGGAGAATCCCTTGGTTCTCATAGTCTGCATTCATTTGCAGAATTCTTACAGCATCACATAAATTCTCCCGAAGCCAGTTCCTGTTTGTCCAACAAGCGGAAACCTGTGAAGCCTCTGAACGTATTGAAGCCTTTCAGTTTAAAGTTCATGGCTTCAGAGAAATCAGCAAGGAAGGGTGGCAGAAAGCGTCGTGGAGAAACATCAAGAGATCTGCCCGATGACCTCTCAGAGCTGTACAAGACAGATCCTGAAGAGGATTACAATCAGCGCAAGACGCGAATCCAATGGATTCGACGCTATTGGGCAGAACAGTAGTTCAAGTACAGATTTGTGACCAAGGAATATGCTGAAAAGAATGCCATCAAGCGACCATGGGGAGATGTAACGCCCCGAGACCGATGTGCCAGGTGTCCTCGAGTTATTCGCTGCTATTGCCTTGTCTTTTGCTTGCATGTTGCATTTCATCATGTCATCATCCACATTGCATCATCATGTTTTCAAAACTTGCATTCGTCCGGGGTATCCCAGTTCTCCCTGTTGTCCGTTCTGAGCCCAGACACATTTGCACGCGCCCGCGGCATGTCCGAAATAGTATTTTATAAGTGGCCGGAAAATGTTCTCGGAATGGGTTGAGAGTTGGCATGTGGTTTTATTATAGTGTAGATAGGCCGCCTGCCAAGTTTCATCGCATTCGGAGTCCGTTTGACGCCCCAACGGATAACTATAGCGGCAGTATAGCCGGTCTTTTCGTCGGACGTTTTCGGTCTCCGGAAACCCTGCCGGGCTGCATCTCTCCCCTCTTCTCTCAGACCATCCCGCTCTCCACAGTCCACCTAGGCCCAGCCTACCCCTCTTTGCGCAGTGCATCGAACCCCTTGCGCATGCGTCCGGAAGTTGTCGCGGACCTGACCCGAGCAGTCGTCACCATTGTGTCCGGATCATCCCCAAACGTCTACAAAACGTCTCCATTTTCTTATCTGAGCTCCCTAACCTATTTATTCGCGACCGTTTGATTTTGATCGGAGGGTCCAAAACTAATGCTTTTGTCCCTATATATAAACAAACCCCTTCCCAAATCTAGACAAACCCTAAATTCTAGGAGGTTTGTCCCCTCTAGCCGCTGCCACCTTCAGCCTCCCCCTCCTCGGATCAGCCGCCGCCACCCACACAAAATATCTCGGGATCCATTCCCCAATCCTTTTTTCCCACTGATCCAACCAACTCTCTCCATTGCTCCTCATCGATCCAGCTGCCTGTGCCCCGATCCAAAAATTCTCTCGGCTTCCAACCTGCAGTCCTTCTGCTCGATCCGGATGGGATCGAGGCTGTGCCCCTCGTCCCCGTGCCCCTGGTTCGCGCGATCCATAGGAGAGGAGCACGCCACCGTCAAGCTGCTCCCGCTTGTTCCTCCCTCCATGGCGTCGTCATCGCCGGCGACTGAACCTGCAGCAAGCCGCAACTCCTACTGGACCCCGCGAACATGAGGAGGCTACGGGAGTTGCCCTGCTGCACCTCGTCACCATCCCCTGCCCGACAGAGCCATGCCTTCCCGTGACGCGTGACCACTGCGACAGTCTGCTCCCACATCGCGCACCTGCTCCCCTCGCCTCCGCCCGGTTCCTCCTCGCCGGAGTTCCAACACCGCCGCTGTGGAACTTCAGCGCCGCCCGTGAGCTCCAGCGCCATTCCACCTCGTCTCGCGGCCTCCTCTACTTCTCCTCGAGCCCGCAGGCACTAGCAGTTGAGCGCCATGCCCTTCCCTTCTTCCCCCATTTCCCTATGATTCCCTCTCTCACCTGCTTCATGTTCTTCTCTAGGAAGCCCGCAGGAGCATCCATGGCGTCCCCGTCGCCGCTGCCTGCCTCGCCTCCTGCCGAGCGCCTCCCTCACCTGCGGCCTCCTCCTCGTCGCCCCGCGCCATCCCGGTCTCTTCCACCGCCGTCCTGCGCTTGGAGCCGCGCCCCTCACTTCCCTGCGCCTTTTTTTCACGCCGCGCCGCCCCTCTATTTCTTTCGAGCAGAGAGAGATCGCCACAACCGCGCCGCGTTGACTTCTTGTCGTGAGATCCAGCCGCCAAGTCCCAGCGCGCTTTCAGCCCAGCGCCAAGGCCCAGCGCGTCTCCAGGCCCACTTCGCCCTGGCTCCCCCTCATGAGCTGGGCCTCCGCTCATGGTGAGCCTCCGCTGCACCCCCTTCTCTATTGGGCCCTGTTCCAGATCCGGCCCGTGTAGGTTTTTTTTTAGGATCTGCGATTTAGTTATTTTTCCAGAGTCAGCTGTTTTTGGAGAAAAGCCCTTGTTGTTCATGCATTTAATAACTTCACAACCGTGCATCGGATTGAAATAAATTATATATGAAAGTTGCTTAGATTTTTGTCTAGTTTAATAATATGCAACTTTCATGCATGTTTGAAATGTTTAAAATGTTGTTTTGTGTAACTTTGCTCTTATGCCATGCTAAAATGTTTTAATTCATAACTAAATAACCGTAACTCGGAATTTAATAAACTTTATATGTAAATGGGGTAGAATTTTGCCTAGTTTATCATGGTGACATTGTTTTGCATGCCTAACAGCTCTAAAATATAGTTTAGGGCAGAACAGTACCAAACCTTAAAATATGCACATGAGGAGTTTCCGGACTTGTTGTTTGTTGTTCCGGCCTCATTTAAACTTGCCTAGATAGGTAGTTTTGTTTTGCTTCACCTCTTGCCATGCTAACAACATTTAATATTGTTGGGTACATAAATGAGATCGAACTAAATAACTTGAATGTGGTGTTTCGTCAATATGCAACGGAGTTGCATATCGAGCTCCACTTAATTTGTCGGGTTGTTTGTGTATTTTTGCCATGCCATGCTTCATTAAACCGGACATGCATCATACTTGATTGTGCATCATGCCATGATTATGTGTTGGTTGTTTACCATGTTGTGTGCTTCTTTCCGGTGTTGCTTCTTCGGGTTGCTTCCGAGAACGTCGCGTTTGTGAGGACCCGTTCGTCTACGTCCATTTGTCTTCTTCATGGACTCGTTCTTCTTCTTTGCGGGATCTCAGGCAAGATGACCATACCCTCGAAATCACTTCTATCTTTGCTTGCTTAGTTGCTCGCTCTTTTGCTATGCCTATGCTGCGATACCTACCACTTGCTTATCATGCCTCCTATATTGTTGAACCAAGCCTCTAACCCACCTTGTCCTAGAAAACCGTTGTTTGGCTACGTTACCGCTTTGCTCAGCCCCTCTTATAGCGTTGTTAGTTGCAGGTGAAGATTGGGGCTTGTTCCATGTTTGGAACATGGATATTTTGTTGGGATATCACAATATCTCTTATTTAATTAATGCATCTATATACTTGGTAAAGGGTGGAAGGCTCGGCCTTATGCCTAGTGTTTTGTTCCACTCTTGCCGCCCTAGTTTCCGTCATATCGGTGTTATGTTCCCAGATTTTTCGTTCCTTACGTGGATGGGTTATAATGGGAACCCCTTGACAGTTCGCCTTGAATAAAACTCCTCCAGCAAGGCCCAACATTGGTTTTACCATTTGCCACCTAGCCTTTTCTTTCCCTTGGGTTCTGCAGACTCAAGGGTCATCTTTATTTAAACCCCCGGGCCAGTGCTCCTCTGAGTGTTGGTCCAACCCAGAGCACCGTGCAGGGCCATCCCTTGGCAACTTGGGTTACGTCGGCTCCTGTACGCTTAGCTTATCCGGTGTGCCTTGATAACGAGATATGTGCAGCTCCTATCGGGATTTGCCGGCACAGTGGGTGGTCTTGCTGGACTTGTTTTACCATTGTTGAGGATGTCTCGTAGAACCAGGATACCGAGTCTGATCGGAATGTCTCGGCAGGAGGTCTATTCCTTCGTTGACCGCGAGAGCTTGTGATGGGCTAAGTTCGGACACCCCTGCAGGTATTTGAACTTTCGAAAGCCGTGCCCGCGGTTATGGGCAGATGGGAATTTTTTAATGTCCGGTTGTAGAAAACCTGAAGTTGACCTTAATTAAAATACATCAACCGCGTGTGTAACCATGATGGTCTCTTTTCGGCGGGGTCCGGGAAGTGAACACGGTGTTGGAGTTATTCTTGACGTAGGTTGTTCTAGGATCACTTCTTGATCATAGTTTCTCGATCGTGCTTTGCCTTCTCTTCTCGCTCTCATTTGCGTATGTTTGCCACCATATATGCTAGTCGCTTGCTGCAGCTCCACCTCATACCTTTACCTTACCCATAAGCTTAAATAGTCTTGATCACGAGGGTGCGATATTGCTGAGTCCCCGTGACTCACAGATACTTCCAAAACCAGTTTGCAGGTGCCGATGAGTCCGTGTAGATGACGCAACCCAGCTCAGGAGGAGCTCGTTGAAGATCTTGTCCTTTGCGTTGTTTCGTTCTAGTTGATCAGTAGTGGAGCCCAGTTGGGGTCGATCAGGGACCTTATCGCATTTGGGGTTCTTCTTTTATTTTGGTTCCGTAGCCGGACCTTGTTTGTATCTGGATGATGTAATGCTTTATTCATGTATTTGTGTGAAGTGGCGATTGTAAGCCAACTATGTATCTCTTTCCCTTATGTATTACATGGGTTGTGTCAAGATTACCTCATTTGCGACATTGCTTTCAATGCGGTTATGCCTCTAAGTCGTGCTTCGACACGTGGGAGATATAGCCGCATCGAGGGTGTTACAGGAGACATCGTCTACAAAAATCTTCAACCCAGGACCAGAGATGAAGCCATTGAACAAGGCTTCTATCCC
The DNA here is from genome assembly GCF_003073215.2 of Triticum urartu. NCBI lineage: Eukaryota > Viridiplantae > Streptophyta > Magnoliopsida > Poales > Poaceae > Triticum > Triticum urartu. The sequence goes on from NC_053028.1 coordinate 342,536,220, forward strand.
TGCATGGTCCGTGGACCACAGCCTGCGGATGCTGACCCATCGTCCCTGCTATGGTGTCGTGACGACAATCTGTTTAAGCGCAACTTCCAGTTTGCCCAGAACTCAGCAAAGCAGAACAAGAAGACATTGGGACTAGACTTCAACCCTGGTCCTTCTGCTCCAAGGACGGACGGCTCACGTGATGCAGAACCCAATGTCGTCGGTCCTTTCTACAACCTTGAAGGTCTCATCACCCATATCTTGGATCAAGGGACAGCCGTGGATGAGCCTGCAGATGACGCTGAATCAGATGAAGCGCCTACAGCGCCGAAGCCAAAGAAGCAGCCTAAAGCTTCAAAGCATGCCTCTGCTCCAAAAATCTCACGGGCGAAGCCTCTAGCAACTGCACCTCCTGAAGACAGTGTGCAGTATGAAGATTTGTCACGCATCTCCAAGCCCCAAAAGGTCAAGATGCCTCTGCCACCCACCGGCCAAGAGCTAACAGCTGCTGCCATTCTGCGCAATGATGCCATTGATCTGCCAAGTGATGAAGATCTTGCAGATGACGCTCTTGAGCAACTCATCAAGAGAAAAGAAGAAGCAGAAAGCTTCAATGATCTGCCTCTCTTTGATGTAACAATCATCCACAACTTCATTGATGAGTGGTTTGACACGCCAAACATCAGCTTCGAAGATCTGCAGCTACCCATTGGCCTCAGTGTCGCCTTCCATGGCGCCATTGCTTCAGAGCTAGCTCTCGCTCAGCGCATCATCGAACTGAAGCAAAAGATTGACTATGAAAAGGCTCAGTTCAAGAAGCATATGGCCAAGCTTAGCGTGCAAGAGGTGAAAAACTACAAGATTATGCTACATGAGCTCAAAGAAGCCTTTCTCAAGAAACGCGCAGAAGCTCATGGTTCTCGGGAGCGCATGAAGGTTCTGGCCGACAGATGTGTGCAAGCCTACAATGAGGCTGAGAAGCGCAAGGCCCTTGGGTGTCCTGGCATCGACCCCAGGATGGCTGCAAAGAAGAAGAAGAAGCCCACTACGGCTGAACCCGACGCACCAAGGCAGGAAGCAGATCCCATTGTCTTCCCAACTAGAATGACTAGCTCGAAGCCAAAAAGCCAGTCAACCGCTTCAGAGCTGAAGAAGACGAGGACTGCTGAGGCTGAAGCCAGGAAGAGGAAACATCCTAAAGCCTCTCCTACTGCCCCCTCCAAGAAGAAGAGGAAGACCAAGAAGGAACGGGCTGCTCACACTGAGCCCCTGATTATTGAACCCATTTCCATGGTTTGTCCTGACGCTGAACACCAACTGACAATCCATGAGCCTGCTTTCACAGAAGCTCATGAAGCTGAAGACATTCCAGCAGCTGATCCCATCGCTGCTGAAGACATTGGTCACCATGACCATGTAGAAGATGGTGCAGTCCTTCCTCAGCTCGAGCATAGCGAACTCCTCAGCATTGGTCGTCCTCTAACGCCAATTGCTCAGGATGCTTCATGGGCTGATCACCCACAAGAGGAAGAAGACTTTGAGGCCCATCCAACTCCAACTACACAGGCGTCGCCTGCGTTGCGCAGGCTTCGCAAAGGGCCAAGGTCTCCAGTCTCTGCGTCTGAAGCTGAAACTGCTGAAGACATTCCGGCTGCATCAGTCGATGAAGAAGAAGTCCCAGAAGCTGCTACTCCCCTGTCCCACTAGGAAGTGGTTCTCGAGGAGAACGTACTTGTGACTGACCCTCCAGCCCGTCAAGTGGAGGTTGAAAATCTTGAGGCTGCCACCACCAACACCACTGAAGCCACTGACGCTGTCATGGTTGAAGCTAATGTGGAGCCCTCATCAACAAAAGCACCAGAAGCTAGCGAAGCCACTGATCCCACTGCCTCTGTTCCTGCGCCTGCTGCCGGTCCTCAGTTCGAGTATCATGTTGAGCACAGGCCTCAGGTACAGAAGCCAGTCCCAAGATTGCCCAGGTTCCCAGGTCCTGCATCAGCACCTGGATCCTTCAATATCAATGGCTTCAGAGCAGACAACACATTCTTCAATAGCTCCAGGAACCCCTACTCAAGGGAAAGAATATCATCTGATCGGTTCTGGAGCTATCCGCAGCGAAGCTATTACTCTTGCATTCTCTACAATCAAGGTCGCATCTTCCCACACAAGTGTCTTGACATTGAAGCAATAGCTGGTCTGCCCTGTCTGGAAGAAGCTCTGGATTGCTTCAAAGAAGTTGGATTGCTGCCGTTCGTCACTGACCAAGAGCATTGGAATGAAGAGTTGCTGCTCCAATTCTATGCCACACTTCACATCTGCGGGTATAACAGAGATCCGAAGACTTGGGTCCTGGAGTGGATGACAGGAAACATTCATCACGAAGCCAAAGCCTTTGACATCATTGAGCTCACTGGTCTACCCACTCCCGGCGATCTCTACGAATCTGGCTGTCAACTTCATAGTGAAGCTGTGGAGAGCATCTTTCAAAAGCCTGAACCTAACATGAGTCAGATGCTCAGTATGATGAAGCCATTACCCCAAGATGCTGCATATCCCAAAGAGTTCTTTGTTGAAGACTTAGAGTATCTGCCAAGGACTATTTATCACATCATAAGGCGAACTCTCTGGCCCATCAAAGGGCACTCTCCACATGCCAAGATGGAAGGTGCAATGAAGACTTTGGTCTTCTATATTCTTCATGGAAAATGCTTCAATGCACAAGACTTCTTCATTCACCAACTTGCTGCATTAGGCTCTGATCTGTTTGGCTTGAAGTTCTACGCCCCATGGGTAATGCGGCTGATCAAACTTCACTCCGCTATCTCATATCAGCCATCTGCTCGCAATCATCGGATTTTTCTGCCTGATGTGGATATGTCTATTGAAGCCATCTATCCTGAGCCTGCCAAGGAACCTCTAAGTCTTCAGAATGCAGAGCATCAAAGTTTTTCTCAGAACATTGAAGGAGTTGAAGCAGTCACTCGTGTGTATCCCTTGGCTGGCACTACACGTGCACCGCATCCAGCTCTCACTGAAGCCACTGACAGTACAACTGCCCCACGACCCAAGAAGCGCACTCGTGTTCTCAATGACCGAGAGATTCTTGTGGCTCTTCTTCAGAAAGAGAATAGGCATCATGACTGGCTGAAGCGTCAAATGCAAAGCCTCTTGGTGGATGTTAATCGCATTCGCAATCTTGCCACCAAGAATGCCTTTGTTGCTCATAAAACCTCTCGACGCACACAGAAAAGGCTGACGCTGATGTGTTCTGAAGATGATCTTCAAGAAGATGGCTTCTCTGAGCGCTTCAAGTTTGACTCCACACCCCCTCGAAGGGCAGTGCTGGGACGCACTCCATCTCTTGAAGACTCTGAGTTCTCTTCCTCTGCTGCAACTGTAAATGCCAGAGTGATCGAGGATGACGACGATGCTACTTCACCGCCGCCTCCTTCAGCACGCTTCGACACTGCTCCAAGCTCTTCTGCACCGCCAAACACCATCGACGACCCTGCTGCTTCACCTACTCTTCATGGGAACGAGTAGATGCTCTATGTCTTCGAACCTTTTTAGTCCTTACTGACAAAAGGGGGAGAAGCATATGAGTTTAATAGTCTTCAAGCGGGTCCATATGGGCGGGCGCTTTATCTTTTGCTTCATGTTTACAACTCTCGTTTTGATACATTTGTTCTTTGAGTTGTAACACTTAAAACTCGATGGTCGTCTGCTACTTATTTGCCACCTTGTGATGCGATGATAAATTCCGCATGTGCGACGATAAATTCCGCACTTAGATCATTTTGCAGACGTCCATTTTCCATTATGCATGTCATTATCTTCACATACCTTCACATGCATAGTGGATTGTCATCATAAGTTGAAGAGGATCTCCACAAGCACAACCTGCCATGTGCATTTGCATTCCAAAAGCAAATTACTTATATGCACATCTTCAGGGGGAGCCCTTGCGACTTATGAAGACAATTCCTTATCCTCTACAATTTCACATATTATATTCCCCGTTGAAAACTTCAACTAGTTTGTCATCAATCACCAAAAAGGGGGAGATTGTAAGTGCAACTAGTGCCACCCCTAGTTGGTTTTGGAGTATTGACGACAAACCTAGTTGAGGGACTAATGCGTTTGTGACAATTGCAGGATAACACAGGTAGAAGTCCCTCATTGATTCGGTTTTCCTACCAGAGATGACCCCTAAAAATGTATGAAGACATTGAAGTCAAAGGTGGTATATGAAGATATTCACATTGAAGACTATGACAAGAGAAGACATCACATGAAGCCTATGGAGCTCGAAGACTTAGATCTTTTGTAGTTCTCTTTCTTCTTTATTGAGTCATAGGAACCACCATACTGTTAAGTGGGGTCCAAGAGAACCAGTCAGAATGACTGAAGTGATGCCTAACCAAAAAGCTATGTCTTTGAGTGAAGACTATGAGAGCGAATCTTGTCCAGAATCGGACAAGTCAGCTTTGCTTGTAGCCCAAGTAAAGTTGCCGTGTGAGTTTGAAATCTGACTGTTGGAACACGTGTCAGTTCCTTAGTGACCCAGGGTCATTTCGGACAACTCAGGTCGGGTTGCCTAGTGGCTATAAATAGCCCACCCCCTACAACCAAAACGGTTGGCTCCTCAGAGTTAGTGTACGGCTTTTGTCGTTTGAGAGCAACCCACCTCGAAGCCTTTGAGAGAGAATTCCTTGCGAGGATAAAGCCCTAACCACCCAGAGCCAAAGAGAATTAGGCATCACTTAAGTCTTCTTGTCTATGTGATCTGAAGACTTATTACACTTGAGGACTATGAATCCTCCAGCCGGTTAGGCGTCGCGTTCTGAGCATCCAAGAGACATTGTGGATTGCCGGTGAACGAAGTCTGTGCAGGTTTGGGAGTCTACCTTGAAGACTTACCAGAGTGATTGGGCGAGGTCTGTGTGACCTTAGCTCAAGGGGAATACGGTGAGGACTGGGTGTCCTGAGCTGCGTGTTCAGGACTGGGTGTCCGGGACTGTGTGTCCTCAGGTTTAAATAGCTAGCCGCCCTAACCAGATGTACAGTTGTCACAGCAACTGGAACTGGTCCAACACATCATTGTCTTCACGAGTCACTCGTTTCATCCTTCCCTTCTCTTTACGTACTGTTACTCCTTGTGAAGTCATTGTATGATTGCACTATCTTTTATCTTCACTGAGTGACTGCGTGTTCTGTTTGGCTTCATAATATCTTCCTACCTGATCCTTACTACATTGCTGCTATTAGTCATTGTGCTATCACTCTATTGAATACTTGACTATGGCTTGCCTAGTGTAGTCTACCTTCCGCTGCAGGGTTATAGGTTTATTTCTATCGTTTGTCTTCATAACTTCCATGTTTTGAAGACTTTCATAAAAATCGCCTATTCACCCCCCCCCTCTAGTCGATATAACGCACTTTCAGAAATGTTTTTTTTGTGAAATACGATGGCCCGTCCGGTGGGTCCCTACTGTCAGGTGGAGGAATTATTATTTTCCGCATAACATGGGGGCACTTCCTTGCTGCGGCCGTGGACCCAGCTGTCAGCCTCTACACGTACAGTACTCTTTCGATGGAAGTCGTTCATTGACCACATTGACCATGCCGCGCCGAGAGCACCAAGGCGGTGCATAACGGTGAGGCCTAGGAAGGCGACGACGCGAAGCCGGGGAAGATGCGGTAGTGGATGCCCACGCGGAGAGGAGTACGAGGGTTCAATAGTTCAGCTGCGGTGTGAGGCTTTCGTCGGCGCAGAATAATAGGCGGTGTGGTGAGTAGAGGGATGACCTGGCCAGCGGTGGGAGTAGTAGGGAGCGGTGAGGCCTCTGTGGCTTCACAGCCGGCCATAGGAGGCAGGAGCTCGTGGCACGACCGTTGTTGGTTCGGGCGGCTGGAGCAAGAAGACCAGAGGTTGAAGAAGCACTACGGCCGTTGGATGGACATCGTACGGTCACTAGAGCTAGAATTGTTCATATTGACTAAGTTGACAAAGCCCTCTGTCCCCGTCAACTTAGTAGGCCCACAAGTCAGCCTCCCAATATGGTGGGCCCTAGCTAGCAGGGGGAGTATTCATTTTTTGTGCGTAATAAGGAGGCAGTTCCTTATGTGCGAAGATATAGATGGTGTGTCTGACCTGTCAGCAGGGGAAACATTTTTTTCACGAAATATAGAGGCCCTTCCGGTGGGTCCCACCTGTCAGGTGGAGGAATCATTATTTTGCGTCTAATAAGGAGGCATTTCCTTGTGTGCGGCTGTGGACCTAACTGTCAGCCTCTCCATGTATAGTCCACTTCGGATGGATGTCGTTCATTAACCATGTTGACGACGTTGCGCCGAGCGCATCCAAGGTGGTGGACGATGGCGAGGCCCTGGACAACAACGAGCCGGAGATGGGAAGACATTGGAGTGGAGTCACAGGAGAGGTGTACGAGGGTTAACTGGTTCTGGTGCGGTGTGGTTCGGCAGTCGATGGAGAAGAACAGGAGGTGTGGAGGGGTGGGGGGATGGCCTAGCCGGCGGTGGGGTAGCGCTTCACAGCAAAGCTGGCTAAGCAGAGCTACTAGCAGTAGGAGGCGGGAGTAGGTGGTCCCAACAGTGCTGGAGGAAGAAGGCGGGAGATTGAAGATGGATGCCCATCATTGGATGTATATCCAACGGCTAACGATGTTAGAATCATTTGTTGACTATGTTGACAACGACTTGCGTTGGCTTCGACCTATTGGCCCACATTTCAGCCTCAAAAAATGTGGCTCATATTCAACCCATTTTTTTAGAATTTACAGTCTATTTGATCTCTTTTTTTTAGAATTACAGTGCGTTTGCTGGGCTGGGTGAACTAATAATGTAGCGTCCATGCGGCCCATTTATTTTGTTCCAAAAAAATTACAGGCCATTTGCACTTTCTCGAAATACACAATTTTGCTGGGCTGATTCTAATTATAATGTTGGGTTGGGCGCAGCAAGGTTATCAAAAAATAAACAGGGGCTGAGCATTTTGTTATAAATATATTTAAATAATAAGTGATTTATTATTACATTGGTCCTTAAATCTTATCTAGCTTTTGTACACAATCACCAGGATTTTCCTTGCCAAAAAAATCCAGGATTTTATTGTTAAGAAATTATTTTTATAAGTTAATAAGATGTGGGATATTGTTTTCTTACATATGTAAGTATTTGTTAAATATATGATGACAATAACAACAATATATAATAACATATAAAATAATTTAAATATATATAATATAGTTAGAAGGGAAACATAAGTTGGACCAGGCGGTCCTAATCTTATATAGAGAAATAGAACAGACCTCTGCGTTTTCTTCAAAAAAATACATAAGTTGGGCTGTCGATGTTTCAGGAAAAATAAAACCTCGGATGGGAGGTCCATTGGTCGGTTGATACATGATGGCCCTCAAGAAAATAAAAACCGACATGTCGTGGGCTATGCAGGTTAAAAAAGAAAGCCTAGACAGAGCAGCCCACAACCCAGTAGATAGTTGCTGCCCAGTGATAATAAATGATACCTGCCAGCTCCCCGGCTTTGTTGTAAGTTTATCTCCTTTAGTAACTACATTGAAGCACCTAAAAAATGCAACTATGTTGACAAACCCGTGGGCCCCAACATTAGTATAGCATTAGGAGCAAGTATTTTTTCAATGAGGCACTTGCTTGCGTACGGCCATAGACCTGGTGGGTCCAAACTGTTCGCCTCTCCACGTACAGTCCTCTCCAGATTCTACTCGTTTGTTCAGCATGTTCACAATGGCAGATAGCGGCGCCACGGCAAGTGCACAAAGGCGCAGGACAAGATCGGATCACCTGAGGCAATGCCTTATTTGTACCGAAACTATTGAACTAGCCCACTGGCCAAGTGACACTAGCTGACTGTTGTTCGGCCCGGGTTCGATTCCACCTGATGCAGGGAAAATATCTCCCAATTTTTTGCCTCTGTCATTATTGACATGTGGGTCCCCATTGTCATCTACACACACCATGTCCAACACTTGCCAAAACTTGGTCCCTCATTTTCTCTGTTTTTTGCACACTCGACATTGTGTGGGAATTTTGAAAATAGCATATCTTTTTAACTGTGTATCATATGAAGATGTGCTATGCATGAATGTTGATCATCATGATGTTTACTGGCTGGTAGTTACATTTTTGACCATGAATAAAACTTCCAACATGATGTTATCCTTGTTTGAAAAGGCCATGTTAATATAAATGCTTCACCTCTGAAAGTTGTAGTTTCTTATCTAAAACTGAACTTGCAGTTTCTTATCTGAAACTGAAACTTGCAGTTTCTTCTCTGAGAATCACATTGTCTACACTTTTATACTCCTATGAAACTACATTTTTAAGTGCTAAAAATAGGTCTCTAGAATTCATAAAATACTTCATGTGCTCCATACTACAAATCTGAAATTCAAAAGACATTCATATCTGAAAGTACTCTCAAACTACTCAACACAAAACACAATTCACAACCTGCAAATACTGACAACCCTAAGCTCCTCCTGACAATTCACAACATGCCCGACTATTGGGCTAGAGGGCAGTCCCCTCCTATTCCTCGGCAGCAGACAGCTGCCCCGTGAGACGAAGTGCATGGCGAGGGATAGGATGGCAGGGAAACATCCTCAGGCCAACTGCTTTTCTCCTCTTGCAGTTGGGTTCGGTCGACGAAGACTCCATCGGCTCACTCTGGCACGGCACCCTCACACACGACACCCTGTAGATGCTTGATCCTTCAATCTCTAGTGGATGCTCCATCTGGGATCGATACTCCCACCACTTCTGTCTCACGATCGGATTCGGTGAATCTGTTTGCTCCATGGCCCAAAGGAGCAGCTCTATGTACTCCTGCGCGACTCCCATCGGGAGTATCACCGCCTTTTAGCTCTGTTGCAGATATTTGGCCATGGATGTCGCCATCGCCGCTAGTTGGTCCTTGTTGTCAAACCAAGACTGTATCTCCAAAATCCTAGCTAGCTTCATAGGGTCGCCGTGTGCGATCGTCACGTATCGGTTATACTCCTCCATCGGTCTACTTCTCCACAACACATTCACTCACTGATGGTGGTTTTTGAATGGAAGAGGAGAGGAGTGGCGCTGGTTTTGGATTAGAACAGGAGAGGAGCGGCGCTGGTTTTGGATTAGAATGGGAGAGGAGCGCCGCTGGATTTTGATTGGAATAAGAGAGGAGCGACGGTGGTTTAAGAGGAGAGGAGCGATGCTGGTCTTGGAGGTGTTTTTTGTTTTGCGTATTTTGGGTCAAAGTTTGACCACATGTTGTATTTGACAAGAAAAATGCGAATGCATGTCACCAAAAATTGTATCGTTTGGATCGTATCAGAATGTACTTCAAATTATATTATTTTTGCAATGTATAACCTTTTTGTGTGAAAATCATGGTCATTTATGACCCAGAAAAAAGGGAGACTAGTTAATGTGGGGTCACTTTCTTAATTGAATGGTAATTTGATTTTGATTTTGATCCAGTCACAGCGCGCCGGCCCTCTCGTCCAATCCTAAATCCCCGCCACATGCTCCTTTCCCTCTTCTCCATTGCAAAACCACCTCCTCTCCTCTCCATCATCTCCATTCCAAAACCACCATCTCGCCTCTCCCTCTTCCCCGTTGAAAACCCACCCCCTCTCCTCTCCATCATCTCCATTCCAAAACCATCATCTCGCCTCTCCCTCTTGTCTATTACAAGACCACCTTATCTCCTCCCATCTTCCAAAGCTAGCACCGGACCACTCAAAAGGACATCTATGGAGAGGATGCAGCAGCAAATCGGGCAGATCGCCGGCGGCGACCAGGCAAAGTTAGCCAGGTTGAAGGAGATCCTTACTTGGTTTGACAATGAGTGGGAGATTTTGAGGACGGTGAGGTCCATGTGGCAATGTATGCAAAAGAGCGAGACATCGGCGATGAGGGCAACAATGTACTCCACGGCGGCAGTCACGCCGCAGTCCTTCGACTTCATCCGGTATCTCCTCTGGGCGATGGAGCAGATAGATTCACCCGAGGCAAAAGTCAGGCGGAGGTGGTGGGTGTACAGGTCGAAGGTTGAGCACCCAGAGGATAATGAATGGATCGAGTATGGTGTGCTGTTCGTGAAGGTGCAGAGCCAGCTGGAGCCACAGGAATATTCGTTCTCCCACCGCAAGAGGAGGCTGGATGGCGCGACATCGCTTACCCGTCGTTCTCCGCGGTTCCCTCGACCCTTGCCTTGTTTCAATGGCGGCGGTACGGTTTAGGGCAAGCTTTGCACTAACCTAATCCTCCATGTGCTCATGCTTACAATCAGTGTGACATCTAATGAAAATCATGCTTACAATCAGTCTCAGAGTACTACGCCAATCACCCTAAAATAGCGTTGGACCTTTGGGTCAAAGTTGTGACACTATGTACAAATAAACAAAAATAGATTGGTGCTTCTTTCAGAAAAGAGTACTCCATAGAAAATTGCCAATATAAGCTACTAGTATTTGGTTAGAGGATTTGTTGCCGAGAACGATCCGTCCACAGAGAGCGCCACACATCCCACTGGTGGTGGTGGATAACAATGCGTGCATGGAGCATGGTTGGTGTCTGTAATTTTTACTTGGCACACCTCGCACTCTGCATATATGCTGGTTCCATCCATACATTTGTGAAGTTCCACCGAAATGCAAATGGATAACCCTGTTTGAACACATAATGAAAAGGCATGATTACATTATAGTGGCAGTAGTTGATGAAACATACACTAATAAATAGAAGAAAATATTGTGATAGTATCATAGTATGACATTCCGCGAGGGCGAGATGGGCCCTGCAACGCCTCATATAGACCAACTAAAATTAAGCACCCCAGTTTGTAGAAACGCTTAAACATTAAAATGGGACTAATTGATGAAACATATACTAACAAAGAGAAGTAGTTTCTTTATCTAAATCGCAAACAAGGTGTACCGTGCGTCGCAAGGATGGAGGTCGAGGGTGCTTAGACTGGGATGCTGAAGCTGGCTATTTCAGTCCCTATCTTCCCCCTTGATGTTTCTGTGGTAGCATTTGGGTTGTAATCCAAACTTGGTCGAGCTGGTGCTGCGTCCCCCTACCTGCCTAGCTTATGTGGCGATCTTGTCTCCTAGTACTCAGTTTGTTTTAGTAGTAGTTGCATAACTTCCCGTTTACACTGAGATGTTATTGGATAATGGTTCTCTATGGTTGGGTTTCATTAATGAAATCGGAGGAAACCCCCTCTTTCGATATATAAAAAAAGCTGTGGCACTAGCAGTGCCAAAACATTGCCTCAAATTAATAGTGCCACTAGATTAAGGTGCAAAATAATAGCATTACTACTTTATCATGGCAGTGCCAAAACAGTAGCACAAGAGCATACACAATATGCAGGATCTTTCGCAAACAGTCGGAACAAAAAGGAACATACCTCGTGATGGGAACCATATCTGCAGTCAACACCATCGTACAAGGGATGACACCAGTCACCAACATGGATGATTCAATTCACGAGACCTTTTGGTGCAGTTCACCTAAAATGAAGCAATGTCCCATGAGCTAGAAACTTCTTCTTCATTTTTTTAAGAAAAGGGCTCCGGCCCCGGTTACATTTCCATCAGAAAACGAAACCTACAGTGCTTCTTCTTCATTAGTTGCAATAAAATTGAGCAACATCAAGGTTGTTTGTGAAGCTCCTGGGGTGTTCAACTATAGTTTGGATATCATTTGTGAAGTTCAACTAAGATCAAGCATGAAATGTATATCTTTGTTTGCACAAAAAAGGTGGAAAGGAGGGTGACTAACAAGTGATGAAACATACATCAAATGAAAAGAATCATGTTCCTTTTCTGAATGGCAATACTACAAGGACAGTAGCAATTTCTAAAGCAGCAGCATTGCTAGATATCAGTGTGGGCATTAGGATTAACTATGACAACCGTTAAATACGACATTACTTTAATGGTGCCATTGCTTAATTTTACCAGCAACATTACATTAAAAACTGCTACAGAGTTGGTATTTGGGCACGGGAGAGTAGGCGGACCAGGACAGTTGCATTTCTAACGAAAAGAAGCAACTTATCTTAATGGGAAATTTAGCATCATATTAAAAAAAGTGCCATCGAGTCATATTACTAGAGGCATTACATTGAAAACAACATTGGTTTAACGTGTCCTTACTTGTAACAGTGCGACTGCTACATTTTACCAGTGGCATTACATAAGAGTGGCTCAGGGCAACAAACATCAGAACAAGATATCTGGGTTGGTCCCATTTTTGTTCGGTATAGCCACCTTATACTGTGTGAGGCTAGCAAATCTAGTGCTGGACATACGCTGTTGACTTGTCCCCCAGTCCCCACTTTCTTTCCTTTTTCAACCAATAGATCAGGTTTATATTGAGTTTGTACTGTGTTTACCTTTATTTCCCTATTAGACCAAGAGACTAGTTGGATAGCCAGTCTCTGCTACTTTTCATCCCATTATTTCCTCTTTTGACCAAGTGCTAGATTCAGGTAACAAATCTTCCCCCACACCCACCCCCTTTCTTCCTTGTTTGAACCAAGTAGTACTAGATTCGAGTGCATGAACTAGTTTTACCTCTTAACAGTAAAAATTAAGGTGTCTTTCAAACAGCCGATCGATCCTATCTACAAGGGGCCCTGAGATATAGTAAAAGATAAAAATGTAGCGATGTTAGGAGCTCGGGAAGTAGAGTAAGGCCTGTTTCAAAGGAAGTTATACCTGAGGGGGATGTCACTAGGTGGGCGGCGGGAGGCCGGATCTACCCACACTACGGCAGCGCGGAAGAAGGGGTCGGAGGCCCTCCCTAGCCAGCGGTGCTTGCGAGAGAACGGCAAGGCATACTGATCGGGACGCGCCGGCAGTGGGTAAGAGCCGTAGCCGAGGACGACCACGTGAATGTTGCACCTTCTCACCTTCCCCAATGGAGAGGATCCGGCTGGATCGGTGACCAGCGGTGACCAGAGAGAGAGAGTGTGTGTGGCCACCGCTACCGTGTTTACATCTTGAGAGGACGAGACGGTATGAAGAGAGCAACAATAGGAAGCAAGCACGGAGGTTCATGCCTATATAGTGGAGTAGTTTTGTTTTATCTACCGGAGCCGTCTTGACCTCGTCAATGACTGTCGAGAAGTCTTCATGCACGTGCCCTGGGGGCACAGTTGTCGTCATTTTGATCTGAACCACCAGATTATAACATATAACATGAAAAAATGCACATGACAAGAAACCATAACCTCAATGCCCCAAGGAGACAACATGAATCCCCACAGACAAACTAGACGAGGATCAAAGCTCAACTTAATGATAAACTCGTAGAAAAGGGGTCCATCGATAGATGTCCTAATTAACATAGCCGGCTTGACCTAGATGGCAGTCGAGTAGTCTTTGTGCATGTGCCCCCAATGACCAGCGCCTTGGAGGAACTCAATTGTCGCTATTTAACCCTCAAAGTGATCTGAAGCACATGACACCTAATATTGCGAGATGACAAGAAACCTTTTTTTGGATTTCTCATCAGAACTACAACCCTGTACAACACAGCCTGCACGATATGTAGACGATAGCCAATCCAAACATGTCTGCTAGAGTATGGTCACATGCATGGACGAACTGATCTTCCGTGCCATGCAGGGATCATCCAGGCACCAATGTGTGTACAACACTTCTCTAGTACTATCGGTCGTCTCTCTCTTCTATTAACTCACCTGACTTGCGGGGCCGGGGAGTGTGCCTATGGTTGGTTCTTAATTGCGGTCCCACATGTGTGTGCAAATGCAATATGATGCGCGTTCCAGTCGGAGAGCGGCATGCCAGACTGATCGACCGTCTAGGGTGCGATGGGAACGCGATGGGCATGTTGTATACACCATACATCTGTACCAACGTTTTCTTGAGGCTTTGCTCCATGGCGCAATCCATGCATATAAAATTAGTATACTGTACTATTTAAAAGTCGAGGTCGGGGCAGTTCCGCCTAGTAGGTTCGACAGAGACGCGAGAGGATGAGGGAGTAGGCTGCTATAAATGTAGTGCTGTGTGATTTGACAGCAAGTTACTGCTGGACAGGTGGGGCTCCATGATTTGACTTGCCATTATCATTTTAACTGTGGCGCTACGACTGGCGTGAGTCTCCCGATTCCTAACCACCTCCATGGTATACAGGTGCGTCTCCCAATGCTCCACCATGTAGAGGCTGGCTCTTGCATGAGAGCCCCCTCATCCACTTTTTCCTTGCCACTTTCGTCCACATATGAAAAAATGGCATGTAAGCAGGCTTATAGCCCACTATTGTACTTTCTCGTACAGGTGCTAAGCCTGCCACATAGGCATAAAGTCTGAGGTGGCATGTTAATTAAGAATAGAGAGACTAGTTTGGTTACCCCAGGAAGAAATGGTGCTAAGCGCGTGTACCTAGGTGAAAATACAATTTTGAGTCTATAGCTAATTAAATGAAGCAAACTTAGCAACAAAAAACTAAGCACTTATGCATTGGGGGCTTGAGTTGCATTGCCATTTGATGCCCTTAGCACCTCATCTAAGCACCATTTCATTGGAAGAGGTCACTCCTTGGCAAATGCAATAAATACTACGAAGAAAGAGATAGAGAGAAGTAAAAAATACTCTTATAGCCAACCTTATAGCTAACCTTGTTGTATGCGTGACTAAGTGTTGTCTATGTATGACATGCCAACGTCAGATAGCCTAATGCATTTTAAATCTCCAAGGGCGTGACTGCGCGAGCGAGGTGACAGTCGTTGTAGGCGCGACCATGATACGGGCTGCTGGAGACCCTTGGATCTGAGATCAAACGGTCGCATGCTAAGTTGCTGAAATTTTGTATAATAACCCTCTAGGATAGGATATTCACGCATAGGTCTAGAATCATGCCATGCAACCGTTTGATCTAATAACCAAGGGCTCTCAGAAGCCCATATCATGGGAGAATGGAAAGCTTCATATCACCTGTAATTTTCGTGACGATTGACATGACATTGAAAGCCATTTAATTCGGCGTCGAGTAGACATGAAATCTAATTGGGCCCCCCATAGTACTGTGCATGAATCCATTTATCCACCAGGCAAGCCACTACCCTGCCGTTCGCATGCCCCACTCAGAATTTTTACAAACGAAAAACCGCTGGCAGTTCGCTCCTACTCGTCCCTGGATGTCCTTTAACATTATGGCAGTTCGCTCCTACTCGTCTCGTCCTTTCACATTATGGTAGTTCCACTAATGCTAACCATCCTCCCAAATCCATGGCGTCCCAAATCTCCATGATCGACGGTGAGTACAAGGTTAGAACCATCACCAGCGATGAGTTCGACGTCATCTACGCCGCATCTTCCATGATGGTGAAAGGATGCCTGGCTCACTTCAAACGCATGTTTGAAAACTCAAATGATGAGTGGGTCGCTGGGCTAGATGTTCGGTACACCACAACCCTGGGCAAAGAGAAGAATCTAAAGGACGAAGTGAAGATGAAGCCCGTCGTGATCCAGGTTTGCGTGCATAATTTGTGCTTGGTCTACCACATATGCCATGCCGACGTTGAGGGCGAGGAATTTAAGAAGTTCCTCGCGGGCGACCTAGTCAAATTCGTTATTGTATACTTTACGACCGACATAAGAGTCCTGGGTCGGATAGGCCTCGTTGTAGGCAAGCCCTTCGACCTCCAAAAGAATGGGCTGGTGCCCTCCCATCATCAACCTTCAGTGCTGACCCTTGCAGGAGCCATGGTTCATCCTTCGTACGGTAAACTGAAGAAACCTCCACCTAAGTTTCATCGTGCATGGCAGTGGAATGTACTAGATATGGACCACATCCACTATGCTGCAATAGATGCCTACCTTTGTTGCAATATCTATAAGGGTTTGATGAAGAGCAAGAGCCAAGTGTGCGGTTCAAGAAAAAAAGTATCGGCCAAGGGGAAGAGGGACAAGGACGAAGTCAAGCACGTGGACGAGGAGTCTGAATACGGTGGCAATGTCGTTGCTCATGGTGGTTCTAATGCAGTGTCTACCGAATTAGTTGCTTAGTTTAATTTCAGGTGTGCTTAGTTTTATTTGAGGGGTGTGTCGTGCTGAGACCCCACCAGAACTATGTTATGTTCCTTATTGTTACTTTAACTCTCCAGTACTTACATACTAGTATTTTTTACAGTTCACCTTTTAGTTGGTATAGTACTATGTAACAGCCCGGATTTTTGCCCTTTTCTTTTTCCTTTGATTTTCCAGGATTTCCTGTTTTGATTTGCTTTTCCATGGTTATGAGGGTCTGAAACTTGGGAAGATCATGTCTTCCTAGATTTTCTAGTGGCTTGTCACCCTCATCATCTCAGGATCATCTCATTTCCATCCTTGACCTAACCCAATTTTCTTTTGTTGGTCATATTCCTTTTCTGATAAAGGAATAACCATTTAAACCCTAGGTTGTGAAGCAACCTATATTTCTGTCACTCCGAAAATTCCCACATAATTCTCATAAATTGTTTGGGTCATATATTCCTCAAATATGGAAAAAATATTTCATTGCCATGTTCAAAAATAATCCTGCAATAATTCTTTTCCTATTCTGCCCTAAATGGCACTTTGCAAAGGAAGTGCTATTTATATTTGCTTGATTGACCCCAAATTTCTTGGACATCTTTTCCTGTACATCTCATTCGCTCATGACAAAAATTTAACTCAATTTGCCTAGTAAATATTTTTCAGCAATTTTCCAAAGTTTTTGTCCAGGAAGGAACTTTGTGAAGGAGCTATATTCTAGGCATATCCAAATGAGTTGCATTTTTTCAGGGTCTTTCCTAGGGTCAAATAATGACTCTCCACCAAATATGAGCTCATGTAACTCATCTATGTGACCCCAGCTCCAAATCTTAGTTTCTGGTCAGATTTTCAGTTTGTGAAGCAACTATATTTTATATTGCTTCAATTGAGCTGAAACTTTACCAGGACATGCTTCTACCTATATCAACTACTCCCACTAAGTTTTACCTCAATTGGTTAATCCAATTACCCTGTGTAATTTTTCCAAGTTTCTATCCAGAATGAAGCTTTGTGAAGCAAGTGCCACGTTGGTATTTCTAAATGGCATGAAATTTTTACAGCAGCTTCATATCATCATATAACCCCTCTCTGCCAAATTTCAGCTCACAGAGATCAAGTATGTGAGTGTATCATCCAAATCTCATTTCTGGACCAGATTTGGCAGTTGTAAAGCAACTACATTAAATCTTGATCCTAATCCCCTCAAAGTGACCAGGGTGAAAGTTCTTTTTACCGTAAACCTCACAGACAAATTGTATGGCTCCAAAACCCTTCCTGTTGATAACTAGTGCTCACACAAGTTTACTGCAATAAACTTCAGAGACTGTCTACCGTTTAACCAGATCACTTTTAACCGAGCTACCACCACAGTTGCAACCTCCCTAGGAAGGAAAAGCCCCCAGACATCGTTTGGTTTCGCTTGTGGCACTGTGTGCACCAGTGCGCGCGGTGACCACCGACTTGGCATGCAGTGGGCGCATCCAGAATGGCTTCTTGCTCGGGCCCCTTTGCTGCTCGGCGTCTCAGCGAGCACGGGCCTGTCCAGCGGGTTCCCCGCGTCGGCGCCGTCCTCCCGGAGCCACTTCCCCCTCCGTCAGCTCTCGTTGCCGCGCGCCCACGAGAGACCTATAGCTGACTGTCTCTATTCGCGCCATGGCTTCTTCCTCCTCTTGTCCCCGAGCTCTGCTCGTCCCTGTGCATCGCTATAGCTCTGCTGCACCTCTCCGTCGCCTTCGCCGAGCTCATGTGTGAGCACACGCGTCCGTGGCGCCGGCCACGCGTCCGCGGCGACGCCAGCACGGTTCCTCCCTCGCTCGGCTATATATACCCTTCCCCCGAGCCGTTCGAGCACATAACAGCCTCACCCCACTCCAGCAAGCCTCCCCGACCTCTTCCCCGAGCTCGAGCAGCTCTCCTCGACCCCCATCGCCGCCATGGCCGCCGCTCTGCTAGGCTCAAATTCGAGCACGGTAGCATTCCTCCCCTCCCCTTTCCACCACAAGTAGATGCTCCAGATCATATTGAACCTCCCCATCTTCTCCGTTTCTCCCCAGAGCCAGCATGGCCGCGCACCACCAAAGTAGTCCGCCGCCGTGGTTCTCTGCATCTGTGGCGCGTCGTCATTCCACACCCCTCTGGCGTGCGTGTGGCCACTGGATGGACGCACCTCGTCTCCCTGACCATCCCGGTGGTTGGCGCGCCGCTGGAGGTGGCCTGTGGCGCCGGAACCCGTCGCTGGTGACACGCCCTCCCCTGCCTCCTCTGTCCCGTGCGGGAGCAAGGCGAGGAAGAAGAACACAGAGGCCAGGCGGGCCCTCTTCTCCTCGCGGGGCCCGCATGGTAGCCTCAGCGCGTTGACCCCAGGTGCCAGCGTGGATAAGTGACAGGCCCGACCCATGTGGGACCCGCATGTCAGCGTCATATGCAACGGTCCTGCCTCAGCCGACTGGATTAAGTGGAGGCGTACTCGGGCGAGTACGTTTTCATCTTCGAGAAAGCGCATTTTCCCTCTGTCTCAGCTCAAAGTACGCTTCCTTTTACTGAAAGCGTATTTCCTCGCTGTGTCAGCCCAGAATGCGTTTTCTTAAACAGAAAGCATATTTCTAACTTTGTGCTTCTGCCTTATCCACTCAGGGACTTGTTTGTGATGATATTTTTGTAGAAAAGTCCCTCAACTTCAAACCTTCCTATCTTTTTAACCACAACTCCAAATTAGGTGATTCCAAAGCCCATTTCTTCATCTCGTCGAATCCGTTCTGTTGGTTTCATTTTCATGATGGTTTGACACTGTGCAAATGACCTTTTTGCCCTTCCACGTAAACAGCCCCTCTGACAGAGAACTGTTTCCAACAAGTCTTTCCGCAGATTCACCGCACTTCTTCCCGGTGCCTTCTTCATCCCCAGGCAAGCCACAATACCCACTTGCATGATAGTCATGCAGTAGCCATGGTTTTCAACTTGAATATTTATTAAATGATTGCTTGTTTAAAATATGGTTATCGTTGTTTCGGTAATGCTTATGGGTTCATGCTTACTTACTTGCTATGTTGTTATGTACTTGGTTGTCATACCTTGCTAGTTGCCAGTATTCCTTTCATATGCTTATGCTTGCTAGTAGTACATGTTGATGTTGGTAATGGTCTTCAGTGCATGACTGTTGTCTGCCCGAGTACCGTTGTTATGCATGTTCTATTGCATCTAGTTGGTTAAATGCTTGCATGATGGCATTGTTGATATGTTCTTGCATGATATTTATTGTTGATGCTAGTGGTCATGCTATGTTTCAAAGAAGTATGTACTTATGATGTTCATGCCAGTCAGTATGTCATGCTTAGTTGGATATGATTCATTGTTGATGTGATGGATAGTTATGTGGTCCTATCATGAATATGTTGATATCATGCTCCTGCATTCTAATTGCATCATGTTATTTTATCATGGCTCATCATATTTTCATTCAAGTTTAACTGGATTAAATTGAACTTGAACAACTATTGGCTGAGTGATGGTGCCTGAGGGAGTCCTGGATTAGGGGGTCTCCGGACAGCCGGACTATATCCTTTGGCCGAACTCTTGGACTATCAAGATAAAAGATTGAAGACTTCGTCCCGTGTTCGGATGGGACTCTCCTTGGTGTGGAAGGCAAGCTTGGCAGTACGGATGTGTGGATCTCCTCCCTTGTAACCGACTCTGTGTAACCCTAGCCCCCTTCGGTGTCTACATAAACTGGAGGGTTTACTCTATAGGACAACAGACAATCATACCATAGGCTAGCTTCTAAGGTTTAGCCTCTTTGATCTCGTGGTAGATCAAATCTTGTAATACTCATATCATCAAGATCAATCAAGCAGGACATAGGGTAATACCTCCATCGAGAGGGCCCGAACCTGGGTAAACATCGTGTCCCCTACCTCCTGTTACCATCCGCCTTAGACGCACAGTTCGGGACCCCCTACAGTTCGGGACACCGACATTGGTGCTTTCATTGAGAGTCCCACTGTGCCGTCACCGTAAGGCTTGATGGCTCCTTGGATCATCGGTAACGATGCGGTCCAGGATGAGGTTTTCCTCCCCGGACAGATCTTCGTATTCGGTGGCTTCGCATTGCAGGCCAACTCGCTTGGCCATCTGGAGCATATCGAGAGCTACGCCCCTGGCCGTCAGGTCAGGTTCGGAAACTTAAACTACACTGCCGACATCCGCGGAGACTTGATCTCCTACGGATTCGAGCCCATGTCAGGTGCGCCGCACGATCGCGACGAGCATGATTTAGCTGTGCCGTCGGACAGTGTTTGGGAGATCACACCTACAACTACTCCGGTCTTCAATCCGGACAAAATTGCGCCATCCGAGGACGGGTGGATAGACCCCTCCGTGGAGACCGCACTCTTAGCGGCGATGGAGCCGGATACTGACTTCACCCCTTACGAGAGCCGTGTTGCCGAACCACTGGATTCGTCTCCCGCCACAGACTCCGAGCCGCCTACACCCATGCCTATCGTATCCGATTGGGCGCCGATCATAGAGTTCACCTCCGCGCATATCTTTCAACACTCACCTTTTGGCGACGTGCTAAATTCGTTAAGGTCTCTCTCCTTGTCAGGAGAACCTTGGTCGAACTATGCTTGGCTAGAATGGGATGCAGACGACGAAGAAATTCGCTCCCCACCCACCACCCACTTAGTAGCCACTCTCGACGATTTAATCGACATGCTCGACTTCGACTCCGAAGACATCGACGGTATGGACGACGATGCAGGAGACGAACAGGAACCACCACACACAGGGCGCTGGACCGCCACCTCATCATATGATATATACATGGTGGACACCCCCAAAGAAGACAATGGCGATGAGACAGCGGGGGGTGACCCCTCCAAGAAACAACCCAAGCGCCAACGTCAGCGGCGCCGCTCTAAGTCCTGCCATAGCAAAAGTAGTGATACCGGCACAAGAGACAATAACACTCCGGATAGTGCCGAAGACGACAACAATCTCCTCCATCACGATTTAGAGTGGGAGAGTGAAGATGCTAGTCCTCCGGAGCAAGCAGCAGATGGAGAATCAGAGGAGGACAATTACATGCTTCTCTCTAAAGACAAGGTGATCCTCGGCGACGAAGAATTTATCGTGCCTGAGGATCTGGTCAAGCAGGAGTGCTTCAAGCACAGGCTTATGGCCACATCAAACAGCTTGAATAAAAAGCAACAACAGCTTCAAGCTGACCAAGATTTGCTACCAGACATATGGACCGAAATCCTTGCGGCCGAGGAATACGAACTCGAGCGCCCCTCCTAGAGTTACCCAAAGCGTAATTTGCTACCTCACCTCGAGGAGGAAGCATTGAAACCTACAACACCAGTGTATGATGCGGCTGACCGGCCACCTCGTGGCCGAGCTAGAGAGGTGTTTCAGCCTGAAGTTCAGCTTGCACCCCGCCGCCACAAAAATACCAAGGCCCGGGGCAACACACGGGACCTGCGAGACGTATTGGAAAGTAGGGCAAAACATGCAAGGTCGATATACAGGTCAAAGGGGCGCGCGCCAACGCGCGATGATGACCGTCACGCCCGATACACTAAAAGTAAATCCGGACGGGCCGAACATAGCAGACAAGACTCATATGAACCGCCTCATAATATAGCCTAGCACAGAGGCGCCGCACACCCCCTATGCTTCAGTGATGAAGTCATGGATCACGAATTCCTGGAGGGTTTTAAACCCGTAAATATTGAATCATATGATGGTACAACAGATCCTGCTGTATGGATTGAGGATTTCCTCCTCCATATCCACATGGCTCGCGGTGATGATCTGCATGCCATCAAGTACTTCCAACTAAAACTTAATGGACCAGCTCAACATTGGCTGAATAGCTTGCCAGCAGACTCCGACGACAGTTGGGAGGATTTGGAAGACGCATTCCTTGACAACTTCCCGGGCACTTATGTGCGACCACCACATACTGATGACTTGAGCCATATAACTCAGCAGCCAGGGGAATCGGCCAGGCAATTCTGGACACGGTTCCTAACCAAGAAAAAGAATTTGTCAACTGTCCGGATGCAGAGGCCTTAGCGGCATTCAAGCATAACATCCGTGACGAGTGGCTTGCCCGGCACCTCGTCCAAGAGAAGCTGAAATCTATGGCAGCCCTCCCGACACTTATGACCCGCTTTTGCGCAGGCGAGGATAGATGGTTGGCTCACAGCAACAACACATCAAGGAATCTGGGCAATTCGGATACCAAAGATGCCAACGGCAGACCACGTCGTAACAGACAGAAGCGCCGCAATAACGGCGATAACGCCGATGATACAGCAGTCAATGCCGGATTCAAAGGCTCTAGATCTGGTCAGCGGAAAAAGCCATTCAAAAGAAGTACTCCGGGCCCATCCAATTTGGATCGCATACTCGATTGCTCGTGTCAAATACAGGGCACCCCTGATAAGCCAGCCAATCACACTAACAGAGAATGCTGAGTGTTCAAGCAGGCCAGCAAGTTGAATGCCAAAAAGAAAGACAAGGTGCTGCATAGTGGTGACGAGGAGGAGCCCCGGCCACCGAAGACGGGAGGACAGAAGAGGTTCCCCCCACAAGTGAAGACGGTAAACATGATATACGTAACCCACATTCCCAAGAGGGAACGGAAGCGTGCACTAAGGGACGTCTATGTGATGGAGCCCGTCGCCCCAAAATTTTACCCATGGTCCTCCTATCCGATCACCTTCGATCGCAGGGACCACCCCACTAGTATCAGTCATGGCGGATCCGCCACATTGGTCCTAGACCCCATCATCGACAGATTTCACCTCATTCGAGTCCTTATGGACGGCGGCAGCAGCCTAAACCTACTCTATCAGGATACAGTGCGCAAAATGGGTATAGATCCCTCGAGGATTAAACCCACCAAAACCACCTTTAAGGGCATCATCCCAGGTGTACAGGCCCATTGCACGGGCTCAATCACACCGGAAGTGGTCTTCGGAGCTCCGAACAACTTCCGAAGCCAGGATTTAATCTTCGATATCGTCCCGTTCCGTAGTGGCTATCACGCACTGCTCGGGCGAACCGCATTTGCAAAATTCAATGCGGTACCGCATTATGCATACCTCAAGCTCAAGATGCCAGGACCTAGGGGGGTCATAACAGTCAATGGAAACACAGAACGCTCGCTCTACACGGAAGAGCATACTGCGGCCCACGCAGCAGAAGCACAAAGCAGCCTTTTTAGGCAAACCGCCAATTCGGCGATACAGCTCCCGGGCACCGTCAAGAGAGTCTGGAGTAACCTACTACAGGATCGCCTGGCACGTTCAGAGCTCGCCTAGCAATCCGGCCCCCGTCCCAGTCCCAGTCAAGCGACGAAATCCGTGCCGCGCGTACATAATTACGCATTGAAAATACCATGGGCATAGGCGGGGGCACGATCAGGGCACGTCCCGCAATGCGGCTTAACCACCCTAGGGGCTGCATACCTTTATCATTTTTTCTCTTTCAGGACCTTACTCTCTGGAAGCCCTTTCCGGCAGTATGATTGCCGGACACATTACGGGAAGGGACAACCAAGGAGACAAGAAGCTAAAACGTACAAGGGAACCCCCTGGTGGTCTCTAATAACAATAGATATACCCGCTTTTTACTTCCCATACGCAGCTTGCCCTTGGATAGGACATGTCAAATAGCCCTATTTTTTGCTTATTGCACTACTTGTATCAGTATGCTTCGACGTATTATTTAAATAACAATGCATAGCATTAGTCTATTATTGCATTATCCATCTTTTTCTTATATGTTCATTTCGACAACTTGCACCCGTACATTCTGGTATGGTCAGTACGCTAGGGGCTTTCCGTTTACCCCATAATACGGTGTGAGAAGTCCGAACACTTTCGATAGTGTGGCACCCCGATCTTATAGCATTATATGCATAAACTCCGAATCATGTCTTAGGTCAATAGTTGGGTTTGCCCGGCTCCCATGTTTTGGTACCTTACATTCCATTATATCGGCGAAGGTAGCACTAGGAGAACTACTGCGATTGTGTACTGGTTCTTCCGGATGAGCACCTTAGTAGAGAAAGCCGAAAACTGACTGTCATGATAAGGCGAGAGATGGTCGCTGTTTGAGAGGTCTCAAGTCCTTAAAGACTTTTTCCGCTTCGGGCGAGGAGTCGGACTTGCCCGACTTAGGCATATATAGCGCCCCAAGTTCGGCCTTCCAAATACTAGGGGCTTCGCCAAAATTTAAGATTGTAGACATGTATGGCTAAGTGAGAGTGATAAAGCCTAATAGTCCGATTGCCTGGTTCGTTGTGCTGAACACCTCCCTCGAAGGACCCAAAATTGGGACAAAGAGTGCTCAGGTTTATCCTGAACACCCCAGTACTAGGTACATGGGGGCACAAGCCGACAACTGGCCAACTCTCAGATTTTATAAACGGCCGCACAAAAGGTAATATTTTAAATTCAAAAAGTGTTGCATAGCGCAAATGAACTCGTTTCATATTACAGGATCACATGACCATGTTCATTCAAAAATTACATCCCTGGCACATTCCTCTGCCACAAGGCGGGAACCCTTTAGGACACTGTCATAATACATTTTGGGGCAGCGATGCTCCTTGCCCTCCAGTGGCCCCTCCTTCACCAGCTTTACGGCGTCCAGCTTCGCCCAGTGCACCTTCGCCCGGGCAAAAGCCCTGTGCGCACCCTCGATGCAGACGGACCGCTTTAGGACTTCAAGCCGTGGGCAGGCATCCATAAGCCGCCTTACCAAGCCGACGTAGCTGCCAGGCAGGGGATCGCCAGGCCACATCCGGTCTATAAGACCCTTCATGGCCTATTCGGTCGCCTTGTGAAGCTCGACCAGTTGCTTCAGCTGGTCGCTCAAGGGCATTGGGTGTTCGGTCCCAGTATACTGAGACTAGAACAACTTTTGCATCGAGCTCCCCTCCTCAGCTCGGTAAAACTCCGCGGCATTGAGTACACTGCGGGGAAGATTTGCGAACGCTCACGGAGAGCTCTGAACTCGGGTAAGTAAAAGGAAAGTTTCCTTCACATGCTTGCTTTACATAATGAATGCCTTACCTGCAGCTATCTTCTTCACCGCATCAATCTCCTGGAGGCCCTTGTGGGCTTCAGCCTTGGCGCTCCGAGCGATTTCGAGCGCCTTCGCAAGCTCGAACTCTCGCGTCTTAAAGTCAAGCTCCAAGGACTTGTGTTTTTTGGCGAGAGCCTCGAGCTCTTGCTGCACCTCATCTACCCGGGCTTCTTGCTTTTCCTGCTCAATGCGCTCCTTGGCCGCTTTGTCTTCAGCCTTGGACAGCGCCTTCTTCAGGGTCGCCACCTCGGACGTGGCCCCTGGCAAATTCATGATTATCCTATTACTTTAGAAACCGAACTTCTTTCTAATGTATAGAAAAGGTATTGCTTACCTTGGCTCTCCTCGAGCTGCCTCTTGGTAAGGCCAAGCTCATCCTCGGACCGCTCCAGGTCCTGCTTCAGTGCAGCGACCTCCGCAGTACGTGCGGCAGCGGCCAGCAGTGAAGCCTGCGCGTGCACACAGAAATATTTTGATTATACTCCTGAGTCATTATTTGATCCTCTATTCGGCCTTTCTTCGCGAACGCCAAACAGAGCATCAGGGGTTACTGTCTATGCGGTAAAATTTTCCTATATTTTGATTGCTTACCTGAAAGCCTGTTAGGAGGCTGGCACAAGCTTTGGTTAGTCCTTTTTTGGCGGACTAAACCTTCTCGATCACCGCACTCATGATAGTGCGGTGCTCTTCATCGATGGAAGCATCGCGAGGCGCTTCCAGCAAGTTGTCCGGTGCCTCTGGATGGAGAGAGGCCACCGGCACGGGCGGCTTGCCCCTCTTAACGAGGGATCCCCTGCTAGAGTCCGGAACCATCGAAGGTTCCGGCGCAGTGTTCGGCTGGGGGCCGAACTTGGAGCCCGTGGGAGTCTTGCTCCCTTTGTGCCCAAGGTCCAGAAGGTCGCCTCAAGGCGCCCCAGGACCACCTCCCCTCGGCTCGGTGCCTTTTGAGACAACACCTCGACGTTGTCCGTAAGACAAGGGGTGGAGGCGGTCGGAAGTGAATCGCTATTCATATCCGACGAGTCCAAAGAACCGTCCGAAGAAGATACGTCAAGACGAGCTCGGGACGGACTGCATAATCATATTCGGCGTGAGGAGAAGCAGTGCAATAAAATGTACCATGAATTACTATGACATCCGGATACTTACGGCTTCGCCAGGGGCTTGTCCCTGGGTAACCACTCGTCGCCGCTGTAGGCGACTGTCGTGGAGCAGTCCGGAAGGAGGGTGCTTCCCTTCTTGGACCCTTCGGCCTCCCTGGTTGGGGTGGCCTTCCTTTTCTTGTCTCCCCCGGCTGCGGGGGAGAACTTTTCTCTTCCTCCTCCTCGTTTTCATTGGAGGAGTGTGCTTCGGAGTCATCGGACGATGAGTCCGATATAACCTTGCGCCGGAGACCCTTTCCCCGTGGCCTTCTTCACCGGCACCTCGTAAGGCGCCGGAGCCAGCATCTCCTTTAGGAGAGCGTCTGCAGGATCTTCAAGCAGGGGGGCTGGGCAATCGATCTCCCGCATTGTCTTTACCCATTCATGTTAATGACATGGAAGATTAGATCCCTCACATGATTAAACTCGGGCAAATAAATATCCTATGAGATATAAAAATTTACCGGATTGGCATGGCGCTTTGCGTTGAGTCCGCGGTCCTCGGTAACGGGAGGAGGTACCTCGGCGCCTTTGAACAGCACCTTCTAGAGGTCCTTGTGCATCGTGGCGAAGAGCTATCACAGCGTCTGGTGCTCGGTCGGGTCGAACTCCCACAAATCGAACACCCGTCGTTGACATGGGAGGATCCGGCAGAAGAGCATGACCTGGACCACATTGACAAGCTTGATTTTCTTGCTCATCATGTTCTTGATGCAGGTCTGGAGTCCAGTCAGCTCTACCGGAGAACCCTAGGGCAAGTCCTTCTTTTTCCAGTAAGTGAGCCACGTGGGGATTGCGGATCCAAATTCAGGGGCCGCCACCCAGGTGGTGTCGCGTGGCTCGGTGATGTAGAACCACCCCGATTGCCACCCCTTTATGGTCTCCACATAGGAGCCTTCGAGCCAGGTGACGTTAGGCATTTTTCCCACCATGGCGCCTCTGCACTCAGCTTGCTGGCCGACCACCACCTTCGGTTTAACATTGAAGGTCTTCTGCCACATGCCGAAGTGGGGCCTGATGCGGAGGAAGGCCTCGCACACGATGATAAACGCCGAGATGTTGAGGATGAAATTGGGGGCCAGATCATGAAATTCCAGCCCGTAGTAGAACATGAGCCCACGGACAAATGGGTGAAGGGGAAATCCTAGTTCGCGAACAAAGTGGGTAAGGAAAACTACCCTCTCATGGGGTTTGGCCGTAGGGATGATCTACCCCGCATCTGGTAGCCGCTGCGTGATGTCCGTGGCCAGATATCCGGCTTCCCGTAGCTTTGTGATGTTCCCCTCCATGACGGAGGAGACCATCCACTTGCCTCCCGCTCCGGACATGCTTGGAGTGGTTTGAGGAGAAAGGCGCGAACTTGGGCGCTGGAGCTCGAGTGTGCGAGAATGGATAAGCAAGGAGGAAGAAGGCATGGGTAAAAAGGGTGAATCTTTGTCCCTTTATAAGGGCGGAAAATGCGATGCGCCTCCCCACTTGCCTGTTAAAATCGCTTATTCCCCGAACGCCATAATTGATGGCGCAGTTGGGTTACCCTGTCACAGCCCTAGATTAATTGTGCGCAATAGTTGCATTTGCATCCATGCATCATGGAAATCTTTCCTTAAACCTGAAATGGGGATTAACAAACCCTAGCACTCCTTTGAAAACTAGGATCAACCAAAAGAATATTTTTCAATGAACCCGAAAATGCCTTAATTAATGTTTGATAATTTTGGCAAGGGTTTTGATCCAAGCCAAAAATAGTGAAAATTTTTAGGGAATTATTTGGGCTTTGATTTAATCCACTAATGTATTTGAGTTGGAGCAAATAAATCCTATAAATATTTTTATTGCTCCAATAATTCTGAAACTTCTTGTGGAGCTCTGGGTTAAACCATTTTGCATCCACAATTATTTCCAGAAGCTGCAAAAATAATTTGGTTAGCAAACCAAATTCAAAACATCTGCAAAAATTAGAAAACAGAAATAAGAGAGAAGGAGAGAAGTACCTGGGCCTTACCTGCTACTGTAGCTCGCCCAGTCGAGCCGGCCCAGTCCACCTCCTCAGCGCCAGTCGTCTTCAACCTCGTGCCAGAAGGCACGAGGGCGCGTGATCGCTGCGTGCTGGCCACGCGCCGCGCCACCTCCTGCTTCCCGCCGCTCCCCGACACGCCTGTGAGCGCCACGCACTCCCCCCGGGCCCCGCTCCCTCTCTCTCGCGTCCATCCCCTCCTCTCCCTCGCTCTCTTCCGCGACGGCCATCGCAGCCATGGAAGCGCCGTCGTGAACCACCGCGCTCCCCGACCCCCTCTTGCCTCCCCGTGTTGCATGGAAGCTCCGCCACTGTCACCCACGCCTCCTGGACGACCCGCAGGACGCCGGACGTACCGCACCATGACCATGGCGTCGTCTTCAACCTCTCGGCCGCCGAGATCGCCAACGACCGCACGCCGTCACCAACCCTTCCCCGAGCCCGCTGAGACGCATACTACAACCGCCGTGAGCTCCTTCCCCGAACCCCCCTCTTCTCCGTCTCGTTTGCATGCCGTAGCGCCATTCCCCACCGTCACCGAAGCTCACCGCCTTTGTGCTTCGTCGCCACCGTGGCTAGAGCGAACGTTGCTCGAAGCCGGGCACACCGCTGTGCTCAGCGCGGCTCCACGAGCCCGTAGCGCCCACCAACTCCTCTTGTCGTGCTCCGCAGCCCCATTCCGCTTGACGCCGTAGCTCCGGCCGCCGCCGAGGTTGACGCCGTGCCCAACTCCGGTCACCTAGCGCCCTCCCCCTGCCACAGTTGGATGCGCATGAGCCCCAGCTCCTCGTAGGTGCGCTCGGGCATCGATTTGGTCACCAGAGGAGCCATCCCGATCGTCGCCGACGCGTTTGTGTGCTCGCCGGTGTTGAACTCCGGTGAGATGACGTGGCCTGTCATTAGCCACTAATGACCCTGCTGATTAACCCCCACAATTTCAGTGACAGGTTGGCCCCACCACTCTAATTAACCATGGGGTAACCCCTGTTTACTTTTAACCTAACCACTGTGGGCCCACGTGTCAGCTTTGACCAAGCTGACATGGGTGTTGACTGGGCCCACATGTCTGTGACCCTAACCAGCCCTAAGACACTGACTATTGGGTCCCATGCATCAGGTTTGACCTGGGTCAACCCAGTTGACCTGGTGACGCAATGCTGTTGTCATGCTGACGCAGTAATGGCTTTCTGGATTTAAAATAATTCAGAAAATTCCAGAAAATTAGCAAAACTTCTAAAAATCATAGAAATTCAACCGTAACTCCAAATGAAATAAATTATATATGAAAAATTATCAGAAAAATTCACGGAATCCATCTGTACCATTTTCATGCATGTTAGAACAACTTAAGGCCATTGTTTGGGACAAATCAAATGAATGGTATTTAAATAACCACATGTGGAGTTTGAATTTGAACTTTGGGTTCAAACCAACTTCATTTAATTGTGTTGCTAGTTGCATTAGCTCAATCAACAACATATTGCCATGTCATTATCATGCATCATGTTGTGCATTGCATTGATTGTGTTCCTTCTTTGTTGCCGGTGGTTGTCCCCTCTCGATAGACATTGTACCGATGTTGTGATCATTGACACTGATGAAGAGCCAATGATATCTTCAGAAGTGCCAGGCAAGCAAAACCCCCTTGTTCATTCCGATAGAATCCCACTCTCTCGCTCCTGCTCTCTTTTACTGCATTAGGACAACAGCGATTCAACTGTTACATGCTGCAGTAGTTGAACCCCTTTTCCTCTGCATGACCTGTCATTGCCACAGTAAATAGATAAAACCTACTAGCATGTGTAGGAGTTGTTTGAGCCCTGATGTGCCTACTTATTCATGCTTGTTTGTCATGCTTGCTACTGCTTAGAGTTGAGTCAGGTCTGATTCATCGGGGATGAATTGGAATGTGGTGAACATGTCCTACTGTGTGTGAGCTAAGTGTGTGAACACGATTTGATAAAGGTAGCGGTGAGAGGCCATGTAGGAGTACATGGTGGGTTGTCTCATTGCAGCCGTCCTCAGGAACTGAGTTCTGTGTTTGTGATCCATGAACAGTTACTACCACACATTTGTCTCCGGGAGCTCCAAGCTCTCTCGACTTATTAATCCACTCGATCTCTGTCCAGGAGTTGCAACTAGTTTCTGGTGTTTGTAGGTAGTGTTAGTAGTCTACCAAGTGGCACCCGGTGTAGGTGGGCTTGGGACAGACTAGGCACAATGGCCCGGTGTACCAAGTGGCACCTGGATGGTGGGCTTGGGAACCCTGTACACATCGTTTGGGGCCGTGAGTGACACCCCGGCCGGATCTCCTTGCGGATGGAACCTGAATAGGCGATAAACCTGGACTAGAGACTTGTGTGGTTAGTCAGGTCGTGGCCGACTCCCTCACCAGGCTTCCGCTTGAAGGTTGCCGAGATACACGACGTGTACATGGTGGTAAGTGGCGAGAGCGTGTGTGAAGAAGTACACCCCTGCAGGGTTATCATTATCTATTCGAATAGCCGGATTCCTCGAATATGGAAACTTGGACCCCTTGCATAGTTCATAGACAAGTGAAAGTGGATACTCTAAAATGCGCAAGATAAGCGTGAGTGCTATGGATGGCGTTCTCGTAGGGAGACGGGAGCGGATCCATAGTGGAGTATTGATATGGTGAATATGTGAACTCGTGTGCGCCACCTCAACAGAGTTACTTGCAGTCGTAGTTCGGGATAGCCACCGAGTCAAAGCTGGCTTGCTGCAGTCAAACTCCACCACCTCTTTGTTGATACCGATGCATATGTAGTTAGTTTTGATGTAAGTCTTGCTGGGTACAATTGTACTCACATTTTCTTAGTTTATGTTTTGAAGAGAGACTTCAGTCTCGCTAGTAGTTCCGCGTGGACTTCGACATTTAGCTTGATACCTCAGCCACGATCTTGTGCCCTCTGCAGGATTTGGTAGATAGTCAGGCTTCTTAGCCTTTTTTTCATTTGTAGATGTCTGTACTCAGACCTGTTAAGCTTCCGTATGTGCTTGATCTGTATGCTATGATTGTTGGGTCATGAGACCCATGTTTGTAATATCTCGCTCTTCGGAGCCTAATGAATAAATACTTGAGTCATAGAGTTATGTTGTGATGCCATGTTGTATTTACACATATCGAGCATATTGTGTGTATGATTGAAATGCTTGGTATGTGTGGGATCCGACAATCTAGTTGTTTATCCTTGGAAGCCTCTCTTATGGGGAAATCTAGTCTAGTGCTTCCATGAGCCATAGTAGTCCGCTACAGCCCGGTTCACCGGAGTCCTGCTAGCCCAGCACTACTGCTCAGGACACTTGACTCGCCGGCATGTGTTTCACTTCGTTGCCGTGTCTGTCCCTTCGGGGAAATGTCACGCGGTGACATCCGGAGTCCTACCTAGCCTGCTACAGCCCAGGTTCCCGGAGTCCTGTTAGCCCAGTGTTATAGCTCGGATTCACACGCTGCTGACCGACATGCCCGATGTGATTCTTGTATGCATGTCCCCATAGCTTCGTGCCGCTTTGGGTTCACGACTAGCCATGTCGGCCCGGGTTCTCTGTCATATGGATGCTAGCGACACTATCATATACATGAGCCAAAAGGCGCAAACGGTCCCGGGCCATGGTAAGGCAACACCCGTGGGAATACCGTGTGTGAGGCCACAAAGTGATATGAGGTGTTACCGGCTAGATCGATGTGACCTGGAATCGGGGTCCTGACATACCCATACCCATACTTATGAGAATCCTGTGATAAGGGGACATGATCTCTGCTTTGACAAGACCTGTCAAGGAAACCTCCTCGTGATATGTGCAGTGCTGGTTGAGAAAAAATGGTTCGAATAATGACCGGGCCATGGCATGATGTCATGTTGCTAAGCGTGTCAGCGGGTTAGATTTTTGGAAATATTATTCTCTCTACGGTGGTATGTGGAACTTGTTTTGCAGAGCCGGACACTATCCTTGTGTTCAATATCTTCTATGGAGTATTTGGAGGAAGAACCCGCCTTGCAATGCCAAAGACAAATCTGCGCGCCGGACTCATCGTCATTGAAGCCTGGTTCAGGGGCTGCTGAGGGAGTCCTGGATTAGGGGCTCTCCGGACAGCCGGACTATATCCTTTGGCCGGACTGTTGGACTATGAAGATACAAGATTGAAGACTTCGTCCCGTGTCCGGATGGGACTCTCCTTCGCATGGAAGGCAAGCTTGGCAATACGGATATGTAGATCTCCTCCATTGTAACCGACTCTGTGTAACCCTAGCCCCCTCCGGTGTCTATATAAACCGGAGGGTTTAGTCCATAGGACAACAGACAATCATACCATAGGCTAGCTTCTAGAGTTTAGCCTCTTTGATCTTGTGGTAGATCAACTCTTGTAATACTCATATCATCAAGATCAATCAAGCAGGACATAGGGTATTACCTCCATCGAGAGGGCCCGAACCTGGGTAAACATCGTGTCCCCTGCCTCCTATTACCATCCGCCTTAGACGCACAGTTCGGGACCCCCTACCCAAGATCCGCCGGTTTTGACACCGACAGTGTCACCATATCAAAACTGACCAGCGCAACCACACTTACCTTTATGGGAAGGTCCTAACTGGGTCTATTGTCGTGCCTCTTGCCGGTGCCTCCAACGAGGGAAGGTTATGGGCGCGCGCTACCCTGATTAGGTAGGCAGACATAACCTTGTGTGCCCGTTGTTGTTGAGTATGGATCCTCGTCCCCGTTTGGGACTGTTTCGCCATGACGGTGGCCGTTGGTGCCTTTGGTAGGCATAGGGCCACCCAAGACTAGCCCAGTTGGGAAGTGGGTCGGAGTGGCCGGGAGAGTTTCATGGCAGTAGGTCGGTTTCGTCAGACTATCGTTGGTCCACCCGAATGGGAATGCGAGGCCATGGGTTCCGTGGTGTGGGTACATTGTGCTACCTCTCCAGAGTGTATATTAATCTATCGATAGCCGCGCCCATGGATAAGGGCCCAGTTCATGTCGGTCCCACAGTGAGTCAACAATATTAATAATAACTTGATTAATGACAACCCTGGTTTGGTGATGAAATAAGTTGGTGGTGATCTCCGTAAGGATCACTAGTTACTTTGGTGGTGATCACTGTAAGGATCACGAGTTACTTTGGTGGTGATCGCCGTAAGGATCATGAGTTACTTTGGTTGTGATAGCCGCAAGGATCACTGTTGGAGATAAGATGATTGTGATCGCCGGAAGGATCACTGTTTGAGTTACTTTGGTTGTGATCGCCGGAAGGATCATCGTGGTATCAAGGATATCGAGTTGTTGGATATTCGTGATGTTGTGCGAGAATCATGGGTAAAGATCAAGCTCCTTGTGGTCATTTACTGATTACTACGGTATTGTCTATACCAAGCTTGATTTGATCCTGAGATGATCGTGTGATGTCCGAGGTTGGTAAGTGATGCATGTGCTGGTTACGAGGTAACCCGAGCAGAATAAATGATGCATCTAGTGTCATCATGTTGCATGCTAGTATCATCAGATTTATATGTTCTTGCCATGATCATATTGTTCTAGTAGTATTATGTTCATGTTGTTCATGCCATGTTATTCCGATGATCTCATGATAATTCCTTCTTAACCTGTAATTTCCATGCTGTTGTTTGTCTTGAATGCTTCTGGTTATTGTGAGCTTGCAAGTACATTCAATGTACTGACATGGCGTGTCATGCCAGCTTGCAGGTCGTGCCTAGATTCCTTGCTTGTTTGGTGTTGTTCCTATGTTCGCGAGCTAGGATAAACGTTCCAGCCAGAGTCCCTGCGGATTGGACTCCATCATCGCCGTTCGTTGTTCCGCTGCCAGTAGTTGTTCCGCTGCTTCGAGTTGTTATGCTGCTTGTATAGAGCAACTATGGTTAGCATAGTGTCACTGTGCCGATGCTATTCATTGTAATATCGGAACCCGTGTATTCATATTCGTGTTGTAATAGAGAGCTGGTTTGTTCTACACTAAGCAGTGCCGTATTCTAGAAGACTTCACCTCGATCTCTGGGCTAGAATACGGGGCGTTCTGGTTTTTTCTAAGCTGGGGTGCCACAGGCTTGGTATTAGAGCAGGTCTGGCTGTAGAGCGTCCTAGTCTGCTGGAACGTTACAAAACGGTAGCATAGGGTCTGGTTGTTGCCCTTGCTTGATGCATTTGGTTGTTGCATTTGTTTGCTGCATATGGTCTTACTTCGGTTACCATTAACCACTGCTTCATGCGTAGATGGCGGTCAACTTCCATGAGTTCAGTGCTCCGCCCTTAGCTCCCGGTGCTGTTCCTATTGAGTTCAGTCCCACTCCTGCACCTCTCAGCTTTGCCGCCCTCCTTGGCGACATGTGGTGTAGTATTTATCCCCTTGGAGATCCACCTCATTATCAAGTATTCTAGTTTTCTGCTGGAGGAAGAATTCGGGAATATGTTGCTCATGTTCATATGTCAGCCCTGATTCCTGTCGGTAAGTGCACCTACAGTTTCCATGGTGGTTATGGCGCTACTCCTAAGCATGCCATTCAGCTTGCCGCAATGGCAGGAGTCACCGGTCTTCATCACCAAGAGAGCATGGTGTAGGAGCACCGTGCTTATCAATATTATCCCACCATCGCCGAGAATCCTAGGCAAATCCAATTTCCCTCCGTCAACCCTCAAGATGACCCGGCTATCCTAGCCATGTCTCATTACATGACGGCCGAGTGTCTTCTTATTTCTGAGTTAGTCCGAGATGCCATTTGGGCCAGGAGATTGCTTGTTGTCGCTTTACCTCAGTCTCCGCCAGCTTCTCCAACTCCTCCGCCACGTCCATCCGAAGTTTTAGAGTCAGCGGTTCCAGTCGCTATTCCCTTAGCTTCCTCGTCAGTTCGCGAGCGTTTGCTCAAGCGTAGGATATAGTACTTCTTGTAGCGCTTGTGAATCCGCTGTAGTATCATGCTTGTGTGTGTCTGTGTGGAGCGTCTTTGTAGCTTGTTTGTTGTGTGCTTTGTTGCAATAAATTGTTTTCTCGTACTTTTTTGTTTTGAATCCTCGGTGTTACCCCCTTATGGAAATTATTCCTCGACCGACACCAAATCATAGGGATCCGTAAGAAGTACAGATATACACCAAGGAAGTCAGTTAAAATCAATGAGGTTTCAGCCAACAACATTGTATTGCAGACATCCGTCCGGATACAAATTGTATTTTGATCAGACTTTCAGCAACAAATACCTGTCAGAGATACACTTTATCGCAGCAAAGATTAAATCAGCAAGAGAACAAAATTGGATCGACAGTGCATTTCAAGTCAAAGGTATGGGCTATGCACTATGATTGAATGTGCCATAAGTCTAAATTAAAACATTGTGACACCTAGAAGTCCAATTGCACGGTGAATTCAGTAAAGACATGATAACCTACAAGTATAGGGGATCGCAACAGTTTTCGAGGGTAGAGTATTCAACCCAAATTTACTGATTCGACACAACGGGAGCCAAAGAATATTCTCAAGTATTAGCAGCTGAGTTGTCAATTCAACCACACCTGGAAAACTTAATATCTGCAGCAAAGTATTTAGTAGCAAAGGAATATGATAGTAGTGGTAACGGTAGCAAAAGGTAACAGTAGCAAAAGTAATGTTTTTGGTATTTTATAATGATGATAGCAATAGCAACGGAAAAGTAAATAAGCGAAGAACAATATATGGAAAGCTCGTAGGCAATGGATCGGTGATAGAGAATTATGCCGGATGCGGTTCATCATGTAACAATCATAACATAGGGTGACCCAGAACTAGCTCCAATTCATCAATGTAATGTAGGCATGTATTCCGAATATAGTCATACGTGCTTATGGAAAAGAACATGCATGACATCTTTTGTCCTACCATCCCATGGCAGCGGGGCCCTAGTGGAAACTAAGGGATATTAAGGCCTCCTTTTAATAGAGTACCGAGCCAAAACATTAACACATAGTGAATACATGAACTCCTCAAACTACGGTCATCACCGGTAAGTATCCCGATCATTGTCACTTCGGGGTTAACGAATCACAACACATAATAGGTGACTATAGACTTGCAAGATAGGATCAAGAACTCTCATATATTGATGAAAACATAATAGGTTCAGATCTGAAATCATGGCACTCGGGCCCTAGTGACAAGCATTAAGCATAGCAAAGTCATAGCAACATCAATCTCAGTACATAGTGGATACTAGGGATCAAACCCTAACAAAACTAACTCGATCACATGATAAATCTCATCCAACCCATCATCGTCCAGCAAGCCTATGATGGAATTACTCACGCATGGCGGTGAGCATCATGAAATTGGTGATGGAGGATGGTTGATGATGACGATGGAGACGGATTCCCCTCTCCGAAGCCCCGTACGGACTCCAGATCAGCCCTCCCGAGAGGTTTTAGGGCTTGGCGGCGGGTCCGTATGGTAAAATGCGATCAATCCTTCTCTCTGATTTTTTCTCTCCAAAACCAAATATATAGAGTTGGAGTTGAGGTCGGAGGAGCTCCAGGGGGCTCACAAGGTAGGGGCGCACCCTAGGGGGCAGGCGCGCCCCCCACCCTCGTGGACAGGTGGTGGGCCCCCTGGTCTTCATCTTTTGCAAGGATTTTTTATTATTTCTGAATAGATGTTCCATGAAGTTTCAAGTCATTCCGAGAACTTTTCTTTCTGCACATAAATAACACCATAGCAATTCTGCTGAAAGCAGCGTCAGTCCGGGTTAGTTCCATTCAAATCATGCAAGTTAGAGTCCAAAACAAGGGCAAAAGTGTTTGGAAAAGTAGATACGACAGAGACGTATCAACTCCCCCAAGCTTAAACATTTGCTTGTCCTCAAGCAATTCAGTTGATAAACTGAAAGTGATAAAGAAATTTTTTTTACAAACTCTGTTTGCTCTTGTTGTTGTAAATATGTAAACTAGCATTCAAGTTTTCAGCAAAGATTATAGCTAACCACATTCACAATAACGCTTAGGTCTCAAGTTTACTCATATCAATGGCATAATCAACTAGTGAGCAATAATAATAAATCTCGGATGACAACACTTTCTCAAAACAATCATAATATGATATAACAAGATGGTATCTCGCTAGCCCTTTCTAAGACAGCAAAACATAAATGCAGAGCACCTTTAAAGATCAAGGACTGACTAGACATTGTAATTCATGGTAAAAGAGATCCAGACAAGTCATACTCAATGTAAAATAACAGTAATGAATGCAAATGACAGCGGTGCTCTCCAACTGGCGCTTTTTAATAAGAAGATGATGACTCAACATGAAAGTAAATAGATAGGCCCTTGGTAGAGGGAAGTAGGGATTTGTAGAGGTGCTAGACCTCGGTTTTGAAATAGAGATGAATAATATTTTGAGCGGTATACTTTCATTATCAACATAACAAGCAAGAGATGGCAATATCCTCCATGCTACACACATTATAGGCGGTTCCCAAACAGAATGGTAAAGTTTATACTCCCCCTCCACCAACAAGCATCAATCCATGGCTTGCTCAAAACAATGAGTTCCCTCCAACTAACAAGAGTCCCAGGGGGAGTTTTGTTTGCAATTATTTTGATTTGATTTGCATAAAGCATGGGACTAGGCATCCCAGTGACCAGCTACTTTCTCGTGAGTGAGGAGCGGAGTCCACTCCTCTTGAGAATAACCCGCCTAACATGGAAGATACAGACAGCCCTAGTTGATACTTGAGCTATTCGAGCATACAAAACAGGATTTTTATTTGAAGGTTTAGAGTTTGGCACATACAAATTTACTTGGAATGTCAGGTAGATACCGTATATAGGTAGGTATGGTGGACTCATATGGAATAACTTTGGGGTTTATGGAGTTGGATGCACAAGCAGTATTCCTGCTTAGTAGAGGTGAAGGCTAGCAAAAGACTGGGAAGCAACCAGCTAGAGAGCGACAACAGTCATGAACATGCATTAAAATTAATGAACACCAAATTCAAGCATTAGTAGGATATAATCCACCATGAACATAAATATCGTGAAGGCTATGTTGATTTTATTTCAACTACATGCGTGAACATGCGCCAAGTCAAGTCAATTAAATCATTCAGAGGAGGATACCACCCTATCATACCACATCACAACCATTTTAATAGCATGTTGGCACGCAAGGTAAACCATTATAAGCTCCTAGCTAATCAAGCATGGCACAAGAAACTATGATCTCTGGTTGTCATTGCAAACATGTTTATTCATAATAGGCTGAATCAGGAACGATGAACTAATCATATTTACAAAAACAAGAGAGGTCGAGTTCATACCATCTTTTCTCATCTCAGTCAGTCCATCATATATCATCATAATTGCCTTTCACTTGCACGATTGAATGATGTGAATAATATAAATAGTGCGCATGCATTGGACTAAGCTGGAATCTGCAAGCATTCAATAAACAGGAGAAGACAAGGCAATATGGGCTCTTTTGTCAGATCAACAATAATGCATATAAGGGCCACTTCAACAATTTAATCATGGTCTTCTCCTCTCAACCCCCAAAGAAAAGAAAAGAAATAAAACTATTTACACGGGAAAGCTCCCAACAAGCAAAAGAAGAATAGGAAATATTTTTGGGTTTTCTTTTTAATTACTACTACAAGCATGGAAATTAAAACTAGCTAAAAGCTACAACTAATTTTTTTTGGTTTTTCTTAAGGTTTATTAAACACACAAGAAGAAAGCATGAAAAGAAAAATAAACTAGCATGGATGATATAATGAAAAAGTATGAGCACCTACATCTAGCAATGAGTGTGTGAACATAAATGTAATGTCGGTGAGAAATACGTACTCCCCCAAGCTTAGGCTTTTGGCCTAAGTTGGTCTATGGCCATGGCTGGCCTGGCGGATATCCATAATAATAGTTGGGGTCGTACTGCGATACAGCGGCTATTGCCTCCTGAGCTGCAGCATGGCGACGAGCGCCTCCACCCTCCTCTCGTACTCGTCTGCCTCCTCTATGATAATAACATATCTTACTTTTGCCTGATAATCAAAGAAGGCAGGAGCAGGGAGAGTAATGCGGACATCACGACGTCTGTCAAAGATTAAGCGATACTGGAGAGGTGATTCATTCCTCTCAACAAACTGGTGGTGAACCATAGCATTAAAGTCTAGGTAAGCAGGACCAGTTCAATATCATCATTACGTATGGTTACACCAAGAAAATCAGCTAAGCGGGTTGCATAAATTCCAACAAAAAAATCTCCATTAAATCTATTAGGATGCAACCTACGTGCAACAATGGCTCCCAAATTATAAGATTTTTCTCCTAATACAACACTCCAAAGAATACTGAGGTTAGGAACACATATATGACACGCTTCATCTTTACCATTAATGCATCTACGTATGAAGAGAGCAAAATAATGTATAGCAGGAAAGTGAATGCTCCCTATGGTAGCTTGTGTTATATCTCTAATTCCCCCACAGTTATACTAGCAAGAACATCTTTAAATTCAGATTTGCGAGGTTCCCTGACACTACCCCGTTGTAGAAGTTTGCAGCCAGTGGTAAAACCCTCTAAGTCCATAGTATAAGATTTTTCATAAATATCAAACAGGACAGTAGGAGAATTACGTGAAGATGAAAATTCAAACCTCCTCATAAAGGAACTAGTGAGATAGTAGTACTGGCGACATTTTTCTTCCTCGAAGCTCACAAGATCAGCGTTACGCAAATATGCATTAAATTCTTCCTTAATTCCCGCTCAATCCAAAAAGTTTTCCAAAGGCCATTCACAAGGACGCACTGGAGCGTCTCTTGGTGGTTCTTCATCAGCATCACGCATTGCAAGACTGGGTCCTTGCTTCCTTGAAGAACCACCTTGGTACATTTTCCTAAGCATATTTATTCCTGTGAAAAATTTCTGAAATTTTTAGTAACTTCAAACAAAAGTGAACCAATCTCAACAAAATTGATAGCAACAACTCCTACAAGTTCCTAGAGCCTATATCACGCATCAAAACTACTTGGAACCATATAAATTTGACATGCAAGCTCAAGAACATGGTCACCTAAGTAGCAAAAATTTGCAATGAATAAAGCACTAGAACAAAAACTAATTGGACCAATGGAGGAGTCACATACCAAGGAACAATCTCCCCAAGCAGTTTTGTGAGAGGTGCTTTGAGCAAGGAGATCGAAAATGGCAGCAAAATGAGTTGGAACTCGAGCTTGAGCTGGATATTCATGTATGTGGGAGGAAGAACGAGTGTGTGGGTGAAAGGATAAGTGGAGGAGGGCCACCGTGGGCCCACGAGGCAGGGGGGCGCGCCCCTGACCGTCGTGGCCAGGTGCCAGCTCCTCCTGCTGTGTTCTTAGTGCCAAATATTCTGAAATATTCCAGAAAAAATCATACTTAAATTTCATGGCATTTGGAGAACTTTTATTTTTGGGGTATTTTTATATTGCATGGATAATTCAGGTAACAGACGGAAACTACTTATTTTTATTTTATTTAATATAAATAACAGAAAGTAAAAGGAGGGTACATAAGGTTGTGCCTTCTAGTTTCATCCATCTCATGCTCATCAAAAGGAATCCACTAACAAGGTTGATCAAGGCTTGTTAACGAACTCATTCCGAATAACATGGAACCGGAGAAATTTCGAATAATGCTATGTTACCTCAACGGGGATATGCACATCCCCAATAATAAGAATATCATATTTCTTCTTGACATTAGGAAGAGGAAATTCAAAACCTCAAATATAATCGATGGAATTTTCCCAATAGAGTTGATACTATGAACTTGAGGTCGTTTCCTCGGAAAGAGTATCGTATGATCATTACCATTAACATGAAAAGTGACATTCCTTTAGTGCAATCAGTAACAGCCCCTACAGTATTCAAAAAGGGTCTTCCAAGAATAATAGACATACTATCGTCCTCGGGAATATCAAGAATAACAAAGTCCGTTAAAATAGTAATGTTTGCAACCACAAGAAGCACATCCTCACAAATACCGACATGTATAGCAGTTGATTTATCAGCCATTTGCCAAGATATTTCAGTAGGTGTCAACTTGTTCAAATCTAGTCTACGATATAAAGAGAGAGGCATAACACTGGCTCCAAAATCACATAAAGCAGTTTTAACATAGTTTATTTTAATGGAGCATGGTATAGTGGGTACTGCAGGATCTCCAAGTTTCTTTGGTATTCCACCCTTGAAAGTATAATTAGCAAGCATGGTCGAAATTTCAGCTTCCGGTATCTTTCTTTTATTTGGAACAATATCTTTCATATACTTAGCATAAGGATTCATTTTAAGCATATCAGT
Organism: Triticum urartu; assembly: GCF_003073215.2. Lineage (NCBI taxonomy): Eukaryota > Viridiplantae > Streptophyta > Magnoliopsida > Poales > Poaceae > Triticum > Triticum urartu. The sequence goes on from NC_053028.1 coordinate 342,577,894, forward strand.
TAATCGCATGCGCAAAAAGATAGGTCTAATCATTTCAGCAAAGCGCTTAAAATCCTCATCATCCTTTTTCCTGGATGGTTTAGGAGGAAAAGGCATGGGTTTCTGAACCCAAGGCTCTCTTTCCTTACCGTGTTTCCTAGCAACAAAGTATTTCTTATCATAATGTTGATTCTTTGATTGTGGGTTATCAAGATCAATAGCAAGTTCAATTTCTATATCATTATCATTACTAGGTTGAGCATCATCATGAACATTATCGTTAACATTATCACTAGTTTCAGGTTCATTGCCAGATTGTGTTTCAGCATCAGAAATAGAAATATCATTTGGATTCTCAGGTGTTTCAGCAATAGGTTCACTAGAAGCATGCAAAGTCCTATCATTTTTCTTTTTCTTCCTATTAGAAGGACTAGGTGCATCTACATTATTTCTCTGAGAATCTTGCTCAATTCTCATAGGGTGGCCTTCAGGATACAAAGGTTCCTGAATCATTCTACCACCTCTAGTCATAACTCTAACAGCGTTATCATTATTCTTACAATTCAATTCATTGAGAAAATCATTTTGAGCTTTAAGTACTTGTTCTAGTTGAGTGGTAACCATAGAAGCATGTTTACTAATAAGTTTAAGTTCACCTTTAACATTAGCCATATAATCACCCAAGTGTTCAAGCATATTTGAATTGTATTTCAATTGTCTACCAAAATAAGCATTAAAATCTTCTTGCTTAGCCATAAATTATCAAACTCATCTAAGCATGGGCTAGCAAATTTAGTAAATGGGATTTTAGCTTTATCATATCTATAGCGAGAATTTACCTTTACTACCTATGTCGGGTTATCAAGACCATGAGTTTCTTCAATAGGTGAAGGATTAAGATCATATGTTAATTCAATAGGCGGTAAATTAAGACTGTGTATTTCTTCAATAGGAGGTAAATTCTTAACATATTCAACTTTAATACCTTTTTCTTTCATAGATTTCTCTGCCTCTTGCATATCTTCATGACTGAGAAATAGAACACCTCTCTTCTTCAGAGTTGGTTTATGAACAGGCTCAGGAACTGGCTCAGGAAGTGTCCAATTATTTTCATTTGTCAACATATTATTCAATAGAATTTCAGCTTCATCCGGTGTTCTTTTCCTGAAAACAGAACCAGCACAACTATCCAGGTAATCTCTAGAAGCATCGATTAGTCCATTATAAAAGATATCAAGTATTTCATTTTTCTTAAGAGGATGATCAGGCAAAGCATTAAGTAATTGGAGAAGCCTCCCCCAAGCTTGTGGGAGACTCTCTTCTTCAATTTGATCAAAATTATATATATATATCCCTCAAAGCAGCTTGTTTCTTATGAGCAGGGAAATATTTAGCAGAGAAGTAATAAATCATATCTTGGGGACTACGCACACAACCAAGATCAAGAGAATTAAACCATATCTTAGCATCACCCTTTAATGAGAATGGAAATATTTTAAGGATATAAAAGTAGAGAGTTCTCTCATCATTAGTGAATAGGGTGGCTATATCATTTAATTTAGTAAGATGTGCCACAACAGTTTCAGATTCATAGCCATGAAAAGGATCAGATTCAACCAAAGTAATTGTATCAGGATCAACAGAGAATTCATAATCCTTATTAGTAACAAAGATAGGTGAAGTAGAAAAAGCAGGGTCAGGTTTCATCCTAGCATTTAGAGATTGCTTATTCCATTTAGCTAATAACCTCTTAAGTTCATAACTATCTTTGCAAGCTAAAATAGCTAAAGAAGCTTCTTTATCAAAAACATAACCCTTAGGAATAACGGGCAAGTCTTCATCATCACTTTCATCAATATTGTCAGATTCAATATTTTCATTATCTCTAACCCTAGCAAGTTGTTCATTAAGAAATTCACCAAGTGGCACAGTAGTATCAAGCGTAGAAGTAGTTTCATCATAAGTATCATGCATAGCAGAAGTGGCATCATCAATAACATGTGACATATCAGAACGAATAGCAGAAGCAGGTTTAGGTGTTGCAAGCTTACTCAAAACAGAAGGTGAGTCAAGTGCAGAGCTAGATGGCAGTTCCTTACCTCCCATCATAGTTGAGGGATAAATCTTGGTTTTTAGATCTCTCAAGTTCTTCATAATGATAAGCAGATATAAATCCCAAGTGACTCAAAGAATAGAGCTATGCTCCCCGGCATCCGTGCCAGAAAATAGTCTAGATAACCCACAAGTATAAGGGATCGCCACAGCTTTCAAGGGTAGAGTATTCAACCCAAATTTATTGATTCGACACAAGGGGAGCCAAAGAATATTCTCAAGCATTAGCAGCTGAGTTGTCAATTCAACCACACCTGGAAACTTAATATCTGCAGCAAAGTATTTAGTAGAGAAGTAATATGATAGTAGTGGTAACGGTAGCAAAAGGTAACAATAGCAAAAGTAATGTTTTTGCTTTTTATAATGATGATAGCAATAGCAACGGAAAAGTAAATAAGCGAAGAACAATATATGGAAATCTCGTAGGCAATGGATCGGTGATAGAGAATTATGCCAGATGCGGTTCATCATGTAACAATCATAACATAGGGTGACACAGAACTAGCTCCAATGCATCCATGTAATGTAGGCATGTATTCCAAATATAATCATACGTGCTTATGGAAAAGAACTTGCATGACATCTTTTGTCCTACCCTCCCATGGGAGCAGGGTCCTAGCGGAAACTAAGGGATATTAAGGCCTCCTTTTAATAGAGTACCGGACCAAAGCATTAACACATAGTGAATACATGAACTCCTCAAACTACGGTCATCACCGGTAAGTATGCCGATTATTGTCACTTCGGGGTTAATGGAATATAACACATAATAGGTGACTATAGACTTGCAAGATAGGATCAAGAACTCCCATATATTGATGAAAACATAATAGGTTCAGATCTGAAATCATGGCACTCGGGCCCTAGTGACAGGCATTAAGCATAGCAAAGTCATAGCAACATCAATCTTAAAACATGGTGGATACTAGGGATCAAACCCTAACAAAACTAACTCGATTACATGATAAATCTCATCCAACCCATCATCGTCAAGCAAGCCTACGATGGAATTACTCACGCACGACGGTGAGCATCATGAAATTGGTGATGGAGGATGGTTGATTGTAACATCCCAAATTTTCAATTTGGAATGTTATACACTAGATCATCATTGCATATCATAATTTATTGCATTTTGATTGATCCTAGAAAATTCTACGCAACTCAAGGACCCTTGGAGAGAGTTGGGGATTTCGTTATTTTCATGTTTGAGTTTCCTCAAATTTTGAAAATAGGATCATTTGATTTTATTTATTTTATCTTCAATTATTTCTATTACAAATATAAGAGAGAGGGAATAAAATGACTTTCCCAAAATAAATAAATATTGAGGATTTAATAAGAAAATCAAATAAGATTTTATTTTGGTTTTATTTGCTATTTTATTTGAATTTAGGAAAAATGCACGTTTTTCAAAATTAAATTTTGGCCCCAAATAAATGTTCATCTTGTGTGGCTTGATTTTAGAAGCCGGAGAAAATTTATTTCGGGATTTTTGGAGTCCGTTTAGTATTCCTTTTGTTTTTTTGAGCATAACTATTTAAAAACGCAACCGACCTAACGGGCCGTGTTCGACCCGAACACTTGGCCCGGCCGGCTTTATAAGCCGGGGAGGCCCAGCCGAACCGCCCCAAACCCTAGCCGCCCCGCCGCCGCCGCCTTTGCCGCCCCCGCCGCATCGCGCCGCCGCCGCGCCATGCCGCCGCCCGCACCGCCCAGCACTGTCGCCGACCCCGCTGCCCGCCGGAGCCAGAGCCACCGCCCGTCGACCCCGCTGCCCCACCGCCGCCGGTTTTTCTTGAAAAACCGTTCTGTTTTCCGTCGGTTTTCATTTGGTTCTTTTAGTTTCGTTTTTCTATATAGATCGGTTTTCCGGTTTATTTAATTAGCGAGCGTTCGCTCGTTCGTTTGTTTTAACGAACGCGTTCATCAGTTAGATCCAGATAACGAACGTTCGTTCGTTAATCCGTTCGTCGTTTTCTTTTTTTTCTCGGTTTAAATCCATGATTTTTCTAATTCCGATTCCTGATCTGATTTTTGTTTTAGTATAACTTTTTGCTCGTTTATCGGAATCAGGCGATTCAAGCGCCTGGAGTTTCGTCTCGAAACCCACTTTCCGTTTAACCAACTCAAACAAGTTTTTTCCACTGTAAAGATTGCTCTAGATCCATAATAGTAAATGAAGCCTGTTTCTTTTGCCGTTTGTCTTTCTTTGCTTCGTTCGATTTGATTCTTTTGCCAACCGGAGTTCTTATGTTGAACTTTCTGGTCAGATCTTTTATTCGAGTTTTACCTGTGCATTAGATGAGTACTTATTGTATGCTTGTTTGTTTGCGATAGAGTACCCGGATTGTGCCGCTTGCTACTTCGAATCGCTAGGTTTCCCGGATCATCAGCAAGACAAGTAACACTTTGATCATACTTCCAATTACCCAGTTTTATTGCATTAGATCAACCCTCACACATTGCGTGATTAGGATCTAATTAAATTGTGGGTTTGGGATGTAGTTGAGGTAGTACCTATTACCTGTTTATTATCAAACCTTTGGGAGTTACTTCTACGTTGGCTTATTATGCTATGCTATGCTAGTAGACATGGATTGGGTGAGTGTATCCATGACAGATGTGAGATTGTTAAATTAATGGTTTATCTAAGGTGGCAACTTAAATACACATCTTGGTGGATTGAGGCACCTGGGTATTCCAGCGATTGTCTGTTTTTCTTTTGGACCACCACCAGGCTCAAAGGGATCATGAGATTATTCATGCTAGAAACTTCCGTGTGCAGCCACAAGCTACTATGGGCTCTAGCATAGTTGACTAAGTTGTGCGAACTCTTACAGTGGTAGACTAGCAGATGTAGGGGAAAGTAGGTATAACGGTCTACCCGATTGTAAGGTGCTAGCGCTTCTGAAAGACTAGGTCTCGGTCATCTGTTTCTCAAACACCATGCAGTGCGAGAAATCCAACGGAGGAGATCGAGTCTTATGGGATAAGTGCGCAAACCTCTGTTAGTCGTGTCCCCGGTTCTGGACATCTTGAGTATCTAGTACCTGGATTATCATGTGAATCTCATCATGTTACTCTAAATTAATTTTGTTGGGTTTGTTTAATGATGATGCTTAATTGGGATTGAGAATGATGTCAACCATTCTCAATGTTTAACAACTACCATGATAGTTAACTAAAATTTATTCCTTTGCAGTAGGGAAAAATTGGCTTTACGCAAAACTGTAACCATAGAGCTTTCGAGCAGCCAAATATGCATATAGTATAGGCTATATCTTTCATTACTCCCAATGTGTTACATTGCCAGCATATTCCATGTGCTGACCCGTTTCGGGTTGCAACGTTCATGTTGCAGACTTTTCAGACGATGATTAAGGTGCCTTTAGGTCATGGTTCTATACTCGGTGATGTTGTTCGAGTTGATGGACTCACTTAGCTTTCAAGCCTTCTGCTGTTATCGTTATTAGATGGCATTAAGCCATATTTATTGTAATAAGTTCTCTTTTGAGACACTCGATGTAATAAGTGTGTGATTGCTACTCTGTTATAAATCTTTCAAGTACTGTGTGGTGTCAGCATTACTAATCTAGGGATGACACCTGAGCACATCGATTGGACCGTTTGGGGTCTGGTCGCTACAAGATGGTATCAGAGCCCATGTTGACTGTAGGACACGACCACTAAGCTAAAGCCCTAGATCACTACTCACTCTCTTCTCATTCTGACTTCTCATCTTTTCTGCTCTTTTAGGATGGCGGATGCAAGGAACAAGTTCACGCAACCGGATGAAGATGCACCCTTTGGACGACACTTGGAGGTAGTCACTAGATACCTGAACATAGGAGTACCAAGCTTCACCGGGACTTACAACGCCACTTTACCTGAAGAAGAGCACTGGATGATTCAAGTTCAAGTTCCAGGAAGGACGTTCATGCCAGTCACTGAGCCCATAGAGTTTTCTTTTGATGCACCAACTTGGAATCTAGGGAAGAGCATGGCAGCTCACATCGCCATGGGACGCATTGGAGAAGTTTACCGCAATGATCTCAAGGATACTATCTACCAGATTTGTGGGCGCCGAGATGAGCACTGGGAGATGATCAGTACCAGGAACGATAGATCAATTGCAGCTTTTATCCAGGAGTTAAACCAGCACATTCGACGTCAGGAGAACCAAATGTGCGCCCACATGATAGATCTTAAGAAGGCGAGGACAAGAATCAAGGAACTGGAGGAAGAACTCAAGGCTACACGTGAAGATTATGAAGAGGAAATTGAAGTACTCGTGGATAAGAATGCCGACTTAACAATGAAGATTGGAATATTTATGGGAGGCCCTACACCAGTAGAAGAAGATGAAGAACCCAAGGAGATTCGCCCGGAAGACTACATCATCATCGACGACACCGACTCGGATCCAGATGATAGGGATGATGACTATGTTGATGAAGCTGGAGCAGATATCATGGAGTCTACAACCGAAGAATTTTTTTAGTAGACCACCCCATCAGTAGTAGTAGTAGTCCACCATGTAAATATAGTAGTCCGAGCACTTTTGCGATAATTAGATCGATTGTATGCCCTTGTTTGATTGAATGAAGTGAATTGTTTGCTTTTGCCTCATGAGAATATGGGTAGTGTTTTCTCTCTAGACCCCTCTCTATTCTTAAATATTATCTTTTCTAAACCCTCAGATGCCTCCGAGACGTGACCCCGGATTTACCTTCCCACAGGAGCTCACCCAGTTGATCCAGCAGTAGAACACATTGATGCAGTTGCTAGTCCAGAATCAGAATCAAGGGAACAACAACAACAACCCACCACCACCACCTGTTTATCACTTAGCTCGTTTTCTTAGGCTGAATCCGCCGGTGTTTTCTAGTAGCACCGTGCCGATAGTAGCAGATGATTGGCTCCGCAAGACAGCAAGGGAGTTGACCACGGTAGGATGCACAGATGCAGAAAAGGTGAAGTTTGCCGCACATCAGCTTGAAGGACCCGCAACATCATGGCGGGATAATTTCACAGCCACTTTCCCTGTCGACACTGTCACGTGGGACCAGTTTCAGCAGGCTTTCTATACTGCCCATTTTTCAGCAGGAGCTATGGCCATGAAGAAGCGAGAGTTTCGCAACTTGTGCCAAGGAGGACGGACAGTTGGCCAGTATGTGGAGGACTTTAGTAAGTTAGCACGTTATGCCCAGATGACGTAGATACGGACGCAGCTAAGCAGGACAAGTTTCTGGAAGGACTAAATGATGAGTTGAGCATGCTGTTGATGGTAGCAACCTTCAACAACTACCAGGAGTTGGTAGACCGTGCTCTCATGATTGAAGGGAAGCAGAAGCAAATTGAGAACCGTAAGAGGACGTATGGACAAGGGAAGTACAATTCTGGAGCTCAGCAAAAGCCACGTTTTACCCCTAGGCCGGGAGGACATTTCCAGCATACCCATGGAGGAGGTAGCTCACACAATCACAATGGCACCAAGAATGGTAATGGGAATGGAGCAAGCAATGGCCAGAACCGCACAAACCAATAACCCCAGCCAAAAGAGACCTGAGCCAAGTCACTTGTTTCAAGTCCCAGAAGACCGAACATTATGCAAATGAATGTCCTGAATCCTAGAATGGAAATGGCAATGGAAGTTCTGGGAAGAAGCTGAACCCTTTCAACAAGGGACAGGTGAACCACGTTAACGTGGACGAGGTTGAAGAGCAGCCGGATGCAGTAATCAGTAAGTTTTTGGTTAAGTCATTTACTGCACTCGTTCTTTTCGATACTGGTGCATCGCATTCATACATATCAAGGGGATTTGTGGATAAGTATAACCTACCCACCAAAGTTGTTAGAACACCTATGTTAGTAACTCACCAGGAGCGGAGTATATGGCTAGCCAGGGATGTTTTCAAGTGCCATTGAGTATAGGTATGCATGTGTTTCCCTCGGATTTGATCATTTTGGAATCACAAGGATTGGATGTAATTCTGGGTATGGATTGGCTGTCGATGTATGGAGGAAACATCAATTGCGCCAATAAGTCAATTTTGCTTACCACCCCAGAAGGAAGAAGGATCAAGTATGTATCCCGGCATGTGCCGAAGAGGACTCAAGTAAATTGTTTAACAGGAGTTGTGCAGGAGGAAGTACCAGTAGTGAAGGATTTCCTTGATGTATTTCCAGAAGAGTTGCCAGGCATGCCACCGGATAGAGATATTGAATTTTTGATTGAGCTTTTGCCAGGAACAAGGCCAATATCTAAGAGACCATATAGGATGCCCGCAATGGATTTGGAGGAGATAAAGAAGCAGATTAAGGAGTTACTGGATAAAGGATATATTCGCCCAAGTTCTTCGCCTTGGGGATCGCTAGCACTTCTAGTGGAGAAGAAGGATGGATCATTAAGGATGGTTGTTGATTATCGAGGATTGAATGAAGTAACCATCAAGAACATGTACCCACTACCGATGATCAATGATTTGTTTGATCGATTGCAAGGAGCTAAGGTATTTTCCAAGATTGATCTGCGATCAGGATACAATCAGTAGAAGATTCAAGAACAGGATATACCTAAGACGGCTTTTACCACTAGGTATGGGCTGTACGAGTATACCGTTATGTCATTTGGTCTCACTAATGCACCTGCTTATTTTATGAACATGATGAACAAAGTGTTTATGGAGTTTCTGGATAAGTTTGTCGTAGTGTTCATTGATGATATCCTGGTTTACTCGAAGAATGAAGAGGAGCATAAGGATCATTTGCGTTTGCTACTTGGTAAGCTCAGAGAACATTAGTTATATGCCAACTTTAGCAAATGTGAGTTATGGTTGAAGGAAGTTGGATTTCTCAGACACGTTATATCTGGAGAAGGTATAGCAGTAGATCCCACTAAGGTTGACACTATGACAAATTGGGAAGCCCCAACAACAGTTGGAGAAATCCGGAGTTTTCTTGGACTCGCAGGATACTACCGGAGATTTATTGAAAATTTCTCGAAGATTGCAAAGCCGATGACGGAGTTGTTGAAGAAGGATACCAAGTTCATATGGACTGAGGAATGTGAGGCCAGTTTCTAGGAGCTAAAGAAACGTTTGGTTACGTCACCTGTGTTGATTTTGCCAGATCAGACCAAGGATTATGAGGTGTATTGCGACGCTTCATGTTGAGGACTTGGAGTAGTGCTTATGCAGGAAGGAAGAGTTGTTTCATATGCCTCACGACAGCTTAAGCCTCATGAGTTGAATTATGCTACGCATGATTTGGAGTTAGCAGCCGTAGTGCATGCATTGAAAACTTTGAGACACTTTCTCATTGGAAACCATTGTGAGGTGTACACGGATCACAAGAGTTTGAAGTATATTTTCACATAGAAGGAGTTGAACCTTAGACAAAGGAGATGGTTGGAGCTCATCAAGGATTATGATATGAGATTGCATTATCACCTTGGAAAGGCTAACATAGTAGCTGACGCGCTGAGCCGTAAGAGCCATGCCAACACAGTAATTACGGGAGATTTACCAAGGGAGTTAGCCGAAAACCTTCGTGAGCTATGTTTGGAGATAGTCCCGAGAGGCTATGTAGCAGCATTGGAGATTCAGTCGACTTTGATGGATAAGATCAGAGAAGCCCAGAAGACTGACAAGAAGATCGCTTCTATTAAGGAGAAAATAAGCAAGGGAAAAGCTAAAGGATTTCGTGAGGATAGGCACGATACCTTATCGTTTGAAGACCGTGTTTATGTGCCTAACGACTCGGAGATCGGGAAGTTAATTCTGCAAGAAGCCCATGATTCACCATACTCGATTCACACAGGAAATACCAAGATGTATTTGGATTTGAAGGACACTTTCTGGTGGACCGTAATGAAGAAGGACATTGCGGAGTATGTAGCAGTTTGTGATGTATGTCAGAGAGTAAAGGCAGAGCATCAGAAGCCACCAGGATTGCTACAGCCATTGCCGATACCCGAATGGAAGTGGGATAAGCTAGGCATGGATTTTATTATGGGTTTACCCAGAACTCGTTCAGGCTATGACTCGATTTGGGCTGTAGTCGATCGTTTGACAAAGGTAGCTCATTTCATTACAGTGAAGACTACCTATACCGGTGCGAAGTTAGTAAAGATATACATGACCAGAATCGTATGTCTGCATGGAGTTCCAAGGAGCATTATATCAGATAGAGGAACCCAGTTTACCTCAAAGTTCTGGAAACAGTTGCATGAAACTTTGGGTACCAGGCTAGAATACAACTTCCCATCCGCAGACAGATGGACAGACCGAGAGAGTCAATCAGATTTTGGAGGATATGCTGAGAGCTTGTGCGCTAGATTACGGATCTAGTTGGGACGAGAATTTGCCATATGCAGAGCTCTCTTATAACAACAGTTATCAATCCAGTTTGAAGATGGCCCCTTTCGAAGCCTTGTACGGAAGGAGGTGCAGGACCCCATTGTCGTGGGATGAAGTTGGAGACCGCCAGTTGTTTCGACCAGATCTGATTAAGGAGTCTGAACAGAAAGTAAAATTGATTCGTGATAGGCTCAAGGTAGCCCAGTCCAGGCAGAAGAGCTATGCAGATTCTAAACACAAGGAGACAGTTTACGAAGTTGGAGACCGAGTTTATCTTCGAGTATCTCCACTTCGAGGAGTTAAGCGTTTTGGAGTTAAGGGAAAGTTAGCACCACGTTTTGTAGGACCATACAAGGTTTTGGAGCGTATGGGAGAAGTGGCCTACAAATTGGAATTGCCTGAAGGATTGTCAGGAGTTCACGATGTGTTCCACGTTTCCTAGTTGAAGAAGTGCCACGCAGAGATGGCTGATATACCGTTGAGAGACACAGTGCCGCTGGACACGATTCAGTTGGATAGTGATTTGACCTATGAGGAGAAACTAGTCAAGATTCTTGAGTATGCCAGCCGAGTAACCCACAGCAAGGTTATCAAGTTTTGCAAAGTTCAGTGGAGCCACCACACAGAGGACGAAGCCACCTGGGAGCGAGAGGAAGAATTGTTGAAGGACCACCCTCACCTATTTTCTAGCCAACCCAAATCTCGAGGGCGAGATTCATCTTAAGGGGGGTAGGTTTGTAACATCCCGAATTTTCAATTTGGAATGTTAAACACTAGATCATCATTGCATATCATAATTTATTGCATTTTGGCTGATCCTAGAAAATTCTACACAACTCAAGGACCCTCGGAGAGAGTTGGGGATTTCGTTATTTTCATGTTTGAGTTTTCTAAAATTTTGAAAATAGGATCATTTGATTTTATTTATTTTATCTTCAATTATTTCTATTACAAAAATATGAGAGAGGTAATAAAATGACTTCCCCAAAATAAAGAAATATTGAGGATTTAATAAGAAAATCAAATAAGATTTTATTTTGGTTTTATTTGCTATTTTATTTGAATTTAGGAAAAATGCGTATTTTTCAAAAGTGCATTTAGGCCACAAATAAATGTTCATCCTGTGTGGCTTGATTTTAGAAGCCGGGGAAAATTTATTTCGGGATTTTTGGAGTCCGTTTAGTATTCCTTTTGTTTTTTCTCAGTGTAACTATTTAAAAAAAACGCAACCGACCTAACGGGCCGTGTCCGACCCGGACACTGGGCCCGGCCGGCTTTATAAGCCAGGGAGGCCCAGCCGAACCCCCCCAAACCCTAGCCGCCCTAGCCGCCCCGCCGCCGCCACCTTTGTAGCCTTCGCCGACTCGCCACGCCGCCGCCCGCGCCGCCGCCAAAGCCGGAGCCGCGGCCCGCCGACCCCGCCGCCCCTCCGCTCGCCGGAGGTAGACCTCGCCGCCGCCGGTTTTTCTTGAAAAACCGTTCGGTTTTCCGTCGGTTTTCGTTCGGTTTTTTTGGTTTCGTTTTTTTATAGATCGGTTTTTCCGGTTTATTTAATTAGCGAGCGTTCGCTGGTTCGTTCATTTTAACGAACGCGCTCATCGGTTAGATCCAGATAACGAACGTTCGTTCGTTAATCAGTTCGTCATTTTCTTTTTTCTAGGATTAAATCCACGATTTTTCTGATCGTGATTCCTGGTCCGATTTTCGTTTTAGTATAACTTTTCGCTCGTTTATCGGAATCAGGCGATTCAAGCACCTGGAGTTTCGTCTCGAAACCCTCTTTCTGTTTAACCAACTCAAACAATTTTTTGCCACTGTAAAAATTTCCCTAGATCCAGAGTATTAAACAAAGCCTGTTTCTTTTGCCGTTTGTCTTTCGTTGCTTCGTTTGATTTGATTCTTTTGCCAACCGGAGTTCTTAAGTTGAACTTTCTGGTTAGATCTTTTATTCGAGTTTTACCTGTGCATTAGATGAGTACTTATTGTATGCTTGTTTGTTTGCGATAGAGTACCCGGATTGCGCCGCTTGCTACTTCGAATCGCTAGGTTTCCCGGATCATCAGCAAGACAAGTAACACTTTGATCATACTTTCAATTACCCAGCTTTATTGCATTAGATCAACCCTCACACATTGCATGATTAGGATCTAATTAAATTATGGGTTTGGTAAGTAGTTGAGGTAGTACCTATTACCTATTTATTATCAAACCTTTGGGAGTTACTTCTACGTTTGCTTATTATGCTATGCTATGCTAGTAGACGTGGATTGGGTGAGTGTATCCATGAAAGATGTGAGATTGTTAAATTAATGGTTTATCTAAGGTGGCAACATAAATACACATCTGGGTGGATTGAGGCACCTGGGTATTCCAGCGATTGCTTGTTTTTCTTTTGGACCGCCACCCAGGCTCAAAGGGATCATGAGATTATTCATGCTAGAAACTTCCGTGTGCAGCCACAAGCTACTATGGGATCTAGCATAGTTGACTAAGTCGTGCGAACTCTTACAGTGGTAGACTAGCAGATGTAGGGGAAAGTAGGTGTAACGGTCTACCCGATCGTAAGGTGCTAGCGCTTCTGAAAGACTATGTCTCGGTCATCCGTTTCTCAAACACCATGTAGTGCGAGAAATCCAACGGAGGAGATTGAGTCTTGTGGGGGAAAGTGCTCAAACCTCTGCAGAGTGTATAAACTAATCATGGTTAGCCGTGTCCCCGGTTATGGACATCTTGAGTATCTAGTACCTGGATTATCATGTGAATATCATCATGTTACTCTAAATTAATTTTGTTGGGTTTGTTTAATGATGATGCTTAATTGGGATTGAGAATGCTGTTAACCATTCTCAATGTTTAACAACTACCATGATAGTTAATTAAAATTTATTCCTTTGCAGTAGGGAAAAATTGGCTTTACGCAAAACTGTAACCATAGAGCTTTCCACCAGCCAAATATGCATATAGTATAGCCTATATCTTTCATTACTCTCTATGTGTTACATTGCCAGCATATTCCATGTGCCGACACGTTTCGGGCTGCAACGTTCATGTTGCAGACTTTTCAGACGATGATTAAGGTGCCTTTAGGTCGTGGTTCTATACTCAGTGATGCCGTTGGAGTTGATGGACTCACTTACCTTTCAAGCCTTCCGCTGTTATCGTTATTAGATGGCCTTAAGCCATATTTACTGTAATAAGTTCTCTTTTGAGACACTTGATGTAATAAGTGTGTGATTGCTACTCTGTTATAAATCCTTCAAGTACTGTGTGGTGTTAGCATTACTGATCTAGGGATGACACCTGAGCACAGAGATTGGATCGTTTGAGGTCTGGTCGCTACATTGATGATGACGATGGCGACGGATTCCCCTCTCCGGAGCCCCGAACGGACTCCAGATCAGCCCTCCCAAGAGGTTTATGGCTTGGCGGCGGCTCCGTATCGTAAAATGCGATGATTCCTTCTCTCTGATTTTTTTCTCTCCAAAAACAAATATATAGAGTTGGAGTTGAGGTCGGAGGAGCTCCAGGGGGCCCACGAGGTAGGGAGCGCGCCCTAGGGGGGCAGGCCCCCTGGTCTTCATCTTTTGCAAGTATTTTTATTATTTCTGAATAGATGTTATGTGAAATTTCATGTCATTCTGAGAACTTTTGTTTCTGCACATAAATAACACCACAGCAATTCAGCTGAAAACAGCGTCAGTCCGGGTTAGTTCCATTCAAATCATGCAAGTTAGAGTCCAAAACAAGGGCAAAAGTTTTTGGAAAAGTAGATACGACGGAGACGTATCAGGACAGTCGGACAATTCTTGTCATATCAATAATCAGCTCCCGGACTGACAAATATATATATATATATATATATGTTATTCCTATCACCAAGAAAATCAGTCCCATCCTTCTCCACAATGTATTGACGAAGTGTACAAAGATAAGGTTCCCAGTCTGCATCAATAGGGTATGAATGGATTCCCATGCAAGATATTCAGTCTTCTCGATAAAATACTGCAAAAGCTTCTAGCATAAGGTACCGAGTCTTCCCTGGCAAGTCTTTAAGGGGGGAAGCTTATAATAGACGGTACCCCAATTTCCTCAATAAGATATCCACCGATGGCTTCGAGCATAAGCCCCCAAGCCTTCCTCAGCACGATACCCCGATTCCTTCTGAACGCAAGCTGCCGAGTATTCTTCTGTACGCGACTAATACAAGATATTAAATAATGAATTATCAGCATATGGCAGTGTTTTCCATGTGGCAGATCTGCAACAGTTTGGTCTGAAACAAAAATTAGTCAGAAGAAAGGTATGCCTTGAGAATCAGATATTAGTTCATTCAGTATGCTGCCAAGTCCATGCAAGTCTCTAAAGGAAGAATTCACGGTACACATCCGACAACCTCACCGGTTATTCAAGAAACAAGAACCAGTGGGTGATGCCAAAATCAACTAGTCTTGAAGGAAAGACAACATTGAGACCATAATCTTGGCAGTGATTATAAAAATCAGCCTCACAAGGTGATATTATTAACCCTGTCTCTGTCCGACATAATCCACAACGGTATTGAGATCTGTATAACCACACGTGAGCCGGATAAGTATACCGAGGCTCAAAACATGAACCAGACCAATGTATGCCGGTTATTATGTGAAAAATGTGGATGCCCAAGACCGCCTTATTCCACGACAAACCCAAGCAAAGATCCACCCAAGAAGTATACTACATTGTGGTACTGGACAACTCAATGTATTAACCTCAACACCCACAATGGAGCTTTGCCCAGACTGTTGTTCCTAGAAAGATACTGGTAACAATGAAGAATCAGTGTGAAAACATATACTTTGATGATCGTTATCTCTCGCATAGAGGAAGCAATTAAAGGAATAGCCTGTGTGAATGGGATTCTTTGCCAAGATCACCGCCAGCCAAGTCTGCAAATCTTATCATCAGGAGATATTGTATTTTTGTCACGACAGTCAAACCTTTGGAACAACCTGGATACTCAAGACTATGAAGCCAGTCAAGATAAGACATAAACTCATGCAAGATGTCAGCATCCGTTAGCAAAATACATATGATCCACATCACTGTTTTTGAACCAGAAGGCATGTCTATATTCAAGGAATTCGATGCCTGGATAAAAGGGATTCGTTGTTCCACGGGAAGATATGTTCCCCAACTCCATGGAATGTTCTCGGTACTCGATATTAGAATAACATTTTCAGCAAGGATCAATATCAAGAAGGACAAGTATGTCCGTAAAAATAATATTTTGGATGCTAACTTAGCCAAAGAAAATTTTGAGTCAGTATTAACAGGGACATCCGAGGTACGTCCTATGAGAATGTCAGATCCAGTGAAGCAAACCACATCGTATCAAGACAATCAGTCAGATCCAATTTAGTGGAAACATTATGAATAAAAGAAACCTGAGTTGGAAGAGGTTTCTTCAAGTCAGAAAGATTATTTAACCCCGAGCAACCAAATCTCGAGGACGAGATTTCTTTAAGGGGGGAAGGTCTGTAACAGCCTAGATTTTTGCCATTTTCTTTTTCCTTTGATTTTCTGGGATTTCCTGTTTTGATTTGCTTTTCCATGGTTATGAGGGTCTGAAACTTGGGAAGATCATGTCTTCCTAGGTTTTCTAGTGGCTTTTCACCCTCATCATCATCTCAAGATCATCTCATTTCCATCCTTGACCTAACCCAATTTTCTTTTGTTGGTAATATTCCTTTTCTGATAAAGGAATAACCCTTTAAACCCTAGGTTGTGAAGCAACCTATATTTCTATCACTCCTAAAATTCCCAAATAATTCTCATAAATTGTTTGGGTCATATCTTCCTCAAATATGGCAAAATATTTCATTGCCATGTTCAAAAATAATCCTCTAATAATTCTTTTCCTATTCTTCCCTAAATGGCACTTTGCAAAGGAAGTGCCATTTATATTTGCTTGATTGACCCCAAATTTCTTGGACATCTTTTCCTGTCCATCTCATTGGCTCATGCCAGAAATTCAACTCAATTTGCCTAGTAAATATTTTTCAGCAATTTTCCAAAGTTTCTGTCTAGGAAGGAACTTTGTGAAGGAGCTATATTCTAGGCATATCCAAATGAGTTGCAATTTTTCATGGTCTTTCCTAGGGTCCAATAATGACTCTCCACAAAATATGAGGTCATGTAACTCATCTATGTGAGCCCAGCTCCAAATCTTAGTTTCTGGTTAGATTTTCAGTTTGTGAAGCAACTATATTTTATATTGCTTCAATTGAGCTGAAACTTTACCATGACATGATTCTACCTATATCAACTACTCCCACCACGTTTTACCTCAATTGGTTAATCCAATTACATTGTGTAAATTTTCCAAGTTTCTTTCCAGAATGAAGCTTTGTGAAGCAAGTGCCACTTTGGTATTTCTAAATGGCATGAAATTTTTACAGCAGCTTCATATCATCATATAACCCCTCTCTACCAAATTTCAGCTCACAGAGATCAAGTATGTGAGTGTATCATCCAAATCTCATTTCTGGACTAGATTTGGCAGTTGCAAAGCAACTACATTAAATCTTGATCCTAATCCCCTCAAAGTTACCAGGGTGAAAGTACTTTTTACCCTAAACCTCGCAGACAAACTCTATGGCTCCAAAACCCTTCCTGTTGATCACTAGTGCTCACACAAGTATACTCCAATAAACTTCAGAGACTATTTACCATTTAACCAGATCACTTTTAACCGAGCTACCACCGCAGTTGCAACCTCCCCAGGAAGGACAAGCCCCCAGACATTGTATGGTTTCACTTGTGGCACTGTGCGCACCAGTGCGCGCGGTGACCACCGACTTGGCATGAAGTGGGCACGTCCATAATGGCTTCTTGCTCGGGCCCCTTCGCTGCTCGGCGTCTCAGCGAGCACGGGCCTGTCCAGTGGGTTCCCTGCGTCATCGCCGTCCTCCCGGAGCCACTTCCCCCTCCGCCAGCCCCTCCGTCAGCTCTCGTCGTCGCGCGCCCATGAGAGACATGTAGCCGGCCGTCTCTATTCGCGCCATGGCTTCTTCCTCCTCTTGTCCCCGAGCTCTGCTCGTCCCTGTGCATCGCTGTAGCTCTGTTGCACCTCTCCATCGCCTTCCCCGAGCTCATGCGTGAGCACATGCGTTTGCGGCGCCGGCCACACATCCGCGGCGACGCCAGCATGGTTCCTCCCTCGCCCGGCTATATATAGCCCTCCCCCGAGCCGTTCGAGCACAACACCGGCCTCAGCCCACTCCAGCAAGCCTCCCCGACCTCTTCCCCAAGCTCGAGCAGCTCTCCTAGACCCGCATCGCCGCCATGGCCGTCGCTCTACTCGGCTCAAATTCGAGCACGGCTGCACTCCTCCCCTCACCAAACCTCCCCGTCTTCTCTGTTTCTCCCTGGAGCCAACGTGGCCGCGCGCCACCGAAGTAGTCTGCCGTCGTGGTTTTCTGCATCCATGGCGCGTCGTCGTTCCACACCTCTCCGGCGTGCGTGTGGCCACTGGATGGATGCGCCTCGTCTCCCTGATCATCCCGGTGGCCAGCGCGCCGCCAAAGGTGGCCTGTGGCACAGGAGCCCATCGCGGGTGACACGCCCTTCCCTGTCTCCTCTGTCCCGTGCGGGAGCAGGACGAGGAAGAAGAAGACAGAGGCCAGGCGGGCCCTCTTCTCCTCGCGGGCCCCGCATGGCAGCCTCAGCGCGTTGACCCCTGGTGCCAGCGTGGATAAGTGATGGGCCCCACCCGCGTGGGACCCGCACGTCAGCGTCACACGCCCCGGTCCCGCCTCGGTCGACTGGATTAAGTGGAGGCGTACTCGGGCAAGTACGTTTTCATCTTCGGGAAAGCGCATTTTCCCTCTATCTCAGCTCAAAGTACACTTCCTTTTACTGAAAGTGTATTTCCTCTCTGTTTCAGCCCAGAATGCGTTTTCTTAAACAGAAAGCATATTTCTAACTTTGCTGTTCAACCCTTCCTATCTATTTAACTACAACTCCAAATCAGGTGATTCCAAAGCCCATTTCTTCGTCTCGTCGAACCCGTTCTGTTAGTTTCATTTTCAGGATGGTTTGACACTGTGAAAATGAACTTTTTGCCCTTGCACGTAAACAGCCCCTCCGGAGAGAACTGTTTCTGGCAAGTCTTTCCGCGGATTCACCGCACTTCTTCCCGGTGCCTTCTTCATCCCCAGGCAAGCCACAATACCCACTTGCATGATAGTCATGCAGTAGCCATGGTTTTCAACTTAAATATTTATTAAATGATTGCTTGTTTAAAATATGGTTATCGTTGTTTTGGTAATGCTTATGGGTTCATGCTTACTTACTTGCTATGTTGTTATGCACTTGGTTGTCATGCCTTGCTAGTTGCCAGTATTCCTTTCATATGCTTATGCTTGCTAGTAGTACATGTTGATGTTGGTAATGGTCTTCGGTGCATGACTGTTGTCTGCCCCGAGTACCGTTCTTATGCATGTTCTATTGCATACAGTTGGTTAAATGCTTGCATGATGGCATTGTTGATATATTCTTGCATGATATTTATTGTTGATGCTAGTGGTCATGCTATCTTTCGAAGAAGTATTTACTTGTGATGTTCATGCCAGTCGGTATGCCATGCTTGGTTGGATATGATTCATTGTTGATGTCATGCTCCTGCATTGTAATTGCATCATGTTATTTTATCATGGCTCAACATATTTGCATTCAAGTTTAACCAAATTAAATTGAACATGAACAACTGTTGGCTGAGTCATGGTGCCACCATATCGAAACTGACTAGTGCAACCATGCTTACCTTTATGGGAATGTCCTAACTGGGTCTATTGTCGTGCCTCTCGCCGGTGTCTCCAACGAGGGAAGGTTATGGGCGAACGCTACCCTGATCCGGTAGGCGGACATAAGCTTGTGTGCCCGTTGTTGTTGAGTATGGATCCTCGTCCCCATTTGGGACCGTTTCGCCGCAACCGTGGCTGTTGGTGCCTTTGGTAGGCACGGGGCCACCCAGGAATAGCCCAGTTGGGAAGTGTGTCGGAGTGGCCGGGAGAGTGTCATGGCAGTAGGTCGATTTCGTCGGAATGCCATTGGTCCACCCGAATGGGAATGCGAGGCCATGGGTTCCATGGTGTGGGTATAGTGTGCTACCTCTGTAGAGTGTATATTAAATCTATCGATAGCCGCGCCCGCGGATAACGGCCCAGTTTTTGTCGGTCCCACCGTGAGTCAACAGTATTAATAATAACTTGATTAATGACAACCCTGGTTCGGTGATGAAATAAGTTGGTGTTGATCACCGTAAGGATCACAAGTTACTTTAGTGGTGATCGCCATAAGGATCACGAGTTACTTTGGTGGTGATTGCCATAAGGATCACGAGTTACTTTGGTGGTGATCGCCGTAAGGATCATGAGTTACTTTGGTTGTCATCGCCGGAAGGATCACCGTTGGAGATAAGATGGTTGTGATCGCCAGAAGGATCACTGTTTGAGTTACTTTGGTTGTGATCGCCGGAAGGATCACCGTGGTATTGAGGATACAGAGTTGCTAGATATTCGTGATGTTGTGCAAGAATCATGGGTCAAGATCAAGCTCCTTGTGGTGATTTACTGATTACTACGGTATTGTCTATACCAAGCTTGATTTGATCCTAAGATGATCGTGTGATGTCTCAGGTTGGTAAGTGATGCATGTGCTGGTTACGAGGTAACCCGAGCAGAATAAATGTTGCATGTAGTGTCGTCATGTTGCATGCTAGTATCATTAGATTTATATGTTCTTGCCATGATCATATTGTTCTAGCAGTATTATGTTCATGTTGTTCATGCCATGTTATTCTGATGATCTCATGATAATTCCTACTTAACCTGTAATTTCCATGTTGTTGTTTGTCTTGAATGCTTCTGGTTATTGTGAGCTTGCAAGTACATTCAATGTACTAACCTAGCATCTCATTCAAGCTTGCAGGTCGTGCCTGGATTGCTTGCTTGTTTGGTGTTGTTCCTTTGTTCGCGAGCTAGGATAAAAGTTCTAGACAGAGTCCCTATGGATTGGAGTCCATCTTCATCGTTTGTTGTTCCGCTGCTAGTAGTTGTTCCGCTTCTTCGAGTTGTTATGCTTCTTGTATAGAGCAACCGTGGTTGGCGTAGTGTCGCTGTGCCGATGTTATTCATTATAATATCGGAACCCGTGTATTCATATTCGTGTTGTAATAGAGAGTCGGTTTGTTCTATTCTAAGCAGTGTCGTATTCCAGAAGACTTCACATCGATCTCTGGGCTAGAATATGGGGCGTTCCAGTTTTCTCTGAGCCGGGGTGCCACATACTACCACTCATTTCTTCACATTATATACGTACAATATATATGTCCGACATCATATAGCCAGCAGTTTAGTTGTCAAAGAATTTCAGGGTGCTTAGTTTTGTCAAAGAATTTCAGGGTGCTTAGATTTATTTGAGGGGTGTATTGTGCTAGACACCATTATTGTGACTCAAATCTCTTTTTCCATGTTATAATGACATAAATACCGATGGACCAACATGCCAGCTCTCCCTCTATCTCACTACAATAAAATAAACTGTGGGGCCTACTTGATCCCAACAGCGTTCTTATTTTCTTGTAAAATTATTCGGTTGGTTACTCCTGACAAGCGGGGCCACACTTATCATTGTGAGAATCGGCTTATTTTTTTCATATAACATAGTCAATGGGTTTGACGTGAAAATAACAATGACTAATGGCATTTTTGAGCAAACTTCTAACTTAACGATGGCATTTTTGAGATGTCTAATTGTAGTTTTGAGCAGGCATCTCACGGATCGATGGTGTTTTTGAGTAGTTGTAACTTCTAATGGCAAAACTGAGTAGTGATACACAACTAGTGGCATAAATAATAAGAACCCAAGAAATAAATAGGTATGCTATTTTCTTTAATAGAATTGAGCACCCCATTTAAGCACGTACTAGCTTTTTTAATAGTGCTATATGCATAATTTTGCGACGAGCGCTCTCTATATGTACCACTTTTTTTCTTTAATTTCATCTTGTTAGTTTTGCTCCTTGGTGCAATCCATCGATAGTACTACTATACAAAAGTATACATTTTTTAAAAGGCTAGAGGGCGGGCCACTCTAGCTTGGTCGGTTTCACTAGAGGCGAGCGCCTTTGTGATTTGACAGCTCATTACTGGTGGAAGGCAGGGCCTTGTGATTTGACTACTCGTATAAATGTGCCGAGGACCCGACGAGGAGCAAAGAACCGTGCGCTATACGCAAGTTTTCCACTGGAGTATGACGGGGAGCACGAAACACGGCAGCCCAGTGCCATATGGCGATAAAAATGATCTAATTTGCTAGTAATCTCATTGTTTGCATTGTTCTATTCATGCCTCGTAGAGAACGTGACACGTGTGGCGAAACACCTGAAGCAAAAGAAGAAACACAGGAGCAAAATAAGAAGGAAGATTATCACCCCCCAAAAAGAAGGAAGACGCACACAGAAGTCTGGGGCGCTGCTCTCTACTACATGAAGGGTTGCTGGCCGCAGAGTCGTAACTGCTTCTTCATCGCCTCCATGACCTCTATCTCCTTGCGCGTCTCCTCCGCCAACTTCTTCATTCTGTCCATGACACGGGATTTCTCGACGTGAGCCTTCATCATCTGTTCCATGGTCACATTACGTACCTTGACACAGCCGGGTGCTCGATGCGGACCTTCGCCAACTCCCCCTTCTGTTCCATGAAGAGGGCCTGCAGCATCTTCATCGAGGAACTACTCTTCTCATCCAACTTCTTCTAGGCGTACGTTCTCCTCCTTTAGTAGGTCGAGCTCGGGGAAGAGCTTCGCCTTGTCCTCCTAAAGTTGCAAGATTTTGCCGGTCGCCTTCTTCTCCGAGGCAATGCTCTTCTTCAGCAGCATCACCAAGCCGGCGGTCAACTCCCCCTCCTCACTGAGCTCAGCAGGCATGTCGTCGAGGCTCTCCTTCAGCAGCTCCACCAAGCCATGGAGGAACTCCTTCTGCTTATTTTGCTCATCGGGCATGCCGTCAAGGGATAACGACTCTATCGCCGCCAGTTCGGCATGTTCGCCTCCGCGGCTAGGGCGCTCCTGGGATCCCTCGCATCCGCGTCTAGGGCGCTCCTGGGAGCACTTGCCTCCGCAGCTAGGGCGCTCCTGGGAGCCATCGCCTGCCCATGAGAGATCTTTCGAGGTCTCTGCGAGGCGGCAAGCCCTCTCTTTTTTTCCACGGCCTTGGTTGCCGCTCCCTTCTTATGAGTAGTTCTCGACCTAGAGCTCTGCACACCGACCATGGCAAGGAAGGACAAAGAAGAAGGACTTATGAGGAGGAAGGTAGAGCAATTTTCGGTTAGGTAGTTCCCTTTTTTATAACCTAAGTACTAGCACTAGTACTAAAACATGCATAGTGGGAACACGTTCAGGTTTGGTATGTACTAGTAGGTGTGAGTAGGCTAGCACTTAATTGTAGCACTAGTACTTTGGAATGTGATGGGAACAAGGTAAAGATTAATTGATGGTTTTGGTTTCGAGGCCCGAAACGGCTCTCGATGAGTTTAGTGGAACATAAATTTCAAGAACTCCCTCCATCTCAGTTTATAAGGCTTGCACGTGTATCTAGGTCTTCAATTTAACTTATATAAAATAAATTGTTTAGCATAAAAATATATCATTAAAAATAGAATATTTGAAGTTTGTAATGATATATTTTTCGTAATGTATGCCTCTTATTAAGTTGGTCAAATTAACGACCTAGGTACATGTGCAAGAATTGTAAACTGAGATAGAGGTAGTACTACACTGCTCAAATGCGGTCGCACAAGTCAGTTATGTAACTGGTCGTACATGTCAGACCAAGCCGATGTGTGTCCCTTCGGTGAGACGCAGGTCCGACCAAGCGTCTGTTGGTGCGACCGACCAAAAAATATTATGCAATGGAGACTTCTAGTTGTGGCTTCGGTTGATTGTCACGACCAAGCATTCAAAAACTAGTGATAAATCAATTACCATCTTTTTCCAAACTACCAAGTAATTTCATGGGAATACAATACTTATAGATGGAGTGATTGTCGAGGTTGCAAACCGACATGGCATTGCAAGTTCACTGCAGCAGCAACAGACTAGGTCACTTCATTGCTGGCGGGAAAGGAGGGCAGCTCACCTCGCCTATGATGCATGCCCAGTGGTGCCGCCGCAATTAGTCCCGGGATTTGGCTTCTCCTACCGCCCATTTGAACAGTTGCACCGGCTGCTCATGCCATTGCACAGGCATGCACATTCTTTTCTCCGCAGTCGCCTTAGTGAATATGATCTCTGCCATTAGACCTAGATCGAGATCAACGCGACGCTGCCAGATGCTGACATCCCTTAGCATCTATCCCCTGAGATTGACTTGCACCTCCGACTTGTGCTGCGCCAGGCGCAGCTCCTTGGAACTTCTCTCCAATCGATGCGACGCTTCCTTGATCTGATTTGCCTTTGCTACCCACCACCTGAAACGTAGCCCTGGCATGTCCTTCGGTGCCACCGACTGTGATTCCAGAGCAATTGATCCCCTCTAAAACACATGTGGGTTTCGCTCAAAGGCGCCAGTGCTGCGGGCCGCAGCGAGAGGGCAGCCCGCAGGATCCTGGGATCTAAGGGATTATCCATGGCAGGATCTGGTGGACGTGGCGGGGAGGCGAGCCTAGGCGCTGGGAGAGGTCTACGAGGCTAAGATAAATATAGTACTACTCCACTCAGTCCATATTTAAATACAAAGGCCACCAAAAGTAGCCCTAGCAAAAATTGATCATGCTGCATGTGTCCTGGTTTATTGGCCCCCCTTTTTTGTGCCACTTTTTATGAGATGCATAAATATTATCTTACTTAAAATGTTGTCAAAAATTGGCACAAAATACGAAGGATAACAATGGAAGTAGCAACCCATGATTTAACTACTGACATGCACGGAGTGGAGTAGTAATGTCTTTCTTCCTCCCTCACGTCCACTCAATTTGCATGCGCTGTATTAATTGACCATCAATGAAGTGAAGGGCTTTACACGCGTTAAACTATCACATGGGGTGGATCTTCATACAAAAATCCGCCCCCCCGTGTACTCGCATGTGCGTGCGAGGGAATGAGTGCGTGTGTGGCATGCGTGCACATCTTCGCTTCGTGCATGTACTGCCAGTGTGCCTCAGAGAGGACGAGTACATTCTTCTGGAACCAGCAACACGTCACTGTGATCAATCCACACAAGGAGGTCGCGACAACGCCTCCACATGTGCCACGTGGCTTCATGAACCGAAAGAGAGACACTGTGTAGCGTGCCATTGGAATTCTAATTTACGTGTTTTGTACATACTCGAATTACTAGTAAGGTACACGTGCATTGCATGCATCATATTTGGCAACCATATTATGAATAAATACCACACTATAGCATGTAAGCTTTGAGTCATATATGCATGATGTAGACATTCGTTCAATTCTTATAGTTCATCTCATTCAAAATCAATTAGTTTTTATAAAAAAGCTTGGGCCTCTTTGATTCATAATATTTCCAAAACGCGGGAATAGGAAAAACATGGGATTAGAGTGGAATGTCATCTTGAATCCTACAGGATTGTATGAGTGTTTGATAGTGCATAGAAAAAATGTAGGATTCTTTCAAAGAGGTTTGAGTGGATGGAATGTTTCCTTTGAAATCTAGTGCAAATGAATCCTATGGAAAAATTCCTATGGTTTACAATCCTATGAATCACACAACCAAGATAGGGAAAATTCCTAACGATTAGAATCCTCCAAAATTCCTTTGAGAATCCTTTGAATCAAAGAACCCCTTAATCTATTTTATGATTCATGGAATTGTGCGCTATAAAGCATAAAGTAAAAAACAAATAATGGCAATTCAACTAGCAAAAAAGTTTGGGAAGTTATGATACGAAAGATTCTAGAACAAAGGAGAAGCACTTGTGTTTTGAGGTTTGTGCATTATGCTTAAGTTCAACCATGGAGTCTGCTAGATTGTACATGTGGCAAAATCCGGTGGGGGCTAGAAGATGGTGCGAGGGGCCAAGTTGAGGGAGACTATGAAGGAGTGCCCAAGTGCGAGATCGATATTTAAAGAGAGGGGGCGAGAACATGAGCTTTTGCGTGCAGTGGCGGAGCCATGAAAAATAAATGAGCTATGGGGCCAAGCATTGCTAATCCTTTACGAGGAGGGCCAATTCATCAACTTAAACAATTTTACCAGCAATTGTCTAATGATCACATTCATATTAGCCTCAATATATAGTGATGTTAGGGGGCAGGGCCCTTGCTTCCCCCTGTCTTCGATAGTGTGCACGTGTCTGAGAGATGAAGCGGAAGACATGGATGATGAGAGCACTACTAGGGAAAAGCCTATACACAAAATCTTACCAGCAGCGCACTTTAAAATAAGGCGCTGCTACTAACTAGCAGTAGCGCGCGCGCACTAACCTCGCTGCTGAAATAAATGTACCAGTAGCGCGCCCACTATAAGATGCACTACTGCTATAATTGCCACGCCGCCGTCGCGAGGCTAGTTCTAGCAGCAGCGCGCTAATGTGGAGAGCGCTACTGCTAGGGACCATAGCAGTAGCGCATTTACACCATAACCGCTACTGCGAAGTTTACTAAAAAAATTAGTCCCACCTCGCTTCGTGAAGAGAGTTTGTACCGCCTTAAATATGTTACTTCTCAAACTTTCACAGCCACTTGGTCTTCATTGAACTCTATGTGTAGAATTTGTGGCTGCAATATGAGTCTTCACCAGTTCCTAAATTGGTGAGGACTCATATTGACAAATCAGATTGTACACAAAACGATCATTGATGATCAATGTATTTTTGATGTCTATTTTTACATGCTGACACATAGCAGTAGCGCGCTCTATGTGAAAGGCGCTACTGCTAGGTCGTTTAGCACTAGAGCCTTTTGCTATAGCGCGCTACTACTAAGCCATTCCATCTCCCCCCTCTCCGACCTATCCGATCCACTCACTCTCACACTCACTCAATCTCCCCCTCAACCCCCACGCCGGTCGTCCCCTATCGCTCCTCCTCCGATCTGCGCCGCCGCCACCTCCTCCTCCTTGCTAGACTCGGTACCGGCCTCCTCCTCCGTCCTCCCTCTAGTCGCCGTTGGCCGGTCCCTCCTCGCTCCGCCTTCCTCCTCCGTCCTCCCTCCACTCGCCGTCGGCTGGCCCCTCCTCGCTCCGTCTTCCTCCTCCGTCCTACTCTCTTCTCCCTCCTCGAGTCGCCCCTCCTTCTCCCTCCTCCCTCCTCCATCCACAACCCCTCCTCCCTGCTACATTTTTATTTAGTAGGCTAGTTGATTTAGTAGGCTAGTTGGTTTAGTTGATTTAGAACATTTTGATTTAGTTGATTTAGTATGTAGTTGATTTAGTTGATTTATAACATCTTGATTTAGTTGATTTGGTAGGCTAGTTGATTTAGTTGATTTAGTAGGCTAGTTGATTTAGTTTATTTAGAACATTTTGATTTAGTAGGCTAGTTGATTTAGTTGATTTAGAAAATGGCGCCACCACCACCACCACTATGTTGACTGTGCAAGTCAAGGTGCGCCAGCAGCCTTGCAACTTGCAAGCTTTTCGGCATCTACTTCCAGCCGAGTTTTTGTCATGAGACGGTAAGAAATTAGATGAAATGTAACAACTATTTTATTTTTAGTGTTGGCATTACTGCAATGTGTCATTTTTCTTTTTTTACACAGATCGTCCCATGCAATGTGACGTTGAAATTCAACAAGTTTATAGGAGACACTATGACATTTGAGGCTCCTGTGGGCCGTACACTATGGAGGTCGAGAAAGGACGCAATATGTCGCAAATTGGAGGACATGGATGGGCCCATTTCCTTGCCCACATGCGTCTTAATGGTGGTGAGTTGATCAGCTTCTCCTTCAGAGCAAAAAGACCCAAGCTGGCTGTCATTTATCTCAACCCGGTGGAAGATGACGAAGGTGATGAAGATGACAAAGATGATGAACATAATGAGGACCCACTCGATGAAGATGATGAGAACCCACTTCATGAAGCCATCATATCTCAAACAATGAGGCTGAGCGAGGAGGAGGTGTGCAACCTATGGGACATAATTCCGCCACGTGATGACTTTGTCGGGGTGCCATTCATGACCTGCCTGACAAGTACCATGGTCGATCGGCATGAAATGGTATGTTATACGTACTGCCTATAGTAATTTGATGATATATATATATATGCTTTATTGTTATACTTACAAATGCAAATTAATCGATGATATGCTTAGTGAATCCGATGATATGCTTAGTGTAGAGTCCAATGATATGCTTTGTGGAATCTAGTCGATGATATGCTTTAGTGTAGAGTCTGATCACATGCTCCTATTAGTGTAGAATCCAAGGAATTATTAATAGTGTAGACAATCCATATATACTTATTAGTAGAATTCATGATTAGTTAGTACAAATGCGTAGTAGTGTGTCTTTTGATAGTGTAGAAATCTAGACTTAATAGAAATATTTTTGCAAGAGTATGTGCGGGGCTATTTATTAATTGATATGTTGTTTTTATTCAGAAATTTCCAAAGAACCTATCTGTGAGTTGTGGTATCGAGCCTGATGAAGAAGGCTCAGATGGACTATGCCTTACCGCAAGGGGCTCCGTCACCACCTGTACTTACCGCATGGACACAGACAGTAGCACACACTTAAACTTGGTTGGGTGGAAGAGATTCCTCGTTGGCAAGAATCTTCGTGTTGGATAGGCCATCCTAATTACTATCAGGAACACCCATTGCCCAGGCCTGAGGATGATGATCGTCGCCGATATCATCTAGAACTACATATGTGTGTCTGTGTGGCTATATCATGTAGAACTACATATGATGATCGTCGTCGATATCATGTAGAACTACATATGATGATCGTCGTCGATATTATCTAGAACTACATATGATGATTGTCGTCGATATCACCTTGTACTGCTTGAGGATGCATGTTGAGTATATATGAAATTATTATCTAGTACTCCCTCCATTCCAAATTACTCATGGTGGTTTTAGTTCAAATTTGAACTAAAACCACGACGAGTAATTTGGAACCGAGGGAGTACTACCAAGAACCTATAATGCTTTATGAAATTGATATCTAGTAGTACCTAGTATCTGGAAATTGCTATTTATTGAAGCTGAAACGGGGTAGGAAGCCTGGGGGGATGATGAAAGATATAGCAGTAGCGCGGGCCAGGAAATCGCTACAGCAGTAGTAGCGCAATCCAGAAACGCGCTGCTGATATAGTACATAGTAGTACTGTGGGTACAGACCGCGCTACTACTAACAGTTAGCTGTAGCACCTTATTGGTAGCGTGGCTGCTCGCGATGCTGATAGCCTCGAAACCCGTGCTACTACTAGGGTTTTCCCTAGTAGTGGAGGGGGACGTTGGATATATAATTAATGTGGGTGTATTAGCTATGTAATCCTATATAGAGAGGTATAGATTGATCGATGTGTATGTGGGAAAGAGGGTGAGACCTCACTAGATATATAGATTGATCGGTTTGTGTGGAAAACTGGGAAAGACCTAGCTATACACACACACATAGAGGAACATTGATTGTTGTGCATGCACGTGAAAGATAAAGAATGCTCGATATGATGATGATGAGGAGGTGTGTGTGTGTGCATGCATGGGAGACCGATCTGAAGAAAAAGATTGCATGTGTGCGATGGATAATGTCGAGCGGTAGTGTGTGTGCATGCATGCACGAGAGGAAGTTAGTGTTACAATTATAAAGAGAAGACGACTGTGTGGGTGTAAATGACTAGGTGAGTTCATAATCAATGTAAAGTTGAATTCAAATATTTGAATAAGAGATCATGATGTTTGAAACCCATGCATGCGTGAATATAACTGAGATATGCAGCGTGGTTTGGAAACGAGCATGTTGTACTGTATACACATTGAACAAGGTCAGACTGATATGAATTTGAGATACCAATGGCAGGCATCGTTTGGCCACATTGGATCTGTGCATGGACACACTATTCGAACTGGAGATGATGGGTGGCTTTTGCATCACATATCTATATCTATACCCCTATATATTATATTTTTGATTTTTTAAATAGTGTGCGGATAACTTTAACTTTGAAACATGGTCATTGGATGAAACCAATCCGATGGTGCAGAGATGGTAAATTCGAGCGCTACTGGCCGTTGGATATCATCTAGATTCCCCCAAATTTTGCCACATGTACAATCTAGAAGAGTCCATGGTTGAACTTAAGCATAATGCAAAAACCTCAAAACACAAGAATTTCTCCTTTGTTCTAGAATCTTCCGTATTAGAATTGCCCAAGTGTTTTTCAACATGATTTGCCATTATTTGTTTTTACTTTATGCTTTACAACGCACAATTCCATGGATCTTAAAATAGATTAGCTTTCTTATTATACAAACTAGATGATTTTGCATGAAATGAACTATAAGAATTAAATGAACATCTACATCATGCATATATGACTCAAAGCTTACATGCAATAATGTGGTATTTTTTCATAATTTTGTTGCCAAATCTCATGCGTGCAATGCACGTGTACCTTACTAGTCTAAATGGTGTTTATGTGTGTGTTGTGCGTGTTAAACACATTGTACGTAGTATCATACATGGTTTAGATTCTGAACATCTAGCTAGAGCATACATGTACTATGATTTGAATTCAACATAAAATGGATACATATATTTGAATTTGAGATCGTATGGACATGTAGTTCATATTTATATAGGAATTTACTTCTCCTATATTCATGTCATGTGTTATGAAGATAATATTTAGATGGTTATATAACTAACCCGAGTACAATCCCATTCAAACAGGAAAATGTACTCAAATTTAGTCCATATGCTAGAAAACACGCATTGTTTTTTATTGTCGAGGGAAGTGCAAATTGTTTTGGTACTGTACACGTTATTTTTGTTGTCCCGATTTTTTTAGTTTTGTTGTTGTTGTATTTGCATGCATTTCTAGTAATATTGTAAAATGGGACATGGCTCTCTCTAGTGATGAGGTGCGAATTTTCTTTTTTCTGGTACACTTTAAGCTTATTCTCCCAAAATTTCAAGTCACGCCTTATTATGCCGAAATTTCAAGCTAGCATCTCTATCTATCGTGCTGCGAAACTCCCGCCTCTTCAACCCGCGCCTTGTTACCCTGAAATATTTAAGATATATCTTTGTCTCTTTGTGCTCTGAAAAGCCCCTCCATCTCAACCCGTGCCTTGCTATCTCAAAATTACAACGCGCACGAGAACTCCGACCTACTGTGAAATCCCCACACGCAAAATGCCCGTGATACCCCTGAACCAAAAGAACTGCCTAGCTCAAATCGGTCAGGGTACTTTTGTAACTTACCACATATTTCGGAGAAGTGCGTCCCTAAGCCATAGTTCCCCACTCCCATCCCATCCGCCAACCTATTCGTACACCGAGGCCACGAAAACCCGCGAAGCCCCACACCCTCCTCCGTTCATCACCTAGCTGGAGCTTCTTCCCCGATAATGTCGTCCATAGCAACACCTCAACATCCCTCATCCACCGTACCGGATGAGGTCCGTCGTCGATCTTGTCGTCCCGCCGGTTCAGTCACCCCGTCATCCACCTCCAAGGAGCTGCCCTGACGTTCCCCTCGTCTTTCGCACCACTCCATTCCCACACCGCCGTCTTCACCTGCACCACCGGAAGAGTAGCATCATCACCATTTCCTCGGATGAAGCTGAGGCCTAATCGGCGCCACCAAAGAGGTTGTACACTAATCGCCACATTTTCTTCTTGATTCGATCTCATGGTGCTGCCAGCGCTCGGTCCCGAGCCGACATGGCGTGGCTCCATCCACGACGGCGTCGCCGGCCACTTCCTCCACGTCGTCGCTCCCGCTCGCTCGCGCTGCTGCTCTCCTCTTGCTCTCGGTCCCCTTCCTGGTCTGCTCTTGCTCTTGCTCGCGTTGCTGCTCTCGCTCTTGCTTGCGATGCTACTCCAATTTACCTACACTTCAGTCGACTGAATCGACTTTTGGGTCAGTCGATTTTCAGGGGGGGGGGGGGCTCGCTGGAGTTAAGGAAGAACGAGCCGCAACGGGGAGGGGGTCTCGCCGGAGAGGTACCCCACTATCTATCGTAGGGTTCAGGGCGGGGGAGGTGGTTGCTGGCGGTGGTGGGGCGGTGGCGTGGGGATCGCCGGAGAAAAAGCTTGGCACGGATGGGGAGGGGCTAGAGGGATGGCCGGGGCGGCGGCGGACCGGCAGTGGGGAGTGGTTTCGGGGTGGGCGGGGTGGCGCACCGCCGGCCGCGGGCGGTGGAGGCGGCGGTTTGGCCGGTGGTGGCTGGCAGCTCAGGGGGGTGGAGGTAGAAGATGAACTGCAGACCCTTGATTTCGTATCCAACAGCTGGAAAATTGACTGACCAGAGATGAAAAAGTTAGTCGACTAACATGTAGCCTCACCCTGATGCTGCTACACGAGTGTCGGCGTTCTAGGAACGGGGGTCCCCAGACATGCATGCCTGCGGCCCATGGCGTGGCTTTGCTGGTAGGCCTGTACGACCCATCTTCATCAACAAGGAATCAAGACCCACGCGAGGGGCCAAGCCTCGTGAGGCGGACGACACAAGACCTCCTCAGGAGCGGCCTCGCCATGCTGGCTTGCGAGGGGCGGAGAGTTCAAGGTCGGGCAAACCTCGCAAGGTGCTCATGACGTAAGCCATGACGATCGAGAATAGGCGGGTGCCAGCGCACGCATCGTCCTTGTTTCCTCTTTGGTGCTAAGGGGGCAAGCGCAGGTGCTGAGTACCGAGGTATCAAGCAAAGGTTTCCATATTGGTGCAACGGGACCAAGACCAGAAGGATGGCAAGACGGAGGTCACCATGGAGCCCAGGACGGCGTCAGCACCAGAACCTTTGGCGGGCGAAGACCACCGTTTGTCAGGATAGCTTGTATTAGCTGTCCCCTTTCAAATTGCCCATTGTTGACTCCCTTCCCGCGCAATATTTGGGGAGAGGACCAGGGCCTCTATAAATAGGACTCGCCACCACCATAGGCGGGGGTACGAAGAAGGATCATCAAGATTATCCTCAGCCACACAAGTGCACCAAGCACAAGAACACCTCAACCTGAGGAGAATGTTCTTCCCCTTGTACGGTTCGTCCTTAGCCCAAGAGGCAATCCACCACCACCACACTGGACTGGGGTATTACACCACATCGGTGGCCCAAACCAGTATAAATCTTATGTCCTTTGTGTTGCGAGTTCGTCGATTTAGTTCGTGAGATCTAGGCTAAGTAGGATGCGGATCAATAGGGGGGAGATCTTCGCGCGCACCCCAGTGTTCGGACCTTAAGGGTTTTGCCAGAACCCGTGATCTGACATTTGGCACGCCAGGTAGGGGTTCTCCGAAGCTTCCCTTCCGTCGCTCGGCATCACGTCACTTCATCATCTCCATGGCGAACGTGTGTCTCGCTCGTGCCGAGCGCCGAGCTGCCCTCGCCACCCGCATTGCTCAGACGGCCCCCGTCGCTCTCCGTCGCCTGCCGCCAACGCCGCCATCGGCCCGGCGAGGAACGAGCAGCAAGCATCCTCGCTGCACCCCTTGGTGCGGCAGGACGGCCGCACCGCCACTCCATCGCTTACTCCCGTTGGTTCGTCGTCTCACGCTCATCGCATTGCCACGGACGCATGGGCCGTGCTCCTCATGGCGCATGAGCTCCTGCTCTACCGCCCAGTCGACGACCTCTACGAGGACTGGCTTGACCGCAGCGCTAAGCTTGTCCGCGCCGCAGGGGGCTCCACTGCGCCGTCCCACTCTCTGCCTCGCCCTTCGCCAGCCAAGGGCGATGCAGCTCATCATGCACCTCCACCACCTCAGCCCCAAGACGACGCCCTAGCACCGAGGCACGTGGCTCCACGGTGCGACCCACCGTGTCCGGCGCCCACGTGTGAAGAAAGAAGCCACCAAGAAGTCCCTCGACCGCAAGCGAACGCTCCGCCACTCCTCGCTCCGCCACGCCAGGATCGTTTGCTGCGGCAAGGCCCCACGCCACTGGCTGTAGCGATGCGCGGGAGCCAAGGCCAAGTTCCACCTCGAAGGCGGGCCCTGGTGACCACAGCCAGCTGCCGCACCTTCACCCCCGAGCCGCGTAGCATTGCCTGGCCGAGCAAGTTCAAGCCAGATCTGCCTCCTCGCTACTACGGCACCCCCGACCCCGCGGAGTTCCGGCAGCTCTATGAGCTGAGCATCGAGGCGGCCAACGGCGACGAGAAAGTCATGGCGAACAGGTTTTCGATGGCTCTCAAGGATGGCGCCCGCTCCTGTTTCCTGAACTAGCCTCCAGGCTCAATTTCCTCATGGGATGAGATACGCAACCGCATCATCGCCAACTTCCAGGGCACTCGCAACCGCCCCCGGTAGCGGGTGACCTGCGCCACATCAAGCAACAACCAGGAGAGACCCTGCAAAAGTACATTCAGCGCTTCAACATCGCACGCATCAAAATCCCCAAGGTGACCAACGAGGCCATCATCTCAGCGTTCTCCGACAGTGTCCGCAACGTCAAGATGAAGGAGGAGCTCGCCATCCACGAGGTGCTGTGCACGACCTTGGAGTTGTTCAACATCGCGACCAAGTGTGCAAGAGCTGAGCAGGGGAGCCTCTCCCTCCTCGAGCTCCCTGCTACAGACCCAGAGGAGAAAAAGACCAAGGCCAAGGACGTGAAGCGCGAGGGAGCAGCCGTGCTCGTGGCGGAGCCAGACACCAAGCGCTGTAGAGACCAGCCTGAGTCATCCAAGGGCAGCCGACCGTTCTGCGCCTTCCACAACCTGCATACCCACAACACCAGCGACTGTCAAGAGCTCAGAACCATTCGAGAAGGATGCTTCGGTCGATGCCCCAAGCGCAGCGACCGGGGTTACGGCCGAGTAAGAGGACATGGTAGCGGACGCTGGGACGATCATGGCCCGTGCCAGGAGTGGCATGATCAGCCTCATGAGGACCGCTGGCAGGATCAGCCTCGCGAGGGCGCCTGGAGGCACCAGCCTCATGAGGCTCGTCCTCACGGCAACACAGGCCTTCCTCCACTACCGCCACCAGCCAGAAGGAACGACGACCACCATCAAGACGACGGGGCTAGGGGCTTCCAGGAGCCATGCGCTATCGCCTGCATCTTGGGCGGAGCTCAAGCCCCTGCCTCCCAGCGTATCTTCAAACAATTTGCCCGTGAAGTGAATGCAGTTCTCCCCAAGCTTGAGGCCACGCGCCCACTCAGATGGTCCAGGTGCCCCCATCACGTTCAGTTCGGCAGATCAGCTCAAGTGCGCGGCCACTGCTAGCGTCCTCCCAATGATGCATTCACTAGTCATCAGCAACATGCAAGTTACCAAGACTCTCATCGATGGCGGCGCAGGGCTCAACGTCCTGTCCACCAACATGTTCGACAACCTCCAAGTGCCATATGACCAGCTTCAGCCTACCAAGCCTTTCTTAGCAGTGACCGACGGCTCTACTACCCTGATCGGGCAGGTCCGCCTCCCCGTTACCTTCGGAGAACGCAACAACTACCGCACCGAACTCATCGACTTCGACGTCACCTACATCCACCTGCATTACAACGCCATCCTCGAGTATCCAACCCTGGCGAAGTGAATGGCGGTGACCCATCACGGATACAATGTCCTCAAGATGACGGGAAGCGGCGAAATCATCATAGTCCCGTGCGAAGAAAGAGACGCGGTGTGCTCCCTCGAGTGTGCCTTCTAAGCTGCAGCAATCAACGACCCCGACAGTCAGGGCGAGCGCCCTCTTGAGGCCACCCCCAAGAAGGAGAAGCAGCTGTGTCACGTAGGGCCTCAGGCAAGCGGCGCCTCGTCAGGATCGGCGTCCATGCCTGGGGCGCCGCCCTCCATCGCAT
Source organism: Triticum urartu (assembly GCF_003073215.2). NCBI lineage: Eukaryota > Viridiplantae > Streptophyta > Magnoliopsida > Poales > Poaceae > Triticum > Triticum urartu. The sequence continues at coordinate 342,613,329 of NC_053028.1, forward strand.
AGGGAAGCACGCCCAGCGCCCCTCTCAGGCAGGGCTCGGGGGCTCTCTTCTGGAGGGCCTCAGACTTTGCCAGCATCACGAGGGAGGTTCTTGGGCACCACTTGGAGGCTTGCTTCGTGGCACGTTTCCCTCAGGAGAACACAAGGCAAGGAGTGCCCATCGCTCAGGAGTTCATCACCAAAAACGCACAGGAACTGCAAGACGCGAGGGCCATGCGCGGCAACCGCCGCTTGTCGGTGTCAAAACCGGCGGATCTTGGGTAGGGGGTCCCGAACTGTGCGTCTAGGATCGATGGTAACAGGAGACGGGGGACACGATGTTTACCCAGGTTCAAGCCCTCTCTATGGAGGTAATACCCTACTTCCTTCTTGATTGATCTTGATGAATATGAGTATTACAAGAGTTGATCTACCACGAGATCGTAATGGCTAAACCCTAGAAGTCTATCCTATATGGGTATGGTAATGAGTACATGTGTTGTCCTTTCTGGACTATCCCCTTCGGTTTATATAGACACCAAGGGGATCTATGGTTTACATGGAGTCAGTTACATAAGAAGGAATCTTCGGTCGCCAAGCTTGCCGTCCATGCCAAGTAGAGTCCAATCCGGACACGGTGCAGTCTTCGGCCTTCATGTCTTCATAGCCCATCGGTCCGGCCCATGGATAACCGGCCGGACGCCCGAGGACCGCTTAGTCCAGGACTCCCTCACCGCTCACCAGGCGTAGCTCCCCATCCAGGCGAGGATGCCGGGCTGCGCGTCTGCATCGACGTCCCAGGGCTCAAGCGGGCCGCCTCTCAGGAGCTTCTCTCGCCTTCGCGCATGGGATGCTGCGAGGGCCCACCTCACAGCTACCTTCGCATGCCCTTTGTCCGGCCGAGCGTGGTGGCCGCCTATCAACGCAAACTGCAGAGCATCCTGGCATCTCAGGAGGCCGGGCACCACGTCATGCTGACAGAGATGAAGACGGTCCTCAAGGAACCCCCTGGACCGCCAGAGCCTCCCGAGGCTCACGGCCCCGGTGGCTCATGAGGGGCAGCCCTCTCTCCGCACACCTTCAGCTACCCCAACTATCATTCATCAACAGAACCAGGTGACATTTTCTCAAGTTCATTCAGCTGGGAGCGCACCGAGGGCTGCATCATTCCCCGGCCGCGTGGGGTCCATCCCTATGGCATGTATCTTTCCTTTTATGTCTTTAGCTTACCCTGTTGGGGGCGCCCCTTGGGCTACATCATCCGCAAGCCACTCTGGCCGGACCCGATGGCATGCATCTTCCCTGCACTTACCTGAGCTAGGTTGCTTTCCATGCTTAATCTATCTATGACTATCGCCTGCTTGATTGTCACCCACCGTGGGAGCCGCGCGCCAGCCGTCTTTCTTCAGAACCCCTCGCGTGAGTAAGTTAAGCACAACGTCTATGCTCGGGCCCGTCCCTGCAGCATCGATAAATATAGTGGCTGAGCTCTGTTTGGTGGGCTGGGCCCGTTCATGTCACCTCCTGGGGCCGTTGGTTCTTGGTTTTTTCACGCAATGACCTCAGGTGATTCGTTCAGTGCAGGTTGTGTAACCACTTCACAGGACCAAGACAACAAACAGAAATCAAGACCAGGCACAACCCGCCTTGAGGTAGGGCCTCGTGAGTCCCGCGCTGGCTCACGAGTGCCCAGATACACCTCGTCTAGCCCTGCCGTGCAAGCCACGTGTCAGGGGGGGATGTACACGCCCCGAGGGCTCTCCGAAGTAGGGACTCCCCCTCCCACGCCCTAGTGGAAGCACCATGCTCCGTGCTAGCCGTCGACACTGCCGAGGAGCGGCTATGCCCGTGCACAAGAGGAAGCACTATGCTCCGCACTGGTGATAAACAACTGAGGGCGGCCCCACGGCTGTACCAACCTCAGGGGGCCCCAGAGCTCAGTGTCCAACCTCACCGCAATGCCTCCCCTCGGGAGAGCCGTGCGAGGGGGCAGGGCACGGGGTCTACGCTTGGGTCACGCCCAAGCATGCGCCACCCAACAAGGTCCTCCGGACCTGGTTGTCGCACGCCCCTCCCGATCCGAGCCTTGGTGAGGGAAAATGTATGGAGAATGTTTGCACGTGAAGGGGGACTCCTGAGCATCATGACTCGGGAGCCTAACTGGTCACGTAGCCCCTCACTCCTAGGTCCGTCCTGGTTTCCGGTCAGCTCAACGGCAGTTGAGGTTTGCGCAGGGCCGGGCTCTGCTGACGTAGAACATCAACCTATCCACGCGTATCCTTCCTATAGGTTGTTTGCGCGTCAAGGGGGACTCCTGAGCATCGCGACACAGGAGCCTAACTAGTCACGTAGACCCTCGCTCCTTGGTCCGTCCTGGTTTCCAGTCGGCCCAATGGCAGTTGAGGTATGCACGGGGCCGTGCTCTGTCGATGCGGAACACAAAGCAAATAGGAGGAAAATCGCAAAATCTCAAAGAAAATATTACAATACATATTTTTCTCACAATATCAAACGCAAGTTTAACGCCTCGACGAGGCATGGTACATGTTGCAGGAACAAAGCAGAAAAGCAGCCGCAAGTCACCCCTGGACACCGCGACACCAGCAAAAGGTGCCCCCTCCTGGGTAGCATCGCCTTCACCTGCATCACCGGTTGAGGGCACGGGGGCGAAGGCGTCGAACTTCTTAAGCAAGGCTTCCACTTGACCCTTCACGGCTGCGGCGGGCAGCCGTGCAGTGTTCTTCAGCTACAGGTTCCAGTAGCTCATCAAGACGAGCACTGGGATCGCGAAGGTGCAGGTGGCTGAAGACCCGTGTTAGCGCGGCGGAGCAAAGGACGCGAGCCTCTGCCTCCGCCATAGGACCAATGCCTTCTAGGACCTCCTCGAGCGCCTTCACCAGGAAGGGAAGTAGCTGAGCAGGGCCATCCTCGTCGCTGGCCAGCGGCTTCTCCAAGCCCATGTCGTACAGTGTCTTCAGGGCCATGCGGGTCCTCTCCTCAAAGGTCGAGAAGGCCGCGTGGTCTTCGGCAAGGAACCTTGGCTTGGCATCAAGGTCAGCCTCCTTTGCCCTCGCCTCCTGCTCCAGCTCCTCCAGCCGGTTGCGCTCCGCTGACTGCGCCTTCGCTAGCTCCCCGAGCTCGGCGTCGCAGCCCTTGATGGCATCCTCCTAGGCCTTCATCTCCTCCTCCTTCGCCTGGCGGCCGCGCGCTTCTTCCGCATCATGGTCGCGCAGGCCCTTTAGCTCGCCCTCCAGCTCTCGACAGCGGCCGTGGGGCAGCCTCAGTGTCCTTTAATGCCACCTCGCGATCGGCCGCAGCTTTGGCGGTAGCCTGTTTCTCCCTCTCGGAGGCCGCCGTAGCCTGGCTCAGCGACGCTCGAACCGCTGAGTCAAAGTGAAGCCAACCAGACACCAGCTGCAGGCGCCCGACCATCAGGCGCGGGTCTGTGCCCTGGAGATCTTCCCGCAGCTGTGCCATCTCCGGAAGGGCACGCTCCAAGATGGCTGAGGAAGTAGAAGAACCTGGGGTCAGGGGAGCAGCAAGAGAAGGGGGCGACATTGTCACCAGAGCCCGGGAGATCAAGGGATCTTGAGCCTTCAGAACCTCATCAGCCGTGCTGGACACCGGCACCTCCTGAGCCAGCGGCGCTTCGGGGGCTGACTCCTCCCGAGGATGCTACAGCGGGCCTCGCGAGGACGACCGGGCTGGAGAGGCATGAGCACCATCCCCATCTTTGCCCATGGAGAGGGACGCGGTCGCAGGAGGTGACACGGACTCAAGGGGCACCACCTCGTTCTCCCTTCTCCTCTTCGCCGCAGATGATAGCATGGTTACACAGCAGGGAAAGAGAGTCGGAAACAAGCATCGGCCGCAGGAACAAGGCAAGGTAGGGCACTTACTGGTCTACAGCAACGTATTCCACCTTCCTCTTGGTGAGCTTGAAGCCGGAGAGCATCGTGACCCGAGGCGCGGGCGTAGCTGCTCCAAAAGCTGAAGCAGGAGCGACAGTTGAACCAAAAGCGGTTCCAGCTGGCACCGAAGCAGCAGCAGAATCTCGAAGGACCAGCGCTGACCATCTCCTCGTCGGGATCACGGGCAGTTCCTCCTTCTCCTGTGAAGCATTGGCCTCGTCATCGTCAGGGAAGGCGCGGAGGATGTCAGCCTTACTCAAGGGGAGGTCTCCCCTGTCCCTTCGGGGGTCACCTCCGAGTCTTCGTCCTCCTATTCTTCCTCATGGGACTCACCAGAAGACAGCTCCACCGGCGCGGCGCCGCTAGGGCCCCGGTGAGCACTGGCGGCACCAGTCCACGCGTGTCAAAGGTCAGCTTGGAGGCCACAATCAGCGCACTATCCTTGTGGCGGAACAAGGGAGTGAAAACATTTGGAGGATACTCCAGATCATCCCCAACCAGGAGATGGAGAGCTGCGGACATCTCCTTGTCGGTGAAGGCATCCGAGCTCAGGCGAACCTTGTCGTCTTCATCCCCAACCTCCCACAAGGGGCGAGAGCGAGCCTGGAGCGGGGCCATGCGCAGCACCAGGAAGTCCCTCAGGAGCATGGCCCATGTAATCCTCGCCGCCTTCGCGTTGCCAGGCTTCAGGTCGGACTTCATCTGCTCCAACACCAATGTCGCCCGCTCGTCGGTGAGCTTTCCATAGGACCACGCCTTGTCGGCTTGGGGCTTCTCCGTCGGTAGTGCCAAGCGCGGGTGGACGCGCTTGGCGCTCATCATGGCCCATTTGTCCCTGAGGTTGTCGGCCTTATTCCCGGTGTTTAAGATCGAGTTGGCCTTGCCGGCCACGATGAATTTGGTGCATCCGGAGATATGGCCCTCGCTGGCTCAGAGGAAGAAGAAGTGGCGTAGCAGGGCCACGGACGGCATCGCGCCCAGATATGCCTCACAGTAGTAGGCGAAGATGGACAATAGAAGGATGGAGTTGGGATGGAGATGCAGCGCCTTCAGCCCGTAGTGGTCGAGGATCTCATAGAAGAAATTGGAGAAGGGAGGAACCAACCCGGCGGCGATACTGCTCGTGAAGAAGGGGAAGAACGCGCTCCCCTCAGGCTCCGGCACATCGGTGGAAACCCGGAGCTCCGTCTTCCACCTTTCGTTACTCTCTCCTACCGTCAGCAGGCGCATGGCGGCGAGGCCCTTCTCTGAGACGTTGGGCGAGTAAAGGGCCGGTTCATACCAAGCCTACACTTCAGATGGCACCGGCGATGAGGCGTGGTTAACCCTCCGGGGCACCATCTGTCACTGATACAGGAAAGGATGAGAGCGGATCTGAAGATTTCAGAAGCGGGGATTAAGAAAGGGGATCTGAGCAAGGCAAAAGGAAGCCGTGAAGGCGAACGTTGTCTACGCCAGCCTTTTGACAGTCCGGCAGTTGCCGAGGCAGCGTGGGGAAGCGGAGACGCCCACGTCCAATCAACCGCCACGCGTCGACCGAGGCCGCAGGCTATTGGGGCCCGCGGCGCTCCGCACTTGACCCTTGGCTTCGCCTCGAAGCCAAGCCCGAGCGTGCCTTGGCCCCGGGGGCTACTTCGGTGTTCTGGGAACGGGGGTCCCCAGACTTGCCTGCCTGCGGCCCACGACGTGGCTTTGCTGGCAGGCATGTACGACCCATCTTCATCAACTAGAAATCAAGACCCTCGCGAGGGGCCAAGCCTCGCGAGGCGGACGACACAAGACCTCCTCAGGAGCACCTTGTCATGCCGGCTCGCGAGGGGCGGAGAGTTCAAGGTCGGGTAAACCTCGCGAGGTTCTCATGACGTAAGCCATGATGATCGAGACCAGGCAGGTGCCAGGGTGCGCAATGTCCTTGTTTCCTCTTTGGTGCTAAGGGGGCAAGCGCATGCGTGGAGTACTGAGGCATCAAGCAAAGGTTTCCATATTGGTGCAACGAGACCAAGACCAGAAGGACGGCAAGACGGAGGTCACCATGGAGTCACCACCAGAACCTTTGGCAGGCGAAGACCACCTTTTGTCAGATTGCTTATACTAGCTGTCCCCATTCAAATTGGCCGTTGTTGGCTCCCTTCCCGCTGAATATTTGGGGAGAGGACCAGGGCCTCTATAAATAGGACTAGCCACCACCATAGGCGGGGGGACGAAGAAGGATCATCAAGATCATCCTCAGCCACACAAGTGCACCAAGCATAAGAACACCTCAACCCGAGGAGGCTGTTCTTCCCCTTGTACGATTCGTCATCAGCCCAAGAGGCAATCCACCACCACCACACTGGACTAGGGTATTACACCGAACTAGTATAAATCTTGTGTCCTTTGTGTTGCGAGTTCGTCGAGTTAGTTCGTGAGATCTAGGCTAAGTAGGACGCGGATCGATAGGGGGGAGATCTTCACGCGCACCCTAGTGTTTGAACCTTAAGGGTTTTGCTGGAACCCGTGATCCGACAATGACCCACTGCCCTAGCTCTCGCACGCGCTACTGCTCCGGGCGTGATGTCTAGTACACAACCTTCTTCTTGTAGACGTTGTTGGGCCTCCAAGTGCAGAGGTTTGTAGGACAGTAGCAAATTTCCCTAAAATAGATGATCTAAGGTTTATCAATCCGTGGGAGGTGTAGGATGAATATGGTCTCTCTCAAACAACCCTGCAACAAAATAGCAAAGAGTCTCTTGTGTCCCCAACACACCCAATATAATGGTAAATTGTATAGGTGCAGTAGTTCGGCGAAGAGATGATGATACAAGTGCAATATGGATGATAGATATTTGTTTTTGTAATCTGAAAATATAAAAACATCAAGGTAACTAATGATAAAAGTGAGCGAAAACGGTATTGCAATGCTCCGAAACAAGGCCTAGGGTTCATACTTTCACTAGTGCAAGTTCTCTCAACAATAATAACATAATTGGATCATATAACTATGTCTCAACATGCAACAAAGAGTTACTCCAAAGTCACTAATAGCGAAGAACAAACGAAGAGATTATTGTAGCGTATGAAACCACCTCAAACTTATCCTTTCTGATCGATCTATTCAAGAGTCCGTAGTAAAATAACATGAAGCTATTCTTTCCATTCAGTCTATCCTAGAGTTCGTACTAGAATAACACCTTAAGACACAAATCAACCAAAACCCTAATGTCACCTAGATACTCCAATGTCACCTCAAGTATCCGTGGGTATGATTATACGATATGCATCAGACAATCTCAGATTCATCTATTCAACCAACACAAAGAACTTCAAAGAGTGCACCAAAGTTTCTACCAGAGAGTCAAGACGAAAACGTGTGCCAACCCCTATGCATAAGTTCACCAGGTCACGAAACCCGCAAGTTGATCACCTAAACATACATCAACTAGATCACGTGAATATCCCATTGTCACCACAGATAAGCACATGCAAGACATACATCAAGTGTTCTCGAATCCTTAAAGACTAATTCTGATAAGATAACTTCGAAGGGAAATCTCAATCCATTACAAGAGAGTAGAGGGGGAGAAACATCATAAGATACAAGTATAATAGCAAAGCTCACGATACATCAAGATCATGCCAAATCAAGACCATGAGAGAGAGAGAGAGACATCAAACACATAGCTACTAGTACATACCCTCAGCCCCGACGGTGAACTACTCCCTCCTCTTCATGGAGAGCGCCGGAATGATGAAGATGGACACCGGTGATGTATCCCCGCTCCGGCAGGGTGCTGGAATAGGGTCGCGATTGGTTCTTGGTGGCTACAGAGCCTTGCGGCGACGGAACTCCCGATCTAGGTTATTTTCTGGAAGTTTGGGGATATATAAGAGGCGTTGGCATCGGGAACAAGTCAAGGGGGTCCACGAGGCAGGGGGCACGCCCCCACCCTCATGGTGGCCTCGGGAATCTCCTGGTCCATCTCTGATGCTCCGTGGGCTTCTTCTGGTCCAAAAATGATCTCCGTAAATTTTCAGGTCAATTCGACTCCGTTTGATATTCCTTTTCCGCGGTACTCAAAAACAAGGAAAAAAATAGAAACTGGCACTGGGCTTGATATGTCTCCGTCGTATCTACTTTTCCAAACACTTTTGCCCTTGTTTTGGAGTCTAACTTGCATTATTTGAATGGAACTAACCCGGACTGACGCTGTTTTCAGCAGAATTCCCATGGTGTTATTTTTGTGTAGAAATAAAAGTTCTCGGAATGACTTGAAAATCAACGGAGAATTATTTCGGAATATATAATAAATACTGGAAGAAAGATCCATGTCAGGGGGGCCTCCACCTGTCCATGAGGGTGGGGGGCGCCCTACCCCCCTGGGTGCGCCCCCTGCCTCATGGGCCCCCTGACGCTCCATCGACCTCAACCCTGACTCCATATATTCACTTTCGGGGAGAAAAAACCAGGGAGAAGGATTCATCGCATTTTATGATACGGAGCCGCCGCCAAGCCCTAAACTCTCTCGGGAGGGCTGATCTGGAGTCCGTTCGGGGCTCCCGAGAGGGGAATCCGTCACCATCGTCATCATCAACCATCCTCCATCACCAATTTCATGATGCTCACCGCCGTGCGTGAGTAATTCCATCATAGGCTTGCTGGAAGGTGATGGGTTGGATGAGATTTATCATGTAATCAAGTTAGTTTTGTTAGGTTTTGATCCCTAGTATCCACTATGTTCTAAGATTGATGTTGCTATGACTTTGCTATGCTTAATGCTTGTCACTAGGGCCCGAGTGCCATGATTTCAGATCTGAACCTACTATGTTTTCATCAATATATGAGAGTTCATGATCCTATCTTGCAAGTCTATAGTCACCTACTATGTGTTATGATCCGGCAACCCCGAAGTGACAATAATCAGGACAACTCCCGGTGATGACCGTAGTTTGAGGAGTTCATGTATTCACTATGTGTTAATGCTTTGGTCCGATACTCTATTGAAAGGAGGCCTTAATATCCCTTAGTTTCCAATAGGACCCCGCTGCCACGGGAGGGTAGGACAAAAGATGTCATGCAAGTTCTTTTCCATAAGAACGTATGACTACATTCGGAATAAATGCCTACATTACATTGATGAACTGGAGCTAGTTCTGTGTCACCCTAGGTTATGACTGTGACATGATGAACCGCATCCGGCATAATTCTCTATCATCGATCCATTGCCTATGAGATTTCCATATATTGTTCTTTGCTTATTTACTTTTCCGTTGCTATTGTTATCATCACTATAAAACACCAAAAATATTACTTTTGCTACCGTTACCTTTTACTACCGTTACGACTACTATCATATTACTTTGCTACTAAACACTTTGTTGCAGATATATTAAGTTTCCATGTGTGGTTAAATTGACAACTCAGCTGCTAATAATTGAGAATATTCTTTGGCTCCCCTTGTGTCGAATCAATAAATTTGGGTTGAATACTCTACCCTCGAAAACTTTTGCGATCCACTATACTTGTGGGTTATCAAGACTATTTTCTGGCGCTGTTGCCAGGGAGCATAGCTCTATTCTTTGAGTCACTTGGGATTTATATCTGCTTATCATTATGAAGAACTTGAAAGATCCAAGAACCAATAGTTATCCCTCAACTACTAGGGGAGGTAAGGAACTGTCATCCAGCTCTGCGCTTGATTCACCTTCTGTTTTGAGTAAGCTTGCGACACCTAAACCTGCTTCTGCTATTAATTCTGATATGTCGCATGTTATTGATGATGCCACTTCTGCTATGCATGATACTTATGATGAAACTACTGCTATGCTTGATACTACTGTGACACTTGGTGAATTTCTTGATGAACAACTTCCTAGGGCTAGAGAGAATGAAATTATTGAAAACAAATAATATTGATGAAAGTGATGATGAAGATTCTCCCCCTAGATATGAATTACCTGTTGTGCCTAAGGGCTATGTTATGGATGAAGAAACTGCTAGAGATTTTCTTGCTTGCAATGATAAGAGTGATATTAAGAAATTATTAGCTAAGTTGAAACAAAAAACTTTGAATGCTAGATTGAAATATGATCCTGCTTATGCTACTTCACCTATCTTTGTTACTGATAAGCATTATGATTTCTCTGTTGATCCTGAGATAATTACTTTAGTTGAATCTGATCCTTTCTATGGCTATGAATCTAAAACTGTTGTGGCACATCTTACTAAATTAAATGATATAGCCACCCTGTTCACTAATGATGTGAAAACTCGCTATTATTATATCCTTAAATTATTTCCGTTCTCATTAAAGGGTGATGCTAAGATATGGTTTAATTCCCTTGATCCTGGTTGTGTGCGTAGTCCCCAGGATATGATTTATTACTTCTCTGCTAAATATTTCCCCGCTCATAAGAAACAAGCTGCTTTAAGGGAAATATATAATTTTGTGCAAATTGAAGAAGAGAGTCTCCCACAAGCTTGGGGGAGGCTTCTCCAATTACTTAATGCTTTGCCTGATCATCCTCTTAAGAAAAATAAAATACTTGATATCTTTTATAATGGACTAACCGATGCTTCTAGAGACCACCTGGATAGTTGTGCTGGTTGTGTTTTCAGGGAAAGAACAACAGATGAAGCTGAAATTCTATTGAATAATATGTGGACTAATGAAAATAATTGGACACTTCCTGATCCAATCCCTGATCCAACTCCTGAATCAACTCCTAAGCCAACTCCGAAGAAAAGGGTATTCTATTTCTCAGTCCTGAAGATATGCAAGAGGTAAAGAAATATATGAAAGAAAAAGGTATTAAAGCTGAAGGTGTTAAGAATTTACCTCCTATTCAAGAAATACATGGTCTTAATTTACCGTCTGTTGAAGAAATACATGGTCTTGATAACCCATCACAGGTAGTAAAGGTAAATTCTCCCTATAGATATGATAAAGCTGAAATCTCTCCTACTAAGTTTGCTAGCCAATGTTTGGATGAGTTTGATAACTTTATGGTTAAGCAAGAATACTTCAATGCTTATTTTGGTAGAGAATTATAATGCAATGCTTATATGATTGAACACTTGAGTGATTATATGGCTAATGTTATAGGTGAACTAAAACTTATTAGTAAACATGCTTCTATGGTTACCACTCAAGTAGAACAAGTACTCAAAGCTCAGAATGATTTGCTCAATGAATTGAATAGTAAGAAAAATGATAATGCTATTAGAGTTATGACTAGAGGTGGTAAAATGACTCAAGAACCTTTGTATCCTGAGGGCCATCCTAAGAGAATTGAGCAAGATTCTCAGAGAAATAATATTGATGCACCTAGTCCTTCTAAAAGGAAGAAAAAGAAAAATGATAGGACTTTGCATGCTTCTAGTGAACCTGTTGTTGATGCACCTGAGAATCCCAATGATATTTCTATTTCTGATTCTGAAACACAATCTGGTAATGAGCATGAACCTAGTGAAAATGGTAATAATGATGCTCAACCTAGTAATGAAAATGAAGTAGAGATTGAACCTGCTATTGATCTTGATAACCCACAATCAAAGAATCAATGTTATGATAAGAGAGACTTTGTTGCTAGGAAGCACGGTAAAGAAAGAGAACCATGGTTTCAGAAACCCATGCCTTTTCCTACTAAACCATCCAAGAAAAAGGATGATGAGGATTTTGAGCACTTTGCTGAAATGATTAGACCTATCTTTTTGCGTATGCGTTTGACTGACATGCTCAAAATGAATCCTTATGCTAAGTACATGAAGGATATCGTTACTAATAAGAGAAATATACCGGAAGCTGAAATTTCCACCATGATTGCTAATTATACTTTTAAGGATGGTATTCCAAAGAAACTTGGAGATCCATGAGTACCAACTATACCATGCTCCATTAAAAGAAACTATGTTAAAACGGCTTTATGTGATCTTGGAGCCGGTGTTAGTGTTATGCCTCTCTCTTTATATCATAGACTTGATTTGAATAAGTTGACACCTACTAAAATATCTTTGCAAATGGCTGATAAATCAACTGCTATACCTGTTGGTATTTGTGAGGATGTGCCTGTTGTGGTTGCAAACATTACAGTTTTAACGACTTTGTTATCCTTGATATTCCTGAGGACGATAGTACGTCTATTATTCTTGGAAGACCCTTTTTGAATATTACATGGGCTGTTATTGATTGCACCAAAGGCAATGCCACTTTTCATGTTAATGGCAATGAGCATACGGTACACTTTCCGAGGAAACAACCTCAAGTTCATAGTATAAACTCTATTGGAAAAATTCCATCGATTATTTTTGGAGGTTTTGAATTTCCACTTCCTACTGTCAAGAAGAAATATGATATTCTTATTGTTGGGGATGTGCATATCCCCGTTGAGGTAACCTAGTGTTATTCGAAAAATTCTCAGGTTCCATATTATTCGGAATGAGTTTGTTAACAAGACCTGATCAACCTTGTTAGTGGATTCCTTTTGATGAGCATGAGATGGATGAATTTAGAAAACACAACTCTCTTGACCCTCGTTTTACTTTCTATTATTTATATTAAACAAACCAAAAATAGTATTTTTCTATCTGTTTTGTGAATTATCAATGCAATAACAAATACCCCCAAAAAAGTTCTCCAAATGCCCTGAAAATTAAATATGTTTTTTTCTAGAATATTTGAGAATAGTTGGCACTGAGAATACAACAGGGGAGCAAGCACCTGGCCACGAGGGTGGAGGGCGCACCCTACCGCCTGGGCGTGCCCCCTGCCTCGTGGGCCCATGGTGGCTCCCCTCCACTTATTCCAGCTACCACACACTCCTTCTTCCTCCCACAAATATCACTAACCAGCTCAATCCCAAGTCCAAGCTCATTTTGCTGCCATTTTCGATCTCCTTGCTCAAAGCTCCATTCAAAAAACTGCTTTGGGGGATTGTTCCTTGGTATGTGACTCCTCCAATGGTCCAATTAGTTCTTGTTCTAGTGCTTTATTCATTGCATATTTTTGCTGCTTAGGTGACCCCGTTCTTGAGCTTGCATGTCAAATTTATGTGGTCAAAAGTAGTTTTAATGCATGAGATTGCCTCCAGGCACTTGTAGGAGTAGTTGTTATAAATATTGTTGAGTTTGGTTCACTTATATTTTGAAGTTACTAAAAATTTCAGAAATTTTCAGAAAAAGATGAAGATATTTTTGAGGGGCTCATCGAGCCGAAGCTCGAAGGATAATCAAAGTGAGGAGGATAAGAGGCCCAAATATAATCTTCCTCGCACCGCGGAGGTTCGGCCATGTGGATGGCCTAGTGATGTTTTCGTGAGAGCAGCCAGGGTTTATGATGATTTCTATGAATTGGCTGAGAATGCAGGCCTCACCGCCTTCCTCCACGACCAACACAAACATTATCTCTTACTCACCAATATCTTTGTGCCAAACTTTCATTTCCATGCTAGGAGCTCACCACCTATGGTGGAATTTTATTTATATGATGAGCATAAGGAGATTTCACTTCGTGATTTTTGTCGGGTTTGTTTGATCCCTTTCGAGGGCAACGTAGAGGAACCACATCATGATGATGTGGATGGGTTTATTGATACCATTGCGGTAGGGGAAACGAGGAAGGTTTCCGACGCACGAATTACTAGCATACACTTTCCTGCTCTATGTTACTTTGCTATATTTTCTAGTAGATGCTTAATTGGGCACGGAAATTGTGGAAACCTGAGTGCCCCTGATATTGTTATTTTTTGCCATGCATTATTTCGTGACGACACATTCATTATGGGCGCTATTGTTGCAAAGCGGTTAAATCTTAACGTACTAAGGGCCCCGTCCTTGGAGGCATCTTCACCTGTGCCTCGCTACACACTTTAACATACATATTAGGCATTACGACAAGGAAGAGAAGTTGCTGCCTCCTATTTATCTAGATTATAAGAGTATGGTGGCACGTTATTTTATTGTTAAGAATAGGGAAAAGGCACTAAAGTATAAAGTAATATTTGGTAAAAATCATCCTGAGACTATTACCCTGCCTGCTCCTTCCTTGTTTGATTTATCTGCAGGCAAGTACCTTGTTCCTTTGGAGGATATTCACCCCTACCGGAACCCTACATCAGCTACAGCGGCAGAGCCGGAACCACAATTTGATCCTCCATGACATTCTGATTACCAGTGGGATCCGGAGGTGATTGCCAACCAGTGGCAATCCGATGCTTCTTCACAGTACGACCCCAACTATTACTTTGGATATCCGCCAGGCCAGCGGTGGCCATAGACCAACTGAGGCCAAAATCCTAAGCTTGGGGAAGTACGTATTTCCCATTGACATTACATTCATGTTCACACACTCATTGCTAGTTGTCGGTGCTCATACTTTTTCATTGAATCATCCATGCTAGTTTATTTTCCTTTTTATGCTTTCTTCTTGTGTGTTTAATAAACCTTATGAAAAGCAAAAAAAATTAGTTGTTGCTTTTAATTAGTTTACTTTCCATTGTTGTAGTAGTAACTAAAAAGAAAACCCAAAAAGATTTTCGTTCTTCTTTTGCTTGTTGGGAACTTTCCCGTGTAAATAGTTTTATTTCTTTCTTGTTCTTTGGGGGTCGAGAGGAGAAGACCATAATGAAAATGTTAAAGTGGCTCTCATGTGCATTGTTGTTGATCTAACAAAGAGCCCATATTACCTTTTCTTCTCTCTTGAATTGAATGCTTGCAGATTCCATCTTAGTCCAATGCACGTGCACTATTATTGTTATCCACACTATTCGGTCGTGCAAGTGAAAGGCAATAATGATGATTATATGATGAACTTATTGAGATGAGAAAATCTGGTATGAACTCGACCTCGCTTATTTTTGTAAATATAATTAGTTCATCGTTCATGATTCAGCCTATTATGAATAAACATGTTTGCAATGAAAATTAGAGATTATAGTTGCTTATGCAATGCTTAATTAGCTAGGAGCTTTTAATGGTTTACCTTGCGTGCCAACATGCTATTAAAATGGTTGTGATGTGGTATGATAGGGTGGAATCCTCTTTTGAACGATTCGAGTGGCTGGCCTTTGCACATGTTCACGCATGTAGTTGAAACAAAATCAACATAGCCTTTACGATATTTATGTTCATGGTGCATTATATCCTACTCATGCTTGCATTCGGTGTTGATTAATTTTAATGCATGTTCATGACTGTTGTCGCTCTCTAGCTGGTTGCTTCCCAGTCTTTTTCTAGCCTTCACTTGTACTAAGCAGGAATACTTCTTGTGCATCCAATTCCATAAAACCCAGTCTTTTTCTAGCCTCCACCATACCTACCTATTTACGGTATCTACCTGCCATTCCAAGTAAATTTGTATGTGCCAAACTCTAAACCTTCAAATAAACATTCTGTTTTGTATGCTCGAATAGCTCATGTATCAACTAGAGTTGTCCGTATCTTCCATGGTAGGCGGGTTATTCTCGAGAGGAGTGGACTCCGCTCCTCACTCACGAGAAAATGGCTGGTCACCGGGATGCCCAGTCCCATGCTTTATGCAAATCAAATCAAAATAATTGCAAACAAAACTCCCCAGGGACTGTTGTTAGTTGGAGGCACTCGTTGTTTCGAGCAAGCCATGGATTGATGCTTGTTGGTGCAGGGGGAGTATAAAGTTTACCATTCTGTTTGGGAACCGCCTATAATGTGTGTAGCATGGAAGATATCGCCATCTCTTGGTTGTTATGTTGATAATGAAAGTATACCGCTCCAAATATTATTCATATCTATTTCAAAACTGAGCTCTGTCACCTCTACAAATCACTGTTTCCCTCTACGAAGGGCCTATCTATTTACTTTTATGCTGAGTCATCATCCTCTTATTAAAAAGCATCAGTTGGAGAGCACCACTGTCATTTTCATCCATTACTGTTAGTTTACATTGAGTATGACTTGACTGGATCTCTTTTACCATGAATTACAATGTCTAGTCAGTCCTTGTTCTTTAAAGGTGCTCTGCATTCATGTTTTGCGGTCTCAGAAAGGGCTAGCAACATACCATCATGTTATATCATATCATGATTGTTTTGAGAAAGTGTTATCATCCGAGATTTATTATTATTGCTCGCTAGTTGATTATGTCATTGATATTAGTAAACATGAGACCTAAATGTTATTGTGAATATGGTTAGTTCATAATCTTTGCTGAAAACTTGGATGCTGGCTTTACATATTTACAACAACAAGAGCAAACAGAGTTTGTAAAAGTTTTTCTTTATCACTTTCAGTTTATCAACTGAATTGCTTGAGGACAAGCAAAGGTTTATGCTTGGGGAGTTGATACGTCTCCGTCGTATCTACTTTTCCAAACACTTTTGCCCTTGTTTTGGACTCTAACTTGCATGATTTGAATGGAACTAACCCGGACTGATGATATTTTCAGCAGAATTGCCATGGTGTTATTTTTGTGCAGAAATAAAAGTTCTTGGAATGACCTGAAAATGAACGGAGAATTATTTTGGAATATATAAAAAATACTGGAAGGAAGATCCACGTCAGGGGGGCCTCCACTTGTCCACGAGGGTGGGGGCGCGCCCTACACCCCTTGGTCTGCCCCCCTGCCTCGTGGGCCCCTCTGACGCTCCACCAACCTCAACCCTGACTCCATATATTCACTTTCGGGGAGAAAAAAACCAGGGAGAAGGATTCATCGCGTTTTACGATATGGAGCCGCCGCCAAGCCCTAAACTCTCTCGGGAGGGCTGATCGGGAGTCCGTTCGGGGCTCCGGAGAGGGGAATCCGTCGCCATCGTCATCATCAACCATCATCCATCACCAATTTCATGATGCTCACCGCCGTGCGTGAGTAATTCCATCATAGGCTTGCTGGACGGTGATGGGTTGGATGAGATTTATCATGTAATCGAGTTAGTTTTGTTAGGGTTTGATCCCTAGTATCCACTATGTTCTAAGATTGATGTTGCTATGACCTTGCTACGCTTAATGCTTGTCACTAGGGCCCGAGTGCCATGATTTCAGATCTGAACCTACTTTGTTTTCATCAATATATGAGAGTTCTTGATCCTATCTTGCAAGTCTACGGTCACCTACTATGTGTTATGATCCGGCAACCCCGAAGTGACAATAATCGGGAACACTCCCGATGATGACCATAGTTTGAGGAGTTCATGTATTCACTATGTGTTAATGCTTTGGTCCGGTAATCTATTAAAAGGACGCCTTAATATCCCTTAGTTTCCAATAGGACCCTGCTGCCATGGGAGGGTAGGACAAAAGATGTCATGCAAGTTCTTTTCCATAAGCACATATGACTCTATTCGGAATAAATGCCTATATTACATTGATGAACTGGAGCTAGTTTTGTGTCACCCTAGGTTATGACTGTTACATGATGAACCGCATCCGTCATAATTCTCTATCACCGATCCATTGCCTACGAACTTTCCATATATTGTTCTTCGGTTATTTACTTTTCCGTTGCTATGGTTATCATCACTATAAAACACCAAAAATATTACTTTTGCTACCGTTATCTTTTACTACCGTTACCACTACTATCATATTACTTTGCTACTAAACACTTTGCTACAGATATTAAGTTTCCAGGTGTGGTTGAATTGACAACTCAGCTGCTAATACTTGAGAATATTCTTTGGCTCCCGTTGTGTCGAATCAATAAATTTGGGTTGAATACTCTACCATTGAAAACTGTTGCGATCCCTAGACTTGTGGGTTATCAGGGCTCTAGGTTAATAGG
The DNA here is from genome assembly GCF_003073215.2 of Triticum urartu. Lineage (NCBI taxonomy): Eukaryota > Viridiplantae > Streptophyta > Magnoliopsida > Poales > Poaceae > Triticum > Triticum urartu. The sequence continues at coordinate 342,630,948 of NC_053028.1, forward strand.
TTAGTCCCAAAAAGCATATAAAATAGCATATAAATGCATATAAAGCATCCTAGATGGATAATGTAATAGTATGGAACAATCAAAAATTATAGATACGTTGGAGACGTATCAAGCATCCCCACGCTTAATTCCGGCTCATCCTCGAGTAGGTAAATGATAAAAACAGAATTTTTGATGTGGAATGCTACCTAACATATTCAATGTAATCTTCTCTATTTTGGCAAGAATATTTAGATCCATAAGATTCAAGACAAAAGTTTAATATTTACATATAAACAATAATACTTCAAGCATACTAACCAAGCAATTATGTCCTCTCAAAATAACATTGCCAACGAAAGCTCATCCCTACAAAATCATATAGTTTGGCCATGCTTCATTTTCGTCACACAAAATGCTCCCATCATGCACAACCCCACTGACAAGCCAAGCAATTGTTCTATACTTTAGTATTCTCAAACTTTTTCAACTTTCACCTAATAAATGAGTGCGAGCCATGGACATAGCACTATAGGTGGAACAGAATATGATGATGGAGATTGTGTGGAGAAGACAAAAAGGAGAAAGTCTCACATCGGCGCGGCTAATCAATGGGCTATGGAGATGCCCATCAATTGATGTCACTGCGAGGAGTAGGGATTGCCATGCAACAAATGCACTAGAGCTATAAATGTATGAAAGCACAACAAAAGAAACTAAGTGGGTGTGCATCCATCTTGCTTGCTCACGAAGGCCTAGGGCATTTTGAGTAAGCCCATTGTTGGGATATACAATCCAAGTTCTAGAATGAAAATTCCCACTAGTATTTAAATGTGAGAAAATAAGAGACTCTCTATCATGAAGATCCTGGTGCTACTTTGAAGCACAAGTGTGGAAAAAGGATAGTAACATTGTCCCTTCTCTCTTTTTCTCACCTTTTTTGGGCCTTCTCTTTGTTTGGCATTTCTCTTTTTTTTATTTCCGCACACGGTACAATGCTCTAATAATGATGACTGTCACACTTCTATTTATTTACAACTCAAAAATTACAACTCGATACTAGAACAAAATATGACTCTATCTGAATGCCTCCAGTGGTGTACCGGGATGTGCAATGATTCAAGAGTGACATGTATAAAAATTATGAGCGATGGCTTTGCCACAAATACAATGTCAACTCCATGATCATGCAAGGAAATATGACAATGATGAAGTGTGTCATAATAAACGGAACGGTGGAAAGTTGCATGGCAGTATATCTCGGAATGGCTATGGAAATGCCATAATAGGTAGGTACGGTGGATGTTTTGAGGAAGAGATAAGGAGGCTTATGTGTGATAGAGTGCATCATATCACGGGGTTTGGATGCACCGGCGAAGTTTGCACCAACTCTTGAGGTGAGAAAGGGCAATGCACGGTACCGAAGAGGCTAGCAATGATGGAAGGGTGAGAGTGCGTATAATCCATGGACTCGCCATTAGTCATAAAGAACTCACATACTTATTGCAAAAATCTACAAGTCATCAAAACCAAGCACTACGCGCAAGCTCCTAGGGGATAGATTCGTAGGAAAAGACCATCGCTCGTCCCCGACCGCCACTCATAAGGAAGGCAATCAAAGAACACCTAATGCTTCAAATTTGTCTCACAATGGTTACCATACGTGCATGCTACAGGACTTGCAAACCTCAACACAAGTATTTCTCAATTTCACAATTACTCAACCAGCATGACTCTAATATCACCATCTTTATATCTCAAAACAATTATCAAGTATCAAACTTCTCATAGTATTCAACGCACTTTATATGAAAGTTTTTATTATACCCATCTTGGATGCCCATCATATTAGGACTAAATTTATAACCAAAGCAAATTACCATGCTGTTCTAAGGACTCTAAAAATAAGTGAAGGATGAGATATCAATAATTTCCATAAAATAAAACCACCACTGTGCTCTAAAGAGATATAAGTGAAGCACTAGAGCAAAATTACCTAGCTCAAAACATATAAGTGAAGCACATAGCGTATTCTAATAAATTCCGATTCATGTGTGTATCTCCAAAAAGGTGTGTACAGCAAGGATGATTGTGGTAAACTAAAAAGAAAGGACTCAAATCATACAAGACGCTCCAAGAAAAACACATATCATGTGGTGAATAAAAAAATAGCCTCAAGTAAAGTTACCGATAGACGAAGACGAAAGAGGGGTTGCCTTCCGGGGCATCCCCAAGATTAGGCTCTTGGTTGTCCTTGAATATTACCTTGGGGTGCCATGGGCATCCCCAATCCAGGCTCTTGCCACTCCTTATTCCATAGTCCATCCAATCTTTACCCAAACCTTGAAAACTTCACAACACTTCAACAGAAAACTCGTAAGCTCCGTTAGTATAAGAAAATAAATCACCACTTAGGTGCTGTTGTGAACTCATTCTAAATTCATATTGGTGTAATATCTACTGTATTCCAACTTCTCTATGATTCATACCCTCCGATACTACTCATAGATTCATCAAAATAAGCAAACAACATAATGAAAACAGAATCTGTCAAAAACAGAACAGTCTGTAGCAATCTGGAGGTTTCGAATACTTATGTAACTCCAAAAATTCTGAAAAATTTGGAAGACTAGGGAAATTTGTATATTGATCTAGTGCAGTTGGAATTTGTATTTTATCGCTCTGTGGTAAAAAAATGTAAATTATCTTCGTGAGCGCATACTTTCTGTTTTTATCAGCAAGATCAAACAACAATCACCCAGGAAGATCCTAAAGGCTTTACTTGGCACTTTATTGAAACAAAAGCTATAAAACATGATTACTACAGTAGCTTAATCATGAGGACACACAAAAATAGTAGGGGTAAATTTTGGGTTGTCTCCCAACAAGCGCTTTTCTTTATTGCCTTTTTAGCTAGGCATGATAATTTCAATGATGCTCACATAAAAGATAAGAATTGAAACATAACGGGAGCATCATGAAGCATATGACAATCACATTTAATTATAACCCACTTCCTATGCATAGCGATTTTGTGAGAAAACAACTTATGGGAACAAGAATCATCTTGCATAGGAAGGTAAAACAAGATTAACTTCAAGATTTTCAACACATAGAGAGGAAACTTGACATTATTACAATTCCTACAAACACATATTCCCCCCTCATAATAATTTTGAGTAGCATCATGAATGAATTCAACAATATAACTATCACATAAAGCATTCTTTTCAGGATCTACAAGCGTAGAATTTTTATTACTCTCCACATAAGCAAAATTCTTCTCATTCGGAATAGTGGGAGTATCATAAGAAACTCGAATACTATAAATTGTTTCCACATTAAAAGAGTAATGTTAAGGAAAAGGGTAATCGAAATCATGACAAGTTTTGTAAATATAATCATCACTACTTTTTATAACATAAGTATCATCACAATAATCATCATAAGTAACAACTTTGTTCTCATCATAATCAATTGAAACCTCTTCCAAGATAGTGGAATCATTACTAAATAAAGTCATGACCTCTCCACATCCACTTTTATAATTATCACAATGATATTCAAAATCCTCCAAAATAGTCGTATCATTACTTCCTAAAGTTGACACTCTTCCAAACCCACTTTTATCAATATAATCATCATAAATAGGAGGCATGCTATCATCATAATAAATTTGCTCATAAAAACTTGGGAGACTAAAAATATCATCTTCATTAAACATAACATCCCCAAGCTTGGGACAAACATTAATTGCAGCAAATAAATTCTCAAACATGTCATTATCATCAAACATAGCATCCCCAAGCTTGGGGCTTTGCATATCATAAGCATAATCACTCTCATCATTAGTAGTATGGATAGCACCAATAGTATAGCAATTATCATCATCACAATGAGTAATAGGAGCACCATCATTTGGGAGGGATACCTTTTTATCTTTGCTTCTCCGTCTTTTCTTTGTCTTCTTCACATTAAGTATGGGTTTAATCCTCCTTTTTGAGCTCCTAATTAATGAGATTGGTTGAATAGATGGCTCCTCCTCGTTACTTGATTCATCATAAGAAAGAATAGGAGGATATTGGGAAATCTCTTCCCTTTCATTAGTATTCTCTTCATCTTTTATTTGTTTTCTTGTCTTTATGTAATTGGCAATATAAGGATTTTCAATGCAATTCACTGAACAATACATATAAATTTCCTCTAGATCAAAATCAAGAACTTTACCAAGGGCAAATTCTAGAGTATCCTTAGTTATACATTTCATTTCTTCATAACCCACAAGCAAACTAAGTTCATTATGATGCGCAAGGGAAATCAAGTCATCACAATTTTTGGACATGATTCGATCATGAAAAAATTTTCATTGGATATTTAAATGGCCACGTTCATTGCAAAGTTCACAAGGATGGCTAAGAAAATTTAAATTTTCAGCACAAACAGCTAGCCTTTCTTGCAACCATTTAGTTTCTAAATACTTATGCCTCTTGCAAAATCTATCTTCCCTATTTGGTGTGTACTTGCAAACTCTATCCACTCCACAAAAATTGACATGCTTATAAGAGGCATTTTCATCATGACCAGTACAATCATTAGTACTATGGATATTCAAAGAGTTCGTACTAACAACACTACAATCATGGTCATCATTCAAAGATTTGGTGCCAAACATTTTAATGCATTCTTCTTCTAGCATTCTGGCACAATTATCGGAATCCTTATTTTCACGAAAGTTATTAAAAAGATGAAGCATATGAGGCACCCTCAATTCCATTTTTTTGTAGTTTTCTTTTATAGACTAAACTAGTGATAAAACAAGAAAAAAAGATTTGATTGCAAGATCTAAAGATTTACCTTCAAGCGCTAACCTCCCCAGCAACGGCGCCAGAAAAGAGCTTGATGTCTACTACACAACCTTATTCTTGTAGACGTTGTTGGGCCTCCAAGTGCACAGGTTTGTAGGACAGTAGCAAATTTCCCTCAAGTGGATGACCTAAGGTTTATCAATCTGTGGGAGGCGTAGGATGAAGATGGTCTCTCTCAAACAACCCTGCAACCAAATAGCAAAGAGTCTCTTGGGTCCCCAACACACCTAATACAATGGTAAACTGTATAGGTGCACTAGTTCGGCGAAGAGATGGTGATACAAGTGCAATATGGATGATAGATATAGGTTTTTGTAATCTGAAAATATAAAAACGGCAAGGTAACTAATGATAAAAGTGAGCGAAAATGGTATTGCAATGATTCGAAACAAGGCCTGGAGTTCATACTTTCATGAATGAACGTTCTCTCAACAATAATAACATAATTGGATCATATAACTATACCTCGACATGCAACAAAGAGTCACTCCAAAGTCACTAATAGCGAAGAACATACGAAGAGATTATTGTAGGGTACGAAACCACCTCAAATTTATCCTTTCTGATCGATCTATTCAAGAGTCCGTAGTAAAATAACACGAAGCTATTCTTTCGGTTCAATCTATCCTAGAGTTCGTACTAGAATAACACCTTAAAGACACAAATCAACCAAAACCCTAATTTCGCCTCGATACTCCAATGTCACCTCAAGTATCCATGGGTATGATTATATGATATGCATCACACAATCTTAGATTCATCTATTCAACCAACACAAAGAACTTCAAAGAGTGCCCCAAAGTTTCTACCGAAGAGTCAAGATGAAAACATGTGCCAACCCCTATGCGTACGCTCACAAGGTCACGGAACCCGCAAGTTGATCCCCAAAACATACATCAAGTAGATCACGTGAATATCCCATTGTCACCACATATAAACACATGCAAGACATACATCAAGTGTTCTCAAATCCTTAAAGACTCAATCTGATAAGATAACTTCAAAGGGAAATCTCAATCCATTACAAGAGAGTAGAGGGGGAGAAACATCATAAGATCAAACTATAATAGCAAAGCTCACGATACATCAAGATCATGCCAAATCAAGACCACGAGAGAGAGAGAGAGCAAACACATAGCTACTGGTACATACCCTCAGCCCCGAGGGTGAACTACTCCCTCCTAGTCATGGAGAGCGTCGGGATGATGAAGATGGCCACCGGTGATGGATCCCTGTTCCGGCAGGGTGCCGGAACAGGGCCCCGATTGGTTTTTGGTGGCTATAGAGGCTTGCGGAGGAGGAACTCCCGATCTAGATTATTTTCTGGAAGTTTGGGGATATATAAGAGGCGTTGGCGTCGGGAACAAGTCAGGGGGGTCCACGAGGCAGCCACGAGGTAGGGGGCGCGCCCAAGGGGGGTAGGGCGTGCTCCCCACCCTCATGGTGGCCTTGGGACTGTTCTGGTCCATCTTCGATGCTCTGTGGGCTTCTTCTGGTCCAAAAATGATCTTTGTAAATTCTCAGGTAAATTGGACTCCGTTTGATATTCCTTTTCTGCGATACTCAAAAACAAGGAAAAATAGAAACTGGCAGTGGGCTCTAGGTTAATAGGTTAGTCCCAAAAATCATATTAAATAGCATATAAATGCATATGAAACATCCTAGATGGGTACTATAATAGCATGGAACAATAAAAAATTATAGATACGTTGGAGACGTATCAGGGCGCTGCTGCTGCTGCTCTGCTTTTCTGCTACTAGTGCGTCAGCTTTGACAGTAAAATTCAGTTTCGACAGCAAAATTCAGTTTCGATAGTTATGTTCAGTTTCGACAGTTAAATTCGGTTTCGAGAGTTAAGTTCAGATATGAGCGACTGATGTATTTTACATCTAGCACTTTGTGGTTATGTATTTTATGTCATCTATTGCAGATGCTATTAGAATTCCACTCAAGTTAACGTTGTCTCTCTTGTCCTACTTCAGCCTCGGTGTCGTACAACTCACGGAAGCTGCACCAACGATGAAACCCTCCATCACAGCGGAGCAGTACCCCGGGCTCCATCTCTAGACGCCTAAGATCTTCTTCCCCTCCTCCGACAGCCAAGTTAGCCGGAGCATCCTCACCGACCAACCCAATCACGCTGAGATCGACATGGCTTCGCCAAAGAGGTTGTACACTTGTTGCATCTCTTTTTTACTCTACATGTTATATATATTATCCACTGAGCACACGTAGTAACGTGAAATATGATTATTTTATCCTACTATATGACAAGCAGTGAGGTGCCAGGCAACTTAGCTATCCGTGATGGACTCTCTTGAATGCCATCATTATTTATCTCTGCGCGTTTGAGCTGTGCATTTGTCGATGGGCCTGGGAGTTGAGCTAGTAGTGTAGTGGCCTGGGTCCAAAGTAGTAGAAGTAGCATAAAAACATTTTTTGAGTGTAGGCTTTTCCTTGCTCAAGCCTGCCTACCAGAATCACAAGTGCTTGAAAGGAAAAGTGAAGGAAAAACATAGGAATTGGAAAGTTACCTATGGTACTATTATTCATGCATTTGGTTCAAAGGAATGGAGCAAAGGAAAACTTTAGGATTTGTTCCTTTGGTGTCTCCTTGAAAGAAAAACCGTAGGAATTTTAATATCCACTTGTCCTCCTTTTTAAATTCCTATTCATGAAGCACAAGACTAAGAGATAGTAGCATAATAGCAATATAACCGTACATTTTCTTGTGGTTTGACTTAATATCACCATGCTTCTTTGCATCCTGTGATCTTCCAAATCTTGTGAACCAAACACCCAGATTGGCAAAAGTCCTGTGTTTTTAAATTCTCTATTTTGTATGTGCATTCCTATCCTATTCATGTGTATTTCCTATCCCTACATTGTTAGAATCCTCAAATTCAAACAAGCCTTTACACAATTACTTTTGTTACAGATATGTGTCAAAGAAAACCTTGTGTGGTTTGTCCCGCTCCTGCTGCGCTATGTTCCACCCCAGCTTAGTTACTCCAACGATGAAAGGGTTCACCACAGCAGGGGTCCTCTCTCCAGACTGTCTTTTGCCGCCTCATATCTTCTTCCCCGCCACAGGCAGCCATGACAACTGCATTACCATCATCAACTGAGCACATGACCTTGAGGACTACACGGGTCCGCAAGAGAGGTCACACTTTTCCATGTCTGCGTACGTTATGCATCGCTTAATATGATGACATGCTACTTTATCACCGTGTTCAACTATTAGACTCCGAGTCAGGTCCAAACTAATGCTGAAACTTGAGTTTTAAATGGTTGTGTCATACATATTGGGGCAACAATCAGTACTATTTGTCTACTATCTGGTTAATCTCGGGTGTCTACTCTGAGTTTCATGTTGGCTGCAAACAAACATTGAAGGAGCCATTATATGTATTTTTTAACTAAAGCTATTATCTGCCTGCTATCATTGGTTTTGGGTCTATCCATAGTTTGCTACCATCACTTTGGATTTGTGCATGCCCTCCTTACATAATCTCACTGTGTTTTATTCATATGCATGCCAGTTATTGTACACAATGAAACTGAATATGTAGAGCAAAAGAGACGAGCCTTCCATGGAAATAAAATTTCATGCAGACGTCGCTCCACGGTGGACGCAAAGGCAGCCCCCCTCCACCCATTTTGGATTCCAATCAAGAGGAAGATAACTGTTCTAAGGGGGATTCAAAAGGAGAAGACCACTCCTATTTACCCCCTGAGGTCTTCGCTCTAACTTGGCATGCCTATGTTGGTAATATCGTGCATATGGTGCCTTGCATTGCTTACTTTATACATCAAATACGTCATCTGCTTAGTTTAGACATGCTTTGTGTGAATGCCATCTGTTTAGTTTCTTTACCGTATATGTGAATCATGCAATGCCATCTTGTTTAGCCAGGCATCATATATGTGAATTTTGCAATGCCACCCTGGTTAGCCAGTCATCTTATATGTGAATTATATCATGGCATCATTTTTTATTACGTATTATATTTGTCAACAATTTAAGTACATTCAATTACTCTTCCTGTACATCAGCCATTCGACACGATCATGGAAAAATGTGGAGGGGAAACAAGGTCTTCAGAGCAGACAATGCTATCTGACAAAGCGCATGTCTTGCTGGTTACGGATAGCTCCTCGGAGGAGGATTCAGAGACAGATGACTAGTCCTATTTCCCCACGAGGTGCATGCTCTAACTTGGCAGGCTTATGTTGCTCATATCGTGCGTATGGTATCTTGCATTGCTATGTCATTTGCTTAGTTTAGACAAGCTTTGTGTGAATGCCACTTGTTTAGTGTCTAATTACCATATATGTGAATTATGCAATGCCATCTTGTTGCAAAACATTGTATATGTGAATTATGTAATGCTATCTTGTTGCAAGGCATTATATATGTGAATTATGCAATGCCATGTTGTTTATCTAGGCATAATATATGTGAATTATATCATGTCGTCCTTTTTTGTATTTCGCATTGCATATGTCGACAATGTTTGTATATTCAACTGCTCTTCCTATGCATCAGCCATTTGAATTGGTGATGGAGAAATCCGGAGTGAAAACAAGGTCTTCACAGCAGACAATGCTACCTGCTGAAGCAGATATCTTGCTGGTTCCAGATAGCTCTTCAGAGGAGGATTCATAGGCAAATGACCAGTCCTATTATCCCATTAAGGTGTATGCTCAAACTTGGCAGGGTTATATTACTCATATCATGCATATGTTGAATTGCAATGCTCAGTTTTTACATCATATACACAATATTGAATGCCATCTCCTTAGTTGACACATCATATATGCGATTGACCTATGCTCACTTGCTTAGTATATAAATCATATATTTGAATTATATCATGCCATGATGTTTACATAGACAGCATGTATCTGAATTATGGCATGCCAACCCATTTTCTAAAGACATAATATAGTTATATCATCTCATCATGTTTACATAGTCCTCATATTTTGAATTATGTCATTCTATATGTGAATTATATCATGCCATCATGTTTCCATCAACGACATGTTTGTGATTTATGGCATGCCAACCACTTTAATAGGCACATCTTATTGTTATATCATGTCATCCTGTTTACATAGTCATCATATTTTGAAGTATGCCATTCTATCCTGTTTAGCTAGCCATCATACCTGTGAAATTGTGTCATCACTACAAAAAAAAGACACATCCGTGACATTTTGGGCCGAACGAAATTTTTTTGTCATGCTTATTACACTTCTGTGATGATAATTGTGACAAAACCTGGTATCATCATAGATGTGGTGGGCTCGTACTTCTATGACAAGAAATCATGCCAGAAAATGGGCTTTTCATCCTGGGCGGGCCGGAGACGCAGCTACATGACATTCTTTGGGCCATCCATGACGGAAAAAACCGTGGTAGAAGCGAGGGCGAGTAAAATATCGGGGAGTTCCCGATTACGGCGGGTGGTCGGGGGCTGAGCGGTGCGCGTTTCTCTCGTACACGTACACGTGTGTGGGTGCGAGGTGTTGGGCTCTAACTGAACCCGAGCGATTGCACTACAGGCTACGCGTTACTGAACCTGAGCGATCGATCGACGGCTGTTAACTAAACCTGATCGAGCGAGTCCTTCACTAGTGTTGCTAACTGAAGCCGTTCGATGCTGCCTCTGGATAAACAATGAGCGTTGTTGGGGGTGGATGAACAGTTCCCAATGGGGGGTTGGATGAACAGGACCCCATGGTAGTAGAGGTCGTTGCCGCTGGATGAACAAGACCCCGATCGAGCCGGTTGGGGGTGGATGAATAGGACCCCGTGGAGGGCTGGTTGAATAGTAGCCAATGGAGGGCTAGATGAACAGTAGCCCATGGAGGGGTGGTTGAACAGGACCTCGTGGAGAGGGATGGTTGAACTGTAGCTGGTGGAGGAGCAGTGGAGGCTAGATGAACAGGAACCCATGGATGAACAGTCGCAGGTGGAGGCTGGAGGCGGTCGACGGTGGATGAACAATAGCCAGTGGAGGATGGAGGAGGTCGACGGTGGAGATGAACAGTATCCCGTGGAGTCCCATTTTGCTGTACGCCGCACCCCTCCTGATGAACAAGACCCCCGTTTCGACTGTAGCACTCCAACACAAGTCTGTTTCCTCCGTTTTGCGGTATGCCACACCCCTCCCGATCAACAGGACCCCATTTCGACAATAGGGGGTCCAATAGGAGTCCGTTTCCTCCATTTTGTGGTATGCCAAACCCCTCCCAATGAACAGGATCCCGTTACGACCGTGGCTGGTCAAACACAAGGCCGTTTCCTTCGTTCTGCGGTTTGCCATGCCTTGTTTCGATCGGTTGTTCTGTCCAAGCCGGTTGGCTCCCGATGAACACGACGTATTCCATTGCCTCCCAATGAACATGATGCATTCCGTTGCCTCCCCATGAACACGACGACGCAGTTTCTCCATTCCGACCCAGCCATGTACACGAGCCCTGGCTGTACGTATGCACGAGTAGGCGTTCGAGACCCCGCCCTTATGTACGTACGTGGCCGTATTTACTTTCTTGCACCCTGGTTGTACATACATGTATATGCTACATGCGTGCCTATAGTACGACACGTGCCCTTCCATACATGGCCACGGTTCAACGCTGCAGCCTGCAGATAGACCGATCGACTAGTATGTACATGCACTTTCACGACCAGAATGACAACGTTACATACGCTTCGACCAGGTGGGTCCCGACTATCAGGCACTTCCTTGCGTGCGAAGATGTAGCTGGTGGGTCCCAGCAGTCAGGTGGAAAACATTTTTTCACAAAATATGGTGGCTCGTCTGGTGGGTCCTGCTGTTAGGTGGAGGAATACTTATTTTGCGCGTAATAAGGAGGCACATCCTTACTGCTGCCGTGGACCCAGTTGTCAGCCTCTCCACGGGCAGTACTCTTCCAATGGAAGTTGTTCCTTGACCATGTTAACCAAGCCACGCCGAGAGCACTAGGGCGGTGGACGACAACGAGGCCTAGGAAGAGGACGAAGCGGAGCCGTCAAAGACGCGCCAATGGATGCCCACACGGAGTGGAGTACGAGGGTCCACTGGTTCGGCTGCGGTGTGAGGTTGCTGTCGCCGCAGAATAATAGGGGGTGTGGGTGAGTAGAGGGATGGCCTGGCCAATGGTGGGAGTAGTAGGGGGCGGTGAGGCCTCCGCGACATCACAGCTGGCCACGGGAGGCAGGAGCACGAGGCACGACAGGCGTTGGTTTGGGCGGCTGGAGCAAGAAGACTAGAGGTTGAAGAAGGACTACGGCCATTTGATGGACATTGTACAGTTACTGGAGGTAGAATCGTTCATATTGACTAAGTTTACAAAGCCCTCCATCCCCGTTAACTTAGTAGGCCCACAAGTCAGCCTCCCACTATGGTGGGTCCCAGCTAGCTGGGGGGTGTTCATTTTTTGTGCGTAATGAGGAGGCACCTCCTTGCGTGCAAAGATATAGCTGGTGGGTTCGACCTGTCAGCGGGGGGAACGTTTTATCGTGAAATATAGAGGCCCTTCTGGTGGGTCCCAGCTGTATGGCGGAGGAATCATTATTTTGTGCGTAATAAGGAGGCACTTCCTTGTTGCGGCCGTGGACCCAACTTTCAGCCTCTCGACGTACAGTACTCTTCCAATGGAAGTCGTTCCTTGACCACATTGACCACGCCGCGCCGAGAGCACCAAGGCGGTGGATCACGGCGAGGCCTAGGAAGGCGACAACGCGGAGCCGGGGAAGAAGCGGCAGTGGATGCCCACGCGAAGAGGAGTACGAGGGTTCAATAGTTCGGCTGCTGTGTGAGGCTTTCGTCGGTGCAGAATAACAGGGGTTGTGGGTGAGTAGAGGGATGGCCTGGCCAGTAGTGGGAGTAGTAGGGCGCGATGAGGCCTCCATGGCCGGATAGCCGGACACGGGAGGCAGGAGCAGGCGGCAAGATCGGCGCTGCTTTGGGTGGCTGGAGCAAGAAGACCAGAGGTTGAAGAAGCACTACGTTCGTTGGATGGACATCGTACAGTCACTGGAGGTAGAATAGTTCATATTTACTAAGTTGACAAAGCCCTCCATCCGCGTCAACTTAGTAGGCCCACAAGTCAGCCTCCCATATGGTGGGTCGGTAGTATTCATTTTTTGTGCGTAATAAGGAAGCACTTCCTTCCGTGCAAAGATATAGCTGGTGGGTCCGAGCTGTCAGCGGGGGGGGGGGGGGGGGGGGGGGGGGGGGGGGGGGCATTTTTCATGAAATATGGTGGCCCGTCCGGTGGGTCCCTGATGTCAGGTGGAGGAATCATTATTTTGCGCGTAATAAGGACGCATTTCCTTGTGTGCGGTCGTGGACCCAGCTGTCAGCCTCTCCACGTACAGTCCAGTTCTGATGGATGACATTCATTGACCATGTTGACCACGCCACGCCAAGAGCACCAGGGCGGTGGACGACGGTGAGGCCTACGAAGGGAACGACACAGAGCCGCAGAAGACACGACACTAGCTGCCGACGCGGTGGGGAGTATGAGGGTTGACTGGTTCGGCTGCCATCGCCGGAAAATAACAGGAGGTGTCGGTGAGTAGAGGGATACACATGACAGGGATGCAAGTATGGTGGGGCCGTGAGGCCTACCCGGCAGCATAGCTGGCCATGGGAGGTGGGAGCAGGCGGTTCCGTCGACGCTGGTTTGGGCGGCTAGAGCAGGAAGATCAGAGCCTGAGGAAGGACGATTGCCGTTAGATTGGCATCTAACGGCCAGACGCTCGTAGAGTCGATTGTTGACGAAGTTTCTTTTTTTGAGAAACCTTGTGTACGCATGAACTTAGAAGGCCCACAAGTCAGCCTCCAAATCTGTGGCAGACAACATAGAGCCCATTTGCTATTATTTTTAATAATTTGCAGCCCATTTGCTAATTCATAAGTAATTTATTACGACCTATTTTCTGCCGAGGACCATGGTTAAAAAGTTCAACCTTATTTTGCATATTTCCATGGAGTCTGAGTTGTTGTAATCTTGAAATGATAAGCATTTTTTAAGAACTTATTGATTTTCCAAAAAAAATCATTTTTTTTTGTAAGCAAATAAGACATGGGACAATTGAGTTGGTTTAAGGGAAAACCAGTGGTAAAAAATCAGCGCTGGGAGGGAAAACAACAACAAAAATAAGGATGTAAATATGAAAAGAGAACTTTATGTATTTTGAATATAATGATACGTGTATATGAACTAGTAAAACTATAGGTAGAGATTAGAAAATGGAACAAGGACATGGAATTTCAAGAGGAAAACAGAACTGGGCTGTGTGTTTGATTCAGTCAAAAAACTGCCTGCGGATGTTGTAAGACAAAATATAACTAACGATGGTGGGCTAGAGGCCAGTAGATACCCGCTGGATCTTTGTGCCCCGTTGTCATCATAGGCTGGGCCTATTAAAAACAAAACCAAGCCTGCACAGTCTACAACCCAGTTGAAACTTGCTCGACCTGAAAAAACAATATACCTACTCAATAAATGAGAGAATTCTGCAAGTACAGACTGGTAACTTGGATGCAGCAGGTATATTGTTTTTTCACCATGATAATAAGTGCATGCACTTGTTTCAAAAAATTTGGAGAACTGGGAATTCGAACGGCAGGTGCTTATGCTACCCATCAAATAAAAATCAGGTGCCTGAAAATTCGTTTTGAAACAAATGATTCAGCTTTATATCCACGTCCACCCTCGACATGATGGTTGGAAGCAAATGCCAAGTTCATACCGAAATATCGTTAACAACAATACCAACTTGCGGACGACAAGGTAGTACAAGTACCAATACCAAACTAACTTATAATCTTTTTACTCCTGGCCCTAGTGTTCGTCTAGTAGAAAATCTTGCAGAGGACCAGCTCCCGCTGCTTCTCTAGCTCTAGGTCCCCGAGGTGGTACTGGTGCATCACCCAGTTGGTCCTCTGCTGGGCAAAGTTCTTGTTGGTGTGCAGCACCAGAACCTTTTTGTTGCCCGTCTGCCGACCGTTGACCATCACCGACAAGGTATTGCGGGTCTTGTGCCACATCGCGTGCATGCTGCACTCTGAGTGTATCTTGTGACGCGTCCACGTGCCCCTTTTGAATGCTGTGGAATTGCGCTGGAAGAAATGCTTGCTTAGGCCACTTAGTGTGATACCTGCAGTATTATCTAATATAGGTTTTAGTGTACATAGTTGGCATTTTCATAACATCTTTGGCATGTTCAGTCACTTGTTTCACTTTTTATTAATTGTCAAATTGTAATTGCTTCACTAGGTTTGCGTCTAAAAAGCAAAATAGAGCTATAAACAAATAAATATGTTTGTGCAAGTAGACGGCCGATCGATGTCTTACCTGGAAGTTTCTCAGGATGAGTGTAGCATATGTCGTGCTCGTTGTTGATGGTTGGTATGAACAAATCGATGAGAGGGTGAGATCTCCCACTGTCAGCACTCACTTTGGCCTCAAGGTGCTCGATCAGCTCCTAATATGTGGGAGCGAACTTGACGCCAACCGGCAGCACCGGCCAATCCTTCTTGGACTTGTATCGGTTAATTCCAGTTATATGGTACTCAATGTATGATCAATCGACTATTTTAAGTGAATGATAAAATATTTCGACACATAAGTGGTACTCCAAATCTGAAGTCCACAATACCCAAACATGTCGCCGGGATTCTTGTGTCACCTCACGTGTAGTGTTTGTCACATCAATTCAATGTGTGGACATGATGAATAATTTGACCGACGTATACTAGTACTGCTATTGTACTACGTACTAGTCATATTTAGTGTCACATTTTAACCATAGGTTTAACTAACAAGTACGCACTTGAAGCCTAATTGACATATATATATATCCATCATCATTATCAGTATATCCTACACAGCTGAGTTAGGATGCACTTGATCCCATTAAGGTATCTATCCTTCAAACCAGAGGAGTGCATCAAACTAACAACAGTACATAATATCCAACAAAAGAGGGTCGTGCTACAGCAACAGGATACATGGCTTAGTCTAGATATCAGTACAAATCAAGTTGTGCATATTTTCTGTTGGCGTGAACCACATAGCTGCATGTCGGGTTTGCAAAAGCCATCCATCGCATGGAAGCTTGATGCCTTTCACACACTGAAGATTACCTGGCGACAAGCTGTGTCGACGAATCTCAGGATATGGTGATTCATGAAACCCATAATATGATGTGTAAACACAGTTCCCCTGGCAAATGGAAGTTGCATAGCATGATAATCATCGCCAGTGATATGACCGATGATTGGTTGGATGAACGGATAATTGAGCCCGAGGAACATGGAATGGTCACCGAGGCTATAAACCCGCCTCCAGTTGAATACGCCTGGCCCAATGGAGCTGGGATCTTTCTCGAACATGAAGCACCCATAGCCATCAATGTCACGAATGCCCCACCCGTTGTACTGCATGTGGTTTGATGTAATGGTTTGGACAATTTGGTACGTGCGAATGAGCATCAAATGACAGCCGTCAGCTGAATGAGTGATAAACCACCACCCATCTGCTGGTATGATTCCAGGTCCTTGAATCATGAAGGCCAGCGCATTTGCGTCTGCTACAACAATTCAAATTGGAGACCAAAAGGACAAAAATAAACAATCATGTACAGTGTATGTGTGGGATTAAGATTATTATAACAGTGACACATACCATAGACAGAGAATTGCAATGCCATGGTCATAATCATACCCCAAGTTAAAAAATAAGCCAATGACTTTCATATTCTAGCAATCTTTCATGGTTCAAACATCATGTAACAATGAGAGGAAAACATCTATGACAGGGCCTACTCATATTCTACCATAACACTTAATATTGTTCTCATATCAACTCTAAGCAATAACATGCGTTGTTATAAAAATCTTGGAATTACGAGTAACATACATAAATCATGACGTTATGCTCATAATATGTATTCTAACAATCATTAGATGCCAATTGTTCTCATATTAACTCTAACAATAACATGTGTGGTAATAAAATTCTAGGAAATGAGAGGAACATATAGCAATGATGTGGTTATAGACATACTATCTATTCTAAATTTGTAACAACGAATAGACGATCATATTCATAAGGTAAAGATGAGATGCGATAGAACAATTACACGATGATAGATTCCACCAGTATAGGCAGCCAATCTGTGCGTCGACCGTGTAAATGCTGCCATCGTGCACTATAGCATCAGATAGAAATGTTGCCTCAACAGGGTTGATGATGAGCCATAACCATATATGGCGACCGGATTCCAGATAGACTAATCCCATGTTGAACAAGGCAATGAGCTTGAAATCCATGTAGTCTTCTGATGGCATGGGAACTTCGCAGATTACAACTTTTAGCAAATAGTGGTCGAGCCAAAAGCTCGACGCGTCTCGTGCGTAGTAGGCAAGAGTGTCGGCAAGCCGTGAGGTTCGATGTCGGCGATATCCAACGATGGAAGGGTGATCTCGCTGGGTGTAGATATCCGCAACACACCACGGACTACTCGATTGGTGGATGACGACGATCTAGATGGCCTTCATGCCTGCCCAGTAGTGGCCGCGCATGAAGGACAGGTGGACGGGTAGTGGTAGCATGTCGAGTAGCACAACGATAACCTTCGTAGGATCATCAAGTCGGTGTCTGGGCCACCTGCGAGGATCGGGCATTGCTACCTCTTGGGCATGCATTGGTTTTCCTTCGAAGAGGAAAGGGTGATGCAGAAAAGTAGCGTAAGTATTTCCCTTAGTTTTTGAGAACCAAGGTATCAATCCTGTAGGAGACAACACACAAGTCACCTTGTACCTGCACAAACAATCAAGAACCTTGCAACCAACGCGATAGAGGGGTTTTCAATCCCTTCACGGTCACTTGCGAAAGTGAGATCTGACAGAGATAATAAGATAAATATTTTGGTATTTTGTTGTATAGACACTATTAGGAAAAGGCCTACTAATGGCGCACCAGTTTTGCGTACTAATGGCGCACTACTGGTGCGCCATTAGTATCACGCCACTAGTATTTGTATACTAATGGCGCACCACTGGTGCGCCATTAGTATGCCTAGAGGTGCGCCATTACTATCTGACTTAGTAATAAAAAAAATTCAAATTTTTTCAATTTTTTTTTAAAAATTCAATATGCTTAATCTTGTGTCACTATGGCTTAATCTCGAGTCAATATGATTAATCTTAGGTCAAATCGCACTCTATGGTCAAACTTCCCGAAAGGTCACCCATCCTCACACTACTCCAGCCCAAGCACGCTTAACTTCATAGTTCTATACAACCCCAACACCACCTCACTTCACAGGCACTTGTTGATACATCTATCATATCAATCCTATTAAACATTGCTGATGTCTAGGACTTTGTTCATGTTCATGAGTATGATGAAATTTTGAAAAAATATTTCAAACTTCCCGGTCATATTACGTATCATATTTTTAAAAATAATTCAATTTTTTTTCGAAACCAATTTTTTTTTCTGTTACTAGTGGCGCACCTAGCATACGATGCGCCACTAGTAAGTTTGAAATTTTTTGAATTTTTTCCCTCTGGATCTTAAAAGCCCCGTAACTTTTTTTCTGTTAGGTTTTTGGGGATTTTGAAAATGTTTAACGGGGTTCCCCTTGTTAAATTTGGATGTAACTTTTCGAGTAGATGATTTTTCATATAAAAAACTTTTTAATCCGAGTTCGTATGCAAAAGTTATGCCCATTTTACAAATTTCAGAGAGATTTTGCAAATAAAGTCAAAATTAATATTTGTAAATTTTCCCAACAACTAGACCACATATCACATAGGAAACTTGTTTTCTTCTATTTTTTGGACATTTCCATCGTTTTCTTTTATTTTTTATGGACATTTCCATCATTTTCTTCTATCACAACTAGACCAGCTATCCACCACACACAGTTTTTATGTGGTAAACGTTTGTGCAAGGTGGCCTAACACAAACAGTTTTCAAGAGAAAGTCGTGTGTGATTGTTCATTGATCCAACACGGATTATTTCGACAAACTGTGTGCTTTGCCTGAGTTCATGGCTCACGGTATTTTTTCAACAACTGTTTGTAATAGCAAAACCCAATTAGCAGGCTAATTCGCCATAAGCACGCTAATTATCCGATTATTCACAATCCATTTATTAATCTAATTGACATTTCATATTAGGCACACAATATATTTCATTTCCATATTAAGGAAGCAGAATTTCATAATTGAAATACATCAGATTACAACATGATTTAGCTTCAGCACTCAGCTACCCCATTACACAACTGCACTAGCAGCTAGTTCCACATGCAACATGTAGAACCTTTCGAAATTAGCATCATAGACGGTATATAGACAGATGCGTCTCATCTGGAAAATTGCTGAAGCGGAAGGCGAATATTGAGCCTTCATTCATGTTGAAGGTCTTTGCAACTTTAGGCCAGTGCCTGTAGATGATTGACCGTCCATCCTTCGTCCTCTTCAGGAACACTTCAATATTGAACCGTGGGTGTTGTATGAATACCTTCCTCGCCTCCTGACCATAGAGGTGGTTTGAGAGGTAATCATGAGTGAACTGCTTTGGAAAGGCCTGAAAACAAGGATGTGCATAAATGGGGCAAAGGAATAAAAAAGGCAAGGTATAATAGTTAGTACCATCTTGTAGTGAACTGATGTCTTCTTCATTGTGCAGACAAAGATCTTGTTGTTTTTTGTCACTAATTTCTTTACCCTAACAATCTTTCTTATTTTCTCAATTTGATTGATATTCATGGACAACTCATTTCCCCATATGCAAAAAGGGTCAAACAGTGGGTCAAAACCTCTGACAGCAGGACCTACATGTGCAAGACCAAATTGTTAAAAACCAAAATATTAGAATGGTTCCTACAATTGCACAATAATGTGCTATTAGAGAATGGACCATGCACGTGCTAACCTCGATTGTAAACCTCACTACTTCCCATTATTTCCCTGCAACACATATAAGGTAGTTAGTCATCAGGTTAAGTAAGGGTTTGCATGCTATTAGTAAAATATGTTGATGAAAAATAAGCACACTACAGATTCATCAGATTAATTGAAGCCACCCGGAAAACCCATTTACCCAAACCAAGCGTGAATAAGAACTAGGAAGTATAGCACCTCTATATATTTCTCATGTATTAAGTGCATACAAATTCGATTTATTGCTCACATGCACAACAATACAAAATTCTACCCACGACAATTGGACATCGCATTGCAGAATCGAACCAAGCAGTTAACTAAACACCACAACAAATGAACCAAACATTAACTGAGCACCACATTGCGCAATATAACATACTCCTAATAGAAGATCAGACAGTTAACCAAATAGCTAACTACAACCAATTGTAGCAATTGTATTTGTTTCTCATGTATTTACTACAGCCAAATTCAGTTTATTCCTCACATGGTATAGAATAACAGAATGCACCCACAACTATAGAACATCGCGTTGCAGAATTGAACCAAACAATTAACTAAACACCACTACACAAATGAACAAACGTTAACTGAGCACCACATTACACAATGTATAACCAAACCAGGCATGCTTGACAACATGGAAATATAGCAATTGTATTCGTTTCTCATGTATTTTGCAAATATAAATTCGATTTATTTCTCACATGGAAGACAATACAAAATTGCAGCCTGAAGAATTGAACATCACATTTACAGAATTGAACCAAATAGTTAACTGAAGATGACAACTAATTAACAAAACAGTTAATAAGTGAGCACCACACTGCAGGACATATACAACATATACACTAGAGCACCAGATTGCATGGTAAAATTAGATAGCACAATTCACTAGAATTTGTGAAGGAAAGGCAGGAGTAGCATACGCAACAGGTAAACCAAGCATGCTTAACCGACGTAGCTAGAAAATGGCAAGGTGCTCCTCCAAGATCTGGGGGTCGGCACGAATGGCAGCCATCGCGACCTCATCCGCACGTGCGGCCGTGATTTGCTTCTCCAATGCCAAATTCTCCTTGAGATCCTGGCTATACTGCGTGCACCATGGCTTAGGGCGGCGCTTATTTGGTGGAGAGGTCAGTGATTTGTGTGGAAGGTGTCACGCTCGCGCCGGCGGTCGGGGCATGTGGGATGTGGAAGGAGGAGGAGGATGGGGGTCGGGTGTGGATTATTTGCCTAGATAGACGAGGCCGAGCAGCGTGGAGGAGGGTCGCTGATGAGGAGGCAGCACTGCTAGCAAGGAGTGAAGGTTTCAACTTTGAAAGGAAGGTGGAAAGAGGGTAAATGTGGCTTTTGGTAAGGGGGAGGGGGCGGGGAGGTAGATATTTCCGTGGAAGCCGTAAATTTGGAATCGCTTCAGCCAAAACACTAGCGCGCAAAGTGTCATCAGACACGATCCCTTATTCAGAACTGTGTACGATATGTGGACATCACAAACGATTCAGATAGCTTCACCCGTGTGTGATGAGTTTGAACGTCAAAAGTTTTGGTTCGAATTTCCATGGTTACAGTGGTCATCCATGTCATTGCATAATTTGGGTACACAAAGGAGACTACAGCACACCTACACTTCTTGATTGAGCATGTTTAGCAATTAAACAGAGCTAGCTGACCTAAATGTTACTCTAACAAATTAAAGACCAGCGCTCTTAATTAAACAAAACAAAGAGTACTACTAGGGCTGGTGCTCATCGATCTCCACCGCCGCCTCCATGTCCAGCTCGCATCCGACGGTCTCCTGGGGAGGGCGCTCGATGGCATCCATCGCACCATACTTGGCAAGCATCTCACCATCCGCGTCTGCCATCTCTTTGGAAAAGGCCGCCACGAGATGGGCATGGGTGGACGAGATCTGGGCTTGGACGGGCTCCGTCGTCGCAAGGTATGTAGTGGAGGAACGGACGGCTACTCGAACGCTCTCGGCGATTGCCAGCTCTTTCGCCGTGGGTTGCCGACCATTGTTAGAGAAGCTTTGTTCGATTTGTGCGGTGACCGCCAGGAGCTGGGCGTGGGCGACCTCGACATGGTCATGGGCGGCCTCCATCAGGGCTAAGGCCGCCGCTGTGGAATGAACGACTATTGTGCCGCTCTCGCCAGTTGCTATCCCTGAGGCAGATGTTGCTGCCGCCACCTGAGAAGCAACAGCGGCCGTTTGGGCTACCTTTGCCGTCCGGTCGCAGATTGCAATCGTGCTCATGCACCTTGTTAGCACGCGGATGGCGGCTGTGGCCGCGCTCTCGCCAGAGTGGGCTACCAAGGTTGCCCTCACGACGCGAGTCCACGTGCCCATCTTTCACCGGTGAAGATTGAATAGTGAAATGATATTTGGGGAGCGAGCTAGTTTGCTTGAGACGCCGGCTGTGGACTGTAGCCGACGCACTTTCTCGCGTAAGCCATAGGCGTACTATACACCAACGGTGCTCCAGGATATTTTGTGTCGCATCTCACACGGTTGCTGATAATAAACTGTGTGCGATCTACTTGATTTTTCATCTTGATTTGAATTACATAATGGGGTCACAGTGGCAATGGACGGTGTTTGAATTGCTAGACCTTTTATCTTGAGTGAACAAGCAACTATATGGGTGTCGTAAAAGAATTGGAATTTTTCAGGGTTCGTTTGAACATTTTATACATTAAATTGGTTTTCTAGCCATTTCAGGTGCATAATTCAAATTTGAACTACGTGCACATGCTCCAGTGCATATAAATTGGTTGAAAAAATCAAATGTGTGTCCTTGGGTGCATTCTTAGGTCCCATGCTAGAAGTGGGAATTAATTTCAAACACTAGGGCATCGTTGATTGTCGACAAAACATTGAGATGCATGGGTTTTAAATTCTAGTAAATCCAAAACCCGTCTGGAATTCAAGAAACATGGCATGCTATCATGGAGCGGGTGATGGCCACAGTGGCCGACAGTGGGGTGGAGGCCATGATGGCCACAGTGGACGCAGTGGGGCGGAGCGTGCGATGGACCTGGCTTTCAACGGTGGTGTGGCAGCAATGGCGGCCGGCAACAGCTACCGACGGGCACCGGTGGCGGAGTGCGTGGTGGGTATTCCGTGCACACCCAACAGGGACGCCACGAGCACTACACTACGCCGGGGACTGCGCCGCCGCTGCCGCCGTGTGTGATGGCCGAGGCTGAGCGACGACGATGGACCGGTGCCATTGGCGATTGTGGGAGAAGCAGACGAGATAAGCTACAGGGAGGGAGGGGAAATGCGGCACGGGACTCCCCGGCCATGACGGTTTATATAGCAGGCTGGTAAGCATTGGGTTTTTGGGGGATTTCACCCAGTCAGGCGGGAAGGTTGCCTGGGAATGGGCTCACCGATGATTCATTGGCGCCACCGTTTGGCCAAAAGAACGCCCTGGCGCGCTGCGCAAGCTTGCGCTGTAAGCTGTCTGCAGTAGCGGGGTGACAAGACGTGCGAGATGAGGACGAAAGTCCACGTACACATATGGTTAATAAAAAACATTTGCGATTTCATTACCTACTATACCACCGTCCTGGTGTATAAGTATGATTTAACTGATAAAATACGAATGCATGTCACCAAAGATTATATAGTTGGATTTCTATTTGAACATAGTTTCCAATTATATAATTTCTAAAACATGCACTAACATTTTGTTGGTTAAATTTGAGGGCAAAGTATGGCACAAAATATAAAGGAGACTATAGACTAGACGGAGGTGGTAGCACACGACCGCTCTCTATGCTGCGACACAACTGTCGGCCGGCTTGTGGGCGACCATTTCCTGCCTGTTCAACTGCTCTATGCGTGTGGTTGCTTGCGCTTCAGGCGGCCACGGTGCGCTCTGCTCGCATCCTGCCGCGCGCGCTATACTCTCGTGGCCCTCCGGGTGCTCTGCCCTCATACCTCCACACGCGCTGCCAGTGTTTGGGGCCAACTCACGATCACGCACGTTCGTGTGCAAGCGGTAGCGTCGGGTGCAGCACGACGATGCAGTTACCCACTGCAAAAACTGCCATGCGGACGCGCCGAGAATCCATGCTGCCCGGCCCCCTTTTATTCCTGCGGCCATTTACCTTCATCTCTTGTCTCACACGACACAATAAGCACACCCACGAGGACACATATAGAGAGGACATCCAATAGTTCCAATGGCGCTCCCACCGACCAATGACGACAACGGCGGGCAGCTCACCACGCATCACGTAGTGGACACCACATGAGGGGGAAGGCCCTCTCGGTGGTGTACACGAACAATCCGCTCTCGGTGGAGAGCTCCATCCAAACTATGGAGCAGTTCCTTGCCAAGGAGAAGTACCGAGTGGTCGGATTCGACCTCGAGTACACCAGCGGTCGTGCCGGGCACGATCAGAAGGTTGTTGTCGCCCAGTTGTGCGTGCGACATGACGTCCTCGTCTCCCACTACTACCTTGCCACAAGGCCTTGCGAGCGATTCTCCAGGTTTATCAACAGCTCCGACTACAGTTTCGCTACGGTCGACACCACGAACATTTAAAAGCGCTCAAGGTTTCGTACTTGAAATGCCCGAATCCTGTCAATATCCAAAGCCACTACAAGGTCTAGGGCAGCGACAAAAACAAACTGAACTCCCTCGTTGACCTCGCCTCGGCCATCATCGACCCCTACTACATGAAGATGAAGAATGAGAGCAATAAGGACAGGAACGCGTGGCACAGTGTGTGGCATAAGAGACTGGATGAACAACATGTCAAGTACGCGGCCATGGACGCATACACAATCTACGAGATGTATAGGCTGGTCGTTGACATGAGGAATTGTCTTCTTCCTGACCCAGACAAGGGATCGAGCCACATAGCAGTGGCAGGAGCATCACAAGAAGAGATGACTAGATGACCGTTTCTCCTACTTTAGAATCCACGCAATTGTTTATTGAGGTGTGTGCGAATGATCTGTATAGTCACCTATGTAATTAGATGTTTATTTTAGTTATATATATACATGTTATTCTGCTGTAGATAGAGCAAATCACATGACTTATTAGCAGCAAACGTTTGTGTTATTATTGGTCTTCGCAAACATTTCTGATTACGGACCTGTTTGCCGCGTATCACACACACCTTGATCTAGCTGACCGTTTCTTTTGGGTTGCCTAATCCAAACAGTTCACCCGAGTGAACCGTGTGCTCTATATCGCACACACCTTCATGAGGCTGCCTGTTTCTTTTGTTCCTCCTCATCACAAACAGTTCATTGAGCTGAACCGTATGCCCTGCATCGCACACACAACTAAAATCTGAACCGTGTTTGATAGCTCCACCATCGCAAACATTTTTCACCTGTTTTGATTGTTCTTTTACGCCACCGTTTGCGATTATTGCATCGCACACAGTTTCGTCGAAGGGTCTCTGATCGTAGTGTCCCGTTTGGACCATCCTACAGTAGTGAGCAATGTGACATAAACCCCATCTTTTTATCCTCGGTGGCAACAATAAAATACGTGCCTTGCTGCCCCAACTGTCACTGGGAAAGGACACCGCAAGATTGAACCCAAAGCTAAGCACTTCTCCCATTGCAAAAAAGATCAATCTAGTAGGACAAACTAAACCAATAATTCGAAGAGACATGCAAAGATATCAAATCATGCGTATAAGAATTCAGAGAAGAACCAAATAATATTCATAGATAATCAAGTTCATAAACCCACAATTCATCAGATCTCGGCAAACACACCGCAAAAGAGTATTCCATCGAATAGATCTCCAAGAACATCGAGGAGAACTTTGTATTGAAGATCAAAGAGAGAGAAGAAGCCATCTAGCTACTAACTATGGACCCGAAGGTCTATGGTAAACTACTCACACTTCATCGGAGAGGCTATGGGGTTGATGTAGAAGCCCTCCGTGATCGATTCCCCCTCCGGCAGATCGCCAGAAAAGGCCCCAAGATGGGATCTCATGGGTACAAAAGGTTGCAGCAGTGGAAAAGTGGTTTCGTGGCTCCCCTGATGTTTTTAGGGTATAAGGGTATATATATAGGTGAAAGAAGTACGTCGGTGGAGCTCTGTGGGGCCCACGAGGGTGGGGCACACCTACCCCCTGGGCGTGCCCTCTTATCTCGTGGCCGCATCACAGAGTTGCATACTTCCGTTTCTACCAAACACTGAAATAGGCAAAAAAAACAAAAACTAGCACTGGGCCTCTAGTTAATAGGTTAGTATCAAAAATAATATAAAAGAGCATATTAAATACCATTAAACATCCAAAACAGATAATATAATAGCATGGAACAATAAAAAATTATAGATACGTTGGAGACATATCAGGCATCAGCAAGCAGGGTGTCTTGAAAAGAGCCGGCCGGTTGCAGACGAGTAGACGGTACAAAGACACCGAGCATGCAGCCAGATGGACGGTGCTGAACAAGTCCATATGATTACAGATCTGCTCCAAGAGAACATCGGGGAGGGAATTCCAATTGCGGCTCTGCGTGTCAGTCAGTTCTATCATAGGGCTTTTTAGGGTGCTGAGTGATTGGGGTTTTCGGTGCCTACGAGCTAGCGGGGAAGTGGATTCGAGCGGGCGAGTGAAGAAGATGGCGTGTGTGTGGCCGAGCAGTGAGCGTGGGGATATGGTATGCGCGAGCTAAAAAGGAAGATGGTGCGGGCGGGTGAGCAGTGAGCGGGGGGAAATGTTGTGCGGCTAACGATGGGAAAGAGAGGAGAGAGAAGAAGAGTGAAGGATGGGGAATAAAGTGCATTAAATCTCAATTCTACTACTACTACTACTACTAGGATATACCGTCCTTCGGAGTTTAAATAGTTACGCCGATGACATGTGGGTCTACCTCAAGAGGGCCCATATGTCAGTTAATGGAGGAGAGAGGTAGGTAGGCGTATTTGCGGAAGCGTGCTCCACTAGGAAACATGATGGAAGTACTGGTAAGGCTGATTTATTAACACCAACACGCTAGTTCAGCTTATTAATTAAGTGCCCCATGTGCTGCAGCGTGTATTGTCACTTCACTATGTAGACTAGTTGAATAGTTCTCTCTGACCGAGATGGGGAATAATGGATCGCGAAGACTTCCTATCTATAGTATCCTTCTGCTTGTACGCTCATCCTGTCCAACAAGATGAAACATTGGCCAAGGCATCCAACGCCAACAATGTAGGAGTACTAGTACTACCTCCTTTCTGGTTTATAGGGCTCAATTCAAAAATGTCATCAACCAAGGTAGATGATGAGTGGTGGAATAATTTTTGTAGTTTGCAAAAACACTCAACTAATGCACTCGATTTCCTCAAAAAAATATGGTTATCAATGCATTAATTTTGTGTCAAACTTTGACAATCTACTCCCTCCATCCAGGTGAATAAGTCATCTTTGGTTGTGCACCGTGACGAAGGAGGGAAAAACAAGAGAACTTAATGTTTATTTGCTACTCCCTCCATTCCTAAATACAGTCTTTGTAGACAATCAAACGGAATACAACATACAGATGTATGAAGACATATTCTAGACTGTAGATTCACTCATTTAGCTCCGTACGTAGTCACTTGTTGAAATCTCTAGAAAGACAAATACTCTGTATTTGGGAACAATGGGAGGCTTTTACTCCGTATTTGGGAACAGGGGGGTATCACCATATTGAGGGAACAGAGGAAGCTTGAAATATGAACATGTCAATGGGAGGGAGTAAAAGCCTCATGCATGCATGCAACATGCAACACTCACACATACACATGGATGCACGCAACACTCACGCACCCATGCGACACACAACACACGATGCAACAAACACGCTCACGCTCAAGTGCTCAACCTACTCCCTACATCCGTGAAAGATTGTACATTTAGAGATTTAAAAATTGACCAGGGCATAATTAACGCCCAAAAGTAGCATACTTATGTGTGCATGCGACCATTGAGAGAAGAAGACTAAATGAAGGTTGTTGCATGATGTAATTAAGGATAGACATGTAGCCTATAGCTAGAGCACAAGTTGGTGCATTAGTCAATCAATATTGATTTAGATTAAAGGCTAAATGCATTGGAAGTGTAGATGTACACTCTTTGTTTTTTAGCTGATGTAAACTCTTTGTTGGAAGACCGAGGGAGTACACGCGCATGCACTCACATACACAGCCAGGGTGGTTCGCGCGCAAGGGTTGGACTCCTGTCACGCCTGCGTAATGTTTTGTTTAACTGATTTCTTTGCTCTGCCAACTGATGGGTGGGACATAGAAACCAGCTGGTGACAATTTAACCACTCAATGAAGTGCCATGTCGACTATGCGGCCGGTCAGTAGGGTGCAATACGGTGCTCTACGATGAGCTAGTGACCGTATAATCACCGCAAAACTATATATAGTGACCGTAAAGAGCGTATTGTTACATACATTGACCGCTAGTGTATTTTTCTCATTTCAAATTAAGCCATATTAACCTGAAAGGACGCGGTATGGGCTAGTACTAGTGCCGCTTTTATGTGTCCCGTCAACTCGCCGAACAAGGAGAAGCTTGCTTTCCACGCCTCTCCCTCGCCAACGCGTGCGGTGGCTCGCAGGACGAGGAGAGGGTGTTTACTACAGCGCCCTCTCCCTCTCCCTCACCATCGCCCTCGTGTTGGACGTGTAGTAGTTCAATCGGTGTCAGATTGCCAGAAGCATATTGTACTGTAGTATCATCATTGTTGGACCATCCGAACAGGGAAAGAGCCAAGTGCAAGGTTCACACGAGTATGAACTATTGAACCTCCCGAAGAGGCAAAGAGCCAAGCACAAGGTTTTATAGGAGTTGTCGTCCTAGTAGGAGTATACTACAACTATAGCGAACGATGCTACTATATGATGCCCCCACGTCACCTATATCCAAAGCTGTGCCACCTTTTTTCTCAAAGAGGGTGTTGGAGCCCGTGCATAAACCACACAAGTTGCACATACAGATAACACATTTACTAGTAGTAAATTCTAAAGGATAAATGCCAGTATGCCACACAAGTTCATCTCCAATTCATGTGATAAATTTGTGCACGACCAGTCTACATATATTCACAGCGCTACCGTTCACAATTTACCATACTCCACTTACACGTTATAGATGGGCTACGTGTCCTCCTCCAGGTTCCAGTCCCAGGTGTTCTTCATGGATGGAACGATCCATAGCGGTGGGCAACAGGAATCATTATCGGAGCTTTCTAGTCCGGTTCCACACGATGGAGACTCATCGAAGCTGAAGCGGCATAAATCAGGGATAGCGTGTCCCAGCATGTCATTCATCCGACGGTGCACACTGAAAACACAACCATGCTTCATGAACGACAGGCCTTCGGTGTCATGCACGGAAGGAGGCATCCGCTTCACAATGGGGTAGTTGTCCCCAATGAAAAGTGAGTACTCTCCAAGAGTCTTCCTCGGCACCCACGTAGCTTCACGGGGGTCGAACTCAGAGCCGTTGATCTGGTACACGCGGCATCTCAGATCTGGACACATGGTGACGTACATAGTCAAGGTCCATGCATAATAATGTTGTGCTCAAATATGGCGGTCAGTAATACTGTGCAGCAAATAGTACTACTCTGGTATAGAGGAAGTAAAATAACCGGCTTATTATATATAGCCACTCTTGGTTACATGGATGAGATAGTAAGACATGGAAAAACAAAAATGGTGGCAGCTAGTGGGTTCAAGTCTTGAAGGGCCTTGCTAGCTGTACGCGTCCTCCAAGGTAAATAGTACTCCTTCTAGTACTAGTAAGTAGTACAACAATGAAAGAGAAGGAGAGAGGGTTAAAAATATAATACTAAATGGAATACCTGGGTAGATGGTGACGGTCCGATCGTGGTAGATTGTGTGACCATGTTGCACATCAGTGGTACCATGGGTAACAACTGCTAAGAAAGTTGATCCCAATATTCCAAAGTCAGCTACAAGGTTCCAGGTTAGACCGAATCGCGGATGCAAATGCACATCCAGGATCAGCAATCTTATTTTGATCAGGGGATGACTGGTCCCTGCAAACTAATGGAGTACTGTGAGGGATGCAAATGATGTTGTGTGCATTCCATTTGTAATCTCCCATACTATAGGATGGAAACCACATGAAACAAGTCCTCTAGCTTGTCACTGCGAAGATGCGGCCTAGATGGCGCATGGTGTCTTCGAACGTGTGGGGGTAGAAATCTACCTCGGCCAACATGCGCCATCCTCTACCGTTACTGCCTCTTGCATTGATGGAAACCCTTATGTCGAACACCGTGAAGAGATAGTAATTGTCGTAGCCGTGTCGCTTCGCCGGAGGGTCCGCAATTGCTATCTTCTTCAATCTCATGTAGGCATCATCGTACGTATTCAAGCCCAGCCAGTCAGGAAGGCCGATCCCAATGGTGGAGAAGGGGTCTACCAGAACGGCCGCACTGCTATGGATGTTGTGCAAAACAATGGTGGTATCCGGCCGGAGGTATGCAAGCCAATCTTTGTTGGCAGTGACTCAGACCTATATATAAGACGATGGGCAGCGGAGAAGTTACGAGATGTAAATGGAATAACTAACTACTACATGATCAAACTCCCTGACTGACCTGCTCATCGGACAAAACCCGACTACCTCTCAACATCGGAAACTCTAGCGGAGTCAACATGCAACCATGGCCAGGGAGTGGTGGACTGTTCGAAGGATGGTCCCATAGAAGAACCTTCTCCTCGGGACGCATGGAAGACCAACAAGCATGGCCTTTTCCCAAGCCTGTTTAAGCACCATCTTGAAAAAGTTGGTGCAGGAAGCACCGAGTCTTGTGCCGGTGAGGATGTCGGAGTGGAGTGCAATTTCTCCTAGAGGATCATCATCCAAGGTCTCCCAGCCCCGACAAGGAGGAAAACCGTCTGGCGAATCCCTAGGAGCAGTGATGAACTGCCTTCTCTTCGGGGGAAGGGGAACTGGCGAGGAGGAGATAAGAGCGTAGTAACCGCAGGGCCTCGTCCCTTCCAACTGTAGATCCTCGATCGTTCCATAGCGAAGGGGTGAGGCTATTATTTACTACATATACTGTAGCAATACAAGTACTACTTTCTCAACTAGTAGTGCGATGTATTATACTTCTAGTATAGTGCACCAGTTTTGAACTCTTAAATCTGAGGGCCAAGGAGCTACGGTTGGAAGTGGAGGGTAGTACTGTTCTCTAGAACCATCGATGTACTATCGATGCAGGGAAAGTACACCTGTGTAGTGGGTACTCTCGGTGCTCTATTCAAGCACGTAGCTGGCCTACTCATCCACTCGTCTCACGCACACACTAGCAGCTTGTTTATCAGCAACGATTACTGCAGGGGAAGAACATTTGAGTTATCTGATACAGCGAGACTAGGCTTTTCGCTTCTATTTGTAGAGGTGTAATGGATCCTGCTGAACTTTGTTAGTAGTTCCTTCTTTATGAATGAGACGAGGCAAAGCTTTTTCCTCCGTTTCAAAAAAAAAATCACGTCGAGAGGAATTTCTTTTATAGAGCCGATAATCGAGTGGGGTCCGTGCGTGCAATGCCACAAGCTATAAAGTAGTACCGTACTAGCACTTTACGTACAGAGCCATATTGCATAGTTCCCATGTCACACCAGGCTTTTCCAGCTCCTCGGGCTTAATTGGGAGGCGCTAGTTTTAAATATGCTACTAGCTGATGAGGAAGCTGCAAGCGAGATGTGGCTAGGGCGAGCATGCAAGCCACGAGATGATGGGAAGGAAAACACATTCACGTGGCTGGGCTATCCAGTGTGCCCAGATTGTGGTGCAACACGTCCGCTCGACTGCAAACTGAAACTACCTGTGTACAATATTCGCTCGTAGCGA
Source organism: Triticum urartu (assembly GCF_003073215.2). Classification (NCBI taxonomy): domain Eukaryota; kingdom Viridiplantae; phylum Streptophyta; class Magnoliopsida; order Poales; family Poaceae; genus Triticum; species Triticum urartu. The sequence goes on from NC_053028.1 coordinate 342,662,645, forward strand.
AGTTACTATTTAAAAAAAGGCCACCGTGCGTTCGGCCGGGATCTAACCCACAAAACGAGGTATACAATCCCGTGACCACTAGCAGTTCTCGTTGGAGTACAACACAACCTAGAATCGCCTTTTGCCATTAGTAGTACATTGTTCCTTACAAGAAACCACCATTAATGGCAAGAACCCACCAATAATGCCAAGTAATTACTACCACTTGCATACGTGGCGGACTTAAGATAAGACTACCTTATCAACCATTGTACATGCCCTTACCAACCAGCCCTACCAAGAAACGACTACTCTACAAAGTGTCGTCATAGGCACGTTTCAACCCATGTCGCCCCTTAAGTCCACGCCTTCTATTCGACCGACAAGTTAGGCGTTATGACTTGTGGGACCTACATGTCAGTCTGCAAAAAAATCCTCGAGTGACCGCCTACCTCTGGCCTAAACACCTAGTCATCCTCAGCCATGGGACGCAACTACCGCCATCGGTAGAAGGCGAGATCAAAACCGCCGGCGGTGCGGAGCCCATCTTGCGATAGCCTGGATGCCAACTCCGTTCGGTTCACGCGGCCACTAGCTAGCCAAGATAGCTCCGTCCAGTTGCTTGTCTGCAAGGTTTGCTAGCTAGATTGGCACGACGACGCGACGGCTTGCTCATGTGCGCTGCGCTAAGGCTAGCGCGGCGGCTCGCTTGTGCGTGAGTCATGCTCGGGCCAGCCTGCCAACCCATGCGGAGGCCAGTGCAGCCTCCAGCCCATCCGACGGAGCGGCGGCCAACTCGCTCATCACCGGCGCCACCGACGAACACGCATCAGTACTGTTTGAAGTAATGTTCAGGAAAAAATAATGATTTGAGGGGAATAATAGGATAGAAGGTCGGATGTGGGTCCCTCATGTCAACGATCAAACAAAATGTGTTGGTTTAAGATGCGTCGTCAGCACAGACGTGTGGGCCAACCCTATCATAAACGGGTTTAAACGAGCCTAATAGGCACTAGGTAGTAGTTTTTGCTGCGGATTAAGAAATTTTGGGTATGTTTTTGCTATTTTTTGTACAATAGTTTCTTCCTAGGGCTGGTTGAAAGTGGTAGTTTGTTGTTAAATACTCTACATATTGTAAGTAGGAGTGAAAGTTAAGCTTTGGAAGCTAATAAGAAAGGCTAGTTACATAGTGCCTATGAGTACGTGATTGAAAGTAAATATCAACCATGAGGCACTAATATCTTGATGGAAAACTCGAAACGATGGAAATACTAGCATTTTTGCATGGTTGGAAATACTAACAATGTTCACGTGCATTGCAGTGGATCATAATTAGAATAATACTTTTTCAAAAACTTGATACAAAACATTGTAATATTGATATACATATATCACTAGAGATATATTATGTTTCAATCAGAATATATTCCTTGGGCTGTTTTGGTGAGGTGAGGGAGGGATGTGGTTGATTTTAAGATACTAATTATGGGTTTTTCTTCAAATTGGTAGAGAAGTGGGATGTTGGTGAGAAAAGGCAACAACTTACCTCACAGTCATTAGATGTAGATCTAATGGTCAAAAATGACAGATGGCAGACACACCATTAGAGAAGAAATATAAGTATGGAGATACAAATGTATTACCGATACTTGTTTCCGTAAAATAGGATCTACATTCTATTCAACGGCTCAGCATGTGGGGCCTTATCACAATGACATCTCGACTGTGTAAAACAAAGGTTTTCCCGTTGCCGATAAGGAGGGGGTGACGGCGACGCGCTTTTGGCTTGCTCTAGTCCTAGTAGTCATACTTGGTGGTCTATGCACGTGTAGATTTATTCTTTTTCACATCTCGTGTTTGCCGTACTTCCACGACTGTTGATGAATAGACGGTAAGTTATTCACGGGGAAACCCTTGTTGAGCGTGTTTGCGAGAGAGAGAGAGAGAGAGAGAGAGAGACAGTGTGTGTGTGTGATATGTATAGAGACTGAGGCAATGACAAGAGATTCTTTGTGTCTATGTGTGTGGAGGATAGAGAGATACATGTACATGGGGCTTTGTGTTGTGTAACGTGGAGACACACAGACATAATCAGAGAGTGAGTGTGTGAGATACAAATGCAGACATGGGGAGAGATGTGTGAGTTAGAGAGATGGAGAATTTTGGTGTGCAGCTGAGTTAGAGAGGAGGGGGATATCTACATACCTAGAGATGGAGAGAATATGCAAGGGTGTGTGTCTTAAAAGAAGGATCCAGATAGATGGGTGTTTGTGCGTGTTTGTGTTTGTTTGTGCGCGCGTATCTGTGTGAGAGGGAGTGTGTGTATGTGGAGTAGAGAGACCACTAATGATGTAAACCTAGTATAAGGGAAGGGGGAATGGTGTGACATGCGTGTCAAAGAGAGAAAAAGTCATGTGTAGTAGTGGGATAGCATGGGTGCGGGCGGGGAGCAGACTATTTGGAAGAGACATCGAGTGTGTGTGGGAGAGGGGTGCGGGAGAGAGAGAGAGAGCTAGCGGCGGAGAGAGAGAGGAAGAGAGGGTGGAGAGAGGGGTCGTTTGTGTCCATAAGTGGCCTATAGATAAGGAGACAATGTTGATGTTGTTCGAAATCGTCCTATGTACGGAGACGCAAGGGAAGCGAGTCATCGTCTGTGTGATAGGGACTTCATGAGAGATCTAGAATAGAAGGTGTAGAGAACAACATGCGAGATTGAGAACGATGATACATTAGGGAGCTATGGAAAGAGTAACGACTTATATGTATACAGGGAAGGACCTGGGGCGGGTCCGCATGTGGGAGGGATAGAAAGAGGAGAGTGGTGAACAAGGAGACAAAGTGTGCTTGTTTGCCGTGGGGTGTTGTGTGAGGTGTGTGTGCGAGAACCACATAACTAGGGAGATAAACGTTTGGGGGCGACGCTTTGTGTGTATGGGAAAGATACACTCTACATAGTGCGTGTACTTGGGAAAGAGAGATGTAGGGAGACCTAGAGAGTGGGGGAAGAGATGTGTGGATGCCCGAGAGACAAAGTGATAGAGACCTATATTGTGGTCCGGACTTTGGAAGAGTGGGGGGTTGTTAATGTGCTCGTGTGTTCGTTAAATGGGAGAGAACGACTTCTGTGTGTGTGGAGGGGTGGGGGTGGGGTGGGGTTGGCTTTAGATAAAGAGTGAGGTGTCTATATTTGAGGGACTTTAGTGTAACTGTGATATATCGTTAATAGTATGCGCACTCATGGTTGATCAATTTGTTTAACAGTTTGGACTATGAGATAATGATACTTTTGAACATGCGTGATATACCTTAATGTACCAAAATTACAAACCTAAGATTGGAATTTTGGAATTCGACTCCATCATTAGCTTTTGTAATTCATTTAAATAGAGGTACATTTTTTAAGCCGGGATTTTTTTGATTTCAAATTCATATATCAAACCTAGAGATATACACATACGGGCATGTTCAAACTTTCACTAAAAAAAGACATATCCGTGACATTTTGGGCCGAACAAAAATTTCTTGTGTCATACTTATGACACTTCTATGAAGATAATTGTGACAAAACCCGGTATCATCATAGGTGTGGTGGGGTCCTAATTCTATGGCAAAAAATCATGACAGAAAATGGGCTTTTCATCCTGGGCAGGCCGGAGACGCACCTACATGACATTCTTTGGGCCGTCGAGGACGGAAAAAACCATGGTAGAAGCGAGGGTGAGTAAAATATCGGGGTGTTCCCGGTTCCGGTGGGTTGTCGGGGCCGAGCGATGCGCGTTTCTCTCGTACACGCATGCGCGTGGGTGCGAGGCGTTGGGCTCTAACTGAACCCGAGCGATTGCACTGCAGGCTACGCATCACTGAACCGAAGCGATCGATCGATGGCTATTAACTGAACCCGATTGAGCGATTCCTTTGCTACTACTGCTAACTGATGCCGATCGATGCTGCCTCTAGATGAACAATGAGCGTTGCTGGGGGTTTGGATGAACAGTTCCCGGTGGGGGTGGATGAACAGGACCCCGTGGTGTTGCCTCTGGATGAACAGTGAGCGTTGTCGGGGGGTTTGGATGAACAGTTCCCGGTAGGGGTGGATGAACAGGACCCCGTGGTGTTGCCTCTGGCGATCGATTGAGGCGGTTGTGGCTGGATGAACAGGACCTCGTGGAGGGCTTGATGAACAGGACCCCGTGGAGGGCTAGATGAACAAGACCACCCCGTGGAGGGCAGGATGAACAGTAGAGAGTGGAGGGTTGGATGAAAAGTAGCCCATGGAAGGGTGGTTGAACAGGAGCCCGTGGACAGGGCTGGTTGAACAGTAGTCGATGGAGTAGCGCACGGTGGAGGCTGGATGAACAGGAGCCCGTGGATGAACAGTCGCACGTGAAGGCTGGAGGAGGTCGATGGTGGATGAACAGTAGCCCGTGGAGGCTGGAGGGGGTCGACGGTGGAGATGAACAGTATCCCATGGAGTCCCGTTTTGCGGTACGCCACACCCCTCCCGATGAATAGGACCTCCGCTTCGACCGTGGCGCTCCAACACAAGTCCGTTTACTCCGTTTTGCGGTACGCCACACCCATCCTGATCAACAGGACCCCCGTTTCGACCGTAGGAGGTCCGTTTCCTCCATTTTGCGGTACGCCAGACCCCTCCCGATGAACAGGATCCCATTTCGAATGTGGGCGGTCGAACACAAGGCCATTTCCTCCGTTCTGCGGTACGCGAGGCCTCGTTTCCATCTGTTGTTCCCTCCAAGCCGATTGGCTCCCACGCGTTCCATTGCCTCCCGATGAACACGACGCATTCCGTTGCCTCCCCATGAACACGATGAAGACGTAGTTTCTCCATTCCGACCCAGCCATGTACACAAGCCCTGGCCATACGTATGCGCAAGTAGCTGTTCGAGACCCCGCGTGTATGTACGTACGTGGCCGTATTTACTTTCCTGCACCCTGGCCGTTGTACGTACGTGTACATGCTACATGTGCGCCTCTACTACGACACGTGCGCGCCTCTATATAGACCAGTATGTACGTACACGTTCACGACCAGAATGATAATGCTACATACGCTTCTACAGATGGGTCCCGACTGTCAGGCACTTCCTTGCGTGCGAAGATGTAGCTGGTGGGTCCCAGCAGTCAGGGGGGCAAATTGTTTTTTTCCCAGATGCACTTCCTTGCGTGCGAAGATGTAGCTTGTGGATCCCAGCAGTCAAGGGGAGACGTTTTTTCGCGAAATAAGGAGGCACTTCCTTGCTGCGGCCGTGGGTCCCCGCTGTCAGGTGGAGGAATAATTATTTTGCGCGTAATAAGGAGGCACTTCCTTGTTGCGGCCGTGGACCCAGCTGTCAGCCTCTCTACGTACAATACTCTTCTGATGGAAGTCGTTCCTTGACCACGTTGACCATGCCGCACCAAGAGCACCAGGGTGGTGGACGACGGCTAGGCTTGGGAAGGGGACGACGTGAAGCCGGGGAAGACGCGGCAGCGGAAGCCCGCGCGGAGAGGAGTATGAGGGTTCACTGGTTCGGTTGCGGTGTGAGGCTGCCATTGCCGCAGGGCCTGGCCAGCGGTGGGAATAGTAGGGCACGGTGAGGCCTCCGCGGCAGCACAGCCGGCCACAGGAAGCAGGAGCATGTGGCACGACCGGCGCTGCTTTGGGCGGCTGGAGAAAGAAGATCAGAGGTTGAAGAAGCACTACGGCTGTTGGATGGACATCGTACGGTCACTGGAGCTTGAATCGTTCATATTGACTAAGTTGACAAAGCACTCCATCCCCACCAACTTAGTAGGCCCACAAGTCAGCCACCCACCAAGGTGGGTCCCAACAAGTAAGGGGAGTATTCAATTTTTGTGCGTAATAAGGCGGCACATCCGGTGGGTCCGAGCTGACAGCGGGGGGAACGTTTTTTCACGAAATACGGTGGCCCATCCGGTGTGTCCCAGCAGTCAGGGGGGGGAATGTTTTTTTGCCAAATACGGTGGCCCGTCCGGTGGGTCCCTACTGTCAGGTTGAGGAATAATTATTTTCCCTGTAATAAGGAGGCACTTCCTTGCGGCTGCCCTGGACCCAGCTGTCAGCCTCTCCACGTACAGTACTCTTCCGATGGAAGTCACTCCTTGACCACGTTGACCACACTGCGCCGAGAGCACCGGGGCGGTGGACGACGGCGAGGCCTAGGAAGGGGACGACGCGGAGCCGGGGAAGACGTGACAGTGGATGCCCACTTGTAGAGGAGTATGAGGGTTCACTGGTTCGCTGTGGTGTGAGGCTACTGTCACCGGATAATAACAGGGGGTGTGGGTGAGTAAAGGGATGGCCTGGCCAGCGGTACGAGTAGTAGGGGGCGCTGAGGCCTCCGCCGCATCGCAACCGGCCACGGGAGGCAGGAGCACGAGGCACGACCGGTGCTTGTTTGGGCGGCTGGAGCAACAAGACCAGAGGTTGAAGAAGCACTACGGCCGTTTGATGGACATCGTACGGTCACTGGAGCTAGAATCGTGCATATTGACTAAGTTTTTTTTGTGAAAAAGCCCTCCGTCCCCATCAACTTAGTAGGCCCACAAGTCAGCCTCCCACTATACTAGGTCCCAGCTAGCAGGGGGAGTATTCATTTTTTCTGTGTAATAAGGAGGCACTTCCTTGGGTGTGAAGATATAGCTAGTCGGTTCCAGCTGTCAGCGACGGTAAAAATTTTTCACGAAATACAGAGGCCCTTTCGATGGGTCCCAGATGTCAAATGGAGGAATCATTATTTTGCACGTAATAAGGAGGCATTTCATTGCGTGCGGCTGTGGACCTAACTATCAGCCTCTCCACGTACAGTCCACTTCCGATGCATGTCAGTCGTTGACCACGTTGACCAGGCCGCGCCGAGAGCACCAGGGTGGTGGACGATGGTGAGGCCTAGGAATGGAACGGCACGGAGGCAGGGAAGAATCGGCAATTGTTTCCCACGTGGAGGGGAGTACAACTGTACGAGGGTTTACTGGTTTGTTTGCCGTCACCGGAGAATAACAACAGGTGTTGGTGAGTAGATGGATGGCTAGGCCAGCGATGGGAGTACGGTGGGGCGGCGAGGCCTGCGCGGCAGCACAGCCGGCCGCAGGGAGGACGGAGCAGGCAGACCCACCGGGTGCTTGTTTGAGCGGCTGGAGCAGGATGAGCAGAGATTGAAGAAGCACGACGGCCGTTGGATTGACATCCAACAGTCACTGCTTGTGCGTCAACCTTTTTTTAGGAAAGTCTCAAATCTCTGGAAAACAGCATACATCCCATCAGCCATTATGTCTAATAATTTACAGCCTGTTTGGTAATTCTTAAGGTTTTTTTGGAGTCCATATTCTTTTTGTTAGCATTACAGCCCATCTTGTGGCCACGGTTAAAAAATTATACAAAATTTTGCATATTTTGATGCGGTCCGAACTATTTTTAATCCAGAAATTTCGAGTCACATTCAAACTGATTTTAAAAATAAATTTATATCAATATAAAATCCAACAAATTGTCCACGTATAAAAATTAATGCAATTTAAAATCTCGAAATGAAAAAAAGAAATTTGAAACTAATTGCTGGTTTGATGTGTTTTAAAAATGTACAGCCCATTTCTCATTACTGATAGGCCATTTTCTCGTCTAGCCGAATGAGGCTCTCCTCGTCTTGAAAGATGTGCAGCCCAACAGGCCTGACAAAGTGACTTACTTGGCAAATCAGAAAAAACTGGGCTAGCCATTTTCAGAAAGAAAAAAACTACTGGGCTGGTCTGTGGTAAACATAAAAGAGAAGGCTGTCTAGACAAGCCAGAGTGCCCCGCATAGCGCAATTGACACCCCGCTTCCATCTCAATAACAAATTAGATAAATGCCACTCCAATTATGGCGATTCATAAAAATTCCACTGCAATTTCCAAACTTTGAAAATTGGCACTGGAATTTTTGCAAACTTTGGAAAACGCCACTGCAATTTGCAAACTTTGAAAAACGCAACTCCATACTTCGAAAAATGCCACTGGAAATGGGATGAAATGGCATTTTTCAAAGTTTGGAAATTGCAGTGGTATTGCTCAGAAACACCAGATTTGGAGTGGCATTTATCAAATTAACCCAAAACAAACATAACTGGGCGAGCTGCTAGGTCCCTAGTGTCAGCCGCTCGTTGTGCAATTCTCTCGTTTATTGACTACATTGACAATAGCATGGGACCCAGATGTCAGAAATCCATTAGGAGGAGCCATTTTTATATTGGCTTGAAATAAGGAGGCACTTGCTTGCATACTGCCATGACCTTGGCGGGTCCCTTCTGTCATCCTCTCCATGTACAATCATCTCCTGATTGTGTACGCGTCAACTTGGTAGGCCCACAAGTCAGCCTCTAAACCCGTGGAGGACAAATACAATCCATTTAAAAAAATAACATCCCATTCCATACGTTCAAACGGAAAGTTCAGTATTCAGAGCAAAGTAACAGGTCTGATCCACATATAGAGTACTGAACTTCCACGTTGACAACCATCATAGGCAAGTTAACTATCTACTCCCACTAATACTCTAGTAGCGTACAAGTACTAACTTACTCTTAGCTAACTAGACAATGAAGGCCGCCATCTACGGTACACGCTAAACACCGGCACCGGCGTCCTCCACCTCGCCTCGGACTTGCTAGAGGTGCGATAGGGTGCGTTGCTCATGCGCGTTGGCCCTTTCCATGCCGGCGTGGTCCACAGAAGATTTGGCTTCTAAGCGGGAAACCCACTTGACGAGCTGGTAGTAAAAATCGACGTCGCGAACGCGTGCGTGCCCGACAGCCTCCAGGGCTATTTGCCGGGCGCAGGCCTACACGTAGTCGGCCTAGATGCGGGCGCTCTGCTCTCGACTCAGAGCGTCGGTGCGCTGCTGCTCCATGTCCCGCTGGCGGCGCAAATAGGTGATATGCTGCTCCTCCACCAGGCGGTTGCGCTCCAACAAGTCCTCGATCTCCGCATTGCCATCTAAAGACCGATAGAATGCCTCCTCCCTCATTCTGCCTTCCGGTGAAAAACCGAACACTAGTTCCGGCGGTGACCGCCTCCGGCCTCGCCTATCACGGACGGGCGGGGGCATGGCGGACGTGGCGAGAGCGAGGATAAGTGGCGAGCGACGTCGGGGCGGTGGGGGCTTATGAGGATATGGCGAGTTGGGTCACGGTGCCACCATAGAAGGCCGGGAAACAGTACTTATAGGCGGAAGGTAGCACGACGGTCATCAGAATTCAATGCATAATTAAGCAGGCATGGATTAGCGCGCCGGCTTGCCGTGGAAAACTAGAGAAACTGAAATTCTGACTATGTCGTCCCGTCCCGTCCATGCTGGGTCGCACGCCGACATGACGGTTAAATGAGTGCACTCGAATCATCTCCCTCCTTGTCAATAATGATTCCACGGATTTAAAAAGCCTGCAACAATTAAAGCGCATCTTTTTCACATCAGTTAGCTGCCTTAATTACGGCTGGCTGCATGTAGGCACTCAAAATCCCTCGCAGCCAGTACGCGGAGCAGCATGCAACGAGTCACAGCTGAGGGCATTAGTTGATGAACTTTAGCTGGGAGATAAGGCATTTGCGAACGTTTTCGCTAGAGGGCATTAGTTGATGAACTTTAGCTGGGAGCTAAGGCATTTGCGAACATTTTCGCTGGCAGTTTCTTCAGACTCACATGACATTTTCTATAGAGCAGCTTGTCAGTTTCTTCAAAGGTAGGCATTTTTATTCAAAAATCTGCCACTTCAGATCTTGCGTCGCAACTAAAACTGCCAGGAGCGCATTATTAGGCTAGCTAGTGATCGATCAGTAACTTGTAAACACTGAGTGAACTGATATATGGAATTGTTAATGCATCTCAATGATTCACAGATCATATACAAATATGTAGCTCCAAAAGAAAAGATCAGCCACAACTAAAACCAACTAGTACGATTCCCATACATAAGATCAACATGTTAATGCATCTTAATGATTCACAAACCATATACAAATATGTAGTCCAAAAGCAAAGATCTAGAAAAAACATATGTTCTTCCTACTAACATGGATGCTTCTCTTGGCCAACATTCAGTACAAACTAAAAGACAAATTTTTTTGTGAAGTCTACAATTCCTCTTGCAAACGTAAGTGGTTTCACCAACAACTGGAACCATGAGAATGAACCACACATGATGGAGGAACATCCACTGCAATATTATTTGGTCTTTTCTCGATCACACAGCGAGACTATTTTTGGAATACAAACTTTAACTTAGGCAAAATGATGCCCATTGTAAAATTAGACCAATGCAATGAAGCACCTAGTGTTGGCCAATAAATAGTATGGTACTACTTTTCTGCAGTCCATGAAGTGACTATCCAATCTTTCTGTGTATATTTTCAAATGGCACTGCATGCAGTGACTATACTATTCTCTTGTGCAGTTCAACCAAAATTGCGGTCACTTTGTGTGTTTGCCAAATAGCAACGGGTAGACATCTCGGTCTGCACAAATATCAAGCAGCTAGTAAACATATACCCCACCTTGTATTTTTGGTTTAAACATGTCTCTTCCACTTAGCATCTGTCATGTTTTGCACTGCACAATTTGATACAGTCATGTTTTGCCCTGGACAATTTCATACTGAATTGATTTGCTTGTTCAGAGAAGAAATATAGCGCCTATTCTTCAGACCAAGGATATCCATGTTCGTAGTGATGGAAGAGGTGAAATTGATACAACCGAAATTGAGCATCCAATCATTGAATCCTGTCCTGCACCTCCAATGTAGGTCACCCTGCCAATAAATTCACATGCAAACTACTAATATTACTATCTAATGACAGTACAAAAAGAGTAGCAAGATAGTAAGAAACCATGTACCTTCTTAATGAACAGCTCATAGTGCCACCAATTGGATATAAAGGTTTGGAAGAAAACATGCTCCTAATGTTGAACCAGTTGGAATTTTTGCGCAGTTCCACTAAAATCGAGCATCCCTGTTTGCATAGATATTGAAAGTGTGATTACTATAAAAGTGTCACTAGTTGAAGCATAGACTCACAAATATAAGCTTTCCAATTTCTTAATGGGAAAAGGTAGCAAGACTGTTTCTAACCACCTGTTTGAAGGAATAAATAAGGAAACATCGGCTGATGTCAGAAAGGCATATATAGTTCTTTATGAAAGAATGATCGATTCCTGACCTTTCCTCTTCTTTTAAGCATATTTTGTGCAGTTCAACTAAAATAAAATGCCATCACCGCCTTGATAATTCAGTGACACTATACGAAAGGAAATGACTTAAGATTACATCATGATGTCAGGTATGTAGTCGACGGGCATTAGAGACAAACTTACAGACCTTCTCCGATAACATAATGAACATTAAATTGAACAAAGGTGTGACTAGCTTTACCGGGATAATTTGAGTGAACTCTACACCCTCTGTTCCTTAATATAAGACGTTTTCGCGGTTCAGTTTAAAGTACCCAAACTTCTATTATTTATAAAAAAAATTAGTAGTTTTCTTGAGAAGATATCTGGGAAAGCTTGCCACACTTTATTTATGTCCATACGCTAATGCACCACCATTCAAAATTTCGAATACTACAAATATACACTGAACTAGTGGCTAGTGCAACAGTAGAGTAGTTATTTTATTACAGGGTACAGTACAATGGTTTTACTGAACAGATTTCAATAATCTCTGGCACTTGAAGATTTTTATAATAATTAACAATACAAAATGTAAAGGTAACATGTTTCAGCATTGGTATACTAGATGTGCATGAGCATTAAACCAAATACAAAAGTCTGAAGGTAACTAGCATTATTAACTAATAACAGTATAAAAAATTGCAAACCATGTACCTCCAAGTTAAATATCATTTCGAACTCACGGGGGGCCTAAAAATTTCTATCCCAATCTTGACAATGGATCAAACATAAAAACTTGATCGAACGAATCAAGAGAACAGCCGGAGGAGGAGGTGCCCAGTCTTGACCTTTCCTCTTGTCTTCATAATTTTTTGTGTAGTTTAACCAAAATAAAATTACATCAGCACCTTGGCATTTTGGTGACACTGTACAAAAAATTAACTTATCTCATGAAAGTGAGGTATGTAATCTATAAGCATTAACAGTGCAAAAATCTGAAGGTAGTAACAAGTTTCATCGTTGGTATACTGGCTATGCAACAACATTAGAATGCCTTAGCTGAAAAATCTTTAAGACATCCACAATCAACAGCTAACCCTGAAATAATCGAGTGACATTAAATGGCATTGCTTAAATTTATTAGTGGCATTAGACTGAGTGTGGCATTAGTTAAATGTGGCATCACTTTAGCCGTAGCATTGCTTGACTTGACTGCTCGCGTTATACTAACATCAAAAAAGTGACAATAAGAGCATGGGAGGCCAATTCGGACAGTGGGCGCACCAGTACGATGTACCTCCATGGACGCATAGAGTGGTGAGGGAGGTATGGTCGCCCAGAGCAACAAATATCCAGGCAGCATATGTGGATTACGTCCCATTTTTGTTATGTTTATCCACCTTTTTCCTATGTGAGGACAACAAACTGATCGACCTAGTTATTCTCTATTGCGTTGTCATGCCTTTCTACCCTTCTTCAACCAAGAGACATGAGACTCGTTCCTTAGCTACTAATTTTCCCCTTTTCAACCTAGATGCGGGTACGATGCCTACTCTCTTGGACAGTACAGTCTCCCTTCCTTTCCTTATTCAACCCAGACATGGATTAGTCTGCATGAAGTAGGGTTTCCTTTAATAGTGCAAATTAAGGTTTTCGTTTGCGTGACCAACAGAGCAGAGGATAGCAAATTGGGAAGATGGTGGAGTGGAAAAAGATCCACATGCAGCGACATGGCAGATGGGGAAATAGAACAAGGGTATGGTTCGAAAAGAGCTAGCATACCTGAGGGTCGGCGGGAAGTGGCTTCGCTCGTGGTCGTCATCCTCCGTACGCACTACGGCAGCAAGCTTGGGGACGGAGGCCATCCCGCACGGGCGCTAGGTCTGAGAGGACGGCCTTGTCGTCAGTGCGTGACCTCGCTCACCGACGACGAGTGCATCAACGCTGCACGTCCTTTTCTGCCCCGGCAGATCTGTGACCACCCGTGAGGAGGGAGAGAGAGGCCGTATTTTTTAGATCTGGAGAGAGGGTGATAGTGTGAGAAGCAAGTGGGCAGCCTTAGCAAGAAAGCTCTGAAGCTCCAGCCTATATATCTTTTTTATACTACTAGTACTAGAGGTGGAGTAGTGGTAGATTATTTTATATTTTCTCTACAAACAGTACCAGTTAGTCGTGCTTCAAAACTGAATGGCATGCCATTAAAAACAATAAAGTTGAGAAATAATACGGCACTTCGGGCCAACGCGGCCAGATCGCATTTTGCACGAGAAATTACACACCATGTTTCGTTGACATTTGGTCCTGTTCCAACATGTCAGTGAGACGACGGCGAGTCCTTTTGAACAATTTCCGAAAGGACGTGTAGGCCGGGGCACCTTTTCGTGTACCGTGGTGAACTAGCAACCGTCCACCGACTCTTCGCCTTGCCCTCTCGATTTGGAAGTGCTGTTGCACTCTCTTCCTCCCTCCTCCATTCGCCTTCACCCTTCCTTCTACCATTGTTCGATCGTCTTCTTCATGGAGGGAACAAGCCGGAAACGATCCCGTTATTCTTGCCCCGACCTGAAAGATGACGTGGTGGGGGAACTCATCGATCGATGCGACGTCATCACCTCGGCTAGCATGTCAGGTTCGTTCAAGAACATTCTCGACTCAACTAATAACTTCATTACAAGGAACCCAAGGGTCCAGCAGCGGTTTGATCTCCCTTATCTTCTTCGCTATAAGCCTGTTCGCATGGGCGTGGACGACGGAGGCCTCGCCTTGTGCAAGTTGATGCCGCTTGATAATGATACGTGTGATGTCAAGATGCCATCGCTTCAGGGTAAGGCCTAGGCTGGCGCAAATGGAGATTGGATTGTTTATATTGGGTACAATTGCGAGTGGGAACTTGTGAATGTGTACACTCGTCAACGGATTCCACTTCCAAAATCTCAGAGTGCCCTGAGGTTGTGCACACAAATGATCTATGTACGGTCACATACGATCATCGTGACTGTCGTCTACGGAAGATAGAAATTTGTCGTGTTCCCAACTACTCTTGGAATTACAAGAACTATCAAGTTGTTGCTATCTTCGACAAGCTTGTTGCCTTCCTTACTGATTCCATGGTTCGTCCATGTTTATTGCTCAAAAATCAGTTTCTGTACACGGATGAGTACTGTGATGCAATTGAATATGAGGATCTTGTGTTTTCTCCCACCACTCGTGGAACTGTTTTTGCATGGGAACCTCGTAGTTTTGGTATGTTTGTCTTCCACCGTAATTATAATTGTTTTATCCACATGCATGCAGTTTAGCAAGTTTCCCTTTACTAATTAACCTTCTTGTGTTTCCAAGGTCTTGTGAACATTCCACCACCTATACTTGAAAAAATTTATAACCAACGGGGAGATGATGATGGTGATGATCACGAGCATGAGGACAAGCAGAACTTATATACTCAGTGGCGGCTGGCAACTAATTCTGATGGATCACCTCTTCTTGTCTGTATACAGTGCAATGAGATTGTTACTACTGAGGGAGAACGTGTTGTCTCCCATGGTCGCCCTCTCTAGACCTATTCCAACACCCGTTGCAGGGTATTCGGGATGGATACTAGTGTGCTAGTGCCAACACCTTCTCCCTGGTACAGTATTGATAGGCTTGGAGAAAACTCACTCTTCCTTGGAGAAAACTATCCAATGATGGTGAAAGGCGATCCAGCTGCTGTTGACACAACGTTACTAACATTTATGAGAAGAAACTATATCTATACCTCGGACATTGCAGTGGTTCCCTACCTGGTCCTGATATATGTCGCTTCAGCCTGGATGATCAGTCCTACGTTGCTCTCGATATTGACAATAGCTGGCCCTTCCCAGAGCACCAATGGTTCAAAGCAAGCATTTCCAACACCGAGGATTGGTTGAGTTGAAGTTCATTTCATTGCTTGTTATTTGTTGTTGATGAAAAATTCAGTATTTACTAGAATGTTTTGTTGGAATAATCTATAATCCAAGATGTATAATCATTGTCGTTGTCTGTTGATGACTTATTGTATGTAATGAATGGTACATTTGCGAATACGTGTCATAGACTCAATTTATGAATGGTTTTCGAGTCACTTCTTGGAGTGTGAGTACCGTAGTAGTATAGCCAGCATCTGGTTAATATGTGAAGTTGCCACATCACATAGAGCCAACCTAATATTGGAGTACTCGATCTGAGATGCCACATCTACCAGATGAATGACTCAAGTTCGACCACCGTGATGCTAGGTGCGAGCCGAGGAACACTGTTGGAGAGACCCCCCCTCATAATTTTCCTACATTGGTGGTTTGATTCATAGGATAGAATGATATAGGATTTTTTCCCCTATGTAATCATTTTTTAATTGGCAATCTAGCATCCACTCCAGCTTTTGTTTCACTTCCTTTGATCCTACGAAGAGAGTACTTGCTCTAAATGATATGCCGCTGCAAGAGCCGCCTATATTAATTAACCATGCTCTAAAAAGTTAGTACTGTACTAGGTTATTAGGTGACCTTGCGCTTGGCTCTTCTCCTCTTCCAGAAGTTGAACAATAATGATGGTACTACTTCTGGCAATCTGACACCAACTAAACTGCTGCACGTCCACCGCTTGTAAGCAAAAGTTTCTCCTCGGGCTACAAGCCACCGCGCACGCGTTGGCGAGGGAGAAGGCGTAGTAAGCAAGCTTCTCGTCATTCTGCGAGTTGACGGGACATATCAAAGTTACATATTTATTAGTACTCTCTTCAAAAAGGGCCGACCATGTCCATGGCTACCATTCCATGCTCTGTCATTGAGTACGTGCACTATTCACCTGCCATCGAGGAGAAAAAATATTGCGTAGTACTAGGTGCCATCGAAGTGCATGACTCACTTACGCACTACATATCTACATTTTCTTGCATGACACGCCACCTTGATGCTAGATGTCCCGCGTGTCATGGAGGCATATAGTATGATTTTGTAAAATGGAGGCATATAGATGTCCTGCGTGCCGGCAACATGATGAACAAAGCTCATGTCTTAAACGAAAGAGTGGAAGAACCTAGATTCCCGATGACCGAGATGGAGCTACAAACCTCTGGGTGGAGCGTCTGCACTCATAATATTTTATATTATTCAGCGATATAAAATCAACCAAACCTCTCCACGTTCCTGTACCATTCTATAGTACTATGAGAATAACTTTGAATGTAAGCCATTGATTCACTCTATCCAATGGTCATAGTTGGAAAATCCAAACAAAACCAAGCATTGTATCAACTCTTTTTTCGAGATCAACCCTTTTAGCACTTAGATTGTTGCCGCCTGCCAACCTAGCCCACCTATATATCCGCTCACGTGTGATGACCACAGGAGCTATACACTCACGTTGTATAAAGGTCGATAACTAATGCGGCACCTCGGGCCAACGCGGCCAGATCGCATTTTGCACGAGAAATTACACACCATGTTTCGTTATCATGTGGTCCCGTTCCAACATGTCAGTGAGACAACGACGAGTCCTTTTGTACAATTTCCGAAAGGACGTGTAGGCCGGGGCGCCTCTTCGTGTACCGTGGCAAACTGGCAACCGTCCACCGACTCTTCGCCTTTCCCTCTCGATTTGGAACTGCCTTCGCAGGCTCTTCCTCCCTCCTCCATTTGGCTTCACCCTTCCTTCTGCCATTGTTCAATCATCTTCTCCATGGAGGGAACAAGCCGGAAACGACCCCATTATTCTTGCCCCGATCTGAAAGATGATGTGGTGGGGGAACTCATTGATCGGTGCGATGTCATCACCTCAGCTACCATGGCAGGTTCATTCAAGAACATTCCCGACTCAACTAATAACATCATTACAAGGAACCCAAGGGTCCAGGAGCAGTTTGATCCCCCCCCTATCTTCTTTGTTGTGACCCTGCTGACTAGCGTGGGGACGAGGGAAGCCTCGCCTTGTGCAAGTTGATGCCGCTTGATAATGATACGTATGATGTTAAGATGCCATCACTTGAGGGCAAGGCTTGGGCAGGCGCAAATGGAGATTGGGTTGTTTATATTGGGTACAATTGTGAGTGGGAACTTGTGAATGTGTACACTCATCAGCGAATTACACTTCCAAAAATCTCCGAGTGCCCTGAGGTTGAGCTCACAGATGATCTACGTACGTTCAAGTATGATCATGGTGACTGTCGTCTATGGAAGATAGCAATTTCTCGAGTTCCCAACCGCTCTTGGAATTACAAGAACTATCAAGTCGTTTCTATCTTTGACAAGTTTGTTGCCGTCCTTCGTGGTTCGACTAGATGGATATTGCTCAAAAATAAGTTTCTATACACGGATGTGTACAGTGATGCAATTGAATACGAGGGTCTTGTGTTTGCTGCCACCACTCGTGGCACTGTTTTTGCATGGGATTCTCGTAGTTTCGGTATGTTTGTCTTCCACCGTAATTATAATTGTTTCATCCACATGCATGCGAGTTAGAAAGTTTCCCTTCTCTACTAATTAACCTTCATCTTGTGTTTCCAAGGTCCTGTGGACATTCCACCACCTATACTTGAAAAATTTTATAACCAAGGGGGAGATGAGGATGAGGAGGGCTGATGTAGTCAGTGGCGCCTGGAAACTTCTGATGGATCACCCCTTCTTGTCTGTATATAGTCCACTTCTGATGTTACTACTAAGGAAGCAGGTGTTTTCTCCCATGGTCGCACTCTCCGGACCTATTCCAACACCCGTTTTATGGTATTCGGGATGGATACTACTATGCTAGCCCCAACACCTTCTCCCTGGTACAGTATTGATAGTCTTGGAGCAAACTCGCTCTTCCTTGGACAAAACTATCCAATGATGGTGAAAGGCGATCCAACTGCTTTTGACACAACGTTACTACCATTTATGAGAAGCAACTGTATCTATATGTCGAACATTGCGGTGGTTCCCTACCCTGCTTGTGATATAGTAGGTCGCTTCAGCCTGGATGATCAGTCCTACATTGGTCTCAAGATTGACAGTAGCTGGCCATTCCCAGAGAATCACTTGTGGTTCAAAGCAAGCATTTCCAACGTCGAGGATTGGTTGAGTTGAAGTTCATTTCATTGCTTGTTATTTGTTGTGTGATCAAAACTTAGTATTTATAATGTATCCTCGTTGTCATTGTGGGTTAATGACCTATTGTATGTAATAAAATGATATGCCTATGATAAACTTACTAAATTTATGAATGGCTTTCGAGTCGCTTCTCTGAGTGGGTGCTGCGAGGAGGCAAAAAAATATTTTCCGAATACATAATTGTACGTGCATTGCAACAGGTTATCGGATGAGGCCAATCAACAATAGTACACTATTTGTACTAGCTTCACATGCTGCACTATCTCTACGTCTACGTACGTAATACAACAAGTTTTAAACTTGAGACCAGCCACCCATCCTCACAAAGAACACTTTTAACCTAGCACAGATTCCGGGAAATTTGGCCACAGTGTGAGGTGGGCCATATGTTAATGTGTTCGCTCTACGTAACCAGCACCTCGAATCCTCGATACTACTACTATAAGTAGTAGGAGTAGTAGGGTGGCATGGGCCAGAACAAGCATTCACGTCCAGGAGCTCGGCACACGCCACCAGCATGACTTCCATCTGACACAATATTTGTTGGAGTCTGTGCTACAACAATCTCTACAACATCGTTGTTTCTCTAACTCAGCCATCGCGCGGCGGGTGAGGTAGGGGTTTGCTGATAGTCGGTTTCCTCAACTGCGGTCACACTTGTATGGCCAACTCCAACGCATGACCCCAAATGGACCTCCGTTTTGCCCGGATTCTGTCCATTTGGGTAGGGCAATGGGGTCGTGTCTGGGCCATTTCTCGGATGCGGTGGTCGTGCGCCGAATGCGCGGACGCATCACGGCCGCGTACATTTTTCTTTGCAAACACATATCTTTTTTTCATCATTGATTTTTTGGTACATGGAAATACATCACCAAAATTTTGACTAGAAAAACAAGAACCACAAGAATACATTTTAGAAGATATCCAACTTCCATAACTGCTCATGTAAGCTGGATTAGTGCCTTCTCGATGCATTCATTTTTGATCTATGGAGGCTCGAACCTACGTGCTTCTTTCTTCTTCGAGTGTAAAGAAGTAGACGTGTCTAGCCTCTATTCTATCAACAAGTGCACTAGTGTCATCTCTAGCCTCTATGCTAGCTAAAAGTGCTAGAACATCTACTAAATTGTGCTCTACCAAAACTTGCATCCATTCTACGCAATAAAATTTTAAGTTAGCACAACTAGTCTAATCCGAGAGCACAACCGAAGATTTGGTCGAGTTCTTCCTCCTTTTGCTGACACATGGGACATCGAGCATCCAGGTCGTGTCATGCAATAAAATAGAGTGGTAGTTGAAGCCACGTGATGTGCATCTTGGGTTAAACTGTAAATAGAATCTTACTACTCTTGAGTAACTCAGAAAGCGGCCACCGAATATATTTATTGGATTTGTTTTTCATCACCAGCACGTCGAGATGAAAGATGTGAAGGTCCAGTGGGTCCTCTTGCATTTTCACTGACATGTGGGACCACATATGAGCAAATAGACGATGGGCTCCGCGCGTCTGCTGGATGGCTGAAAAGAGAGATAGAGGAGGGCTTAGCACGGACTCCAGGAAATTTGTGCTATGCAACCAGCACCGTGATATAGTTGGGTGGCATGGGCCATAACTAGCATTCATGTCTAGCAGTACGGCACACGCCACCCACACCAGTCCCATCTGACACCAATTTTCTTGGAGTACATGCTACAGCCATTTCTTCTCCCTCCCGTTTTCTCAGCCATCGCGCGGTGGGCGGGGTGGGGGTTTGCCTATAGTCGGTTTGCTCAACTACGGTCCAAATCGTAAGTGAAAATGCAACACAACATGCATTCCCCCTTGAGAGGCGTGCCGGACCAACCGTGTGGGGGTGCAATGCGAACACGACAGGCTTTTCCTTTTGAACTTGTAACTTGTAAAATTTGGTTCTGCTCCATGGTGTGACCGATAGATAGAAATAACGATTTTCCCTAGAGTAATGAGAAGTTTGGTTCTGGTGCGGTTCATGCATGGAGTACGTAGGAAAATTATGAAGTTGATGCATACGGATCCATCAACGACATCCTCACGCCCTAGTGCACTGGGTCACCAACCGACGTGTGAGGAGCAGCGGTGTTGGTGGCAAGCTCAACGTGCTTCTGAACAATGCCGTCCAAGGTTGCCCTTCGGTCCAAGAAGGACAGTGTCCTATCGTCCTCCTCTTGCATGTAGTAGTCCTTGTGGATGATTTTCCCGTAGACATGGGTGATTTTGTCGATGGTGTCTTGCTGTGTCAGGCGCTGCGTAGCGAGCGCGACCTCGAGGTGGACATTCACCGGCACAACGGCGGGCAGTCGCAGGGCCACCAGTGCATCGAAGAGGTTGTCACCATAGAGGACCTTGAGGGTGGCAGGCATCGTAGAGCCAGGGCGCGTGGGCTAGAGGCGTACATCAAGGCCGTCCGTGAGCTTCTTGACGATGGTGAACTTGTCGAGGTAGCCGATGAGGACCTCGTCGAATAAGGAGACGAAGCTGTCGTCCAAGTGCCCCCTCATCCTGGCGGCCTCAAGCACTACCTGGAGACGTTCCTCGGTGTTGGGCCGCAGGCCAGCATCGTGGACCATATGGCACAGCCAGCTGATGCTCGCGCTCATCGCCTCCATGGGCCTAGCTTCTAGTCAACTGATCTTGCGATTGGAGTGATCACTCTTGCCCTTGGGTGCGTAGGTGCGTAGGATTTCGTAGATTGGACTGGCGGGAGCCTTCATATGAGATGTGCGGACTATGTTGAATTCACATGCGTGTTGGCCATCTACTCCTCGCCCCTCTACTGCACCTGCCTTTGGCTGTATGATAGGTTTGCCAGCCACCCGTTGCGCACACGTGTGATACACCCAAAGGCAGGTGTAGTAAGTCAATGAAGATGCGTCCCCCTCCGTGCCCGTGCATGCTTTCAATGACTTGAGACTACCAAACATCACATGCAGTGGTTAGTTCATTGCATGTAATCCTATTAAGTAGCAAAAAGACATTAAGTTATCTCGCCGATAGGAATAAAACAATACACCATGTATTTATTTACAGAGGGAGTATTACATTTTTTGTGACATGCATTACTAGATATTTCTAGTCAAATACTAAATCCAAATGGACGTGGTAGTACTACTAAATCCAGACGGTGGTGCTAGTACTACTAGTAGTAGTACTACCAATGTAGTAGCACTGTACTACCCGTTGGTCAAATTATTACGTGCTGCTCCTCACAGTGAAGTGACAAGACCCTACGCCGGATATGACACCTGAGTATAGGCGTCGTGTTCGTCATACCATAGTTAGCCTCACCATCTACAGTCACTATCATCATGGCTATAGACCTAGCCTGCTTACAACTAGCTGTGTTCGACATAATTTCCCATGCATAGATGCCCGTGCATTGCACGGAACACCAAGATTGGGGGGTGGAAGGCGCCGGCAGTGGCCATCGCGCCAGGAGTTGTTTGTAAATAGGGAACAAGTGCGGGCATCTTTTTGCAAAATTGGAGAAGTTTGGTTTGTATGTGTCAGATCTAGATCCGACGGCTATTGGTGAAAGATGGCAGGCACAACATCCTCACCAACTCAAGACCTGTTTGATTCGCAGAATTTTGAAAATGCTGCAATAGGACACGGCACTATTACAAGTTTCAAACTGATATTACAAATGTTAGGAGTAATGCTGCACCTATGAAGAGGGAACTACTAGGAAGTTTACGTAAGAACTTTGGTTACTTTTGGTGGATGCAGGATTATCGTACAAACTAAAATCCACCGCCCTGACAAGTCACTAATGGGAAAATAAGTTTTCGAGTCTCTGGCCACTTGATGTTTCAAAAACAAATTCAGCTTCTGCGGAGACTTTGTCATGTAGGCTTAGACGCTTCCGGTGATCAGCACACCATTCATTGTTCCACCAGAGAACTCCAAACCTCATTACCTTGAGCACACTTGCCTCCAGAACAAAGAACCTGGCCAATTTAATCTTAGATGTGCTGTCTCGGTAGTCGATCAAATCAATTTCAGTAAGATGGAGATCAAGGCATTCGATGAGATTGTTATAGTGCAACACATTTGTCACTTTAGGGTCTTTTTTATCTGCAAAAGAAGAAGACATATTAGAGCAGCTGGCTATATAAGATTGCCCTTTCATCAAGAGGTGCCAATATCATTCGCTCATATGATAGGGTTGGCTGGCTAGTGATATTTTTTCACTCTCTCTATCTTTCTCTTTCCTCTCATTTACCTAGGAGTACGTGAAGAGCTTGGGCATTTGTTGCCTTCCACTATGTGGCCGATGCCATATTTCACAAAAGTATGCCACATAATACGCATCGATGTCAAATCAAAAGATTTTCGCACCCCTCTCGCGATGTGAGAGAGTTGGCACCGTTGTGCACACAGACCCACATGTATAAAAAAATCAATCAAACCAACTACACCAGCCTCTCACTCTCCCAAACAAGTGTTTTTATTGCCTCAGTCCTCTCTCTCCCACGCAAGTGTTTTTTCATTGCGTGAGTTAATTTGGCACCGGAGCAAAGTAGGTGATCCAGATTGGGGCAACAGGTGAGCAATGGAGGGGCATCGATGCCAGATGCATCACAAGTGAATTTGGCACGTGTTTTGGCGTACATAGTGGAGGGCCATTATGGCCCACTTTTGTACTACCTCTTATTTAGTATAAAATTTTGACCATAGATTTACATAAGAAAATGCCAATACATGTCACTAAAAATTACACCATTTGAAATTATGTTCAAATACGAATCCAACGATATAGTTCTTAGTGACATGCATTAACATTTTGTCAGTTAAATCTATGGTCAAATTTTGATACTACAAAATAGGAAGAGTAAACCAGGACGGAGGTAGTACTTGCTCTTAGGGTAACCATAGAGTTACTGGAGTAGTCTAAGTTACTTTCCACTATGACTAGCCTAGGCTACTATAGTAGTAAAACAAAAAAAACGTTGCAGGTGATCACGTGAGAAAAAATACTAAAAACATTTGTTTCGGTGCAGTGCATAGATACAGTTTTGAACACTACACTTGTCATCGTAATTTGGGAAAATTACAAAAAATTTGAGCTACTTTGTGATTACCGTTTACTAATAGGAAAGAAGTTTCACCTTGATGAGTAGCTTCTCCGTGCACGGAAATCATGTAAGGAATCCAACAACTTGATCCATATTGGGGCCGATAGATTTTATTGCCAAGATCTTCACTGTGCGCATAGAATGGGTCAGGCTTGTGGGAATCATTTTCTGGAAGACGGTCATAAATACATCAAGAAGAAATTTAAAATGTCAATTTCAAGAAGACGGAGAAGAAGATGAGTGTTGTACCTGAACGATTACGGATCCAATAAATAGTTTGGAGAATTTGGCAGACGAGTGCACCAATGCTGTCAATTTCGGCGCATCAATGACCCTGATTTTTGTTGGACCTTCTAGATCCGATACAAGCAATCTCTCAAGGAAAGGAGCATTCTCAATGACCATAATGTAGAACAGCTGGAGTGATCTCTTCCCAATTGATGTCTTGTTGCGGGGCCAGCAAGACAGATAAATCCATCGAAGATTCGTCGAGGCGATGTGGAGGCTAATGAACCCATGGATCTGCTCAAGACGAAGGTACTTGAGCGCATTACAGCGGTGGAGCAGGTGCTCCATAGCCTTCTTCAAGATGACAACTTCAAAGAGGTCGAGATGCTTGAGTTGAGGGAGAAGAAGGGCGGGCGCGGCATTAATCTGGGGAATATAGCAGGAGCTGAAGCTGGCGCGGCGCAGCGTTGGCGCGAGGCGGAGCGCGGACGGTGGCAGAGAGAGACATGGTCTAGCTTCAAAGCTGAGCTCCTCGAGCTGATCTAGGGCGAGGGATAAGAACCACTTGTCGAACTTGGGTTGGACCTTGCAGTTGCTACTGAACATGCGGATGTCAAGGCGTCTGGCTGGCCCAGGGTGCGATGAAAGGATCTTGGAGACTACGGCCATGCATTTGCAATCCCCATCGCAGAGGTAGCTGTCGACGGTGAGGTTGAAAGGGACGCGGCGCCAGAGGGGGTGCCACCGCCGGGAGAGCAGGGCAGTCCGCACGGAAGATTTGTAGGGGAGGAGGCCGATGATGACGAGCAGCATGTCGTCGGGCAGGCTGCTGATGAAGTCCAGGCTCGCCGGATGCGGTTTTGGCTCGAGCCGCCTCCGCTTGTTGGCTGCCTCGCCGTCCATCTCAACCGGTGACGACGCCGGTGTACACTTGTGCTGGTGTGTGTTGTGTGCTGGGTGTGCGCGAGTGCGTCCTTTTGTGCATGCCATCGCGCAGTGGTGAATTGTGCGCGAGTGCGTCCTCCACACGGAAGAAGTGTGTCCTCAATGCGCCCTCAATTTACTAGCGTGCGGGGTACTACCTCTAGTTTACTTATTTTCACCCACTGCCACATGGGCCAGCACATGAAGATACAAAACACGAGTTGACAAGGCAGCATGTGGAATGGTTGACCGGTCAACTAAACAATATACGGAGCTATACGCTGACACAGTGAGCATATAATCCGTCGGTATAGAGTGTTCGTGTGAGAGGGGAGGCCCGTGAGAGATAGCAGAGAGAAAGAGAAAGTGCTACTCCCTCCGTTTGATAATGTAGTTCCAACTTTTTTTAAAGTCAAACTTTTGAAACTTTGACCAAGTTTATAAAGAAATTACTTATATCTACAATACCAAAGATAAATGATAGTATGAAGTAAGTACATGTTGTGATGAATATAATGATCTTTCCAGATGTAGATGTTTTTCTCCAAATATACCTGGTCAAACTTTTCTGAGGTTTGACTTTTCAAAACATCCATATGCTTATGGACGTGCGAGAGTCCCTAACTAGAGAGAGAGAGTGTGTGTGTGAAATAGAAAGAGTGAGTGAAAAAAGTGTGTGTGCGTGTGTGAAAGAGACATGGACAACACTCTATAAAAGTCGAGAAAAAACGTGTGTGTCTTATGCAAACATATCACACATGCATCTTCGATAACGGAAGCAAGGTGAGGAGATAGTGTGTGGTTGTTTGCAACCGAGAGAGCAAGACCCCTACCACGTGGCCAAGAGGGGTCTGACAAACAAGGGAGAGAGGTCGAGAGAGACGTATGGAGAAAATGCTGACATGGGGAGGAGAGAGTGTATGTTTGTCATAGAGAGATCCCCTAGAGATCGTGATGGGACTACATGGGTGGGAGATCGAGTGACAAGGTGTGTGCGCGATAGAAGATAACCCGAGAGATATCGAGATAGACGTATGGATGGAAGGAGACAATACCTGTGTTCCTGATGGCTAGTGAGAGATAATCATACTTAGGAGGTGGGGGAGTGCTTGCGCCTATGATGGAGTGAGGGATTATGGTACTTATTAGGGGGGTGTGTGTCACATAGAGAGAGAACAAGGGCGGAGAGTGTTGGATGGGTCTATATGTATAGCACGAGTGAGACATGTGTATGTGTGAACCAGGGAGATATAAAGTTTGAGAGAGATTGAGGAGCCCCGATAAGGCTGAGTGGTGCGTCAAATAGCTAAGAGGGGGGAAAGAGATATTCCATCCGCTCGATAATGCAGTGCATGTAATTTTTTTAGAAGTCAAACTTTGGAAACTTTGATCAGGTTTACACAAGAGTTATTTATATCTTCAATACCAAAGATACATCATACGAAACTACATCTCATGGTGAATCTATTGGTATATGTTTGCCATACTAGATGTAATTGTTTTTGTCCATGTACATGGTCAAACTTTGTGATGTTTGAATTTTCAATAAATCAATATGCTATGGACCGAGGAGAGTGCCTAAGTCGAGAGGGATCAAGTGCGTGTGAAGGAGAATGAGTATGTGTGCAAAAAGAGTATGTGTGTGAAAGATAAAGTGACATCAAACGATAAATTAGAGAGAGAGTGTGTGTTTTCTTGTTTCTTAGGAGAACATATCACGCATGAATCTCTTAGATAGAAAAGCCAGGAGAGGAGATACACGAAGATAGCTAGTGTGTGATTGTTTGCAACGGAGAGAGACACCCCTATAACACATGTCCAATAGAGGTCTAGCCAACAAGGGACAAAGCTCGAGAGGGACACATGGAGAACATGGACGCATGGGGAGGGCGAGAGGGTGTGTTTGTGATAGAGAGACCCCCTCGAGATCGTGAGGGGACTATATGGGTGGGAGATTGAGGGAGGTGCGTGCATGATAGAAAGATGCCCCGAGAGAAATCGAGATAGACCATGCACATGTTTGTGATGGAGACTAAGATTAGCTAGTCATATACATATAGGGGGGACTGCGTGTGCCTACAATTGAGTGAGAGACCATCACACTTGGCTAGCTTGGAATGAGATTGTGTGTGTGTGCGTGTGAGATGGAGAGAGAACGAGGGAGAGAGATCAAGTTTTAGATGGTCCTATCGAGTGCGATTGAGATATGCATGTGTATGTGTGACCCAGGTTGATGGAGAGTTTTAGAGACGACAGAGTGGTGCATGAGAGAGTTACGGGCAACGAGCCAAGGAATCTGTGTGCATACGATGAGTGCACCCAAGATATCTAGCTTGGACTAGAGAATCATACGTAGTGTGCGAGAGAGACCTATAGATGGAGTATATATGCATGCGAACGAGAAAGACTCCCCCACGCACACACACAAAGAGAGAGAGAGATGGAGAGAAAGAGAGAGGACCAACAAAGTTTGTTTGTTGGATGCGTGCGACAGAATTGAAGATTGTTGGCGGGAGAGAGAGGGAGAGAGAGAGAGAGAGCAGGAGTCCGGGAGAGGGGTGCAAAACCATGGTTGGCAAAACACGCTCTCCTCGCCCGAAATAGCTCGCTCCCACTATTTCAAAACACGCTCTCCAAGCCCAAAAATCGCTCGCGCCCACTATATTTCAAAACACGCCCTCCTCGCGTGAAATCGCTCCCGCCCACTATTTGGGGAGAAGCAAAGTTACTCTATTATCCCCGACCCTCAGTACATAGACCCAAGACGAGAAGCCTAAAGGGAGGGGTAGAACTACAACTCCCCCTCACATTTCAGACAAATGCTCCGTAAAACATCGTTCCACTCCCCTCCCAATTCCCCCCCCATTCATACCTCGTGGGCGCCAAACCACCTTCTCCCCGGAAGCTCCCTTCTCCCGAGCCGCGAAACCTCAGCCCCTCCTCCATGGCACCCCCACCACACCAATTTCACAGCCGCCCTCCTCCCTAATGCCGGAGACGCTGTCCATTTGCCGTCATGCACTGGGCCGTGTGCCTCTTACTCCCTGCTGCTAGAGCTGCCTCGACGACAGCCGCGTGAACCGTACCATAGCCGATTCACCCCCGCCGTTGTTCACGGCGCCAGACTGGCTCCAACTTCGGATCCGTACAGAGTCTCGGCGCTGCTTCCCCGTAGCCGTCGACCATCGCGACATCGCTATTTCCCAGCCGCCGGTGGCCACGGCAACCGTGCCGGCCTCACCGACTCGGCAGCGGGACCTGCCTACTTCACCATCCCGCCAGATAGGTCACACCCTCATCTCAAATCACTTTATTTAGGCGTCAGTTGTCTGAATTTTTATTGTGGGACAATCAATTCCCAATGGGAAGAAACACCCCTCGAGGCAGTGGAGCTCCTAGGCTGCCGATTGGCTGGTGTCTAACGTAAGGGTGCGGGGCCGCAAGTTTGCCACGGAAGCACCACTTAGATGGCTATATTAGAGTTGCATGGGTTCAAGGTACTGCCGCCGCCAGATCTGGATGATGGGTGTTCTTTCTGGATTGGCCTGGGGGCGGCGCAACCACGGCAGTGCGGTGGGGCGGGGAGCGGGGTTTTCGCCGGGGCCACGGATAGCGGAGGCAAGCTGCTCTGCCGTTGGTCGCTGGCTTTTCGGGGATGATTCCTAACAGTGTCAGCCGGGAGGCACAAGACGGCCATCAAGCCATCCGGTGTAGATCGGACAGTACCAAAATAAAATAAAATCATGTGACCCCAATTTAGTCTCAGTCAACAGACATGTGACCACTCTCGTACCTTGTTGTTGATCTCTTAGTGTATTTCTTTAGATCAAAGAGATGTGTCGTTCTTAACATTATGCGTTATCTGCATCTTCAGCCACACCGTCTTTCGACTCACCGCACCTGCTCCAACAAGGGAAGCATACTCCAGAAGGGAGCTATAGTCCCCACTCAACAGTTCCCGGCA
Source organism: Triticum urartu (assembly GCF_003073215.2). Taxonomy (NCBI): domain Eukaryota; kingdom Viridiplantae; phylum Streptophyta; class Magnoliopsida; order Poales; family Poaceae; genus Triticum; species Triticum urartu. Next base: position 342,691,101 of record NC_053028.1, read on the forward strand.
TCGAATGTGCGTGCCTGACATGGACAGCCACAACAACTGCAGGGCCATCGAAAAGTCAGCACATGATGCTCACTCCTATGGATGGCGGCCAGATAGGTTGTACCCTCATCTTACTTGTGTGGAACATTTATGGCTTTGTTATTCGTCTAAGCATGGACAATAGATTATCACATTTCATGTTATATTCATGCTGATATCTTACGGGTCTTGTTCAGGAATTAACATTGTTCCATAGTTCAGCTAAGATACTTGTTCTTTAGGTAACGTTGTTCCATAGTTATCATCCATCAGCCAATGCTATCCCACAGGCTGGTGATTATAGTATTATACCACTTCTAGTATTACCTATGTTGTTCTTTAATACTTTTGTGTGCCATCTAGTTAATCTTGAGTACAAATGTTACATATTCTGTAGCTTTCATCTATTTTCTTCATTTAGTTTTTGAGACCTGTTGCTTCTAGTTAACCATAGTCCTACTATTTATTTCGTCTCCTACAGACACTCATTAAATAAATCTAACTACTAGTTGTCTTCCATGCATGTCACATATAATTGAACACAAGAACCTCACGGAGCAATGTAAAGGTCAATAAACTTGATGTCAATGATACCCAATATGATGGAACATGTAAAGGCAGTTCTTCAGAAGACTTGCAGAAAGATGTTGAAGCCTCTTCACCCCACAAGGTCCTTGCTCTAACTTGGCCCGTGATATGGGTACAATATGCATATAATGTCCTGGAGTGTATCTACTCTGTTGCAATGCCATGTGCTTAGCATGCTGATCATGTCATGCCTCCCTGTTTTTCAGTACCTATTCCATTCATGATAACATGTTTTGAAATTCAAGTACTGTCATTCTACTCGCAATGCCATCTGCTTAATTTGGACATCATGCTTCTGAATATCTTATGCATTGTTATTCATCAGTATGTACTTCATCTGTCTACAATACCATGTTTTTTTACATTGAAGTTTTGTTCTAGTGCTCTGTTGCAATGCCTTCTTAGTTTCCCAATCATACATGTGTATGTTGCCTTAGTTTTTTCTGTACGTATTCTGCAAGCATACAGTTTTAAATTCAACTAGTGTTTTTTTACTGTGTTGTCCTATTGTATCCCTAGCTCTTACACCATACTCCCTCCGTCCGGATTACATGTTGCCGAAATGGATAAAAAGGATGTATCTAGAGCTGAAATACGCCTAGACCCACCCATTTTTTCCAGATGGAGGGAATACATGTCAATATGTCATGCCTTTCTATTCCTTAGTAACTATTCCATCTCTCTGCTGTAGCATGTTTTATAACTGAAGCACCATTCTTCTATACAAGGCATGCAAGGGGAAGACGACTATGTTAGAATCTGAAGGGTTACAAACAAGGTCTTTGCAAAAGATCCAAACGCCAGGAGATAATAAACCAACTCTAGTTTTTATACATATTGTTGCAGCACAGAGAAACCTAACTCCTACTGATAATAAGCAGATTCTAGTGGCCAAAGAACTAGTCCGCTCCAGTCCAGCAAAAATATGTCAACTCCATTCTAAGAAGCGTGTGTGTATCCTTGCATCATGAAATTTTATAGCATGCTGATCATATTTTCTACATGTTTCTTACCCATCTCTCTTTTAGAAAATAAGCTTAACAGACAGAAGAATTTCTGCACTGGTATTGTCTGTGAGGAAAGATTCTTGTAGGAATTCTCTGTACTCCAATGCAGATGTAAGTACCTGTTGTATATCACTATATTTTTACATCAGCATGTATTTTGTTAATCGGCGTGAAGCCAACCTTTATCTGATCTAAATTTAGTTGTAGCAAAATGTACGATTAAAGGCCACAATGTTGATTTTTGTAAGCAAAACTTCCTTGTAGTTTTGCATCCTCAGCTGCATGAGTGTACTATCTCATATCAGTGGGTTTGATTACTTTGGTTTTGCAGTGGGTTTTCTGTGTTTTTTTACTGTGTTGTCCTGTCGTATCCCTAGCTCTTACATCAGACTCCCTCTGTCCGGATTACATGTCCCAGAAATGGATAAAACTGGATGTATCTAGAACTGAAATATGCCTAGACCCATCCATTTATTTCTGGATGGAGGGAATACATGTCAATATGTCATGCCTTTCTATTCTTCAGTACCTATTCCATCTCTGTTGTAGCATGTTTTATAATTGAAGCACCATTCTTCTATATAAGGCATGCAAGGGGAAGAAGGCTATGTTAGAATCTGAAGGGTTACAAACCAGGTCTTTGCAAAAGATCCAAACGCCAGGAGATAATAAACCAACTCCATTTTTCATAGATACTGCTCCAGCACAGAGAAACCCAACTCCCACTAATAATAATCATATTCCAGTGGCCAAAGAACTAGTCCACTCCAGTCCAGCAAAAGAATGTCAACTCCATTCTAAGAAGCGCGTGCGTATCCTCGCATCATGAAATTTTATACCATTCTGATCATATTTTCTACATGTTTCTTACCCATCTCTCTTTTAGAAAATAAGGTTAAACGATAGAAGATTTCCTTCATTGGGATTGTATTTGAGGAAAATATCTTCCAGGAATTCTCTATGCTCCAATGCTGATGTAAGTATCTGTTGTATATCACTATATTTTTACATTGGCATGTATTTTGTTAATCGGCGTGAATCCAACTTTTGTCTAATCTAAAATTAGTTGTAGAAAAATGTTAAAAGCACCAATGTTGATTTTTGTAAAGAAAACTGCCTGGTAGTTTTGCATACTGAGCTGCATTAGTGTACTATCTCATATCATGCACATTACTGAATTGTAGTGCTACTCTGGTTGCCCATTCATTCATTGTGTCAATGTTGCTTTCATATTACCTTACATGGCTGATGATAGCTATGCCATATTGTATTAATTTGGTGTTGGCTAGTTGCCCAAACATTCACTGTGCCAATGTTTCTTTCCTATTATCTAGCTTGGCCAATGATTGAAATGTTAGTGTCTTAATTTGGTGCAGGTTGCTGAAGATAAGAAGACAAACTCTGAAAATAGCAAGGCAACCCCATTGTTTCTTTCCAATAAATCTAGGCCAGGTAATATGCCAATAAATCTTGATTAATCTGTTTGGATCCCCTCCTATCTTATGTTATGATGGAGTGGTCGAGACACTCTCCACTATCAATAATACAAGCCTGCCAAAATCGCCATATGAATCTGTTCAGTATCCTCTGTCTCGAATGCAACAGAAAAAATGTATGTTTGTGAACCAATTAATGGCTGAAGAAATGATGGAAATTGTGGAGGAATCAAAGGTGCAGAGTCGTGCGACACAATAACTCATCAATGTTTTCATAGATAGTGTAGCAAAGCAGCAAGAACTTTCCCACTTGCTTATGGGTATCATCCGTGCTGAGGTTGCAGATTGTGATGTTGTAGATTGTTAGGTTCTGTTCATTTATTTGCATTGGCATCAATCTTTGATTGCCCAGTGGATGTAATTTCATGTAATATATGCTGGATGTGCAACGTTTTTCCCTGTATGTCGTACCTTTGCTTGATCGGTTTTTGTCCTATGCATAATTGCTCATCGTAATGGGCTCAAATTATCTAATTTGGCCTAAAGACATGTACGAACTTTAGTGGGCCCATTAAGTTAATGGGTCGTTACCAGGCCAAAAGTTAATGGTCGGCCCTCTTAACTCCCGGGTCGTTAACAGGCTGACATCGAAGCGGGCAACAAGGTGGGCCCAATTCATTTCATGGGCCGTTAACAAGCCGTTACTAAGTTCGGGCTACATATGGCCCAACTATACTGTGGGCCTTTATCAGGCCGAAAGAGACAACGGGCTTGTACTGGACCATGAAGAGCTTGGGCCGCTAAGAGGCCAAAAGTCAGTTCGTATTGTAAATGGCCCAACTGTGTTGTGGGCCTTTAGCAGGCCGAAAGAGAAATCGGGCTGGTATTGGACCATGAAGAGCATGGGCCATTAAAAGGCCAAAACTCAGGTCCGACTACAAATGGCCCAACTCATTTATGGTCCGTTAACAGGCTGAAAGGCACACAGGGCCAGGAATTGGCCCAACACTTAAATGGGTTGCTAAAAGGCCAAAACTCAGGTCAGACTACAAATGGCCCAACAGATATATGGGCCGTCACCAGGCTAAAAGACACACAGGGCCGGAAATTGGCCCAACACTTAAATGGGTCGCTGAAAGGATGAAAGATGTACATAGTGAAAATTGGCCCATCCACTGAATGGGCCGTTAACAGGCCAAAATCTCATCAGGCTGATATTGAGCCCAAATACATAGCGGGCAGTTAACGGGCTCGAACTGACGATGGGCTGCAATGGTGTCAAATCTTTAACGGGCCGTTGACGGGCCGAATTGGCACATCTCATATGGGCCATGGGCTTAAATGGACCTGACACAAGTAGGCCTTATATGACGCACAATTACGTTACGGTGGATGCCATGTGGATGTCACCCTTGACGAAAGCACTTCCGTGATGCACGATTTATCGTCATGGAAGTGCCCACTTCCGTGATGATAATTTTGGTAATGTCCTGGAACACTTCTACGGCAGCACAGGTATGACTATCTTGATTCTGTCATAAAATTGTCATGGATGTACATGCATGACAGAAAATGTGATCTACTGTGACAAACACGTATCATCACGGAAGTGTATTTTTTTGTAGTGTTTATAATCATCCACTTCATTCATACACATACACATTTTTGCTTTTGTCATCATATTTAGGATAAGCACATTTGGAATTTCCTTTGAATTGGACCATATGATGGTATTTTCTTGTACTAGCTCAATGATCCATATCTGAATTGAATGGACAATCTAAGATTCGAGTTGGAGACATTGATTTTCAAAACATGCACTTTTTTGCATGCAAAACAAATAAATTCTCGGCCATGATATCATTGTCGGCCGTACAAGAGCAGAACTCCTATAATTTCAAGCGCCAAAAGCTTTCAAACTTCCCGCTCACATTGAAATATCTCACACCCAAAAGGTTAGCCCTGGGTTATTCCTGTTTTACCTGTGCCACATGAACAGAAAAGGGCTGCTTTGGTAACTCCATTGTTTTCCCCTCTTTGCCCCCAACAATCTTCCCTAGAGCCCCTCCCCTTCCCCTACCCGACCCCCCAACCACGGCAAGCTGCCTAATCTAGTCCTCCGCCATAGCGGTGGACCTCACACCCCGCCGGATCTACCTTCCGCACCTTGGAACCACCAACTGCTAACTCACCACTACACCGGAGCTGCTTCAGCGACTGGCTTGTCCACCGCACCAGATCTCCTTGACCGCCATCATGGTCCACCGCACCAGATCTACTTAACCAGCGCCCTCGGCCACCACAGTGTAGGCCCTTCACTGACTCCCTCGTCCACCCCATCGCTGGCCCTTCATACAAGCCCTCATCCGGCGCAACAGATCCGCCTCACCAATAGCACTATACACCACGCCAGCCAAAGCCTTCGTCCACCACACCGGACCTGCTCCACGAACGCCATATTGAACTCCACCAGCCCTGCTTTACTAACATTGCAGCCTCATCAGGTTATTTCGATTTTTACTCCTTCGGTTTTTCTCTTCTTTATCATGCAACTGTTCACTTACCACAGATGAGCTTTCTTGTATGTCGATAGGCACCGCAACCAAAGCATCGGAGCCGCTTCAGCGACGGCGACAGCCGGCCCAAACACAACCACAACACGAGCACCATCGATGATCCTTAGCTATCAGGTACTATTATCCAACGGTTGGCGCCTACGTTCACTTTCTTAGCATAAGCACGACACCTTTGAATTTCTTCAGGGCATCATTAAATTTTTCATCAGATGTGTTATTCTGCTTGGACATGTAGGGCCACTCTTCTGGAAGTGAACATGTTACATGTGCTAAATTACATACCAGTGCACATATAGTTAATATGCTTTAGTTTTGTCCTAAGTATTACTTTACTTCCTAGATATCACTGCCTACTATTTTACTTCTTGCATCCTAGATTTATGATAATGGTGTTGTTCTTATGCCACCTATTGGTTCCATCACACTGCTTCATGTTCTCTTTGCTTAATTACACATCAACAAACTAGCATGTGGTTTCGCAGCTTTTTGTTTGTTTTACCCTACATTTTCTGATGCTAGCTATTACATTGCTACTCCGAGCCTCTGTTCATTACTTTTTTGTGTGTTCTTGATGTTCCCAAGTTGCATGACTAATTTGATGCTTCTATTAATTATGGAGCTGCCAACCCCATCAAGAAAAATATTTGTTCTTTTGTGGCTGGCACCTTGAAGAAGCATAAAAATAGAGTGAACCAGATATATTGTCGCGTAAGCACACACCCTTCTTTCATTAGTTTAGATGAACCATTGATGATCAATTCAAACCAATGCATGCGATTAAAATTAATTTTACCTAAATAGAGGGTGCAGAATAAACTACAACAACTAGATTGGCAACCATAGGATGCTGATGATATCTTCAAAGAACATTGCAACAGCAGTGAGGCTTCACAGCAACATATGGTAAGCCAATGTGTTTTAGTACATGTGAAATGCAATGCACGTGGGATACTTTCTTGGCTTGTGCCCTCAACCTGTAATCCTACAGAATTACAAAAAGTTCAGTTGTCTGCTTTGCTGTATTGCTTGATTCGAATGCTTGTTTGTTACTTGTTAGGCTATACCTGAGTTGGCCAATGTGTCCGCAGTGCCTCCTGTACTACCGTAAAGAAATGCATGCCTAGCTCATTTGAGTCCTTAACTTTTCCTCTGAACTTCATCACAAGACTGTCTTCGTAGTTTATATGAGGCCACACTGTTAAGTACTTTCTCAGATTATTTCAACTGCTTAGATGCCTTCACAACTTAAATATAGCGGTGGTACACTCCCTTTCAACTAGGGATGTCAACTGGGTCCCGTTTAATCCCGATTAAAGTCCACTAGTGGTATGATAGTTCAAAAGAGTTTTTGTTTTTTGAGGAAAATGAACTAGGGAGCTAGCAAAAACTAACTATATGGGACTGGTGGATGTCGTTTATTTGCCACTTACATCCCTAGTTTCATCTTACCATTTTAATTTCTTTTCTGCTGATGCTACTTCGAACCATTTAAATATAGCTTGCCATGCTCGGCAATAATTTGTATGTCGTTTACCATGTAAGATTACTGCCTGGATCATGCGATAACTATCTCTTACTTATGTCCAGCGAAAACCTTTTAGGATGCTGTTCACACTAGGACACAATGTACAGCCCCAGAATCTATTTGTGGAAGCAGTGCGCCATCCATGTTACCAGATGGTAGCAGTTCAGAGGCAACACTGCCGGAGAGCAGTTTGAGCACATATATTATAGTTCTTGAGGCTCTACTAGAGGCAGAAAGAGATGGTGTTGCTGCCATGAGTGAGGTAATCTTGATCTGAGGCTAGCAATTAGCTGCACGCATTATGCAAGCAACCCAAGAATTGGAGAAAGTAAGAATGTTGCATTTGAAGACGGAGGAGGTCTTGCTATTTCTACTATCTGAAGCCCAGGGTAGTCCCAGTTCTTCTTTAGATACCAATTGATATTGTCATTAGATTATTGTACATGCATGTTGTGTCATGTCTCTGAATGGATTATGTTGTAAGACCACCTATGTTGTCCATGTGTTGTAATGATCTGAATTTTTTAGGCGAGGTAATCCTCGGTACTTGTATGATTGACATAAGGTGAACTGTTTTTTGTGTGAGCATATTGTATTGGATGAAATTACTATTTGACTCAAAGTGTATCCAACCTACTGAACTCGAAGATCATGACATTTCTAAATCATAATCATATATAAAGGTGGAATAAATCTTTGTTGTGGTTTTGAAGAAATAAATAACAAAACATAGAATTATCTATGGATATTCGTAATCAATTACAAAATGGATTTGAATTTAGTTGCTAGGGCCTAGGGCAAACGTGAATGCTAATTCTCCAAAGTATTGAGTGAAGCGGCTAAACACGCACTAGCATTTGTGGGCTGCCCGAAGCAAGTGTTTGCGAGATGGAAATTACTGTCTACCCTTGACACTTGACATCCTTATTGACCGGATTGACACTGATGTCGATAGGGGTAGACTAACTTCAATCAGACGTGACACAACCGCCTATGGGCCCATTCAGACACGGTGGGTGCCAAACGTGGGCGGCAAAACACATTTGATTCAAGCTCATCTGAAAGACATGTGTCTCTCCCTCCATTTCCCCATTCATACATGGTGGGCGGCAAAACAAACTCTCCTTGTCCGAAATCGATGTCGGAAAATATTTTAAATAGGGGCAGATGTGTAACTTCCCTCAGACATGACACAACCGCCCTACATGTCAGCCCCATTCATACACTGTGGGCACCAACCGTGGGCGGCAAAACACCTTCTCCTTGCCCAATATCGCTACCAGCATATATTCAGGAGATGCGAGATTTCTGTCCTATCCCCAACCGACGTGATGTCCAAAATTTTAAACGGGGGATAAGTTCGTAACTTTCCCACATTTCAGACAAGCGCGTCCCAAAGTTTGAGATCCCCCATCCCCCTCCATATCCCCATGCATACACCGTCGGCGCCACGACAACCTCCCCACTACGGCTAGCCTCCTCCATCCGCCACCCCATCCTCCACCTTGCCGGAGCCGCTACCCCTACCCCGTCGTCCACTTTAAGAGATGGACGTCTCTCATCCACGGCGCCGGACCAGGATCCTTTCATCGCGTCCTCTCTTCATCAGCACCGTCGTCCACCTTGCCGTTGCTGCTCCTACGACCGCCTTGTCCACGGCAACAAGATTTATCCCCTGACCCGGCCGTCTGCCGTCTAAGTTCATCTTCCCCGCTGCCGACAACCATCGCACCCGCAGCACTCTCAACATATTAGCAGGGGCCTACACGTCATCGCAAGAGAGGTTGTACTCTTCCATATGTGCTTAAGTTATTGATCTCACCCGGAAAATAGATCGTAAATTGTTTACTGTACTATTCTTGTCTGTACCAAATCATAGTGGCTAGTTGAAAGCAAACATTGGTTGCGAAGTAGCTTTGTACGGTTTGCACCTTCAGATCTACCATGGCACGATCACTATAATCGTAAAGCTTATGGTTCCCCCCTTTATATTCACTACCATCATTGTAGGTTCTTCGTGTCATGCTAGCGTAGCTCCTCAAGACCTCAACCCATCAAGCGAAACAACATGCCACTCATAATTCCAAAGCTTAGGTGTTGAAATAAAAATCTGATATGATGCTCATATCACTAAAACAGAGAACGTTTAATTAGTCTCCTAATGTTCATATATTCGTCTCAAAAAGCATGTGCGCCACCCTCTGGTCCAGCTAGTTCCACTTTCCTGATCCTTAGGGTTTTCCCCTTTTATCTACTCTACTATGATTTGCATAGGTGCTTTCTGTCATACTAGCATTACTCCACCCTTCAAGCTAAACCACACAACACTCAAAATTCCAAAGCTTAGTTGTTCAAATATGATTGTGAGATGATACTGATATTAGTTAATAGACACATTTAGTTGGTTAGCTAAAGGTCCCACTTGAGTTTCCAAATACATGCCGCGACATATAGAGAGACAACAGAATTGCATTTCTTTGTCACTTGATGACTGTACTTTCTTGTCCATACCAAATCTTAGTTGTTATTTAAAAGAAAACATCAGTTTCTAACTAGCCTTTGCACATTTTGAAGCTTTAGATCTTCCATCCCAATTCCATGGTTAACACTATACTCATCATGCTTACGGTTTCCCCATTTTATGATGACCACGATCAGCCTACGTGGTTCGTGTCATGATAGCACTTCTCCACCCATCGAGCTAAACAAGCATAGTTGTACAAATTCAAATATGATATTATGCCAATATTAGTAAAACTAAGGGATGTTTAATTGGTCAGCTAAATGTTCCTTCTTTAATTTCAAAATGCATGTGAGCCACATATGGAGAGACCGGAAGGAATAGTATTTCTCTGTGCGCTCTGGTTCATCATGGGTGGGTAACCGACATTGTATAGAAAGACTTGTAATATCTTCAATCTACTTGCTCTTCTGCTCTTCTTTAAGATGATCCTCTTCTCTTCTTTAATAAGTATGTTCCTTGTTGGGAAGAGAAGCAGAGACATTTTCGGTCAACCGGTCAGGTCGAGTTGTTCTCCTTTAGTATATTTTGAAACTGTCTGGTCAGGTCGGCTTGTTCTTCTATACTATATGTTGAAGCTGTCATCTGCGAAGTATCATTACTTCTGGAGCTCTCATATTTTGAGTAGTAGGCCACATTATATTAATGCACCCACCAAATTACAACATGCATGTCATCTCTTCGAAGAATTGCAGAGATAGCACAAAGGGGTTTACAGGGAGGCGGTATTGGATTAGAATCACTTCAGCATTACAAAGATAATCTCACTTGTTTTTATGTTGCATGTCTGGTATTGAACATTATCAAAATTAATATGAGAATGGGCGCATGAGAGGAATATTGCAGAACAATCCACTGGCTAACAAACTTGGCATGGTGGAGGATGGTCTATCTTATTCACCCATCAAGGTGCTTGCTCTAACTTGGCAAGGTTGTATTGGTCGCACATATTTTGCATCTGACCTATTGCATTACTTCTACTTTGTTACACCATCTGCTTAGTTTAAGCATCATATATGAGTATATGCCACACCTATCCATTTTCTGTACCTATTGCATGTGTCATCATACTATGTTTTTCAGTTCAAATGTTATTCTTTCGTAATAGATGTCCAAAAGGAAGAGGGTGAGTGTAGATCCTCAAGGAGCACAAACTAGGTATTCGGAAAAGGTAGTGATACTTGTTACATCAGATAGATTAGTAGCCACACAAAACATAGGCCCAACTATACCACACTTTACCCCTACTCCACTGGCCAAACCCCTATTAGAACTACTGAGAGCCCAACGTCAAGTACTGTCTATGATATCAATTCAAAATTTGAATTCCTAAATTTCTGCACGTGCCTTACCTTCTCTCTTGTATGAAAACTAATTTCAGATGAATGTCCTTGCTCCAAGGATCATATGATCTCACAACAATACTGGGCTCTGCATTGCTCTTGTCAGTACCTCTTGCCCTTTGTCAGCATACTTACACTCATTGTTGTTTGATTATATAGCATCACTGTAAATGTTCGCTTCCTTATCCTCCCTTTGCTTAAAATTATAAGATCTACATTTACTCTTAGATAAATGTAGAATTAACACAATGGTTATGAAGTTTTGGATTGCTGATGTAAGTATGTGTTGTCATGTACCCCCTCTGTATCAAATTAATTGTTGATCAATTGGATGTATTTAGAACTTAATAGTGGTAGATACATCCATTTGAGCGACAAGTAATAACGGACGGTGGTGGTATTACTATACTTGCATCATGAGATAGTTGATTGTCTAGCATTACTCTGCATCTTATCTGCCCGGCACTCAACTTTCTCCAAATTATCATATCTACATTTACTTTACCAAAATGTTGAACAAAGCCAATGCCACTGCACACGTTGATGTCTGCATTCCTCTTGTTAGTAACTTTTGCCTTGTAACGCTGTACTTAATTAATTGCTATTTGATAATGTATCATCAGTCTGCACCTGAGCTTCATTATCCTCTGTTTCTTCTAATATTATTTGATCTATATTTACTCTTTGCAAAATGTAGAATAGTGGAAATGCTTATAAAGAATTTTTGGGGGAATTTATAGAATTATCCTTCCATCAACATGGAGAAGGGCCTTGTCCATCCCGTGTTAACATGTAATGTAAGTTCATCCTTCTCACGCCTTTAAACCTTGTTCTAGTATAGATTTGGATAGGCATGATTTCCTCCAATGCTGTTTACTTTGCGGTTTACATCTGATTGGATGTTTGCAACAACTACCTGTTTTAAATTGTAGTTGTAAAAACATGTTCCTCATGCACACCATATCCATTTATTTGCTTATATAATTGTGAAACATGTTACATGTCTCCTTGTTTCTCTTTCAGAGTCGTATCTCTTATGCCAGGCAGAACTTTAGGGAATATAGTGAGCCAAAACATCTTGAGGACAATGAGATGACCCCAAGGTCCTGTCTTGATGAAGATAGTGAGTTGAAGCTACTCACCAACAGGTGTGAGACAACCTCTATGCAGTCGCTGCCTCAATCAGTTTGACTTCTTCAGTCTCAAGTAAAAGCAGAAAGGCTTGCCTCAGCTCAGCTCCGAGTTGAAGTCAAAGATGCAATGAAGATGTCAGAGGAATGCCTTGTGCACTTTGGTGCCATACTGCTAGGGATGGAGCATCTATCTTTGACACAACTGAGGTCTCATCAGCTTGTTCGGCTGCTTGCAGGGACCGTCCTAGCTAGGCCTAGTGCTTTTTGAAGTGCTCTTAGTTTTATATATTCTTTTGTCGGCGCGTTTATATGCACTGGTGGTGACCTTTGATGCCCAATGTATGTAATCCGTGGTCATGTGGTGCTTTATATCACCGATAGCGAACTTTGATTCCCAATGGATGTAATATGCCGTAATTTCTTTATTGTATAGTCTATGTTTATTCCTTGGTCGGTATGCTATAATTTAGGTCGGAAGGTTCAGTGGATCTTAGTTTTGTCGGTGTTCAGGCCGGCCCGTTACTCATATGGCCCAAAATGTGGGCCTATAATCATCTTGGGCCATTAGCAGGTCTAAAGCTATAGTAGTTTCCTGCCTTTAACAGGTCGAGCGAAGTTCTGGCCAGCTGGGCCAGAGAATACCATGGGCTTTTAACAGGCTAAAACCTAGATTGGGCTAGCGTTGAGCCGAAAAATTCACGGGCAAATACAGGCCAAAACTGCCCAAGGCCCATGTTGGGCCCAAATAGGACGAGCAGTTAACAAGCCAAAATATATCTCGGGCCTATTTGGCCCAATAAAATTATGGGCTTTAAGCAGGCCCGGGTGCACGCGGGTCATAGGCCCAAAAGTGTCCCCAGCCATTATCAGAAGGTCTGTAAGCAGGCTGGATTCAACACGGGCTGTAATTAGGCCCAACTGTTACACGGGCCATTAACAGGCCGATAGGCTAGTTGGGCTGAAATTTATCTAGGAAGGCTACGGGCCGTTAAGAGGCCTAAAGTTACTTTGAATAAGAAATAGCCTAGTTTCTGCATGGGCCGTTAAATGGCCTAAGGTTAAACCGGGCCAACAATGTCCGAGATGCACCACGGGCCGCTAACAGGCTCAAACTATTATCGGGCCAAACTGGTAAACGGGCATTTAACAGGCTGAAATACAAACATGTCTTAGAATGAGCCCAAAAGAATAGTGGCCTATTAACGGGCATGATCCGATATGGACCGTAATTTGGTCTTGATGAATATCAGTATTACAAGAGTTGATCTACCAGGAGATCGTAATGGCTAAACCCTAGAGGTCTAGCTTGTATGGCTATGATAATGTGTCTCCTCCGTATTAAGTCCTCCGGTTTATATAGACACCGGGAGGATCTAGGGTTACACAAGGTCAGTTACAAAGATAGGAATCTACATATTTGGTCGCCAAGCTTGCCTTCCACACCTAGGAGAGTCCTGTTCGGACAAGGGTGCAGTGTTAAGTCTTCGTATCTTCACAGCCCATCAGTCCGGCCCATGGGTAACAGGCCGGACGCCCGAGGACCCCTTAGTCAAGGACTCCCTCAGTAGCCCCTAAACCTGGCTTCAATGACAAGGACTCTGACGCGTAGAACTGTCTTTGGCATTGCAAGGCGGGTTCCTCCTTCCGAACTCCAGGGTAGTCTTCGGATGTGTTGAACATGTCCGGACCTGTAACACACACCACACACAACTGTAGAGAGAATATAATATTCCACGAGTCCAATTGTAACACCCATGATGCGGCTATATCTCCCACGTGTCCGAGCACGACTTAGAGGCATAACCGCATTGTAGGCAATGTCACAAGAGGGGTAATCTTTGCACATCCCATGTACTAAACAAGAAAGAGGTACATAGTTGGCTTACAATCGCCACTTCACACAATACATGAATATAGCATTACATCAACCAGATACAAACAAGTTCCGACTACAAAACCAAAATAAAAGAAGAACACCCCTAATGCTACAGATCCCCGATCGCCCCAACTAGGCTCCACTACCGATCAACAGGAAACGGAACAACATAACGAACACGATCTTCATCGAGCTCCTCCTTGAGCTCGGTAGCGTAAACTGCACTGGTATCAACGGCACCTACAACTGGTTTTGGAAGTAAACTGTGAGTCACGGGGACTCAGCAATCTCACACCCTCGCGATCAAGACTATTTAAGCTTACAGGTAGGTAAAAGGTATGAGTTGGAGCTGCAGCCAGGACTAGCAGATATGGTGGCTAACATATGCAAATGATAGCGAGAAGAGAAGGAAGGCACGGTCGAGAAAACTATGATCAAGAAGTGATCCTACAAATACTTACGATCAAGCATAACTCCAACACCGTGTTCACTTCCCAGACTCTGAAGAGAAGAGACCATCACGACTACACACGCGGTTAATCCATTTTACTTAAGTTAAGTTTCAAGTTCTCTTCAACCGGACATTAACAAATTCCCATCTTCCCGTAACCGCGGGCATGGCTTTCGAAAGTTCAAAACCCTGTAGGGGTGTCCCAACTTAGCCCATCACAAGCTCTCACGGTCAACGAAGGATATTCCTTCTCCAAGGAAGATCCGATCAAACTCGGAATCCCGGTTACAAGACATTTCGACAATGGTAAAACAAGACCAGCAAAGCCACCCGGATGTGCCGAAAAATCCCGATAGGAGCTGCACATATCTCGTTCTCAGGGCACACCGGATTGTCCAAACTTCCGGTAGGCCAACCCAGAGTTTCCCCTAGTGGCCACCGGCGGCTGACAGGTTGGACCAACACTCAGGGGGGGTTAAAATAAAGATGACCATCGGGCTCCGGAAACCCAAGGGAAAAGAAAAGGCTAGGTGGCAAATGGTAAAACCAAGGTTGGGCCTTGCTTGAGGAGTTTTATTCAAGGCGAACTGTCAAGGGGTTCCCATTATGACCCAACCGCGTAAGGAACGCAAAATCAAGGAACATAACATAGGTATGACGGAAACTAGGGCGGCAAGAGTGGAACAAAACACCAGGCATAAGGCCGAGCCTTCCACCCTTTACCAAATATATAGATGCATTAATTAAATAAGAGATATTGTGATATCCCAACAAAATATCCATGTTCCAACAAGGAAGAAACTCCAATCTTCACCTACAACTAACAACACTATAAGAGGGGCTGAGCAAAGCGGTCACATAGACAAACAACAGTTTGCTAGGACAAGGTGGGTTAGAGGCTCGATATGGCAATATGGGAGGCATGATAAATCATGTGGTAGGTATCGCCGCATAGGCATAGCAACAGAGCGAGCAACTAGCAAGCAAAGATAGAAGTGATTTCAAGGGTATGGTCATCTTGCCTGAGATCCCGCAAGGAAGAAGAAACGAGTCCATGAAGAAGATAAACGGACGAAGTCGAACGGATCCTCACAAACGCGACGTTATCGGAACCAACTCGAAGAAGAAACAACGGAAAGAAGCAAACAAAATAGTAAACAACCAACACATAATCATGGCATGATGCACAACAAGTATGATGCATGCCCGGTTTAATGAAGCAAGGCATGACAAAGTGCACAAGCAAACCTACAAATTAAGTGGAGCTCAATATGAAACTCCATTGCATATTGACGAAACACCATGAAAAGTTATTTAGTTCGATCTTGCTTATGTACCCAACAATATTAAATGTTGATTAACAAGGCAAGGGGTGAAGCACAACAAAACTACCTATCTAGTCAAGTTTAAATGAGGCCGGAAACAATGAACAACAATTCCGGTAATCCCCATATGCATATTTTAGATTTGGTGCTGTTCTGACCTAAACACAATTTTATTGTTGTTAAACATGCAAAGAGATGCCACCATATTAAACTATGCATTTTTCTACCCCAATTACATATAAAGTTTATTAAGTTTGGAGCTACGATTATTAAGTTATGAAATAATTCATTTTAGCATGTTATTTAAGCAAATTAAAGCAAATAGCAAGTTACACATTTAAACATGGATGAAATTTGGAAATTATGAAACTAGATGTAATTCTAAGCATTTTACATATATAACATGTTTCATATAGATGCATGGACATTTAGTTATTAACAATACAAAACAGTGGCATTCCTGTAATTATGCATGCACTGGAGAAAAAATAACTAAATGCACAGGCAGGAAAAAAAATATGCAAGGGCCTGAAGCATGACGGTGCAGTGGCCCAGCAGCGAACGTGGCCCAAGTGGCGTGACGTGTGCACGATTTAAAAACAGGGGCGCGGCAAAAGAATAAAAAGAAATGGGGAGAACCCAGGATTCGTTCCCAAGACCTCCTGGTGTGTGTGCTGGGCACTGATGCGCTGGTGCTCTGTTCGTGTCTTAAAAGGGGAGACCAGAGTTTATGAATAATACAAATGCAAGAGCCTTCTTCTGCATGGATGGCAGAAGAAATAGGTGACGACGTCGGCGAGAAAGATGGCGATCATCTCGATCATAGGCCGATGGCGGGGGTGCGGAAATAGGTGGGGGTGCTGCCCTACAAGTGGGTTGGCTGCGGGTGTGGCGTGTGCACAGGCGTTCGAGCATGAGCTATAGCTCGTCCCGGACATGGAGGAGAAGGAGACCGGAGCAGCGGGGGTGGTGCTTTTTGCGGCTACTACACGAAAATGGAGAGGGTCGAATGCGTGCGGGAGGGTGCGGATGCATACGTGCGCTGAGGTGGTGCTCGAGCACGAGCTCGGGCTCGACTCGGGCGTGCGACTACCGTGGTGTGGTCGCGGTGCGGCGACGCGAGGTGACAGGTGAGACTACAGGGACGTGCGGCGCGAGGCATGCGGGCGAAGAAGAGAAAAACAGGGGAGCCGGCGGCGCTGGAACTTGGGAAGGAACGACGGCGCTGCAGGGGCACGGTGGAAACGACTCTGGGCGGCAGCCATGGATGGTGCTACGGCTGAGTGCAAAAGCGCGTGAGAACAAGGGCGACGCCGGAATATGACGGGGAAGGAGATGGGAAGGAGCAGCGGCTCACCACGGGCTCGAGTGGCCCGACGAGGACATTGGGAGGTGAAGGAGAGGACGACGAGGCGTTGAAGACAGCGATGCAGCACGCTGTCCGTGAAGAAGAAGAAGGAGCATGGGTCGTAATCGTCATGGAGGGGCACGCTCCTGGGCTCCGGGGACTTGCTGCGGGGTCGAGGATGAAGGCAGGGACGCATACGTGGTCGTGGAAGAATACTAAGAAGGCTACGATGCGGATTAAGCCGGAGAAGAGCTTGAGCTCTCCTTGGCCATGGCGCGGGCGTTGGCTATGGTGGCGTGGGCGTGGATGCACCGGGTGGCGGTGGCACGGAGAGAAACGAGGAGGAAGGGAAACCCTAGGGCGGGGCGTCGGCTTGTAAGGGCCGCGAGCGTCGCTGGCCTCGACGTCTGTGAGCTCACAGCGCGACGGCGCGAGCCCTCTGTGTTTGGAGCGAGGGAGACGGAGGGAAAACGGAGCAGGTGGCTGTTTGGGGCTCTGAGCTGGATCGGCTAGAGTGGGGAGGCCCAAGTGGGCTGCGGCGCTGCGCAGAGAGAAGTTGGGCCTCGGTTGGAACTCTCCTCCTCTGTTGTTTCTTCTTATCCATTTATAAGATATAAACGGAACTTGCATAAATGGACAGAGAGGTAGCAGAGGAATTAGGGAGAGACAAAATAGTTCTGGAGTCCTTGGAATATGGTCAATTTAAGAGAAGTGGTGTGAGGATTTTACAGACTATAAATTTAAACATGTCCGAATTTAGTCCAAACTTGCATGAATTTATAACCTAACCAAACCGAATCCAAATGGGCTTAATTTTTATAGGATGGCCCTACATAATAGATATGATTTATGGGCACAAGATGAACATTTATGGAGGAAGTAAGAAAACCAAACATAATGAATTGATTTCAATATGTTGAAATCAGAAACCCTATCAATGAGTTCTGGTTGGGACAAAATTTTAGAGGGTGGCTGGACATATAAAACTTGCATTATGAAGACGGTTTGGGTAAGAATTGGAGAAGTGGAAATGCAACTCAAATAGAGGAAGAGTAGGGAAAGAAGGAAGTAGCACTTTGGGATTTTTCAACTTGGGCGAAACCAAGTTGAAATTGAGCAAAGAGTAAAATACAAAGGATAAAAGAGAAGGAGTTGCAATGCACATGATGCTCATGGCAACATGAATGACCAAATGCAATAAGACAAGAGATATACATGGCAATGCAATATAACCGATGATGAACATGATGCAAGAAGCAAAATATGACAATGGGACTCATCATGATCATGGCATAAACACATAGAAAAGAAATATGCAAAAATCATTATGATAATGCAACAAACATAGCAAACACACGCCAACAACTGTGATAAAAGGAAAGCATCTAGAGCATCAGTCTTGGGGCGTTACAACACTCCACCACTACGAGAGGATCTCGTCCCGAGATCTGGAATGGCACCGGAAGGAAAACGGAAGAGAAAGAGAAAAGGTAAAGCTAAGTTGCTTCTTTGACAAACGAGTGAAACCAAAGAACCTTGAAAAGTTGACCAACTTGAAAGGAATAATACCACAGAGGTGATCGAAGTTGAAAAACACTCCGTTAGGGACGAGGAACAAGGAAGAACAAATTCGTACATCACTCCATTTGAAAAGTGATATGAAACTTGATAAGATGAATAGGACTTGAGCACAGGGCACAACACTCCGGTTAAATGGATAAGCATGAAAAGAACACGATCCTGAAAAAACAAGGAGATGGGTTGAACAGAGCAACATCACAATGCCTTCAGAATGGAAGATAGATAATTGAAAGAAAAGAATGGAGATGAAAATGCTAGCTTCTGCCACAAAAGAGCTTGAAAAGGCATCCTTAGAAGAAGGGTCGAACGGAGTTGTTGGGAAAACCAACAACGAAAAGAGTAAGCTTGTAGTGGACTTATAGAGAACATCTCGAAATTATGAGGTGAAATTTAGCCACTAATGGAAACAATAGATTGGATTGATATCAACAAGGAAACGAGAAAATTATTTCCACCGGGAGGATAAGTGAAGAACTTGGGTCATTTATAAGCACCATAAATAACAAAAATCCTTAGGGAAAGGTTTAGGTGAAATATAACCCAAGATAACTCCAAAGACGAGCTTGATCGATTTAAAATATCTCATTCTTGATAACTTGTGAATCATGAAACACGAAGGAAAATTATCGACAATGACATAACACCACCTCAAAAGATAAGATAGAACGAATTGTCCTCCGGATTACAAAATGAAGAAAACTTGAGCTCCTCTAAAAAGAATCTCAATGAACACTTCAGAAAAGGAATTAAATCCTTGTTGAACCATCATGTAGAACCTTCATGAAGAACTCTGGTAACAAAAGGATGATCAAAACGGAATGAAGTAGAAGTTGAAAACACAAGTTGAATCATTGCAATGATTAGATGGATCTTCACAGCGAGATAATTGAGAGAGCTTGGAACTCCGGAAAAGAAAGATGAGACACATGAAATCGAGAATTTGATTAACCTCCGGAATAAGGAATAGAATTTACACGATGAAACAAGAATAAGAATTACATTATGCTTATCCTTCATCAATTAATTTGATGACAAGCAACGGATTTGGCATACCACTTATACTCGTAGAAAGATTAAGATAGATATAGCGCAAACATGAGAAAAGACCTCAACGATCCACCGGTAGAATTTGAAAACAACGAATGAATTGATATGATAAATGAAGGAAGAAGAATCTTGGAAGAACCACCATAAGAATTAAAATGAACGAAGTAAAGGGATGAATCACCGATAAGAAAATAGAGAACGAATGAAGATACTTGAGGGAATTTAGCTACATGAGAACGAAAAAGATCACGAGGTGATAAGAGAAAACTTGAATGATGCACCGGTAAGATTTGGATAACGAGAGCTGAAAGCTGGAATGAATAATATTTGAAAAGATTGCCTTCGGAGGAAAGAAATAGAAACAACTCATGAAATGCTCCGGATGGTTGAAAATAATTCTCACAATCGAAAACAACTATGAGAGGATGGCATCAAGGTAGAACCATGAATCTTCGAAAGAACGGACCAAGATTTATAGGAAACACTTCTTTGGTCTTCAAAATCTAAGAATGACGACGACATACGGCACCATGAATTATTGAGGCACTCCGGAATGAAGAATAGAAAGGTTGAGACAATGGTGAAAAGAATTCGACAGATCTTGGAGAAAAACATAAGACTGATGATCATTCATTCTTACGTCAAACTTTGAAAAGAATTTGGGAGTAACTCCGGGGAAAATTAGAAGAGTCAGGTAAGATCCTGGGAAAAGACCTGTGGGTTAGGGCCCACTCAAAAGATACACCGTTGAACGATTAAAAGAGAGGATGCACCGGTTAAATTAAATGGCTTGAATGAGATACCAATCTCGAAAGAGCTTGAATGAAAGCAGAGTGGAAACACGAGTCTTGGAGATATCTTGAACACTCCGGAACAATTGAATAGCGAGAAGTGGATGATTAAGAGGTGCACCGGCATGAGAAGGCATTGGAAAAATGAAAGGACTGTACTCAATACCAAAACTTGAATTGAATCCACCGGAGAAGAAAAGAAAGAAGAATAACGAACTTGTAGAGCATCTTGACGAGAACCATCGGGTAAGAACATAGATTGAAAAGGATGAAGAGACTTCACATCAATAAAAGGATACTTGATTAATAACTCCGACTTCTTGAAGGGAAAAGGGTCTGAGGGTGGGAAAACAAAGGCAGCTTGGGACGGATGAAGCAAACACCGTTGAGAAGAACTAGTAATAGATCTTGCTGATGTCGAACTGATCGGATCCACTTTAAGAGAATCACACCGGTTGAAAATAAATTTAGATGACAATCTCGATGATCAAGAAGGATTTGTATTCACATAGGAGTATGGGGACACTGCTTAGGAAAGGTATGGAATCAACACTTGACATTGAAGCAACTCGAATACCACAACTGAAAACAAAACAAAGATTGGCTTGCAAAATAAGCCGGAACAAACATATGATAGAGATTTCGTCCGAAGTTTTCGTGGTGGGGCCCACACGGGCTCTATCATACAACACCATCATGTACAAGGCAGTGCACATGACATATGAAGTGTCCTCGAGTCAGCATAGCAAAGGACTCTTTAAGACACAACGAGACTACTGTAAGACCAACCGTGGATAGGCAGACCACTAGACGTCGAACCCAAATTTCATATCATACATCTGTCGGAAATATATCCTAGGAGCTACTTGGATTCCCACTTATAAACTCCCGAAACTTTTCGGTTATGCAATTAGGTGTTAGGGATACAGGGGAAGCATAATATCTCACCCAAAACTAACAAATCCTACATCCGGCTGTATCCATCCTTCAACACATAACCAAGAAAACTTTGGAAATCATTTACCTCAACCTTCGAAAAGCATTCGTTATATGAGTTATGGCAATACTCCCGAACTCCCGCCCAGTACTGGGTGGCGTCGAGGTTATCTCACCAACAACTGCATAAAAGAGATTTTCGATGTCGGCGAAACTCAGGTATTCCAGAATTGCAACGATAAAATTGTGACGACAACACCTCGGAGCTCAACTCCCCGGGACACTGCCACAACCCCTAAATGTCAGGAGGCACCAAGAACAATGTTCTCGTCACAAAACCATCGGAACGATTCCAAGATACCCGCGTGATCCTAAATTTTTTTTAGTGAAATTTGAGGAGAGAAGAGTCAAAACTCTACGTCAGGAGGCCTCACCAGAGCGACGAAGGGACTGAGGAGTAAAAAGAATCCTACTCTCTGATATATATAATCCTAAATGACTCAAAACATTTTTCTAGACTCAACAACGCCAGCGATTCGATCAAGCAGGGGGCTCCTAAAGTCGGGGAAGGCTATGATTACCAACTTGTAACACCCATGATGCGGCTATATCTCCCACGTGTCGCAGCACGACTTAGAGGCATAACCGCATTGTAGGCAATGTCGCAAGAGGGATAATCTTTACACATCCCATGTACTAAATAAGAAAGAGGTACATAGTTGGCTTACAATCGCCACTTCACACAATACATAAATATAGCATTACATCATCCAGATACAAACAAGGTCCGACTACGGAACCAAAATAAAAGAAGAACACCCCTAATGCTACAGATCCCCGATCGCCCCAACTGGGCTCCACTACCGATCAACTGGAAACGGAACAACAAAACAAACACGATCTTCATCGAGCTCCTCCTTGAGCTCGGTAGCGTCACCTGCAACTAGTTTGGAAGTAAACTGTGAGTCACGGGGACTCAGCAATCTCGCACCCTTGCGATCAATACTATTTAAGCTTATGGGTAGGTAAAAGGTATGAGGTGGAGCTGCAGCCAACACTAGCAGATATGGTGGCTAACATATGCAAATGAGAGCGAGAAGAGAAGGCAAAGCACGGTCGAGAAAACTATGATCAAGAAGTAATCCTAGAAATACTTACGATCAAGCATAACTCCAACACCGTGTTCACTTCCCGGACTCCGCCGAGAAGAGACCATCACGGCTACACACGCGGTTGATCCATTTTAATTAAGTTAAGTTTCAAGTTCTCTTCAACCGGACAGTAACAAATTCCCATCTTCCCATAACCGCGGGCACGGCTTTTGAAAGTTCAAAACCCTGCAGGGGTGTCCCAACTTAGCCCATCACAAGCTCTCACGGTCAACGAAGGATATTCCTTCTCCTAGGAAGACCCGATCAGACTCGGAATCCCGGTTACAAGACAATTCGACAATGGTAAAACAAGACCCGCAAAGCTACCCAGATGTGCCGACAAATCCCGATAGGAGCTGCACATATCTCGTTCTCAGGGCACACCGGATTGTCCAAACTTCCGGTAGGCCAACCCAAAGTTGCCCCTGGTGGCCACCAGCGGCTGACAGGTTGGACCAACACTCAGAGGAGCACTGGCCCGGGGGGGGGGGGTCAAAATAAAGATGACCCTCGGGCTCCGGAAACCCAAGGGAAAAGAAAAGGCTAGGTGGAAAATGGTAAAACCAAGGTTGGGCCTTGCTGGAGGAGTTTTATTCAAGGCGAACAGTCAAGGGGTTCCCATTATAACCCAACCGCGTAAGGAACGCAAAACCAAGGAACATAACACCGGTATGACGGAAATTAGGGCGGGAAGAGTGGAACAAAACACTAGGCATAAGGCCGAGCCTTCCACCCTTTACCAAGTATATAGATGCATTAATTAAATAAGAGATATTGTGATATCCCAAAAAAATATCCATGTTCCAGCAAGGAACAAACTCCAATATTCACCTTCAACTAACAACGCTATAAGAGGGGCTGAGCAAAGCGGTAACATAGCGAAACAACGGTTTGCTAGGACAAGGTGGGTTAGAGGCTTGACATGGCAATATGGGAGGCATGATAAAGCATGTGGTAGGTATCGCAGGATAGGCATAGCAACAGAGGGAGCAACTAGCAAGCAAAGATAGAAGTGATTTCGAGGGTATGGTCATCTTGCCTGAGATCCCGCAAGGAAGAAGAAACGAGTCCATGAAAAAGACAAACGGACGAAGTCGAATGGATCCTAACAAACGCGACGTTATTGGAACCAACCCGAAGAAGCAACAACGGAAAGAAGCAAACAACATAGTAAACAACCAACACATAATCATGGCATGGTGCACAATAAGTATGATGCATGCCCGATTTAATGAAGCATGGCATGGCAAAGTGCACAAGCAATCCTACAAATTAAATGGAGCTCAATATGAAACTCCGTTGCATATTGACGGAACACCATGACAAGTTATTTAGTTTGATCTCGCTTATGTAACCAACAATATTGAATGTTGATTAACAAGGCAAGGGGTGAAGCACAACAAAACTACCTATCTAGTCAAGTTTAAATGAGGCCGGAAACAACGAACTACAATTCTGGTAAATCCCCATATGCATATCTTATATTTGGTGTTGTTCTGACCTAAACCCAATTTTATGGTTGTTAAACATGCAAAGAGATGCCACCATGTTAAACTATGCATTTTTCTACCCCAATTACATATAAAGTTTATTAAGTTTGGAGCTATGGTTATTAAGTTATGAAATAATTCATTTTAGCATGTTATTTAAGCAAATTAACGCAAATAGCAAGTTAAACATTTAAACATGGATGAAAGTTGGAAATTATGAAACTAGATGTAATTCTAAGCATTTTACATATATAACATGTTTCATATAGATGCATGGACATTTAGTTATTAACAATACAAAATAGTGGCATTCCTATAATTATGCATTCACTGGAGAAAAAAATAACTAAATGCGCAGGCAGGAAAAAAATATGCATGGGCCCAAAGCATGACGGTGCAGCGGCCCAGCAGCGAATGTGGAAGATAACCCACAAGTATAGGGGATCGCAACAACTTTCGAGGGTAGAGTATTCAACCCAAATTTATTGATTCGACACAAGGGGAGCCAAAGAATATTCTCAAGTATTAGCAGTTGAGTTCTCAATTCAACCACACCTGGAAACTTAGTATCTGCAGCAAAGTGTTAAGTAGCAAAGTAATATGATAGTAGTGGTAGCAGCAACAAAAGTAAAGACAGCAAAATTAATGTTTTTGGTATTTTGTAGTGATTGTAACAGTAGCAGCGGGAAAGTAAATAAGCGTAAACCAGTATATGGAAAACTCATCGTTTATCAAAAATTAAACGATATAAGGGAGGTGATTCAGGCCTCTCGACAAACTGGTGCGAAGCCATAGAGTCATAATCTAAATATGCAGGAGGCAACTCCGTATCACCCTCACAAATGTCTATCTCAAGAAAATGAGCTAAGCTGGTTGCATAAATTCCTCCAAAGAAATCTCCATTATGTCTATTATGATGCAATCTACGAGCAACAATGGCTCCCATATGATAAGATTGGTCTCCTAACACAGCACTCCTAAGAATGCTAAGATCAGGGACACACATGTGACATGCTTCATCCTTAGCATTTATGCATCTACCGATGAAGAGAGCAAAATAATGTATAACAGGAAAGTGAATGCTCCCTATGGTAGCCTGCGATATATCTCTAGATTCCCCCACAGTTATACTAGCAAGAAAGTTTCTAAATTCAGATTTAGGGGGATCCCTAACACTACCCCATGATGGAAGTTTGCAAGCAGAAGTGAAACCCTCTAAGTCCATGGTATAAGATTTGTCATAGAGATCAAACATGACTGAAGGAGAATTACGCGAAGATGAATACTCAAACCTCCTGACAAATGAACTTGTGAGATCATGATAGTGGGGCCATTTGTTAGCCTCAAAATCCTCAAGACCGGCATTGTGCAAATATGCTTTGAATTATTCTTTAATTCCCGCACGGTCCATAAAATTATCCGACAGCCATTCGCAAGGCCGTACTGGAGCGTCTCTTGGTGGATCCTCGTCAGCATCACGCATAGCAATCCTGGGTCCTTGCTTCTTAGAGGAACCACCTTGGAACATTTTTCCTAAGCATATTGTTTTTCTCTGAAAAATTCTAAAATTTTTAGTAACTTGAAACAAAAGTGAACCAACTTCAATAAAACTGATAGCAACTACTCCTACAAGTGCCTAGAGCCTAAATCAAGCATTAGAACTACTTGGAACCATATAAATTTGACATGCAAGCTCAAGAACATGGTCACCTATGCAGCACAAATTTGCAAAGAATAAAGCACTAGAAAAAAAACTAATTGGACCAATGGAGGAGTCACATACCAAGGAACAATCTCCCCAAGCAGTTTTGCGAGAGGTGCTTTGAGCAAGGAAATCGAAAATCACAGCAAAAGTGGCTGGATCTCATGCTTGAGTTGGTTTTTCGGGTTTGTGTGAGACAGAGGAAGAAGATGGGTGCTGGGATAAGTGGAGGAGGGCCACCGTGGGCCCACGAGGCAGGGGGGGCACCCTAAGGGGGGGCGCCCACCACCCTCGTGGTCGGGTGGCAGCTCCTCCCGCGGTAATTTTTGCATAGTAAATCCTCAAATATTCCCAAAAAAATCATATTAAATTGGCATGTCATTCTGAGGACTTTTATTTTCGGGATATTTTTATATTGCACGGATAAGTCAGGAAACAGACAGAAAAATACTATTTTTACTTTATTTCTACTAATTAACAGAAAGTATAGAGAGGGTACAGAAGGTTGTGCTTCTAGTTTCATCCATCTCATGCTCATCGAAAAGAATCCACTAACAAGGTTGATCAAGTCTTGTTAACAAACTCATTCCGATAATCATGAAACCGGTGAAATTTCGAATAACACTAAGTTACCTCAACGGGGATACGCACATCCCCAATAATAAGTATATCATATTTCTTTTTGGCAGTAGGAAGAGGAAATTCAAAACCTCCAAATACAATCGATGGAATTTTTCCAATAGAGTTGATACTATGAACTTGAGGTTGTTTCCTCGGAAAGTGTACTGTATGCTCATTACCATTAACATGAAAAGTGACATTGCCTTTGTTGCAATCAATAACAGCCCCTGCAGTATTAAGAAAAGGCCTTCCAAGAATAATAGACATACTATCATCCTCGGGAATATCAAGTATAACAAAGTCCGTTAAAATAGTAACGTTTGCAACCACAACAGGCACATCCTCACAAATACCGACAGGTATAGCAGTTGATTTATCAGCCATTTGCAAAGATATTTCGGTAGGTGTCAGCTTATTCAAGTGAAGTCTACGATATAAAGAGAGAGGCATAACACTAACACCGGCTCCAAGATCACATAAAGCAGTTTTAATATAGTTTCTTTTAATGGAGCAAGGTAAAGTAGGTACTCCAGGGTCTCCATGTTTCTTTGGTATTCCACCCTTAAAATTATAATTAGCAAGCATGGTGGAAATCTCAGCTTCCGGTACCTTTCTTTTATTAGTAATGATATCCTTCATATATTTAGCATAAGGATTTGTTTTAAGCACATCAGTTAATCGCATACACAAAAAGATAGGCCTAATCATTTCAGCAAAGCGCTCAAAATCCTCATCATCCTTTTTCTTGGATGGTTTTGGAGGAAAAGGCATGGGTTTCTGAACCCAAGGTTCCCTTTCTTTACCATGTTTCCTAGCAACAAAGTCTCTTTTATCATCACGTTGATTCTTTGATTGTGGGTTATCAAGATCAACAGCAGGTTCAATTTCTACATCATTATCATTACAAGGTTGAGCATCATCATGAACATCATCATTAATATTTTCATTAGGTTCATGTTCATTACCAGATTGTGTTTCAGCATCAGACATAGAAATATCTTTTTGATTATTAGGCGGTTCAGCAATAGGTTCACTAGAAGTTTGCACAGTTCTATCATTTTTCATCTTCTTCTTCTTAGAAGAACTAGGAACATCAATATTATTTCTTTGAGAATCTTGCTCGATTCTCATAGGGTGGCCTTCAGGGTACAAAGGTTCCTGAGTCATTCTACCAGTTCTAGTAGCCATTCTAACAGCATAATCGTTTTTCTTACTATTCATTTCATCAAGCACTTCTTTTTGAGCCTTAAGTACTTGTTCTACTTGAGTGGTAACCATAGAAGCATGTTTGCTAACAAGTTTAAGTTCACCTTTAATATTAGCCATATAATCACCCAAGCGTCTAATCATATAAGAATTTTCTTTTAATTGTCTACCAAAATAAGCATTGAAGTCATCTTGCTTAAACATAAAGTTATCAAACTCATCCAAGCACTGACTAGCAATTTTAGTAGGAGGGACTTCAGCTTTATCATATCTATAGAGAGAATTTACCTTTACTCCCTGTGTCGGGATATCGGGATCAGGAGGTTCTTCAATAAATAAAGAATTGAGATCATATGTTTCTTCAACAGGCGGTATATTAAGACCATGTATTTCTTCAATAGGAGGTAAATTCTTAACATCTTCAGTTTTAATACCTTTTTCTTTCATAGATTTCTTTGCCTCTTGCATATCTTCGGGACTGAGGAATAGAACACCTCTCTTCTTCGGAGTTGGTTTAAGAACAGGCTCAGTTATTGGAGCAGAAGCTGGTTCTTATTTTCATTTGTTAACATATTATTCAATAGGATTTCAGCTTCATCAGGTGTTCTTTCCCTGAAAAGAGAACCAGCACAACTATCCAGGTAATCTCTGGAAGCATCGGTTAGTCCATTATAAAAGATATCAATGATTTCAGGTTTCTTAAGAGGATGATCAGGCAAAGCATTAAGTAACTTGAGAAGCCTCCCCCAAGCTTGTGGGAGAGTCTCTTCTTTAATTTGCACAAAGTTGTATATTTCCCTCAAAGCAGCTTGTTTCTTATGAGCAGGGAAATATGTAGCATAGAAGTAATAAATCATATCCTGGGGACTACGCACACAACCAAGATCAAGAGAATTAAACCATATCTTAGCATTACCCTTTAATGAGAATGGAAATATTTTGAGTGTATAAAAGTAACGTGATCTCTCATCATTAGTAAACAAGGCAGCTATATCATTTAAATTAGTAAGATGTGCCACAACAGTTTCAGATCCATAGCCATAAAACGGGTCAGATTCAACCAAAGTAATTATATCAGGATCAACAAAGAATTCATAATCCTTATCAGGAACACATATAGGTGAAGTAGCAAAAGCAGGGTCGGGTTTCATTTTATCTCTAAGTGATTCTTTGTTCCATTTAACTAATAACCTCTTAAGCTCATATCTATCTTTGCAAGCTAAAATAGCGGCAGAAGATTCCATATCAAAAATATAGCCCTCAGGAATAGCAGGCATATTTTCATCATCGTATTCAGATTCAATAATTTCTTTTTCTCTAGCCCTAGCAATTTGTTCATCAAGAAATTCACCAAGGGGCACAGTAGTATCAGGCATAGAAGAAGTTTCATCATAAGTGTCATGCATAGCAGAAGTGGCATCATCAATAACATGCGACATATCAGAACGAATAGAGAAGTAGGTGTAGGTGTCGCAAACTTACTCATAACAGAAGGTGAATCAAGTGCAGAGCTAGATGGCAGTTCCTTACCTCCCATCGTAGTTGAGGGATAGATATTGGTTTTTGGATCTCTCAAATTCTTCATAGTGTCCAACAGATATAAATCCCAAGTGACTCAAAGAATAGAGCAATGCTCCCCGGCAACGGCGCCAGAAATTAGTCTTGATAACCCACAAGTATAGGGGATCGCAACAGCTTTCAAGGTTAGAGTATTCAACCCCAATTTATTGATTCGACACAAGGGGAGCCAAAGAATATTCTCAAGTATTAGCAGCTGAGTTATCAATTCAACCACGCCTGGAAACTTAGTATCTGCAGCATAGTGTTTAGTAGCAAAGTAATATGATAGTGGTGGTAGCGGCAACAAAAGTAAAGACAGCAAAAGTAATGTTTTTGGTATTTTGTAGTGATTGTAACAGTAGCAGCGGGAAAGTAAATAAGCGTAAACCAGTATATGGAAAACTCGTAGGCACTAAATCAGTGATGGATAATTATGCCGGATGCAGTTCATCATGTAACAGTCATAACATAGGGTGACACAGAACTAGCTCCAATTCATCAATGTAATGTAGGCATGTATTCCGTATATAGTCATACGTGCTTATGGAAAAGAACTTGCATGACATCTTTTGTCCTACCCTCCCGTGGCAGCGGGGTCCTATTGGAAACTAAGGGATATTAAGGCCTCCTTTTAATAGAGAACCGGAACAAAGCATTAGCACATAGTGAATACATGAACTCCTCAAACTATGGTCATCGCCGGGAGTGGTCCCGATTATTGTCACTTCGGGGTTGCCGGATCATAACACATAGTAGGTGACTATAGACTTGCAAGATAGGATCAAGAACTCAAATATATTCGTGAAAACATAATAGGTTCAGACCTGAAATCATGGCACTCGGGCCCTAGTGACAAGCATTAAGCATAGCAAAGTCATAGCAACATCAATCTCGGAACATAATGGATACTAGGGATCAAACCCTAACAAAACTAACTTGATTACTTGATAAATCTCATCCAACCCATCACCGTCCAACATGCCCATGATGGAATTACTCACTCACGGCGGTGAGCATCATGAAATTGGTGATGGAGGATGGTTGATGATGACGATGGCGACGAATCCCCCTCTTCGGAGCCCCGAACGAAGTCCAGATCAGCCCTCCCGAGAGGTTTTAGGGCTTGGCGGCGGCTCCGCATCGTCAAACGCGATGATTTCTTCTCTCTGATTTTTTTTCTCTCCGAAAGCAAATATATAGAGTTGGAGTTGGCGTCGGAGGGCATCCAGGGGGCCCATGAGGTAGGGGGGGGCGCCCTAGGAGGGGGCGCCCCCCACCCTCGTGAGAAGGGTGTGGGCCCACTGGTCTTCATCTTTGGCGAGGATTTTTTATTATCTTTTCTAAGATGTTCCGTGGAGTTTCAGGTCATTCCAAGAATATTTGTTTTCTACACATAAAACAACACCATGGCAATTCTGCTGAAAACAGCGTCAGTCCGGGTTAGTTCCATTCAAATCATACAAGTTAGAGTCCAAAACAAGGGCAAAAGTGTTTGGAAAAGTAGATACGACGGAGACGTATCAGTGGCCCAAGTGTGCGTGACGTGTGCACGATTTAAAAACAGCGGTGCAACAAAAGAAGAAAAAGAAATTGGGAGAACTTGGGATTCGATCCCAGGACCTCCTGGTGTGTGCGTTGGGCACTGACCACTGCGCTGGTGCTCTGTTCGTGTCTTAAAAGGGGAGATCAGAATTTATGAATAATCCAAATGCAAGAGCCTTCTTCTGCATGGATGGCAGAAGAAATAGGTGACGACGCCAGCGAGAAAGATGGCAATCATCTCGATCATAGGCCGATGGTGGGGGTGCGGAAATAGGTGGGGGTGCTGCCCTACAAGCGGGGTGGCTGCGGGTGTGGCGTGTGCGCAGGCGTTCGAGCACGAGCTACAGCTCGTCACGGACATGGAGGAGGAGACCGGAGCCGCGTGGGTGGTGCTTTTTGCGGCTACTGCACGAAAACGGAGAGGGTCGAATGCGTGCGGGAGGGTATGGATGCATACGTGCGCTGAGGCGGTGATCGAGCACGAGCTCGGGCTCGACTCAGGCGTGCGACTGCCGTGGTGTGGTTGCGGTACAGCGACGCGAGGTGAGAGGTGAGACTACAGGGACGTGCGGTGCGAGGCATGCGGGCGAAGCAGAGAAAAACAGGGGAGGCGGCGACGCTGGAACTTGGGAAGGAACGACGGCGCAGCAGGGGCATGGTGGAAACAACTCTGGGCGGCAGCCATGGATGGTGCTATGGCTGAGTGCAAAAGCGCGTGGGAACAAGGGCGACGACAGAATATGACGGGGAAGGAGATGGGAAGGAGCAGCGGCTCACCACGGGCTCGAGTGGCCCGACGAGGATGTTGGGAGGTGAAGGAGAGGACGAATAGGCGCTGAAGACGGAGATGCAGCACGCTGTCCATGAAGAAGAAGAAGAAGGAGCATGGGAGGTAATCGTCATGGAGGGGTACGCTCCTGGGCTTCGGGGACTTGGTGCGGGGTCGAGGACGAAGGCAGGGACGCATACGTGGTCGTGGAAGAAGACGAAGACGGCTACGACAAGGATCAAGCCGGAGAAGAGCTTGAGCTCTCCTTGGCCATGGCGCGGCTATTGGCTATGGTGGCGTGGGCGTGGACGCACCAGGTGGCGGCGGCGTGGAGAGAAACGAGGAGTTAGGGAAACCATAGGGCGGGGCGTCGGCTTATAAGGGGCGCGAGCGTCGCTGGCCTCGACGTCCGTGAGCTCACGGCGCGACGGCGCGAGCCCTCTGTGTCTGGAGCGAGGGAGACGGAGGGAAAACGGAGCAGGTGGCTGTTTGGGGCTCTGGGCTGGACCGGCTAGAGTGGGGAGGCCCAAGTGGGCTGCGGCCGTGTGCGGAGAGAAGCTGGGCGTCGGCTGGAACTCTCCTCCTCTATTGTTTCTTCTTATCCATTTATAAGATATAAATGGAACTTGCATAAATGCACTTAGAGGTTGCAGAGGAATTAGGGAGAGGCAAAAATAGTTCTGGAGTCCTTGGAATATGGTCAATTTAAGAAAAGTGGTGTGAGGATTTTACAGACTATAAATTTAAACATGTCCGAATTTAGTCCAAACTTGCATGAATTTATAACCTAACCAAACCGAAACCAAATGGGCTTAATTTTTATAGGATGGCCCTACATAATAGATATGATTTATGGGCACAAGATGAACATTTATGGAGGAAGTAAGAAAACCAAACATAATGAATTGAGTTCAATATGTTGAATTCAGAAACCCTATCAATGAGTTCTGGTTGGGACAAAATTTTAGAGGGTGGCTGGACATATAAAACTTGCATTATGAAGACGGTTTGGGTAAGAATTGGAGAAGTGGAAATGCAACTCAAATAGAGGAAGAGTAGGGAAAGAAGAAAGTGGCAATTTGGGATTTGGAAACTTGGGCGAAACCAAGTTGAAGTAGAGCAAAGAGTAAAATACAAAGGATAAAAGAGAAGGAGTTGCAATGCACATGATGCTCATGGCAACATGAATGACCAAATGCAATACTACAAGAGATATACATGGCAATGCAATATAACCGATGATGAACATGATGCAAGAAGCAAAATATGACAATGGGACTCACCATGATCATGGCATAAACACATAGAAAAGAAATATGCAAAAATCATTATGATAATGCAACAAACATAGCAAACACACGCCAACAACTATGATAAAAGGAAAGCATCTAGAGCATCGGTCTAGGGGCGTTACACCAATTTGCTGACAACCTTTCATCATGTCTGCCCGTTCACTATATCAAACCGTTTTGTTTGCCATCCCGTGTTTCGAGACGCGGTTTCCATTGACACGTCTTGTCAATGAAGAGATGTCCCCTTATTGTGGGATCCTCATTAATACGGGTGTAGGTAACCCAACTGTGTCGTTTACACAGCCCTTGGGAGTACACGAGTTTTAAGGCAAGTAGGAAGGCGTTTGACATTCACGGCCTTCATAACGGGATAAGGATTCGTCCTCATTCACCCACGCCTTCTCCTTCCTCTTCCCATCCATTCTTGAGCTCGAGTGCCCAAGCTCTAGCTTCCCCCGCCAGAGAAAGCCCTCCAATCATGCCCGGATCCAGAGCTGGAGGCAAGTGGATGGCCTCCTCTGTTAAGAAGAAATACATCAAGGAGCTCCGAGGGGCCGGATACCTGGCCAAGGAGATCGTTCACCGTCTCCCGGCTGAGGGACAGATCGTCCCTACCCTAGAGCCCGATGAGATGGTTGTATATCTCACACATTTCGTCCGTGGGCTGGGATTCCCTCTCCACCCGTTTGTCCGCGGACTGATGTTTTACTACGGGCTGGACTTCCATGATCTAGCCCCCAACTTTATCCTCAACATCTCGGCATTTATAGTCGTTTGCGAGGCCTTTATCCGTATCCCACCTCACTTCAGCCTATGGCTGAAGACCTTTAATGTAAAGCCGAAGGTGGTGAGAGTCCAACAAGCAGGGTGCGGAGGCGCCATGGTGGGCAAGATGCCCAATGTCACATGGCCCGAAGGCTCCTTTGTGGAGATGGTGAAGGGGTGGTAGTTGGGGTGGTTCCGGAGTTCCGATGCGGCTCACCTCCTAGCAAGAGAAGGGTCTGACCTGGGGTTCTTCAAACGAGTTAACTGGGCTCCAGACGTGCATCCTGAACATGATAACCAAGAGAATCAAACTTGTCAATGTGATCCAGGTTATGCTCATTCGCCGCATCCTTCCGTGCCAACAGCGGACTTGCTATTTGTGGGAGTTCGATCCGGCCAAGCACCAGACGCTGCTAGAGCTCTTCGGCACGACACACGAAGACATCTGGAAAGTGCTCTTCAAGGCCGGCGAGACACCACCGCCTATGACTGAGGATCGCGGGCTTAGCTTAAAACTCCAGGCTAATTCAGTAAGTTCTTACATGTTTTCAAGGTATAGCCTTTACTGGCATATTTTGAGAAGGAGTCTAAGCCTTCCTATCAATTTTTTAGGATTGGATCGACATAGCGGGGCGGATTAACTGTCCGACTCCGCTGCCCGAAGACCAAGAAACCCAACTTTTGACAAAGATGCTGTTTCCGACGCCTAATGATGTGTCGGAGAAGAAGGCAAAGAAAATGGCCAAGGGGCCCGGAGTGGCCTTCGCCGAAAAGGCACTTCGGACGTGACGTCCGAAGACGAGACACACTCTTCGGTTGCCGAAGACGACGACGAGGAGGAGGAAGAAAACGACTCCCCCCCTTTGGGGGGGGGAAGGAAGAAAAGGGGGGCCTCCCCAAATTTGGAGGTGAAGGCGCCCAAGAGGGGAGGGGCTCCCTTGCGGATAACTCCACGTGGGATTTTGATATCAGTCCGGAGCGAATGCCCCGGACCAAGCCTCGGGCCGCCTCGTAAGTACCAAATACCTTATGCACGTCCAAATGCCTGACCTTTCCATTTTGTAATATTAATATGTTTAAATTAGGCCCACGACGGCTCCCCGCGATCTTCGACAGAGGGTTCGCTAGATTCAAAGGAGATGGCTAGCATGTCACCGCCGCTCGCTCACTCCATCTTGGCCAAGGGTGATGACGAGGTGGTGTCCCAAAGGACCTTCCCACACCGGGGGAAGGTCCCATAGATCGTCGGGGTGGCACCCAAGGATGACTCCTCGGCCGCCGGACACATGGGGGAAAAAGCCCCTGTGGTGACTGGTGATGGGCGCCAAATTCCTTTCGGCCCCAGCAGGATACCATTCCGGAGACCTACACGGCTCGGGAGTCCAGCAAACGGCCTTCCCCAAAAGGGGGAGGTGTGCCTATTCTGCCGGTGACCTCTATCCAACCAGAGGCACCAGATAATCTATTGAAAGCTCTGTGAGGCGCTTCCATTGTGGACGAACACTGTGTCCTTATGGGTACAGTGATCGAGGAGGTCAGTCCGCCAAAAGCGGACTGACCGAAGCCTGCGCTAGCCTTTTGACAGGCTTTGAGGAAAGTAATGTAATTGTAGAAAAGATATCACAGTGTAG
Organism: Triticum urartu; assembly: GCF_003073215.2. Classification (NCBI taxonomy): domain Eukaryota; kingdom Viridiplantae; phylum Streptophyta; class Magnoliopsida; order Poales; family Poaceae; genus Triticum; species Triticum urartu. The sequence continues at coordinate 342,726,332 of NC_053028.1, forward strand.
ACAGTAGCTCCTGATGCTCTGTTCAGTGTTTGGAAAAAAGCCGAACAGAGGATCAAAATAATTTTCACATGAGTCTAACATAAGATGTCGATATGAATCAGCAGGCGTCGCTACTGGCTGCTACCGCTCATACTACGGGGGTCTCTGGCTTGAAGCAGAGCCTGGAGCGGGCCGAAGAAGAACTCGGCCTCATGAAGAAGTAGTTGGAGGACAGCCAAGGTATGAAGTGACCTGCGCGTATATTTAGGAAGGATGAATGTTTCGTGCTGACTAAAGTGTCATTAATTTTATTAGGGGCCACGACCGAGGTGGCGGCCCTCAAGAAGGCGTTAGCCGAGGCCGAGCACAAACCGGCCAAGGAGCGCGCCGCGCGCGAGAAGCACGAGGCCCGGGTCAGCGAGGTCCAGCAAGAGCTCCAGGACGCTGTCAAGAAGTATGAGTCCTTGGAGCGTGATTCTAAGACGCAAGCGTCCGAACTTGCGAAGGCCTGCCAGAGCACACAAGAGGCTCGAGCCGAGGCCAGAGCGCCTGGAATTTGGAGCTCTCCAGGGGCGTTTGCGGATTTGCCGCACAGCATATCAGATGCTGCTGAGTTCTATCGAGCCGAAGAAGGGAGTTCTACAGAGAAGCTGCTCTGGTCTCAATATCTTGGACCAGAACATCCAGTGCGCCTCAGCGACCAGCTGAAACAGTTGGTCGAGCTGCACAAGGCGGCGGAGCTAGCCATGAAGGACCTGATAGTCCGACTATGGCCTGCCGCGCCGATACCTAGCAGCTACTTCGGACTTGTGAAGCGGCTTGTTAGTGCCTGCCCACGACTTGAGGTCATAAAGTGGTCGGTCTATATTGAAGGTGCCCGGATGGCCTTTGCCCATGTCAAGATGCACTGGGCGAAGAAAGATGCCAAGAAGCTGATGACCGAGGGGCGGCCTGAGGGCAAGGAGCACTGCCGACCCGAGTTATATTTTGATGGTCTCCTGGAGGGATCACGCCTTGTGGCGGAGAAATGTGCGAAGGATGTTATATTCCCATGAAAGCATTCATATTATCCTGTCCTTTAACATGAAACAATAATGTTATTAAATATAATGCTTGTTATGTTTTAATTTTTTCCTCCTGTGCAGCCATGTTGTACAAAATCTGAGGGTTGGCCAGTCCTTGGCTTCTGCCCCCACGTAGGTAGTACGGGGTTGTTCGGGATGGAATCTAAACAATCTTAATCCAATTATGTGGTCCTTGAGGAGTTGTTTAGCGCAACGAACCAGACAATGAGACTATGCGGCTTGAACGCCCTCACTTAGCCATAGGAGTTTTATAATAAAAACATGGGCGCATCCCCTAGTATCCGAACTAGAGTGCTATAAGCGTCTGATCGGGAAGTACCGATCCTTCACGTAATGCGGAAGAAACCTCCAACGATTTGCAACCTCCGAACAGCTGACCGGCTCTCGCCGCATCATGATAGTAAGTTCTCGGCTTTCTCTACTGAGGTGCTCCTTTGGATCAACCAAGGCATAATCATAGTAGTTGTCCCTTTAGTATCTTAGCCAATATAGCGGAACGTAAGGTAGCAAGCACAGGAGCCGGGCAACCCAACTATTGACCAAAGACATGATTCCGAGCCAATGCATATAATGCTAAATTCAGGGTCCTGAACTATACTTATAAGAAGTGTTCCGACTTTTTTTGCCATAATGTGGGGTGCTATGAAGCCCCTGGAAAACATCAAACATACCAAAGTGTATGGGTGATACCTGATAGGGTTATCCATAGGGGAGGTGAGAGAAAAAAAGAGAAAGAAAACAGGAAAGGTGCAAAGGCAAAAAGCTGGGGTCCTAAAGCTCCATCCGCAAACTGTTCTCATTGTAATTTAATTAGTACGTCAAGGCACATTGATACATGTAGTGTGATAAGCAACATGCTATTTTACATGCCGAAACCTAGGGAGAGCTGCATGTGGGTCCTGAAAAATAGTTAGAGTTATCTTTGACGGAATCACCTAGAAAGTCCCCCATATGTCTGCCTTTCTCGCTGTCTTGGTGTGTTTATCCTTCAAGAGGACCAATGACCAGACCACCAGATGGGGCCTGTGGGATGTAGACCCGAAAAGGAAACAAGTAAAAGTGAAAGTATGTGTGTATCCGATGTCGGTTGAGTCGTACTATGGACCACAAGCTAGCTATGCCTCCGTCGATGCCCATGGGATTTTGAGTGCGTAGTTATGTACACGCGGCACGAATGCCACCACTTGATCGGGACTGAGACGAAGGCCGGATTGCTAGTAGAGCTCCTGACGAGTCGAGATCTCCTGCTGCAGAGTAGTTCGGACCCTATTAACGGTGTCCATGGGCTCGGTAGCCGAATTATGGTTCTGCTTGAGAAGGCCACTCTGTACTTCTGCTGCTAAGGCAGCTGTGTGCTCCTTTGTACGGAGGGAGTGTTCCGTATTTCCATTGACCATTATGATGTCGCATGGACCAGGCATCTTGAGCTTGAGATAAGCATAGTGTGGTACTGCATTGAATCGAGCAAACGCATTTTGTCCGAGTAGTGCGTGATAGCTGCTACGGAAGGGAACGATATCGAAGATTAACTCCTCGCTTCGGAAGTTGTCCGGAGATCCGAAGACAACCTCCAGTGTGATTGATCCCGTACAGTGGGCCTCTACACCTAGTATGACTCCTTTTAAAGTAGTCCTGGTGGGCTTGATCCGTGATGGGTTAATGCCCATTTTTCGCGCTATATCCCGATAGACCAAATTGAGGTTGCTACCTCCATGCATAAGGACAAGAGTCAGGTGGGACCCATCAATTATTGGGTCTAGGACCAGTGCGGCTGAGCCACCATGACGGATACTGGTCAGATGATCCCGGCGATCAAGAGTGATCGGGCATGACGACCATGGATTAAATTTTGGGGGGACTGGCTCTATCGCGTAGATGTCCCTGAGCGCACGCTTGCGCTCCCTCTTGGGGATGTGGGTAGCGTATATCATGTTCACCGTTTTGCCCTGAGGGGAAACTTCTTCTGTCCCCCTGTGTTCGGTTGCCGGGGCTCTTCGTCATTGTCCTCGCTTTGTGATCCCTTTTCCTTGTTCTCGGCGTTTAATTTGCCGGCCTGTTTAAAAACCCATCAATCTCTATTTGTATGATTGGGTGGTTTGTCCGGGGTGCCATCAATCTGGCACGGATGATCAAGTATGCGGTCCAACATGGATGGGCCTGAATTGTTCTTTTGGAACGGCTTCTTCCGCTATTTGGACTTAGAGCCACTGAATCCGGCATTGACCGTCGTATCCTCGGCGTTGTCATTTGTTGTTTCGATGCTTGAATCAGTTGCGTCGAGACTTGTCTTTGTTATTTTTAACTTCAGGGGTGCCGTCGTCGCTTGCCTTGTTTTTGCTATGGGCCAACCAACTGTCCTCGCCCGCACAAAAGCGAGTCATGAGTGGCATGAGGGCTGCCATGGATTTTGTCTTTTCTTGGCCGAGGTGGCGAGCGAGCCATTCATCGCGGGTGCTGTGTTTGAAGGCTGCGAGGGCTTCGGCATCCGGACAATCGACGATTTTGTTCTTTTTAGTCAAGAACCTAGTCAATAATTTCCTGGCGGACTCTCCCGGCTATTGAACTATATGGCTTAAGTCATCAGTGTCCGGAGGTCGAACATATGTACCTTGGAAGTTATCGAAGAAGGCCTCTTCCAAGTCCTCCCAGCTGCCAATAGAATTTTTAGGCAGATTGTTGAGCCAATGCCGAGCTGGCCCCTTGAGTTTTAAAGGGAGGTATTTGATGGTGTGGAGGTCATCGTCGCGGGCCTTATGAATGTGGAGAATGAAGTCTTCTATCCACACCGCGGGGTCCGTGGTTCCATCATATAATTCTATATTCAAGGGTTGAACCCTTCTAGGAATTCATGATCCATGACCTCATCAGTGAAGCAATGAGGGTGTGTGGCGCCTCTATATCGGGCCGTATCACGACGTAGCTCTGATGGAGTCTGTCTGCGATTTTCAGCCCGCGCATGACTAAGTTTGTCATGTCCGAATAGGTGGCCATCATCGCGTGTCGAGGCACGTCCTCACGATCCATAGATTGATCGGGTATGTCTTGCTTTATTGTTCAGGTTTTCCCGGAGGTCATATGTATGGTCATGGGCTAATTTACCTCTACCTGTGCGATGAGGCGGGGCAAGCTGGTGTTCGGCGTGAGTTGCCGTTTTGTCCCGACCACATGGCGATCGGCCAGCCGCATTGTTCGATGGTGGTATGTATTCCGGCGCCTCCTTGTCAAACTGAGGTAGCAATTTGCGCTTTGGGTAGCTTTTGGTTTGGCGCTTGAGGCCGTATTCTTCAGCTGCTAGGACATCAGTCCATTTATCATTGAGTAGATCTTGGTCAGCTTGAAGCTGCTGCTGCTTCTTTTTCAGGCTCCTTGCAGTGGCTATAAGCTGGAGCTTGAAGTGCTCTTGCTCAAGAGGATCCTCAGGCATGATGAAATCGTCGGTGCTGAGGCTCACCTCATCCTCGGAGAGCGGAAGATAACTTCCGTCCCCTGAGTCTTTGTGCGTGGCCTGTTTACCAGGGCTAACCTGCCCATCTTCCCGTTCATCTTGTTCATTAGCTGTTTCAACAGGGTCTTCGTTGTCTTTGGCACCTTCTGGAGTGTTATCTTCTCCTGTGCCGGTGTTGCTATCTTTACTTCAGCGTGACTTAGAGTGGCTCCGCTGACGCTGGTGCTTGGATTGTATTTCAGAAGGTTTATCCTCAGCTGGATCTTCCTTGTCATCGTCGTTGTTCTCCTTTGGTGCATCCACCATGTATCACTACTGGAATCAGCTAGTTTGCCATCTGCCAGTTCTTTGCCGTCCGCTAGCGGACGGCAAAGAAGCTCTTTGCCATCAGCTTCCAAAAAGCGGACGACAAAGAACTGGCTGATGGCAAAGACCAAGTTTGCCATCAGCCAGTTCTTTGCCGTCCGCTAGAGGACGGCAAAGAGGGAGGGGCCCCACTGACGAACTGCAAAAAAAAACCTAACGGGGCCCCCTCTTTGCCGTCCGCTAGCAGACGGCAAAGAGCAAGAAGGCGGACGGCAAAGTGCCGCGGACGGCAAAGAGGGAGGCCCCACGTAACGTTAACGGGGCCGCGCCCCACCCCCCCTCTCTCTCTTTCTCTCCCACCTCTCGCCACCCCGTCGCACCATGCCCCGCCGCCGCCCCAGCGCCCCCCGCCGCCGCCCCGGTGCCCCCCCGCCCCGTCGCCCCCGCCGCCCTGCCGTCTGGGCGCCGGCACCTCCCGCGCCCCGCCGCCCCGGCCGGGCCCGGCGCCGCCGCCCCAGGCCGCCCCGCCCCCTCCTCCGCCGCCCCAGGCCGCACCGCCCCCCTCCTCCACCCTGCAGGTGAGCTTCTTCCTTTTTTTCTTTTTTTTCTGTTTTAGTTTTAGGTTTATGTTTAGTTTAGATTTAGTTTTAGTTTTAGTTTTAGGATTAGTTTTTAGGTTTATAGGTTTAGTTTTAGTTTAGTTTTAGGTTTAGATTTAGTTTTTTCCTTTTTCTGTTTTTTTAGTTTTAGGTTTAGGTTTAGTTTAGTTTTAGGAAAGAAGAAAAAGAGAAAAAGAAGAGATCAGGAGAAGAAAGAAGAAGAAGAAGAAGAGGAGGGAGAAGAAAAAAGAAGAAGAGGAAGAAGAAGAAGAAAAAAGAGGAGAGGAGGAGAAGAAGAAGAGGAAAAAGGAAAGGAGGAAGAAGAAGAAGAAGAAAAAAGAGGAGAGGAGGAGAAGAAGAAGAAGGAAAAAGGAAAGGAGGAAGAAGAAGAAGAAGAAGAAGAAGGAAAAAAAGGAAGAAAAGGAAAAAGAGGAAGAAGAAGAAAAGGAAAAAAACCCGACCCGACACGGTACCCTGACCCCGACCCGGCACCCTGACACGACACCCCGACCCCGAGACCCCGACCCCGACACCCCGACTCCGACCCGACCCCGACCCCGACACCCCGACCCCGACACCCCGACCCCCCAGCCTGACCCGACACCCCGACCCCGAGCCTGACCCGACACCCCGACCCCGACCGACCACCGACCCCGACCCCGACCCCGACACGACACCCGACCTCGAGACCCTGACCCCGACCCGACCCCGACACCCGACACCCCGACCCCGACCCCGACCCCCGACCCGACACGGTACCAGACCCCGACCCGGCACCCCGACGACACCCCCACCCGAGACCCGACCCGACCCCGAACCCCGACCCCCGACACCCCGACCCCGACCCCGACCCCGACACCCCACCCCGACCCGACACCCCGACCCGACACCCCGACCCGACCCCACACCCCGACCCCCCGCCACCCGACACCCGACCCGACCCGACACCCCCGACCCCCCGAGCCTGACCCGACACCCCGACCCCGAGCCTGACCGACACCACACCCCGACCCCGAAACAACACCCCGACACCGACACGGCACTACCCCGACATCGACACGACACCCCGACCCCCCGACCCCGAAACAGCACCCCGACCCCGACACGGCACCCCGACACCGACAGGACACCCCGACCACCGACACCTCCCGAAAAGGTGTTCTTTGGCCTTCCAGAGGCCGACGGGGTCATATATTTGTGAATTATTAGTTAGGTCATATATTTTTCGATTTTGTTATGAAAAACATCATATATAATTGTGTTGATCGTGTAGTTTTAAATGTGCAGTTGTTTCATCCCTGCGAGGTTTGGTGTTCGACGACCTCGCCGTGCGTTTGACGAGCTCTACCCCTTCGTTCGTGGGTGAGCACAAATGACAAGTCCTCCTCCCCCATTAATTATTTGATCTATTCCGATGAAACTTGATAGCTAGCTATATATGTGTCTTGAATCATCAGTATGCGTAACCAATATGTGTCTCCCGTTCGAAAGCGTCATAGTTATAAATATGCATGCATTTGCATATTTATAACCTTGATTCTTTCGAATTGTCCAACGCTATCCATGGACAGCCCGAGTATGTGTAGATTGGGTTCGTTTTTGCATATGCTTTGCTCCGGATCCGACGCATATATTTCGTCAGTGCCTCCCCTGTTGTTCTCCGGGTACACATCCTCTCTGTTTATTGCAGAGACGTCTATCAGGAGAACAGCGGGGAGGTGCTGCCGAAATTTTGCGTCGGATCCGGAGCATAGCATGGGAAAATAAACCCAATCTACACATACACGGGTGGGATTAGGACCTATCATTACCTATTAGAGTGTAGTTTATATGGACGTAATAAAATTGACAGACGGCAAAGAACCTACACTTTGCCATCAGTGGCGGACGGCAAAGAACCTGCCATGTAGTGACGTGTAGATGACATCATACGGCGGACGGCAAAGACACTAGCAATTTTGCCGTCAGCGGCGGACGGCAAAGGCCTGCCCTTAGCCACTTAACGGACTGACAGCGCAATTATTGCCGTCCGCCTTCTTTGTCGTCCGCCGCGCTCTCTTTGTCGTCTGCGGCGGACGGCAAAGACTTTGCCATCAGTAGCAGACGGCAAAGTAGCTGTTTACCGAAGCCTACATTGCCGGAGCCTTTTGTCGTCCGCGGCTGACGGCAAAGGCCTTTACCGTCCGCCGTTCATGCCTTTGCCGTCCGCCGTGGCGGACGGCAAAGTAGCTGATTCCTGTAGTGTATACATCGTACGAGGAAGTGGTCGTCCAGCGTCCGGTGAACGGCGGGTTCTGGGCCTCTTCTTTTCTGGCATCATCGTCCATACCGTCGATGTCCTCGGAGTCGTAATCAAGTGTGTCGGTCAAAGGCATGACCGTGGCTATGAAGTGGGTGGCGGGTCGGAAGAAAAATTCTCCACCGTCAGCCCCTAGTTCAGACCGAATAGAGTTCGGCTGTGAGTCCTCCGTCAAGGACAGGTTTTTTAATGAGTTTAGCATGTCGCCCAAAGGCGAGTGCTGGAAGATGTCTGCAGTGTTGAATTCGAAGATCGATAAACAATCAAGTTCGGCGTCCGCGGGCTCACATGGTTCGAGACTTACGGCCGAAGACGAGTCCGGAGTTCCAGTGGCATAGGTATCGTGTGAGTTGAAGTCTAAGTGCGACTCCAACGCTAGGGAAACTATGGCCTCCGTGGCATGGTTGAGCTTCCCGTCTTTGGATGGCACGGTCTGCTCCGAATCTAAGGCCAGAGCGGTTACACGAGCAGTCTCCTGGATGTAGTCCGACGACAGATTTAGGCCATGTCTCTCGGGGTGATCAGGAGTGGTAGCCGCAGTCTCAAATCCGACAAAGGTCAAGTCTCCACGGACGTCCGCAACGTAGTTCAAGCTCCCAAATCTGACCTGATGTGCAGGGGCGTAGCTTCCGATCTACTCCAGATGGCCAAACGAATTGGCCCGCAGTGCTAAGCCGCCGAACACAAAGATTTGTCCAGGGAGGAAAGTTTCTCCTTGGACAGCGTCCTTATTGATGATTGAAGGGGCCATCAAACTTTTTGGCGAGAGCACAGTGGAACTCTCAACGAAAGCACTAATGTCGGTGTCAAAACCGACGGATCTCGGGTAGGGGGTCCCGAACTGTGCGTCCAAGGTCGATGGTAACAAGAGACAGGGGACACAATGTTTTAACCAGGTCCGGGCCCTCTCTATGGAGGTAATACCCTATGTCTTGCTTGATTGATCTTGATGAATATGAGTATTACAATAGTTGATCTACCACGAGATCGTAATGGCTAAACCCTAGAGGTCTAGCTTGTATGGCTATGATAATATGCGTCCTCCGTACTAAGTCCTCCGGTTTATATAGACACCGGGAGGATCTAGGGTTACACAATGTCGGTTAGAAAGAACGGAATCTACATATTTGATCGCCAAGCTTGCCTTTCACGCCAAGGAGAGTCCTGTCCGGACACGGGTGCAGTCTTCGGTCTTTGTATCTTCACAACCCATCAGTCCGGCCCATGGCTAATAGGTCAGACGCCCGAGGACCCCTTAGTACAGGACTCCCTCAATGGGCCTCTGTTGGGTCGTGCCACATGTCGACGTATCATAGGCGCCTCATGTCCAATGAGTGGATGAAATATGTCCCAACGGTGAGCCAACACGTGTTTCCTCTGGCCAATGACAATTTTACACGTGGAAAATCCCCATTGGTTCGGGCTGTTAACGGGTTATCGGATCCAAAACCGGACCCGATAGCTTAACGGCGACCCATTATGGTTGATGCCACGTGTCGGTCACCCTTGACGAAAGCACTTCTATGACGCGCGATTTATCGCCATGGAAGTGGACACTTCCGTGATGATAGTTTTGGTAATGTCATGGAACACTTCTACGATAGCACATGTATGACTATCTTAATTTTGTCATAAAATCATCATGGATGTACATGCATGATAGAAAACATGACCTACTGTGACAAACACGTATCATCACGGAAGTGTATTTTTTTGTATTCATGCTACCCTGTTTAATTAGCCATCATATATGTGAACTTATGTCCTGCTATTCTTTTGGGTAGACAACATAAATGTGAATTATTTCATGCCCTGTTTTATTCCCTACTATCCGTTGTACCTGTCTATCTTACAATGTCTCTACATTCAATTACTTTTCTTGTTTATCAACCATTTCAATTGGAGGGGTTGATGGCAGTATCTGTGGGAGTAAAAACATGGTCTTCAGAAATGATCGTGCTACCTGTCAATGCAGATAGAACCACGGTTGTACTTGCCCAAGAACCAGCCCCACCACAGATAACCCAAACTCATGCAGATTGTACCCCTACCCAGTTGGATAGAGAACCAGCTACACCCCTTCTAACCCCAACCCCAGCAGATAGTAACCCAGTTCCAGTTTACACAACACCGTCTCCACCATAGAGCACCCAAACACGAGCAGTTAGTAAGGCAACTACAGTGCCCAAAGCACGAGGACCACCACTCGGAACCCCAAGTCAACGCTTAAAGTAGAAGAAGAATTGTTCTCAGTTCAGGTTCCATAATTATGGTTCATACTACTTTGCTCTTGCATCACTGTATTTACACATACCAACTAATTTCAAATTTGAAGGATGCAATTGAAACTCCAATGGCGCAACAGGTATGTTTTAAACCTGTTTCTTTAACGTGTTTGCTATTGTACCTTGCTCTATGTTGATTTCAGTTTCCATTAAATAAACAGTTACGTCCTCATGCCATGCACATTACAAGTGTTGTTATTGCTATGTAGTTTCCCACACTTATATTCTGTCTATTCTGCCTTGTCTTAAATAGATATGATTCGAACTGTCTATATCTTGATTTGGCAACATATACTAGAATGATATAGACCATAAAGTGACCATACTACATAGATATATGTTTGTTTCTTACTGTTAACCCGTCCACCTTACTACTGAACTGGTTTACCAAATTGAGTTTCATATACAACATGGTAAACCTGTGATGTGTTTGTTTGTTTCTATTTTAGAACACGGATATAATATTGGAGAAGAGTACCCTGTTATGCAATGGTAAAGGAAGTAATGCAGATAAGGTTCCAGATAGTGAGACATCCCTGTTGGTCTCCAAGAAAGCTGATAAAATCTATATTGAAGACACTGAGACAACCCCAAAGTCCTCTCTTGATGCAGTGTTCGAGTTACTGGCTACTACTGCTGGCACTAGCTCTTTGAACTCGCTGCCTGAATCAGTTCGGCTTCTTGAGTATCAACTTCAAGTTGAAAGACATCGATCAGATGTTATGCGACAGGAAGCCGAAGGAATGAGGAAGTCCCTGCAGAATTCAGATGCATACTTTCTGGTGCAATAGCAAGTGCTCGAGGATTTAAGCGCCAAACAAGAGAAAGTTAATAAGCTTGCTAAGCATCTTTCCAGCATTATGGGTACCCATGATATTGTTCCTTGAGCTCTGCTGAAGTGGTTTCAGTTCTAGACTTGTTTTGCTGTAGCGTTTATTTGCACTGGTCACCAACTTTGACAACCAGTGTATATGATATGCTGCTTTGTTCCCTGTATTTGCACTAGTGGCGAACTTTGATACCAAGTGGATGTAATATGTGTAATAGATGTGATAGCCTAGCATAAGTTGCTTGCTTATTTATTTCCTTGTTGTCTTGTTTATTTGTTAGCGTGTAGTCAGTGTAGTTCTTTTTCCGTGGTTTGCTAGTGGCCGCAATAACCTATTTTTTAAAACTAGGCCACAATAACCATGGGCTACATATTTACTGTAGTTACCATGGGCCTCCTACGGGCCGTAGAAACAATGGGCCTTCTAAGGGCCGTAGAAACAATGGGCCTTCTATGGGTCGTAGCATCAATGGGCCTTCTACGGGCCGTAGCATCAATGGGCCTTCTACAGGTTGTAGCATAAATGGGCATTCTACGGGCTGTATGATCGATCAGCCAAACATGGGCCAATAACAGACCGCATTATGGGCCGTAAACGGGCTAGATTTGGAATCGTCCATTCATGGGCTGACCATAACGGGTCGTCGTTAATCGGCTGTATTTGCACAAAACGATAGCTACTCGCAACCAACGCGATTAGGGGTTGTCAATCCCTTCACGGTCACTTACGAGAGTGAGATCTGATAGATATAATATTTTTGGTATAGAGATGCAAAGTAAAAAAGCAAAGCAAGATTAAAGTGATGGATATTGATATGCTGAGAATAGACCCGGGGGCCATAGGTTTCACTAGTGGTTTCTCTCAAGAGCATAAGTATTCTACAGTGGGTGAACAAATTACTGTTGAGCAATTGACCGAATTCAGCATAGTTATGAGAATATCTAGGCATGATCATGTATATACGCATCACGTCCGCGACAAGTAGACCGAAACAATTCTACATCTACTACTATTACTCCACTCATCGACCGCTATCCAGCGTGCATCTAGAGTATTAAGTTAAAACCCATCTTGTTAGACTCGATGGCAATGATACAATACGTGCCTTGCTGCCCCTTCTGTCACTGGAAAAGGACACCGCAAGATCGAACCAGAGCTAAGCACTTCTCCCATGGCAAGAACTACCAATCTAGTTGGCCAAACCAAACGGATAATTCGAAGAGACTTGCAAAGATAACCAATCATACATAAAAGAATTCAGAGAAGATTCAAATATTATTCATAGATAGACTTGATCATAAACCCACAATTCATCGGTCTCAACAAACACACCGCAAAAACAAGAAGATTACATCGAATAGATCTCCACAAGAGAGGGGAGAACTTTGTATTGAGATCCAAAAAGAGAGAAGAAGCCATCTAGCTACTAACTATGGACCCGAAGGTCTGAGGTAAACTACTCACACCTCATCAGAGAGGCTATGATGATGTAGAAGCCCTCCGTGATGACGACCCTCTCCGGTGGAGCTCCGGAACAGGCCCCAAGATGGGATCTCGTCGATACAGAAAGTTGTGGTGGTGGAATTAGGTTTTTGGCTCCTGTTCTGATCGTTTGGGGGTACGTAGGTATATATAGGAGGAAGGAGTACGTCGGTGGAGCACCTAGGGGCCCACGAGGCAGGGGGCGTGCCCTAGGGGGGGTCCACCCTCATGACCGCCTCTTTGACTCCTTGGAGTAGGGTCCAAGTCTCCTGGATCACGTTCGGTGAGAAAATCATGTTCCCGAAGGTTTTATTCCGTTTGGACTCCGTTTGATATTATGTTTCTCCGAAATACTGAAATAGGCAAAAAACAGCAATTCTGGGCTGGGCCTCCGGTTAATAGGTTAGTCCCAAAAATAATATAAAAGTGGAAAATAAAGCCCAATATAGTCCAAAACAGTAGATAATATTGAAGGAAATATGCCCTAGAGGCAATAATAAAGTTATTATTTATTTCCGTATATCATGATAAATGTTTATTATTCATGCTAGAATTGTATTAACCGGAAACATAATACATGTGTGAATACATAGGCAAACAGAGTGTCACTAGTATGCCTCTACTTGACTAGCTTGTTGATCAAAGATGGTTATGTTTCCTAGCCATAGACATGAGTTGTCATTTGATTAACGGGATCACATCATTAGAGAACGATGTGATTGACTTGACCCATTTCGTTAGCATAGCACTTGATCGTTTAGTTTGTTTCTATTGCTTTCTTCATGACTTATACATGTTCCTATGACTATGACATTATGCAACTCCCGTTTACCGGAGGAACACTTTGTGTGCTACCAAACGTCACAACGTAACTGGGTGATTATAAAGGTGCTCTATAGGTGTCTCCGAAGGTACTTGTTGGGTTGGCGTATTTCGAGATTAGGCTTTGTCACTTCGATTGTCGGAGAGGTATCTCTGGGCCCACTCGGTAATGCACATCACTATAAGCCTTGCAAGCATTGCAACTAATGAGTTAGTTGCGGGATGATGTGTTACGGAACGAGTAAAGAGACTTGCCGGTAACGAGATTGAACTAGGTATTGAGATACCGACGATCGAATCTCGGGCAAGTAACATACCGATGACAAAGGGATCAACGTATGTTGTTATGCGGTTTGACCGATAAAGATCTTCGTAGAATATGTAGAAGCCAATATGAGCATCCAGGTTCCGCTATTGGTTATTGACCGGACGCTTAAAGTTCGATGATGGTTATATTATGAGTTTATGTGTTTTGATGTACCGAAGGAGTTCGGTGTCCCGGATGAGATTGGGGACATGACGAGGAGTCTCGAAATGGTAGAGACGTAAAGATCCATATATTGGACGACTATATTCGGACATCGGAAGGGTTCCGAGTGATTCCGGTATTTTCGGGAGTACCGGGGAGTTACGGGAATTCGTATTGGGCCTTAATGGGCCATACGGGAAAGGAGAGAAAGACCTCAAAGGGCGGCCGCACCCCTCCCCATGGGCTGGTCCAAATTGGACTAGGGAGGGGGGCGCCCCCTTCCTTCCTTCTCCTTTTCCCTTCCCTTTCCTTCCCTCCTACTCCTACTACTTGGAAGGGCTCCTAGTTCTACTAGGAAAGGGGGAATCCTACTCCCGGTGGGAGTAGGACTCCCCTAGGGCGCGCCATAGAGAGGGCCGGCCCTCCCCCTCCTCAACTCCTTTATATACGGGGGCAGGGGGCACCCCAAAGACACAACAATTGAGTGGTGCCCCTCTCCACCATAATCCACCTCGGTCATATCGTAGTGGTGCTTAGGCGAAGCCCTGCGTCGGTAGAACATCATCATCGTCACCACGCCGTCGTGCTGACGGAACTCTCCCTCAAAGCTCGGCTGGATCGGAGTTCGAGGGACGTCATCGAGTTGAACGTGTGCAGAACTCAGAGGTGTCGTGCATTCGGTACTTGATCGGTCGGATCGTGAAGACGTACGACTACATCAACCGCGTTTTGCTAATGCTTCCGCTTTCGGTCTACGAGGGTACGTGGACTACACTCTCCCCCTCGTTGCTATGCATCACCATGATCTTGCGTGTGCGTTGGGAATTTTTTGAAATTACTACGTTCCCCTACAAATATAGCATGGAGCAATAAAAAATTATAGATACATTGGAGACGTATCAGGCATCCCCAAGCTTAATTCCCGCTCGTCCTCGAGTAGGTAAATGATAAGAAGAGTATTTTTGATGCGGAGTGCTACTTGGCATAATTTCAATGCAAATCTTCTTAATTGTGATTTGAATATTCAGATTCGAAAGATTCAAGACAAAAGTTTATATTGACATAAAAATAATAATACTTCAAGCATAATAACAAAGCAATTATGTCTTCTCAAAATATCATGGCCAAAGAAAGTTATCATTACAAAATCATATAGTCTGGCTATGCTCTATATTCACCACACAAAGTATTTAAATCATGCACAACCCCGATGACAAGCCAAGCAATTGTTTCATACTCTAACTTTTTCAAAACTTTTTCAATCTTCATGCAATGCATGAGCATGAGCCATGGATATAGCACTATAGGTGGAATAGAATGGTGGTTGTGGAGAAGACAAAAAGGAGAAGATAGTCTCACATCAAGTAGGTGTATGAACGGGCTATCGAGATTCCCATCAATAGATATCAATGTGAGTGAGTAGGGATTGCCATGCAACGGATGCACTAGAGCTATAAGTATATGAAAGCTCAAAAAGAAACTAAGTGGGTGTGCATCCAACTTGCTTGCTCATGAAGACCTAGGGCAATTTGAGGAAGGCCATCATTGGAATATACAAGCCAAGTTCTATAATGAAAGATTCCCACTAGTATATGAAATTGATAACAAGAGAGACTCTCTACTATGAAGATCATGGTGCTACTTTGAAGCACAAGTGTGGTAAAAGGATAGTAACATTGTCCCTTCTCTCTTTTTCTCTCATTTTTTTATTTGGGCCTTTTCTCCCTTTTTATGGCCTCTTTTCTTTCTCTTTTTATTTGGGCTTCTTTGGCCTCTTTTATTTATTTTTCGTCCGGAGTCTCATCCCGACTTATGGGGGAATCATAGTCTCCATCATTCTTTCCTCACTTGGGACAATGCTCTAAAAACGATGATCATCACACTTTTATTTTTCTTACAACTCAACAATTACAACTCGATACTTAGAAGAAAATATGACTCTATATGAGTGGCTCCGGCGGTGTACCGGGATATGCAATATGACAATGATGAATGTGTCATGATAAACGGAACGGTGGAAAGTTGCATGGCAATATATCTCGGAATGGCTATGGAAAATGCCATAATAGGTAGGTATGGTGGCTGTTTTGAGGAAGGTATATGGTGGGTGTATGATACCGGCGAAAGGTGCGCAGTATTAGAGAGGCTAGCAAAGGTGGAAGGGTGAGAGTGCGTATAATCCATGGACTCAACATTAGTCATAAAGAACTCATATACTTATTGCAAAAATGTAGAAGTTACCAAAGCAAAGTATTACGCGCATGCTCCTAGGGGGATAGATTGGTAGGAAAAGACCATCGCTCGTCCCCGACCGCCACTCATAAGGAAGACAATCAATAAATAAATCATGCTCCGACTTCATCACATAACGGTTCACCATACGTGCATGCTACGGCAATCACAAACTTTAACACAAGTATTCTTTAAATTCACAACTACTCAAATAGCATGACTCTAATATTATCACCTCCATATCTCAAAACAATTATCATTCTTCAATCTTTTCTTATTATTGAACACACTCAAAAGAAAGTTTCACAAATCTTGAATACCAAGCATATTATTATTAAGCAAATTACCATGCTATTAAGAAACTCTCAAAATAATTTAAGTGAAGCATGAGAGATCAATAGTTTCTTTAAAACGAATCCACCACTGTGCTCTAAAAGATCTAAGTGAAGCACATAGAGCAAAACTACATAGCTCAAAAGATATAAGTTAAGCACATAGAGCAAAATTATAACGCTCAAAAGATATAAGTGAAGCACATAGAGCACAACTACATAGCTCAAAAGATATAAGTGAAGCACATAGAGTATTCTATCAAATTTTAATTCATGTATGGCTCTCTCAAAAGGTTTGTACAGCAAGGATGATTGTGGCATACTAAAACACAAAGACACAAATAATATAAGACGCTCCAAGCAAAACACATATCATGTTGGTGAATAAAAATATAGCTCCAAGTAAATTACCGATGGAAGTGGACGAAAGAGGGGATGCCTTCCGGAGCATCCCCAAGCTTTGGATTTTTGGTGTCCTTGGATTATCTTGGGGGTGCCATGGGAATCCCCAAGCTTATTCTCTTTCCACTCCTTGTTCCATAATCCATCAAAAGAATTCACCCAAAACTTGAAAACTTCACAACACAAAATGTAAAGTAGAAAACTCGTGAGCTCCCTTAGCGAAAGAAAACAAAAGACCACTTCAAGGTACTGTAATGAACTCATTCTTTATTTATATTGGTGTTAAACCTACTGTATTCCAACTTCTCTATGGATTATAAACTATTTTACTAGCCATAGATTCATCAAAATAAGCAAACAACACACGAAAAACAGAATCTGTCAAAAACAGAATAGTCTGTAGTAATCTGTAGGTAGCGCAAGATCTGGAACCCAAAAAATTCTAAAATAAATTGATGGACGTGAGTAATTTATCTATTAATCATATTCAAAAAGAATTAACTAAATATCACTCTTAAAATAAAAATTACAGCAGTTCTCGTGAGCGCTAAAGCTTCTGTTTTTTACAGCAAGTTCGACAAGACTTTCCCCATGTCTTACCAACGGTTCTACTTGGCACAAACACTAATTAAACACAAAAAACAAAACCAAAACAGAGGATAAGTAAATTATTTATTACTAAACAGGAGAAAAAATCAAGGAATAAAAATAAAATTGGGTTGCTTCCCAACAAGCGCTATAGTTTAACGCCCCTAGCTAGGCATAAAAGCGAGGATAGATCTAGGTATTGCCATCTTTGGTAGGAAATTCTTCTATGAGGCATCTATTTCCCTTAGGAATTTCTTTCTTTCTAGTGATTATCAAACTTTTAGGCACAAGGTCGAAAAATTCATTAGTAGCAATTGGTTCCTTAATGATAGCAAAATGATTGCGATGAATACTTATAGATTTAAGATCCGCAGTTTCCTTACTAGATGATTCACCCTTATTTTTAGGAACATACATAAGCTTGGCAATTTTAGTAGGAGGACTTGGAGTATTCTTTACGGAAGAAAAAGCGGTTCCCAAGTTTGTAATGATACTCTCAAGTTTATCAATTCTAGTAGAATCTAAGTTTATCTTCTCATTAACTATGGGTTCCTTTTCCTTAATATTTTTCAAAGTCATTCCTACCTTAGATCCATATTGGGTAATTTGATTGTGGATCTTTTTATCTAGATTTTCAATTAATTCAATACTAGCAACTTTATTTTCAATAATTTCAAGTCTTTGCATAACATGCTCTAGAGTTAACATGGTTCCATTAACCAAAAGAGGTGGTGAGCCAAATAAATCTAACATAGCATTATAAGAATCAAAAGTATGGCTACCCAAGAAATTCCATCCGGTAATGGTATAGAGGATATATCTATACCAAGGATTAACACCTACATAAAAATTGCGGAGAAGAACTGAAGTAGATTGCTTCCTGGTAGATCTATTTTGAGCATTGCAAATTCTATACCAAGCATCTTTTAGATTTTCTCCCTCCCTTTGTTTAAAATTTAGAACATCATTCTCGGGAGACAACGGAGAAGATATGAGACTAGCCATGACGACAAGCAATCCAACACACGACCAAAGAAGAGAAAACGGGCAAAACAGGCAAATAGAGAGGGAGGACAGAGAGAGAGAGAGAGAGGGCGAATAAAACGGCAAGAGTGAAGTGGGGGAGAGGAATACGAGAGGCAAATGGCAAATAATGTAATGCGAGAAATAGAGATTGTGATGGGTACTTGGTATGTTGACTTTTGCGTAGACTCCCCGGCAACGGCGCCAGAAATTCTTCATGCTACCTCTTGAGCTTGCATTGGATTTCCCCGAAGAGGAAGGAATGATGCAGCAGAGTAGCGTAAGTATTTCCCTCAGTTTTTGAGAACCAATGTATCAATCTAGTAGGAGGCCACGCTCAAGTCCCTCGTACCTGCACAAAATGATAACTACTCACAACCAACGCGATTAGGGGTTGTCAATCCCTTCACGGTCACTTACGAGAGTGAGATCTGATAGATATAATATTTTTGGTATTTTTGGTATAGAGATGCAAAGTAAAAAAGTAAAAGCAAAGTAAAAAGCAAAGAAAGATTAAAGTGATGGAGATTGATATGATGAGAATAGACCCGGGGGCCATAGCTTTCACTAGTGGCTTATCTCAAGAGCATAAGAATTCTACGGTGGGTGAACAAATTACTGTTGAGCAATTGATAGAATTGAGCATAGTTATGAGAATATCTAGGCATGATCATGTATATAGGCATCACGTCCGTGACAAGTTGACCAAAATGATTCTGCATCTACTACTATTACTCCACTCATCGACCGCTATCCAGCATGCATCTAGAGTATTAAGTTAAAAAAATAGTAACGCTTTAAGCAAGATGACATGATGTAGAGAAATAAATTCATGCAATATGAAATAAACACCATCTTGTTATCCTCGATGGCAACGATACAATATGTGCCTTGCTGCCCCTTCTGTCACTGGGAAAGGACACCGCAAGATCGAACCCAAAGCTAAGCACTTCTCCCATGGAAAGAACTACCAATCTAGTTGGCCAAACCAAATGGATAATTCGAAGGGACTTGCAAAGATAACCAATCATACATAAAAGAATTCAGAGAAGATTCAAATATTATTCATAGATAGACTTGATCATAAACCCACAATTCATCAGTCTCAACAAACACACCACAAAAAGAAGAAGATTACATCGAATAGATCTCCACAAGAGAGGGGGAGAACTTTGTATTGAGATCCAAAAAGAGAGAAGAAGCCATATAGCTACTAACTATGGACCCGAAGGTCTGAGCTAAACTACTCACACTTCATCGGAGAGGCTATGATGATGTAGAAGCCCTCCGTGATGACGGCCCTCTCCGGCGGAGCTCTGGAACAGGACCCAAGATGGGATCTCGTGGATACAGGAAGTTGCGACAGTGGAATTAGGTTTTTGGCTCTTGTTCTGATCGTTTGGGGGTACGTAGGTATATATAGGAGGAAGGAGTACGTCGGTGCAGCACCGAGGGGCCCACGAGGTAGGGGGGCGCGCCCTAGGGGGGCGCCCCCCACCCTCGTGACCGCCTCTTTGACTCCTTGGAGTATGGTCCAAGTCTCCTGGATCACGTTCGGTGAGAAAATCACGTTCCCGAAGGTTTTATTCCATTTGGACTCCGTTTGATATTTTGTTTCTCTGAAATACCGAAATAGGCAAAAAAACAACAATTCTGGGTTGGGCCTCCGGTTAATAGGTTATTCCAAAAAATAATATAAAAGTGGAAAATAAAGCCCAATATAGTCCAAAACAGTAGATAATATAGCATGGAGCAATCAAAAATTATAGATACATTGGGCACGTATCAGGCCCACATGCAGAAAAGGCTAGTAACGGGCCGGCAGTAACCGAATGCTGGAAATGAGCCCAAGAATAAATGGGTCCTGAGAAGGCCAAAAGATAACACGGGTTGGAAAAGGTCCAATGGAATAATGGGCCGTTAATGGGTATAAAGCAGCACACTATTCATTGCGGGCCAGATTCACCATGGGCCGTTAATGGGCCAAGAGTCACAAATGGCCTCGTATGGGCCGAAGGACATCATGGGCCAGAAGTTTCAACGGGCTGGATTCATATTGGAAGGCCCAAATTAAGCTACTAGGCTTAATTCTGATAGGACTTAATGGAGCGTGAGTTAGCGGGCCGTAAATGGGCTATATACGAACAGGTCGTTAATAGGCTTTCCATGGGCTAGCCCGTTACCTTTTGACCAAGTCAAATGGGCCGGCCTTTTCACCAGAATGGGCCTCTATTGGGACGTGCCATGTGTCGACGTGTCATAGGCGCCTCATGTCCAATGAATGGATGACATATGTCCCAATGGAGAGCCAACATGTGTTTCCTCCGGCCAATGAGAATTTTACACATGGAAAATCCTCATTGGTCCGGGCTGTTAACGGGTTATCAGATCCAAAACCGGACCCGATAGCTTAACAGTGACCCGTTACGGTGGATGCCACGTGTCGTTTACCCTTGACGAAAACACTTCCATGATGCGCCATTTATCGTCATGGAAGTTGATGCTTCGATGATGATAATTTTGGTAATTTCATGGAACACTTCTACAAGAGCAGAGGTATGACTATCTTGATTCTTTCATAAAATCTTCATGGATGTACATGCATGACAGAAAGCATGACCTACTGTGACAAACACGTATCATCACAGAAGTGTATTTTTTGTAGTGTATATTACCCCTTGTGATAGCAACCTTTATTATGCAGTCTCTCGCCTTTACTATTTTGCCATCACAAGTTCGCACATGCTCAACTTTCTCTTACACTAAATGATCTAACACATCTAGAAGCAATTTTTATTGCCTTATTGCACCGATGATAACTTATTTGAAGGATCATACTCAATCCAAAGGTAGGTATGGTGGACTCTCAAAGCAAGATTTGGGTTTAAGGATTTTTGGATGCGCAAGTAGTATCTCTACTTAGTGCGGAATTTTTGGCTAGCAAAGATAGGGGTCAAGCACCACATGTTAAAGGATTGTCGGCATTCTGGGAATGGGGGTACCTAGAGTTATCTCCTTGCGGCCCACGGATGGCTCTAATGACGGCATGGTACAACCCAGGTTCAACATTGACAACTCAAGATCCTCGCGAGGTGGACAACACCAAGACCTCCATGTGGGGCGGCCTCCCCAGGCTGGCTCCCGAGGATTGGAGATATCTATGCAAGGTGCACCTCGCGACGTTCAGATGACGTGAGCCATGACGGCTAAGGCCAGGCGGGCGCCAGCGGGCGTAGTGTACCAGTTTCCTATTTGGTATTAAGGAGGCAAGCGTAGGCGCGGAGTCCTGAGGAATCAAGCAAAGGTTTCCATTCTAGTGCAACAAGACCAAGACTGCCACAGCATCACCACCGAAGGCTTTTTGCAGGCGAAGACTACTTTGGTTAGGATAGCATGTACTAGTTGTCTCCCTTTGAATTTGGCTGTTGTGGGATCCCTTCCCACCTTCATTTGGGAAGAGGACCAATGTCAATATAAATAGGGCAGCACCACCACCATAGGAAGAGGAGAGGGAGAGGGGAGGGATCATTCAGATCATTCTCAAACCCACCAGCTCATCGAGCAAAAGAACAACTCTCCTCCTGAGGTTGTTCTCCACTTTATAAGTTCACCCTCAGCCCCTCGAGGCCAATCCACCACAAAGAAGGAGTAGGGTTTTACACCACAAGGTGGCCCAAACCTGGATTCTCGCAGGATTTCCGCGGCCACCTATGGGACCGGGTGGCCCCTTGCTGGTTCGGCAGGGGGACGGCATGTTGCACAAAGAGCATACCAGCGTACGACAGCGCGGCAGAGAGCACACAAGCGATGTATCCAGGTTTGGGCCGCCGCGAGGCGTAAGACCCTACTCCCGCTTTAGTGGATTGATGGAAGAATGAATGTGGTGGTGCGTAGTACACTTTGCCCGGCAAGGTTTGCCTCGTGGGCGCAACGACTACGCGCATGTGGTGGCTTGCGGTTGTCAATTTTCCAATCTTCTAACCCCTCCTACGAGTGCCATGGGCCTCCTTTTATAGATTAAGGGGTCACCAAAGTGGCAAAGTGGTCATTATCCACTAATATGATAGCAAATAGTGCTATCATACCTAACTCTGTGATCTCTACGACACAACCTTCTTCTTGTGGACGTTGTTGGGCCTCCAAGTGCAGAGGTTTGTAAGACAGTAGCAAATTTCCCTCAAGTGGATGACATAAGGTTTATCAATCCGTAGGAGGCGTAGGATGAAGATGGTCTCTCTCAAGCAACCCTGCAACCAAATAACAAAAAGTCTCTTGTGTCCCCAACACACCCAATACAATGGTAGATTGTATAGGTGCACTAGTTTGACGAATAGATGGTGATACAAGTGCAATATGGATAGTAGATAAAGGTTTTTGTAATCTGAAATTATAAAAACAGCAAGGTAACTAATGATAAAAGTGAGCACAAACGGTATTACAATGCGTTGAAACAAGGCCTAGGGTTCATACTTTCACTTGTGCAAGTTCTCTCAACAATAATAACATAATTGGATGACATAACTATCCCTCAACATGCAACGAAGAGTCACTCCAAAGTCACTAATAGCGGAGAACAAACGAAGAGATAATGGTAGGGTACGAAACCACCTCAAAGTTATTCTTTCCAATCAATCCGTTGGGCTATTCCTATAAGTGTCACAAACAGCCCTAGAGTTCGTACTAGAATAACACCTTAAGACACAAATCAACCAAAACCCTAATGTCACCTAGATCCTCCAATGTCCCCTCAAGTATCCGTGGGTACGATTATACAATATGCATCACACAATCTCAGATTCATCTATTCAAACAACACATAGAACCTCAAAGAGTGCCCCAAAGTTTCTACCGGAGAGTCAAGACGAAAACGTGTGCCAAACCCTATGCATAGGTTCATGGGTGGAACGCGCAAGTTGATCACCAAAACATACATCAAGTGAATCAATAGAATAACCCATTATCACCACGGTTATCCCATGCAAGACATACATCAAGTGTTCTCAAATCCTTAAAGACTCAATCCAATAAGATAACTTCAAAGGGAAAACTCAATCCATTACAAGAGAGTAGAGGGGGAGAAACATCATAAGATCCAACTATAATAGCAAAGATCGCGATACATCAAGATCGTACCACCTCAAGAACACGAGAGAGAGAGAGAGATCAAACACATAGCTACTAGTACATACCCTCAGCCCTGAGGGAGAACTACTCCCTCCTCGTCATGGACAGCACCGGGATGATTAAGATGGCCACCGGAGAAGGATTTCCCCCTCCGGCAGGGTGCCGGAATGGGTCTAGATTGGTTTTCGGTGGCTATGGAGGCTTCTATCGGCGGAACTCCCGATCTATTCTGCTCTCCGATGTTTTTAGGGTATATGGGTATATATAGGAGGAGGAAGTACGTCGGTGGATCTCTGGGCTGTCCACGAGGCAGGGGGGCGTGCCCAGGGGGGTGGGCACGCCCCCCACCCTCGTGGGCAGCCCAAGACTCTCCTGGTCCATCTTCGATACTCCGTGGGCTTCTTCTGGTCCAAAAATAAGTTCCGTGAAGTTTCAGGTCAATTGGGCTCCATTTGATTTTCCTTTTCTGTGATACTCTAAAACAAGGAAAAAACAGAAACTGGCACTGGGCTCTGGGTTAATAGGTTAGTCCCAAAAATAATATAGAAGTGTTTAATAAAGCCCATAAACATCCAAAACAGATAATATAATAGCATGGAACAATAAAAAATTATAGACAGGGTGCATTAAATGCGCCGCTTAGTGTCACATCACTGGGCACCCGACAAGGCCAGCCGGGCTATCTTGCCAGCTCTACACGTGTTCTCTTGACACGTCGCATGACGGGTGTCATTTGTAGGCATCTCCGTAGGAAATGGCTGCCATGTGGTGAATGGCTGCCACTAAATCATCATGTGGCTTGACAACGCACTGATTGACGACTTGAGTCGTACTTGAGTGGTTGGTGGGGTGGTTTTGCCCCTCTCGAGCCCCGGCAGGCTCTGCTGGGAAGCCTCAGTCGCTTGCTTTTGGTGGTGGCCTCGCCCCTTGCCGAGCGTGCCTGCCCGGCAAGGGAGGCCCTTCTCTTGCCGATATCTTGCTCCTTAGGCTCAATCTTGGTCCTTCTGACTTGCATGTTGGTTCTTTGAATCTATTGGTTCTTCAATCTCCGACTTAAGCTGATGCTTCAATCTTGATCTTGTGCCTGTGCACAGTTGGTCAACATACCTAGGGTTTGTCTCACCGATAGAAGCCCTCAGGCCTGCCCCGAACATACTGCTGAGTGTCGTCGTGGTAGGGCCTAATAAGTACACAGACAAGGTTGCTGAAGTGGTTGGCCCTTTAAGTTTTTCTTTGTTGCTTCATTAGCCTTGAATCCAGGACAGTTTTCGATTTTCCCGTGTGCGTCATAAAGCCAATAGTGGTGGTGTTTCTCCAGTAGTGGCCCATGAATGACATGAACGCACGGGGAAGAATCTACCAATTTACTCTTCCCACACTGCGGACTTATCCTTATCCAGGTATACAGCATGCATCGCGCGGGGTAGGTAACGGAGGCGCGTGGCGCAGGAGGGCACCTTTGGTAAGGGCCCACCCATCTTGAATTGGCGGAGGAGGGCGGCTGGTCATACGTGAATGGGGAGGCTGCCCTTCCCTGCCCGGCCTATAAAAGGGAGGAGTGGAGGACGGCGGAGTCATCCATCTCCGTGGTCCTCCTCTTCTCATCTTCTGTTTTAGCTGGTCATGCTTGAGAAGGAAGCCTGGGGCCAGCCTCCGGGCTCTTGTTCGAGGCATATGTTGCCTCACACTGGTGCCGACGCTTGGGGAGTGAGCCTGGTCCTTGGCGTGGCGAGTCTTTTGGTCCCTTCGATGCTCGCCCGGGAGGTGGGGCTGGAGATCATTGGTAATCCCAGCGTCGCCCCTCACGGAGGTCTTCGAGTTGCCATAAACGAGAGGCGCGCCTCCCTGCCCGCCAAGGTGGAGCACGACGCGACTCGTGCCTCCTGGCTGTTCCGGCTGCTTGTTGTTTCTCCACTGGAGGCACGGGACTAGAGTCTTGGCGCTTCCCGGGAGCAGCGGTGGCGGGGAGAAAGCGAGGGAAGATGGAGAAGGTGAGTGGCAAGGGGTCAGGTCGGAGTACGATGGCGTGGATGCCTTCGCCTCTGACCATCGCCACCTCGTCATTCAGATCTTTCCCTCCCTCCCCGGCACCGTCATCACCAGCACTACAAAAAAAGACATATCCATGACATTTTGGGCCGAACAAAAAAAACCTATCATACTTATGACACTTCTATGACGATAATTGTGACAAAAACTGGTATCATCATAGATGTGGTGGGGTCCTACTTCTATGACAAAAAATCATGATAGAAAATGGGCTTTTCGTCCTGGGCGGGCTGGAGATGCAGCTGCATGACATTCTTTGGGTCGTCCATGACGGAAAAAACCATGGTAGAAGCGAGGGCGAGGAAAATATCAAGGTGTTCTGGTTAAGTGGGTGGTCAGGGCCGAACGATGCGCGTTTATCTCATACACGCACGCGCATGGGTGCAAGGCGTTGGGCTCTAACTGAAACCGAGCGAGGCGTTGTGCTCTAACTGAACCCCAACGATTGCACTGCAGGCTACGCATTACTGAACCCGAGCGATCGATCGATGGCTGTTAACTGAACCCGATCGAGCGATTCCTTCGCTAATGCTGCTAATTGAAGCCGATCGATGTTGCCTCTGGATGAACAGTGAGTGTTGCTGGGGGGTTTGGATGAACAGTTCCCGGCGGGGGTGGATGAACAGGACCACGTGGTGTTGCCTCTGGATGAACAGGACCCCGATCGATCGAGCCGATTGGGGCTGGATGAACAGGACCCCGTGGACGGTAGGCTGAACAGGACCATCCCGTGGAGGGATAGATGAATAGTAGACGGTGGAGGGCTGGTTAAACAGTAGCCGGTGGAGTAGCGCACGGTGGAGGCTGGATGAATAGGAGCCCGTGGATGAACAGTCGTAGGTGGAGGCTGGAGGAGGTCGACGGTGGATGATCAGTAGCCCATGGAGGCTGGAGGGGGTCGACGGTGGAGATGAACAGTATCCCATGGAGTCCTAGTTTGCGGTACGCCACACCCCTCCCGATGAACAGGACCCCCGTTTCGACCGTAGCGCTCCAACACAAGTCCGTTTCCTCCGTTTTGCGGTATGCCACACCCCTCCCCATCAATAGGACCCCCATTTCGACTGTAGGAGGTCCGTTTCTCCATTTTGCGGTACACCAGACCCCTCCTGATGAACAGGATCCCGTTTCGATCGTGGCCGGTCGAACAAAAGGCCGTTTCCTTCGTTCTGCGGTACGCCAGGCCTCATTTCCATCGGATGTTCCGTCCAAGCCCTCCCGATGAACACGATGACGCATTCTGTTCCGACCCAGCCGGTTGGCTCCCCATGAACACGATGATGATGCAGTTTCTCCGTTCTGACCTAGCCATGTACATGAGCCCTGGCCGTACGTATGCATGAGTATGTGTTCGAGACCCTGCCGATAT
Organism: Triticum urartu; assembly: GCF_003073215.2. Classification (NCBI taxonomy): domain Eukaryota; kingdom Viridiplantae; phylum Streptophyta; class Magnoliopsida; order Poales; family Poaceae; genus Triticum; species Triticum urartu. Next base: position 342,753,052 of record NC_053028.1, read on the forward strand.
GTATGTACGTGGCCATATTTTCTTTCTTGCACCCTGGCCACTGTACGTACGTGTACATGCTACGTGTGTGCCTCTACTACGACACGTGTGCGCCTCTACATCGACCAGTATGTACGTACACATTCGCGACCAGAATGACAACACTACGTACGCTTCGACCAGGTGGGTCCCGACTGTCTGGCACTTCCTTGCGTGCAAAGATGTAGCTGGTGGGTCCCAGCAGTCAGGGGGGCGAATAGTTTTTTTTGCCCGGACACACTTCCTTGCGTGCGAAGATGTAGCTGGAAGGTCCCAGCAGTCAGGGGGAAACGTTTTTTTCGTGAAATACAGTTGCCCGTCCGGTGGGTCCCTGCTATCAGGTGGAGGAATAATTATTTTGCGCGTAATAAGGAGGCACTTCCTTGCGGCTGCCGTGGACCCAGCTGTTAGCCTCTCCACGTACAGTACTCTTCCGATGGAAGTCGTTCCTTGACCACGTTGACCATGCCGCGCCGAGAGAACCAGGGCAGGGGACGATGGCGAGGCCTAGGAAGGGGATGACGCGAAGCCGAGGAAGACGCGACAGTGGAAGCCCGCGTGGAGAGTTGTATGAGGGTTCACTGGTTCGGCTCGGTGTGAGGCTGTCGTCGCCGCAGGGCCTGGCCAGCAGTGGGAATAGTAGGGGCCGTGAGGCCTCTGCGGCAGCACAGGCGGCCACGGGAGGCAAGAGCATGCGGCACGAGCGGCGCTGCTTTGGGCGGCTGGAGCAAGAAGACCAGAGGTTGAAGAAGCACTAGGCCGTTGGATTGACATCGTACGGTCACTGGAGGTAGAATCGTACATATTGACTAAGTTGAGAAAGCACTCCGTCCGCGTCAACTTAGTAGGCCCACAAGTCAGCCTCCCACCAAGGTGGGTCCCAACTAGCAGGGGAGTATTCATTTTTTTGTGCGTAATAAGGATGCACCTCCGATGGGTCCGAGCTGACAGCGGGGGAACATTTTTTCGCGAAATACGTTGGCTCGTCCGGTGGGTCCCAGCAGTCAGGGGGAAACATTTTTTTCGCCAAATACGGTGGCCCGTCCGGTGGGTCCCTGCTGTCAGGTGGAGGAATAATTATTTTCCGAGTGATAAGGAGGCACTTACTTACGGCTACCGTGGACCCAGCTGTCAGCCTCTCCACATACAGTACTCTTCCGATGGAAGTTGTTCCTTGACCATGTTGACCACGCCCAATCGAGAGCACTAGGACGGTGGACAACAGGGAGGCCTAGGAAGGGGATGACGCAGAGCCGAGGAAGACGCGGCAGTGGATGCCCACGCGGAGATGAGTACAAGGGTTCACTGGTTCAGCTGCGGTGTGAGGCTGCCGTCGCCGCAGAATAACAGGGGGTGTGGGTGATTGGAGGGATGCCCTGGCCAGCGGTGGGAGTAGTAGGGGGCGGTGAGGCTTGCGCGACAGCATAGCCGGCCACGAGAGGCAGGAGTAGGCAGCTCGACCAGCGCTGCTTTGGGCGGCTGGAGCAAGAAGACCAGAGGTTGAAGAAGCACGACGGCCGTTGGATGGACATCGTACGGTCACTGCAGCTAGAATCATTTATATAGATTAAGTTGACCAAGCCGTTGGTACGCGTCAACTTAGTGGGCCCACAGGTCAGCTTCCCCAACGGTGCACCCCAGATGTCAGGGGGTGGAATCATTTTTTGGGCAGGTGAAGCTAGAATATTCGAGATTTAAGAAGAAGCACGGCATCCATTGGATGGACATCCAACGGCCACTACTGCTAGAACCGTATGTTGACTATAAGTTAACAAAGCCTTGCATACGCGTCAACTCTCTTTTTTTTGAGGGGACGCATCAACTTAGTAAGGTCACAAGTCTGCGGCAGAGAACTTATAGCCCATTTGAGATTTGTAAGAACGTGCAGCCAATTTCTAAATTCTAATGGAATTTACTACAGCCCATTTACAGTTTGTTAAAAGTAGAACCCATTTCAACCAACCGTTCAAAACAGAATTCAATAAAAATTCCCACATTTTGATGGGATCCGAAATATTTTTATCCCAAAATTTCTCGTTAGATTAAATACAATTTCGATATAAAATTATATTACGCAAAAATCCAACGAAACATTGCGCTCGCAACAATTAATGAAATTAAAATTTTCAATATCCAAAAATAATATTTTATAAAGTAATTACATGTTTGGTGCATTTTTTTATAGTTACTGCCTAGTTTTTATAATTACATCCCATTTATTATTTCTTAAAGCCCATTTTCTTGTTAAGCCTAATGCATCCCTCCTAGGAAAAATTTACAGCCCAGCGGCGCAGAGAATAACAACTTGACCTTGCCTGGGTATTCCTAAAAAAAGTATAGCTGGGCTAGCCATTTTCAGCTTGAAAAAAATTAAGATCTGGGCTGGATATCTAGCCTGGGCTAGACGGGCCACAGCCCGCCCAGTTAATAGCTGCAGCGATGTTTTCATTGTTGTTCAAAGGAGAAAAAAACTAATATCTTGGCTAAACATCTCTCAAGAAAAACTCTGCAGTGCTCACACCTCAAAAACACAAATACTGCTCGAGCTGCTTGGTCCCAGCTGTCGGCCGCTTCTTGTGCAATTCTCTCATCTATTGACTACATAGGTTGACAATGGTGTGGGACCGTGATGTCGGGAAACCAAGAGGAAGCAAAAAAATTTATAGTTTTATATACTAATAAAGCGGCACTTGTGTACGTGCAGCTATGGCCCTGGTGGGTCCCCACTGTCATCCTCTCCAAGTAAAGTCATCTCCTCATCCTCGTGTCCGTTGACCATGTTGACAACGCGAGATGGCGGTGCCACAGCGAGCGCAACAAGTTGAAGGACGACAGAGAGGGCCTCGCGGTCCCTACGGATGGTCTGATACAACGCCCGCTGTTCATTCGAGAAGCTAGGATCATAGGGCCACATGTCCGCGACGACATTGTCGTTTGCTTTTTCACCTGTGCTCTTTGAGGAGACGGAGGTTGCAGCACAGGTCCTCCTGCTCTGGTAGCTCTTCCGCCATTAGGGCGTCGAAGTGCGGCCGCACCTGCTCTATGGTGAACAAGGCATGAACCGGCTTGGACAGTGGCGCTGGCTCCTGGTCGAAAGCGACGTCCATCGTCTGATTATCGTCGCTCAGCTCGGCGAGATAGCTGGCGAGCCAGCATGTCCGGCTGCAGGACCGACCCGCTGCCAAGCACGAGTCTGACTGCCCTGGCCCACCCAGACCGCCTACCTCGCCCGCGCGCACTTTTCCCCCGAAACGGTCAGCGTCACCCGCCCCGCATCCCGATGCATGCGATTGCTCCGCCTTCAAACAACACAAGTGCCGTCCATCCGTCCTTCTACTGCCCACATTAATGATACGCGGTTGCCGAGGTGGCTACTCCGGCTCCACACGTCCGTCCCTCCGTCACCCACCATTGCTATATAAACTGCTGCGCCGGCCATAGCTGCAGTCATCCGCATCCGTTCCTATTCTCCTGTCCACACCACTACTGCCCATCATGGCTTCCTCGCACTCCAACGGTGTTCGAGACGGGCGGACGACGGACCACAAGGAGATGGCAGCCATTGCTGCAGGCTGGCTGGCCGGCAGGAAGCCGAAGGACGACGACGTCCCAATGGAGAACATGGTAGTCGACGATCCGGCGCCAACCCCCTCCCCCGCGCCATCCTCACTGGTGCATTGCACCATGACCATCGGCGAGGCCCGTGCCCAATATATGGACATGGTGAGGCAGAAGCGTGAGGAGCAGTTCCGAGAGGCACATGCCGCCGCCTAGAACCACCATCTCTTCCAGGAGCACCTGCAGGCGGAGGAGCAGATCGCCGCGGAGCGGGCAGAGCAGGAGGCACTTCCCGACTCGTACCGCTCCGCCCGCGAGAGCCACCTCGAGCGCTGGCGGTACCTCATGCGGGTGGCGGAGGTTGTGGCCGCCTAAAAAGAGGGCGATGAAGCAGGCAAGGCATTGTTTGGCGAGACCGAGGACGAGGCAGAGGAGAATGCCGGTGCCGACGAGTCCTCGCTCCGCTGGCGTCGATGAGGCCCTGCTTCGCCGAGGCCCTGCAGCGCCAACAACGAGGCAGAGGACACTACCGGCTCCGCCGAGGCCCCACCCTGCCGGTAACGATGGGGCGGATTTCCCCTGCTCCGCTGAGGCGCCACCCGCCGGAAACGAGACAGAGGACATCACCGGCTGCGCCGAGGCCCCGCCCCGCTGCCAACGAGGCCGCACCATACAGAAAACGATGAAGAGTAGAACATGGTAGGTTGCCGCCGCTCGGGTCCAAGTAAGGCCACCACTGCTACCCACCGGTTGCTGGCACTGAGCTGTACATCATGGAGCAATTCTATGATTACATGATGATAGAATAGCGCTCCGTGGTTGACCAAGCTCGTGAGATACAGTACTTTGCTAGAGAACTTGAGCACTTCAGTTGTATGCTAATGATACGTCTCCGTCGTATCTACTTTTCCAAACACTTTTGCCCTTGTTTTGGACTCTAACTTGTATGATTTGAATGGAACTAACCCGGACTCACGCTGTTTTCAGCAGAATTGCCATGATGTTGTTTTATGTGCAGAAAACAAAAGTTCTCGGAATTACTTGAAACTCCACAGAATATCTTACAATAAATAATAGAAAATCCCCGCCAAAGATGAAGACCAGGGGGCCCACACCCTTGCCACGAGGGTGGGGGGCGCCACCCTAGGGCGCGCCCCCTACCTCGTGGCCCCCCTGGAGACCTCCCGACTCCGACTCCAACTCTATATAACTGCTTTTGGGGAGAAAAAAATCAGAGAGAAGAAATCATCGTGTTTTGTGATACGGAGCCGCCGCCAAGCCCTAAAACCTCTCGGGAGGGCGGATCTGGAGTACGTTCGGGGCTCCGGCGAGGGGGATTCGTCGCCGTCATCATCATCAACCATCCTCCATCACCAATTTCATGATGCTCACCGCCGTGCATGAGTAATTCCATCGTAGGCTTGCCGGGCGGTGATGCGTTGGATGAGATTCACCATGTAATCGAGTTAGTTTTGTTAGGGTTTGATCCCTAATATCCACTATGTTCTGAGATTGATGTTGCTATGAATTTGCTATGCTTAATGCTTGTCACTAGGGCCCGAGTGCAAGGATTTCAGATCTGAACCTACTATGTTTTCATCAATATATGAGAGTTCTTGATCCTATCTTGCAAGTCTATAGTCACCTATTATGTGTTATGATCCGTTAACCCTGAAGTGACAATAATCGGGATACTTACCGATGATGACCGTAGTTTGAGGAGTTCATGTATTCACTATGTGCTAATGCTTTGTTCTGGTTCTCTATTAAAAGGAGGCCTTAATATCCCTTAGTTTCCAATAGGACCCCGCTGCCACGAGAGGGTAGGACAAAAGATGTCACACAAGTTCTTTTCCATAAGCACGTATGACTATATTCGGAATACATGCCTACATTAGTTTGACGAATTGGAGCTAGTTCTGTGTCACCCTATGTTATGACTATTACATGATGAACCACATCCGGCATAATTATCCATCATTGATCCGATGCCTACGAGCTTTCCATATACTAGTTTATGCTTATTTACTTTCCCGTTGCTATTGTTACAATCACTACATAATACCAAAACATTACTTTGCTTTCGTTACTCTTTTGTTACCGTTACCATCACTATCATATTACTTTGCTACTAAACACTTTGCTGCAGATACTGAGTTTCCAGGTGTGGTTGAATTGTCAACTCAGTTGCTAATACTTGAGACTATTCTTTGGCTCCGCTTGTGTCGAATCTATAAATTTGGGTTGAATACTCTACCCTCGAAAGCTGTTGCGATCCCCTATACTTGTGGGTTATCAAGACTAATTTCTGGCGCCGTTGCCGGGGAGCATAGCTCTATTCTTTGAGTCACTTGGGATATATATCTGCTTATCATTATGAAGAACTTGAGAGATCCAAAAACCAAGATCTATCCCTCAACTATGAGGGGAGGTAAGGTACTGCCATCTAGCTCTGCACTTGATTCACATTCTGTTATGAGTAAGCTTGCGACACCTAAACCTGCTTTTGCTATCCGTTCCGATATGTCGCATGTTATTGATGATGCTACTTCTGCAATGCATGATACTTATGATGAAACTACCTCTATGCCTGATACTACTGTGCCACTTGGTGATTTTCTCGAGGAATGACTTGCTAGGGCTAGAGAGATTAAAAATATTGAATCTGATTATGAAGATGAAAGTGATGAAGAAGAATCACTTGTTATTCCTAAGGGTTATTTATTTGATCAAGAAGCTTCTTTAGCTATTTTAGCTTGCAAAGATAGATATGAACTCAAAAGGTTATTTGCTAAATGGAATAAGCAATCTCTAAATGCTAGGATGAGACCTGACCCTGCTTTTGCTACTTCACCTATATGTGTTACTGATAAGGATTATGAATTCTCTGTTGATCCTGATATAGTTACTTTGGTTGAATCTGATCCTTTTCATGGCTATGAATCTGAAATTGTTGTGGCACATCTTACTAAATTAAATGATATAGCCACCCTGTTCACTAATGATGAGAGATCTCGCTACTTTTATATCCTTAAAATATTTCCATTCTCATTAAAGGGTGATGCTAAGATATGGTTTAATTCTCTTGATCCTGGTTGTGTGCGTAGTCCCCGGGATATGATTTACTACTTCTCTGCTAAATATTTCCCTACTCATAAGAAACAAGATTCTTTAAAGGAAATATATAATTTCGTGCAAATTAAAGAAGAGAGTCTTCAATAAGCTTGGGGGAGGCTTCTCAAGTTACCTAATGCTTTGCCTGATCATCCTCTTAAGAAAAATGAAATACTTGATATCTTTTATAATGGACTAACAGATGCTTCCAGAGATTACCTGGATAGTTCTGCTGGTTCTCTTTTCAGGGAAAGAACACCAGATGAAGCTGATATCTTATTGAATAATATGTTGACAAATGAAAATAATTGGGCACCTCCTGAGCCAGCTCCTGCTCCAATTAATGATCCTATTCCTAAACCAACTCCGAAGAAGAGTGGTGTCCTATTCCTCAGTCCCGAAGATATGCAAGAGGCAAAGAAATCTATGAAAGAAAAAGGTATTAAAGCTGAAGATGTTAAGAATTTACCTCCTATTGAAGAAATACATGGTCTTAATTTACCGCCTGTCGAAGAAACATATGATCTTAATCCTTTATTTATTGAAGAACCTTCAAACCTCGATAACCCGACACAGGTAGTAAAGGTAAATTCTCTCTATAGATGTGATAAAGCTGAAATCCCTCCTACTAAAATTGCTAGTCAATGCTTGGATGAGTTTGATAATTTTATGTTTAAGCAAGAAGACTTCAATGCTTATTTTGGTAGACAATTAAAACAAGATGCTGATATGATTAAATACTTGGGTGATTATATGGCTAATATTAGAGGTGAACTTAAACTTGTTAGCAAACATGCTTCTATGGTTACCACTCAAGTAGAACAAGTACTTCAAGCTCAAAAGGAATTGCTCAATGAGATGAATAGTAAGAAAAATAATTATGCTGTTAAAGTGGCTACTAGAACTGGTAGAATGACTCAGGAACCTTTGTATCCTGAAGGTCACCCTAAGAGAATTGAGCAAGATTCTCAGAGAAATAATATTGATGCACCTAGTTCTTCTAAAAGGAAGAAAAAGAAAAATGATAGAACTATGCAAACTTCTAGTGAACCTATTGCTGAACCACCTGATAATCCAAATGATATCTCTATGTCTGGTGCTGAAACACAATCTGGCAATGAGCATGAACCTAATCAAAATGTTAATGATGATGTTCATAATAATCCTCAACCTAGTAATGATAATGATGTAGAAATTGAACCTGCTGTTGATCTTGATAAACTACAATCAAAGAATCAACATTATGATAAGAAAGACTTTGTTGCTAGGAAACATGGCAAAGAAAGAGAGCCTTAGGTTCAGAAACCCATGCCTTTTCCTCCCAAACCATCCAAGAAAAAGGATGATGAGGATTTTGAGCGCTTTGCTGAAACGATTAGACCTATCTTTTGCGTATGCGATTGACTGATATGCTCAAAATGAATCCTTATGCTAAGTACATGAAAGATATTGTTACAAATAAAAGAAAAATACTAGAAGCTGAAATTTCCACCATGCTTGACAATTATACTTTTAAGGGTGGAATACCAAAGAAACTTGGAGATCCAGGAGTACCCACTATACCATGCTCCATTAAAAGAAACTATGTTAAAACTGCTTTATGTGATCTTGGAGCCGGTGTTAGTGTTATGCCTCTCTCTTTATATAGTAGACTTGATTTTAATAAGTTGACACCTACTGAAATATCTTTGCAAATGGCTGATAAATCAACTGCTATACCTGTCGGTATTTGTGAGGATGTGCCTGTTGTAGTTGCAAACGTTACTATTTTAACGGACTTTTATTATTCTTGATATTCCTGAGGACGATAGTATGTCTATTATTCTTGGAAGACCTTTTTTGAATACTGTAGGGGCTGTTATTGATTGCACTAAGGGCAATGTCACTTTTCATGTTAATGGTAATGAGCATACAGTACACTTTCCGAGGAAACAACCTCAACTTCATAGTATCAACTCTATTGGAAAAATTCCATCGATTATATTTGGAGGTTTGTATTTCCTCTTCCTACTGTCAAGAAGAAATATGATATACTTATTATTGGGGATGTGCATATCCCTGTTGAGGTAACCTAGTGTTATTCGAAATTTCTCCGGTTTCATGTTAATCGGAATGAGTTTGTTAACAAGACTTGATCAACCTAGTTAGTGGATTCCTTTTGACGAGCATGAGATGGATGAAACTAGAAGCACAAACTTTTGTACCCTCTCTATACTTTCTGTTATTTAGTTGAAATAAAGTAAAAAAAATAATTTTTTGTCTGTTATCTGATTATCCGTGCAATATAAAAATACCTCGAAAATAAAAGTTTTCCAAATGCCCTGAAAATTATATATGATTTTTTCTAGAATATGTGAGGATTTATGGAACAAAGAACACACCACGGGGGCCAACCGCCTTACTACGAGGGCTCGTGGGCCCACGGTGGCCCTCCTCCACTTATTCCTGCACCCACCTCTTCTTCTTCCTCCCACAAACACAAAAAACCAACTCGAGCACGAGTTCCAGCCCTCTTTGCTGCCATTTTCGATCTCCTTGCTCAAAGCACCTCTGACAAAACTGCTTGGGGGAGATTGTTCCTTGGTATGAGACTCCTCCATTGGTCCAATTAGTTTTTGTTCTAGTGATTTATTCATTGCAAATTTTTGCTGCTTAGGTGACCCTGTTCTTGAGCTTGCATGTCAAATTTATATGGTCAAAAGTAGTTGTGATGCATGATATAGGCTCTAGGCACTTGTAGGAGTAGTTTCTATCAATATTATTGAGTTTGGTTTACTTTTATTTTGAAGTTACTAAAAATTTCAGAATTTTTCCGAAAATGATGAGGAGATTATTGAGGGGCTCATTGAGCCAAAGCTCGATGGAAAGGGCACCGAAGCCTAAGTATAATTTGCCACGCACCGCGGAGGTTCGGGCGTGTGAATGGCCTTCCAAGGATTTCTTAAGAGCAGCCGGGATTTGTGAAGATTTTCATGAGTTTGCTCATAATGCAAGCCTCACTGCTTTCCTCCATGACCAATGCGATCAGTATCTCTTACTCACAAATACCTTTGTGCAAAACTTTCATTTTCATTCTAGGAACTCACCACCTATGGTGGAGTTTCATTTATATGATGAGCATAAGGAGATGTCACTTTATGATTTCTATCAGATTTGTTTAGTCCCTTTTGAGGGCAAGACAGAAGAACCACATCGTGATGATGTGGAGGGATTTATTAATACTATCACTGTAGGGGAAACTAGGAAGGTTTCTGATGCACGAATCACTAGCATACATTTTCCTGTCTTACATTACTTTGCATTATTTGCTAGTCGTTGCTTAATTGGTCACGGAAACTGTGGAAGCCTTAGTATCCCTGATATTATTATTTTGCTCCAAGGTTTATACAGTGATAACACTTTTAGTATGGGCGGTAGTATTGCTAGACGGTTATGTATGAACCGTACCAATGGTCCCATCTTTGGAGGCATCTATGCTACACGCCTAGCTGCACATTTTAACATACCTATTATGCATGCTGAGAAGGAAGAAAAATTGTTGCCTCATGTTTATTTAGATTATAAAAGTATGGTAGCACATGATTTTATTGTTAAGAATAGGGCAGGAGAGCCTAAATATCAATCGTTCTTTAATAAACATAATCCTGAGACTATTACCTAGCCTGCTCCTTCTTTGTTTGATTTGACTGTAGGCACGTACCTTGTTTCGTTGACGGCTATTCACGCCTACCGTAACCCTGCACCAGCCGAGGAGCCAGAACCGGAACCACAATTTGATCCTGCACGACAGTCTAACTATTAGTTGGATCCGGAGATGATTGCCAGCCAGTGGCAATCAGAGCCCTCTTCTTCCTCATCACAGTACGACCCCAACAACTATTATTATGGATATCAGCCAGGCCAGCCGTGGCCATAAACCAACTAAGGCCAAAAGCCTAATCTTGGGGGAGTACGTATTTCTCACCGACATTACATTTATGTTCACACATACTCATTGCTAGATGTCGATGCTCATACTTTTTCATTGTATCATCCATGCTAGTTTATTTCCTTTTATGCTTTCTTCTTATATGTTTAATAAACCTTAAGAAAAAACCAAAAAATTAGTTGTAGCTTTTAATTAATTTACTTTCCATGCTTGTAGTAGTAATTAAAAAGAAAACCCAAAAGTATTTCCTGTTCTTCTTTTGCTTGTTGGGAGCTTTCCCGTGTAAATAGTGTTATTTCTTTTCTTTTCTTTGGGGGTCAGTAGGAGAAGACCATGATTAAATTGTTGAAGTGGCTCTTATATGCTTTATTGGTTATTTAACCAAGAGCCCATATTGCTTTGTCTTCTCCTGTTTGTTGAATGCTCGCTGATTCTAGCTTAGTCCAATGCACGTACACTCTTATTATTATTCACATCATTTGGTCATGCAAGTGAAAGGCAATTATGATGATATATGATGGACTAACTGAGATGAGAAAAGCTGGTACGAACTCGGCCTCTTTTGTTTTTGTAAATATGATGAGTTCATCGTTCTTGATTCAGCTTGTTATGAATAAAAATGTTTGCAATGACAATTAGAGATCATAGTTGCTTGTGCCATGCTTGATTAGCTATGAGTTATAATGGTTTACCTTGCGTGCCAACATGCTATTAAAATGGTTATGATGTGGTATGATATGGCGGTATCCTCCTCTGAATGATTTAAGTGACTTGACTTGGCGCATGTTCACGCATGTAGTTGAAACAAATCAACATAGCCTTCGCGATATTTATGTTCATGGTGGATTATATCCTACTCATGCTGGCATCCAATGTTTATTAATTTAAATGCATTTACATGGCTGTTGTCGCTCTCTAGTCGGTCGCTTCCCAGTCTTTTGCTAGCCTTCACCTGTACTAAGCAGGAATACTGCTTGTGCATCCAAACAACTTAAACCCCAAAGTTATTCCACATGAGTCCACTATACCTTCCGATATACGGTATCTACCTGCCGTTCCAAGTAAATTTGTATGTGCCAAACTCTAAACCTTCAAATAATCATCCTGTTTTGTATGCTCGAATAGCTCATGTATCAACTACGGTTGTCTGTATCTTCCATGTTATGTGGGTTATTCTCAAGAGTGGACTCCTCTCCTCACTCACGAGATAAATGGCTGGTCACCAGGATGCCCAGTCCCATGCTTTATGCAAACTAAATCAAAATAATTGCAAACAAAACTCCCCCTGGGATCTGATGTATGTTGGAGGCACTCGTTGTTTCGAGCAAGCCATGGATAGATGTTTGTTGGTGGAGGGGAGTATAAACTTTACCATTCTGTTTGGGAACCGCCTATAATGTGTGTAGCATGGAAGATATCGCCATCTCTTGGTTGTTATGTTGACAATGAAAGTATACCGCTCAAAATATTATTCACCTCTATTTCAAAACCAAGCTCTGGCACCCCTACAAATCCTTGCTTCCCTCTGCGAAGGGCCAATCTATTTACTTTATGTTGAGTCATCATCCTCTTATTAAAAAGCACCAGTTGGAGAGCATCGCTGCCATTTGCATTCATTATTGTTAGTTTACATTGGGTGTGACTATGATTGGATCTCTATTACCATGAATTACAATGTCTAGTCAGTCCTTGATCTTTAAAGGTGCTCTGCATTTATGTTTTGCGGTCTCAGAAAGGGCTAGCGAGATACCATCTTGTTATATCATATTATGATTGTTTTGAGAAAGTGTTGTCATCCGAGTTTTATTATTATGGCTCGCTAGCTGATTATGCTATTAATATGAGTAAACTTGAGACCTATGCGTTATTGCGAATGTGGTTAGTTATAATCTCTGCTGAAAACTTGAGTGCTAGCTTGACATATTTATAACAACAAGAGCAAACAGAGTTTGTAAAAGTTTTTCTTTATTTCTTTCAGTTTGTCAACTGAATTGCTTGAGGACAAGCAAGGTTTTAAGCTTGGGGGAGTTGATACGTCTCCGTCGTATCTACTTTTCCAAACACTTTTGCCCTTGTTTTGGACTCTAACTTGTATGATTTGAATGGAACTAACCCAGACTCACGCTGTTTTCAGCAGAATTGCCATGATGTTGTTTTATGTGCAGAAAACAAAAGTTCTCGGAATTACTTGAAACTCCACAGAATATCTTACAATAAATAATAGAAAATCCTCGCCAAAGATGAAGACCAGGGGGCCCACACCCTTGACACGAGGGTGGGGGGCGCCACCCTAGGGCGCGCCCCCTACCTCGTGGCCCCCTGGAGACCTCCCGACTCTGACTCCAACTCTATATAACTGCTTTCGGGGAGAAAAAAATCAGAGAGAAGAAATCATCACGTTTTATGATACGGAGCCACCACCAAGCCCTAAAACCTCTCGAGAGGGCTGATCTAGAGTCCGTTTGGGGCTCCGGAGAGGGGGATTCATCGCCGTCATCATCATCAACCATCCTCAATCACCAATTTCATGATGCTCACTGCCGTGCATGAGTAATTCCATCGTAGGATTGTTGGATGGTGATGGGTTGGATGAGATTCACCATGTAATCGAGTTAGTTTTGTTAGTGTTTGATCCCTAGTATCCACTATGTTCTGAGATTGATGTTGCTATGAATTTGCTATGCTTAATGCTTGTCACTAGGGCCTGAGTGCAAGGATTTCAGATCTGAACCTATTATGTTTTCATCAATATATGAGAGTTCTTGATCCTATCTTGCAAGTCTATAGTCACCTATTATGTGTTATGATCCGTTAACCCCGAAGTGATAATAATTGGGATACTTACCGGTGATGACCATAGTTTGAGGAGTTCATGTATTCACTATGTGCTAATGCTTTGTTCCGGTTCTCTACTAAAAGGAGGCCTTAATATCCCTTAGTTTCCATTAGGACCCCGCTGCCACGGGAGGGTAGGAGAAAAGATGTCATGCAAGTTCTTTTCCATAAGCACGTATGACTATATTCGGAATACATGCCTACATTACATTGACGAATTGGAGCTAGTTCTATGTCACCCTATGTTATGATTGTTACATGATGAACCACATCAGGCATAATTATCCATCATTGATCCGATGCCTATGAGCTTTCCATATATTGGTTTACACTTATTTACTTTCCCATTGCTATTGTTACAATCACTACAAAATACAAAAAACATTACTTTGCTTTCGTTACACTTTTATTACCGTTACCATCACTATCATATTACTTTGCTACTAAACACTTTGCTGCAGATACTAAGTTTCTAGGTGTGGTTGAATTGACAACTCAGCTGCTAATACTTGAGAATATTCTTTGGCTCCCCTTGTGTCGAATCAATAAATTTGGGTTGAATACTCTACCCTCGAAAGCTGTTCTGATCCCCTATACTTGTGGGTTATCAGCTACCGGACAAGTTTGTTGCCGGAGGTATCATCACTAAGCTTCCTCCTTCGTTTGATGGTAAAGAAGAAGAACTTCCAGCCCCACAAGTTCAAGAACAATGGCAAGTTTGATGGTAAAGCAAATTTTGATGGGAAGAACAAGGTTTTGCAACACACGAACTTCAAGAAGAATGACAAGAAGAAAGGTGTTTGTCATGTGGGGATCCTGATCATTGGGCTCCTAGTTGCCCTAATTGCTATGACAAGCTAGGAGGGTTGACTACTGATGGCCGATTAGCTTCTTGGAGGCGACGTGGTGTCGGAGAGCTATGTTGGAGAAGGACGCTGCTTCTACTTAACTAATGGTGCAGTTGGCTGACTGACACGTGGGCCCAACAGTGTAACACCCTGGATGTAACTTTCCCAATTTGTACTCCAACTCTTGTCCATTTCCGGCGTTAAGTTATTTTATTTCCTCGGGTTCAGGTTTTTGCCTCCGTGTTTTGTTATCGTTGTCATGCATCTCATATCATGTCATCATGTGCATTGCATTTGCATACGTGTTCATATCATGCATTCAAGCATTTTCCCCGTTGTCCGTTTTGCATTCCGGCGCTTCGTTCTCCTCCGGTGGTCATTTCTACCTTTTCTTTCGTGTGTGGGGATTAAACATTTCCGGATTGGACCGAGACTTGCCAAGCGGCCTTGGTTTACTACCGGTAGACCGCCTGTCAAGTTTCGTACCATTTGGACTTCGTTTGATACTCCAACGGTTAACCGAGGGACCGAAAAGGCCTCGTGTGTGTTGCAGCCCAACACCCCTCCAATTTGGCCCAAAACCCACCTAAACCCTCTCCATCATCTAGAGCGTTCGATCACGATCGCGTGGCCGAAAACCGCACCTCATTTGGACTCTCCTAGCTCCCTCTACCTATAAATATAGCCTCCTCCCCAAAAATTTCGGATCAAATCGACCCTAACCCTATCTCCCCGCTCCTCTCCGTGCGCCGGAAGTGTCCGCCGGCGCCGGACAACGTCCGCCGCCGCCCGCGCCCTCTCAGCGATCGCCACGTGGCGGCTCCCCCGCCTCCCACCGCGCCGGCCCGCGGGGCCCGACCGCGGCCCACCCGGCCCGAGTCTCCGCCGCCGCTTCGTCCGCGTCCCCGCCGCCCGAGCGCCGCCGGCGCTGCTCCCGCCGCCGCCACCACGCGCCCTCGCCTGCGCCACCGCATCTGCGTGCTGCCCAAGCTCGTCGCCGGCCGCCGCGGCTCGGCCGCCCCGCCGACGCCGCCCTCCGCTGCCGCCTCGCCGTCCCCTCCCTCCTCCGGCCAGATCCGGTCGAGGAGCGACCGGATCCGGCGACCTCGACCTCGCCGGCCGCCGTCTTCGAACTCTGGCGAGCAGCGCCGCCGCCTCGTTTTGCCTGCCCGGGTCAAACCCTATATCTGGAGGTGTTTTTTTTTTCTTCTAAGTCCCTGTTTCCACAGATCCATATGCTCCTGTTTATGGCCTCGTAACTTTGCATCTGTAGCTCCGTTTTGGGCATATAGCATATCAAAATGTTAATCTCAGAGAGTACATCATTTCATTCCATTGCATAATTTTCATTTGAGTTCATCTTGATGCCCGAAATGCTGTTAGAAGAGGGCTACTTGAGATAATTGTCAGATCTGTTACTTCATTTAGCTTTTTGTCATTTCTGCCATGATTATTGTGTGCATGCTATGCCCGTGAGTTCTACATATGTTTTGTTAAGGGTCTTGTCATCTTTCCAGAGGTGCAACCCATCTATTTTTGTGATGTGTGTGGTGTCTAGCACAAGCTTGCAAAGTGGTGCACTTGTTAATTCTGATTTCAGGGACTTAGCATTTCCACTAAGTCCTTGAGCTGTTTATCTCATGATGCCATATGTTCATGTTGATTCCTAGTGATCCGTGCCTCTTTTGAGGATGATCAGTAAGGATGTTTTGTTAATCTTGTAGTGCTCTATCAATCCATGTCTTTGGTTGCAATTATGGAGCACCGTAGCTTGAGTTAATCGAGCTCTACTTTTGCTACTTTGTGAATCTGGGCAGATTGTCAACTTGTTTGCAATTTTGCCGATGATGTTGTAGTTGATCCGTGCATGCTATGTTATTGTTCTTGCCATGTATAGCTTGCATTTTGTGTATTCTTGATGGTGTATGCTTAGTTGGTCATGACTTGCTCCGTGTTGAGTGCATCGAGCTCGTAAACATGCCTACTTGAGTTATGTTTCAGCATGTGCCAGTTTTCACCAAGTCTGAAAACTGATTATGTTTTTGCCATATTCACATGCTTGCAATTGTATTTTCTGGTCCTTTTTTGCTCAAGGTCACTAAGGGACTTTCGTTAAGCTCTTTGAGTATCTCCATGCCATGCTTTACTTTGCCATGTTGAGGTCCTGTAGCATGTAGTTTTGTTGCTCCAAACAGTGCTACCTGATCTGAAATTCCAGACAAGTGTTAATTTCCATGCTTGTTTGAACCTATTAATGGATGGATTGGCCGTAGCTCAGTGCCATACTTTTGTTAAGCGTCTTGAATGCATCCCTGCCATGTATTTTGTTGTCATGTTTGAGTGCTGTAGCATGTTCATCTCATTGCATTTAGAAGGCTACTTGCTGTAAATCGCAGACCGGTGTCATTTTTGAATCGCTTGCCATTTTCAAACCGTAACTCCGATTCCGGCGTTCTTTATATCGTTTTCAAGCGCTTTCATCTCATCATTCCAGTGGCACCCTTGGATTTCCATGTTGAGGCCAGGCTCATGCATCCCTTGTCAAATCTTGCATATGCATCCCGCATCGCATCCCGCATAGCATACCATCATTGCATCATATTGTTTGAGTCTTGCACGTGGTTGATTGTTTCCTTGTTGCTTGTTTGTCTTGTTTGGGTAGAGCCGGGAGAAGAGTTCGCTAATGAGGAGCCCGTTGAGTTTGCTTTCGAGGATCCAGTCAACTCTAACAACTGTGCAGGCAAGATGATCATACCCTCGAAATCACTACTATCTTTGTTATGCTAGTTTGCTCGCTCTTTTGCTATGCCAATGCTACGATGCCTACCATTTGCTTTCAAGCCTCCCAAATTTCCATGTCAAACATCTAACCCACCATGTCCTAGCAAACCGTTGATTGGCTATGTTACCGCTTTGCTCAGCCCCTCTTATAGCGTTGCTAGTTGCAGGTGAAGATTGGAGGCCGTTCCTTGTTGGAACATTTATTTTACTTGTTGGGATATCATTATATTGCCATGTTATCTTTATGCATCTATACACTTGGTAAAGGGTGGAAGGCTCGGCCTCTCGCCTAGTGTTTTGTTCCACTCTTGCCGCCCTAGTTTCCATCATATCGGTGTTATGTTCCCGGATTTTGCGTTCCTTACGCGGTTGGGTTATAATGGGAACCCCTTGACAGTCCGTTTTGAATAAAACTCCTCCAGCAATGCCCAACCTTGGTTTTACCATTTGCCACCTAGCCTTTTCCCTTGGGTTTCGCGGACTCAAGGGTCATCTTATTTTAAACCCCCCCCCCCCTGGGCCAGTGCTCCTCTGAGTGTTGGTCCAACCTAGAGCACCGTGCGGGGCCGTCCCTTGGCAACTTGGGTTACGTTGGTTCCCGTACGCTTAGCTTATCCGGTGTGCCCTGAGAACGAGATATGTGCAGCTCCTATCGGGATTTGTCGGCCTAGCGGGTGGTGTTGCTGGACTTGTTTTACCATTGTCAGAGTTGTCTTGAAGTACCGAGATACCGAGTCTGATCGGAATGTCTTGGGAGGAGGTCTATTCCTTCGTTGACCGTGAGAGCTTGTCATGGGCTAAGTTGGGACTCCCCTGCAGGGTTTTGAACTTTCGAAAGCCATGCCCGCGGTTATGGGTAGATGGGAATTTGTTAATGTCCGGTTGTAGATAACTTGAACCTTAATTTAATTAAAATGAATCAACTGAGTGTGTTACCGTGATGGCCTCTTCTCGGAAGAGTCCGGGAAGTGGACACGGTGTTGGAGTAATGTTTGCGCAGGTTGTCCTCTAGTTTCTCGCTTGCGCTTTGCCTCCTCTTCTCGCTCTCTTTTGCGTTCAGAATAGCCACCATATTTGCTAGTCGCTTGCTGCAGCTCCCCATATACTTTTACCTTGCCTTACCTATAAGCTTAAATAGTCTTGATCGCGAGGGTGCGAGATTGTTGAGTCCCTGTGGCTCACAGATTACTATTACACCAGATGCAGGGCCTGATGATTCCGCTCCAGGTGACGCGCTTGAGCTCAAGTGGGAGTTCGACGAAGACTCTCAACGTTACTATGTCTCCTTTCCTGATGATCAGTAGTGGTGCCCAGTTGGGGGTGATCGGGACCGTGTCGCATGTTGGGTAATATTTTATTTTGGTGTCGTAGTCGGGCCATGAGTGTTTGGATGAGGTAATGTTAATTATGTACTTGATTGACGTGGCGAGTGTAAGCCAACTATGTTATCTCCCCTTTTATTACATCTACATTACATGGGATGTTGTGAAGATTGTCTAACTTGCGACATATGCCTTCAATGCGATTATGCCTCTAAGTCGTGCCTCGACACGTGGGAGATATAATCGCATCGAGGGTGTTACAAGTTGGTATCAGAGCCTTCCCCGACCTTAGGAGCCCCATTGCTTGATCGTTTTTAGCAGCCGAGTTGTGTCTAGAAAAATGTTTTGAGTCATTTAGGAATTATATATCGGAGAGTTTAGGAATTCTTTTTACTTCCCAGTCTCCTCATCGCTCTGGTAAGGCATCCTCACGTAGAGTTTTGACTCTTCTCTTCTCAAATTTCACTAAAAAAAATTTAGGATCACGCGGGTATCTTGGAATTGTTCTGATGGTTTTATGATGAGAACATTGTCTTGGTGCCTCCTGTCAGGGGTTTTGTGGAAGTGTCCCGGGGAGTTGAGCTCTGAGGTGTTGTCATCATAATTTTATCGATGAAGTTCTGGAATACCTGAGTTTAGTACGCCAGCATCGAAAATCTCTTTTATGCAGTTCGTTGGTGAGATAACCTCGACGCCACCCAGTACTGGGGCGGGAGTTCGGGAGTATCGCCATAACTTGTATAACGGATGATTTTCGAAGGTTGTGGTAGATGGTTTCCGAAGGTTTCTTGGTTATGTGTTGAAGGATGGATACAGCTGGATGTAGGATTCGCTAGATTTGGGTGAGATATTATGCTTCCCCTGTATCCCCAACACCTGATTGCATAACCGGAAAGGTTCGGGAGTTTCATAGGTGGGAATTCTAGTAGCTCTAGTTCTTCTTCCACGGATATTGGTTTGAGATTGGGATTTCTTACCGATTATTTGTTCTTGATCCGTACCTTGTTGATTTATTTCCTTACCTTAATTCTAAGTGGCTTCTCAATTTATGGATATGTGACCATTTCAAGAGGAATGCATTCGTTCATTTTGTTCAGATGTGAAGACTATATGTCGCAATTTTCATTTCGTTGGATTTAGCTTCAATATTTGTCTATCAATGTGCTAATGGATGTCAACCTCTTCAGGATGGCTCCTCCAACGCGCACGACTCCGAATCCTGATCCGCCACCACCTCCACCTCCTCCGGAGGCATGCAAGCTGTGATGGCCGCAACCAATGCAAACACACAGTTGATCATGCAAATTCTTCAAGAGCGCAATCAAGGCAACCAACGGAACCAAGGCAACAATCATAATCACTTTACTACACTCAACCAGTTCCTTGCTAATGGGCCAAAGACTTTCAGCAATTGTGTTGAGGCAACCGATGCTGACGATTGGGTTGTGGATCTGTGCAAGCATTTCGAGTGCAGTAACGTCAGGCCTGAGGACTTTGTCAAGTTCGCTTCCTTCCAACTCAAAGATCAAGCTGCAGAATGGTTCCAGCAGTACAAGGACTCCAGAGGTGGACGTGTTATCACTTGGGATGAATTCCGTCAAGATTTCCGAGCTCATCATATCCCTCAGAGCATGGTTGAAAGCAAGCGTGAGGAATTCCGCAACCTGAAGCAAGGCTCTTTGTCTGTCTATGACTACAACAAGTTGTTCCAGAAGCTCGCCCGCTTTGCTAAGCAGGACGTACCTGATGAGAAGAGCATGATATATCAGTTCAGGGGTGGTCTCAGAGAAGAAATTCAGCTCGCTCTTGTTCTCTTCGAGCCCTTGAGGTATGATGAGTTCTACAACATGGCATTGAAGCAAGAGGCTGCTCAATTGAGGTGTGATGCTTCCAAGAAGCGAGTCAGAGATGTTACTCCTTCTTCCTCTACTCAAGTGGCCAAGCAGCAGAAGTATTGGCGTCCTCCTCCTCCGTTCCGTCAGCCGTATCAGCAGAAGAGCAAAGGTGGCAGTGGATCTTCCCACCCACCCAACCCTGGCTTTCAGAACAAGACTTCGTCTCAACCTCCAAGATCAAGTGCTCCGTACCACCGTCCTCTTTCAGAGGTCACGTGAAACAAGTGCCAACAGAAGGGTCACTATGCCAACAAGTGTTTCAACCAGAGGCGTCTTCCTCCTCCTCCTCCTGTCAGATCGGCAAGTACAGTTGTGGTCAAGCATAACCCCAAGCATGCCAAGGTCAACTTGATGAATGCAGCTCAGGCAGAGGATTCATCAGATGTCATCATGGGTAACTTTCCAGTTAACTCTATTCCCGCAAGAGTTCTTTTTGACACTGGTGCATCGCATTGTTTCATGTCAAGATCATTTGTTTCCAAGCATGACTTCGTTTCACAAATGTTGGGTAAACCTATGGGAGTGGTTTCTCCGGCTAAGTCTTTGAGGGCTACTTCAATAGTCCCGGATATTTCTATCATGATGGGTGATTTCAAGTTTTTGGCTTCTCCAATGGTTCTTGGTAACTCGGATATTGATCTTATTCTCGGGATGGATTGGCTTTCTAAGCACAAGGCTCAGCTTGACTGTGCAGCCAGGCAGATTCAATTGACTCATTCGTCTGAGGATGTAATTGTCTTTGCCGCGAATGACGATACCATCCGTCTGTTTTCTCTCAATGAGAAGGGTGAACTCGATGCCATCTTGCAAATTCCAATCGTTTGGGAATATCAAGACATCTTTCCAGAAGAGCTTCCAGGAATGCCTCCGCACCGGCCAGTTGAATTCGTTATTGATCTTGAGCCTGGCACGGAACCTGTGTGCAAGCGTCCTTACAAGCTCGGACCTGAAGAGTTGAAGGAGCTGAAGAAGCAACTCGATATTCAAGAGAAAATGGGTCTCATCCAGCCTAGTTCTTCTCCATGGGGTTGTGGTGTTCTTTTTGTGAAGAAGAAGGATGGAACGGACCGACTTTGTGTTGATTACCGTCCATTGAACAAGAAGACCATCAAGAACAAATACCCACTTCCCAACATCAACGAGCTGTTCGAACAACTCAAAGGTGCCCAAGTATTCTCCAAGCTTGATCTCCGTATGGGTTATCATCAGATTCGTATCCGTGAGCAAGATATTCCCAAGACGGCTTTCAGGACAAGCTATGGTTCATATGAATACACTGTCATGTCTTTTGGCCTCGTCAACGCTCCTCTGACTTTCTCTCGCATGATGAACTTCATCTTCAACGCCTACACCAATGACTTCGTTTTGGTCTATCTCGACGACATTCTGGTTTTCTCGAAGAACAAGGAAGATCATGCCAAGCACTTGCGTTTGGTTCTTGATAAGCTCAGGGAACACCAGTTCTACGCCAAGTTCTCCAAGTGTGAATTTTGGCTCGATGAGGTTCTTTATCTTGGTCATATCATCTCTGCCAAGGGCATTGCGGTGAATCCTGAGAAGGTGTCTGCAATTGTAAATTGGGAACCTCCTCAGAACGTGAAGCAACTCCGCAGCTTCCTCGGTCTCGCAAGCTATTGCCGAAGATTCTTTGAAAACTTTTCTAAGATCGCGAAGCCTCTCTCAAATCTTCTCCAGAAGCACGTCAAGTGCGTTTGGTCTCCGGAGGGTGACATTTCTTTCAACACTTTGAAAGAGAAATTGATCACTGCTCCAGTTCTGACTCCGCCTGATGAATCCAAGCCGTACGAGGTCTTTTGTGATGCCTCTCTCCAAGGTCTTGGCACAGTATTGATGCAAGAGAAGAAAGTTGTTGCTTATACCTCTCGCCAGTTGAAGCCCAATGAGAAGAACTACCCCACTCATGATCTCGAGTTGGCGGCAGTTGTGCATGCTCTTTTGACTTGGAGACATCTTCTATTGGGAAGAAAAGTGGACATTTTCACTGATCAAAAGAGTCTCAAGTACATCTTCACTCAGCCTAATCTCAACCTCAGGAAAACTCGATGGGTCGAAATGATTCAAGAGTATAATCCGAGTATTGAGTATACTCCA
The DNA here is from genome assembly GCF_003073215.2 of Triticum urartu. Taxonomy (NCBI): domain Eukaryota; kingdom Viridiplantae; phylum Streptophyta; class Magnoliopsida; order Poales; family Poaceae; genus Triticum; species Triticum urartu. The sequence continues at coordinate 342,775,463 of NC_053028.1, forward strand.
GGCAAGGCCAATGTGATTGCTGACACATTGAGCAGAAAGGCTTACTGCAACAGTCTTATTCTCAAGACATATCAACCCAAGCTTTGTGAAGCTTTCCGCAAACTTAATCTGCAAGTTGTTCCACAAGGTTTCCTCGCCAACCTTCAAGTCTCTCCTACCTTGGAAGACCAGATTCGCCAAGCCCAGCTTCTTGATGCTATGGTGAAAAAGGTGAAGATTGGGATTGCCAAGAGTCAACCCAAGTACAAGTGCTACCGCCTTGATGACAAGGACACTCTCTTCTTCGAGGATCGTATTGTTGTACCCAAAGGTGACCTCCGTAAAGTGATCATGAACTAGGCTCACAATTCTCTCCTCTCCATCCACCCTGGGAGCACGAAGATGTATCAGGACCTCAAGCAGGCTTATTGGTGGACTCGAATGAAGCGCGAGATTGCTCAATTCGTGAATGAATGTGATGTCTACAGAAGAGTGAAGGCAGAACACCAAAGGCTCTCCTCCAACCTCTTGCCATTCCAGAATGGAAGTTTGACCACATTGAAATGGACTTCGTGACTGGGTTTCCAAGTCCAAGCATGGCAATGATGCTATATTCGTTGTCATCGACAAACTCACCAAAGTGGCTCATTTTCTGCCTATCAAAGAGTCGATCACTGCAGCTCAATTGGCGGAACTCTATACCTCTCGGATTGTCTCTCTGCACGGTATTCCACAAGTGATCTCTTCAGACCGTGGCAGCATCTTTACATCCAAGTTTTGGGATTCTTTTCAGAAGGCCATGGGCACCAACATCCGCTTCAGCACAGCTTTCCATCCCCAAACTAGCGGTCAAGTCGAGCGTGTCAACCAGATTGTTGAAGATATGCTCAGGGCTTGTGTGATCTCCTTCGGCATGAAGTGGGAGGATTGTCTTCCTTATGCTGAATTCTCCTACAACAACAGTTTTCAAGCAAGTTCGGGCAAGGCCCCATTTGAAATTCTGTATGGCAGGAAGTGACGTACCCCTCTCAACTGGTCTGAAACCGGTGAACGTCAGCTTTTGGGAAATGACTTAACCACAGAGGCAGAGGAGATGTGCAAAGTCATTCGAGATAATCTCAAAGCAGCCCAATCCCGCCAGAAGAGCTACTATGACAGTAAGCACCATGATTTGGCTTTCGAGATCGGAGATCATGTTTATCTCCGCTCTCTCCTATGAAAGGTACTCGTCGCTTCGGTATCAAAGGGAAGCTTGCTCCCAGATACGTGGGACCTTTCAAGATTGTCAGCAAGAGAGGTGACCTCTCCTATCAACTCGAGCTTCCTTCAAACTTTGCAAATGTTCATGACGTGTTCCATGTCTCTCAGCTCCGAAAGTGCTTCAAGACTCCTGACCGCACCGTCAACTTCGAGGACATTGAACTCCAAGAAGATCTCTCTTATCGTGAGCACCCAGTTGCTATTCTTGAAGAGACTGAACGCAAGACTCGCAACAAGTCAATCAAATTTGTCAAAGTCAAGTGGTCACACCATTCCGACCGTGAAGCTACCTGGGAACGCGAGGATCACCTCCGTTCTGAGTACCCAGCGTTCTTTTAGTCCTAGATCTCAGGACAAGATCCTTTCGTAGTGGTGGAGTGTTGTAACACCCCAGATGTAACTTTCCCAATTTGTACTCCAACTCTTGTCCGTTTCCGGCGTTAAGTTATTTTATTTCCTCGGGTTTGGGTTTTTGCCTCCATGTGTTGTTATCATTGTCATGCATCTCATATCATGTCATCATGTGCATTGCATTTGCATACGTGTTCATATCATGCATTCGAGCATTTTCCCCGTTGTCCGTTTTGCATTCCGGCGCTTCGTTCTCCTCCGGTGGTCATTTCTACCTTTTCTTTCATGTGTGGGGATTAAACATTTCCGGATTGGACTGAGACTTGCCAAGCGGCCTTGGTTTACTACCGGTAGACCGCCTGTCAAGTTTCGTACCATTTGGACTTCGTTTGATACTCCAACGGTTAACCGAGGGACCGAAAAGGCCTCGTGTGTGTTGCAGCCCAACACCCCTCCAATTTGGCCCAAAACCCACCTAAACCCTCTCCATCATCTAGAGCGTTCGATCACGATCGCGTGGCCGAAAACCGCACCTCATTTGGACTCTCCTAGTTCCCTCTACCTATAAATATAGCCTCCTCCCCAAAAATTTCGGATCAAGTCGACCCTAACCCTAACTCCCCGCTCCTCTCCGCGCGCCGGACGTGTCCGCCGGCGCCGGACAACGTCCGCCAACGCCCGCGCCCTCTCAGCGATCGCCACGTGGCGGCTCCGCCTCCTCCCACTGCGTCGGCCCGTGGGGCCCGACCGTGGCCCTCCCAGCACGAGTCTCCGCTGCCGCTTCGCCCGCCTCCCCGCTGCCCGAGCGCCGCCCGCGCTGCTCCCGCCGCCACCGCGCGCCCTCGCCGCCGCCACCACGTGCCCTCGCCGGTGCCGCCGCATCTGCGCGCTGCCCGAGCTCGTCGTCGGCCGCCACGGCTCCGCCGCCCCGCCTCCGCCGCCCTCCGCCGCCGCCTCGCCGTCCCCTCCCTCATCCGGCAAGATCCGGTCGAGGAGCGACTGGATCCGGCGACCTCGACCTCGCGGGCCGCCGTCTTCGAACTCCGGCGAGCAGCGCCGCCGCCTCGTTTTGCGTGCCCAGGTCAAACCCTAGATCCGGAGGTGTTTTTTTTCTTCTAAGTCCCTGTTTCCACAGATCCATATGCTCCTGTTCATGGCCTCGTAACTTTGCATCCGTAGCTCCGTTTTGGGCATATAGCATATCAAAATGTTCATCTTAGAGAGTACATCATTTCATTCCATTGCAACATTTTCATTTGAGTTCATTTTGATGCCCTAAATGCTGTTAGAAGAGGGCTACTTGAAATAATTGTCAGATCTGTTACTTCATTTAGCTTTTTGTCATTTCTGCCATGATTATTGTGTGCATGCTATGCCCATGAGTTCTACATATGTTTTGTTAAGGGTCTTGTCATCTTTCCAGAGGTGCAACCCATGTATTTTTGTGATGTGTGTGGTGTCTAGCACAAGATTGCAAAGTGGTGCACTTGTTAATTCTGATTTCAGGGACTTAGCATTTCCACTAAGTCCTTGAGCTGTTTATCTCATGATGCCATATGTTCATGTTGATTCCTAGTGATCCGTGCCTCTTTTGGGGATGATCAATAAGGATGTTTTGTTAATATTGTAGTGCTCTATCCATCCATGTCTTTGGTTGCAATTATGGAGAACCCTAGCTTGAGTCAATCGAGCTCTACTTTTGCTACTTTGTGAATCTGGGCAGATTGTCAACTTGTTTGCAATTTTGTCGATGATGTTGTAGTTGATCCGTGCATGCTATGTTATTGTTCTTGCCATTTCTAGCTTGAATTTTGTGTATTCTTGATGGGTGTATACTTAGTTGGTCATGACTTGCTCCGTGTTGAGTGCATCGAGCTCGTAAACATGCCTACTTGAGTTATGTTTCAGCATGCTCCAGTTTTCACTAAGTCTGTGACCTGACTATGTTTTTGCCATGTTCACATGCTTGCAATTGTATTTTCTGATCCCTTTTGGCTCAAGGTCACTAAGGGACTTTCGTTAAGCTCTTTGAGTAGCTCCATGCCATGCTTTACTTTTCCAAGTTCAGGTCCTGTAGCATGTAGTTTTGTTGCTCCAAAGAGTGCTACCTGATCTGTTTGCCATATGCATTTTTGCCATGCTTGTTTGAACCTGTTAATGGATGAATTGGCCGTAGCTCAGTGCTAGACTTTTGTTAAGCATCTTGAATGCATCCCTTCCATGTATTTTGTTGTCATGTTTGAGTGCTGTAGCATGTTCATCTCATTGCATTTAGAAGGCTACTTGCTGTAAATCGCAGACCGGTGATATTTTTGAATCGCTTGCCATTTTCAAACCGTAACTCCGATTCCGGCGTTCTTTATATCGTTTTCAAGCATTTTCATCTCATCTTTCCAGTGGCACCCTTGGATTTCCATGTTGAGGCCAGGTTCATGCATCCCTTGTCAAATCTTGCATATGCATCCCGCATCGCATCCCGCATAGCATACCATCATTGCATCATATTGTTTGAGTCTTGCACGTGGTTGATTGTGTCCTTGTTGCTTGTTTGTCTTGTTTGGGTAGAGCCGGGAGACGAGTTCGCTAACGAGGAGCCCGTTGATTTTGCTTTCGAGTATCCAGTCAACTCTGACAACTGTGCAGGCAAGATGAGCATACCCTCGAAATCACTACTATCTTTGCTATGCTAGTTTGCTCGCTCTTTTGCTATGCCAATGCTACGATGCCTACCATTTGCTTTCAAGCCTCCCAAATTGCCATGTCAAACCTCTAACCCACCATGTCCTAGCCAATCGTTGATTGGCTATGTTACCGCTTTGCTCAGCCCCTCTTATAGCATTGCTAGTTGCAGGTGAAGATTGGAGGCCATTTCTTGTTGGAACATTTATTTTACTTGTTGGGATATCATTATAGTGCCATGTTATCTTTATGCATCTGTACACTTGGTAAAGGGTGGAAGGCTCGGCCTCTCGCCTAGTGTTTTGTTCCACTCTTGCCGCCCTAGTTTCCGTCATATCGGTGTTATGTTCCCAGATTTTGCGTTCCTTACGCGGTTGGGTTATAATGGGAACCCCTTGACAGTCCGTTTTGAATAAAACTCCTCCAGCAATGCCCAACCTTGGTTTTACCATTTGCCACCTAGCCTTTTCCCTTGGGTTTCGCGGACTCAAGGGTCATCTTATTTTAAACCCCCCTGGGCCAGTGCTCCTCTGAGTGTTGGTCCAACCTAGAGCACCGTGCGGGGCCGTCCCTTGGCAACTTGGGTTACGTTGGTTCCCGTACGCTTAGCTTATCCGGTGTGCCCTAAGAACGAGACATGTGCAGCTCCTATCAGGATTTGTCGGCACAGCGGGTGGTGTTGCTGGACTTGTTTTACCATTGTCGGAGTTGTCTTGAAGTACCGAGATAACAAGTCTGATTGGAACGTCTTGGGAGGAGGTCTATTCCTTCATTGACCGTGAGAGCTTGTCATGGGCTAAGTTGGGACTCCCCTGCTGGGTTTTGAACTTTCAAAAGCCGTGCTCGTGGTTATGGGAAGATGGGAATTTGTTAATGTCCGGTTGTAGATAACTTCAACCTTAATTTAATTAAAATGAATCAACTAAGTGTGTTACCGTGATGGCCTCTTCTCGGCGGAGTCCGGGAAGTGGACACGGTGTTGGAGTAATGTTTGCGCAGGTTGTCCTCTAGTTTCTCGCTCGCGCTTTGCCTCCTCTTCTTGCTCTCTTTTGCATTCAGAATAGCCACCATATTTTCTAGTCGCTTGCTGCAGCTCCCCATATACTTTTACCTTGCCTTACCTATAAGCTTAAATAGTCTTGATCGCGAGGGTGCGAGATTGTTGAGTCCCTGTGGCTCATAGATTACTATTACACCAGATGCAGGGCCTGATGATTCTGCTCCAGGTGACGCGCTTGAGCTCAAGTGGGAGTTCGACGAAGACTCTCAACGTTACTATGTCTCCTTTCCTGATGAACAGTAGTGGTGCCCAGTTGGGGGTGATCGGGACCGTGTCGCGTGTTGGGTAATCTTTTATTTTGGTGTCGTAGTCGGGCCATGAGTGTTTGGATGATGTAATGTTAATTATGTACTTGATTGACGTGGCGTGTGTAAGCCAACTATGTTATCTCCCCTTTTATTACATCTATATTACATGGGATGTTGTGAAGATTGTCTAACTTGCGACATATGCCTTCAATGCGATTATGCCTCTAAGTCGTGCCTCGACACATGGGAGATATAGTCAGATCGAGGGTGTTACAAACAGGCATCTAGGCCACATGTCAGTTATGCAACTGCACCTGCAGTTAAGTCACTGAAGCTTCTGATCGGCTCAGCCGGACACAGATGGGTAGCTTCGGTTAATTAATTATACCTCCAGCGCACCCCTTTTTAGTTGATGAATGTATGTAATGTAATGAAATCCGGAATGTTTATATGAAATCCGACCATGTATGAATGAATTTATTTCGATTAGTTCGAATTCTTGTATCACTGGCATTGGATGAACATGCAAAACAATACGTACTAGCATTATTCCCAGGGTGATCACCTCGTTTGCAGCAGTTTCACATGTACTCCCTCCGGTCCTTTCTAGTCTGCATACAAGTTTTGTCTGCAGTCAAAGTATCTCTACTTTGACCAATCTTATAGAAGAAAGTATGCACTTTCGCAATGTGGGAAGTAAAAAGGAACAGAAGGAGTACAAAGAGTTTGAGCAGCTTTTTAGCGTTCCTGTACATTGCAATCAAACACACAGGTCTAGCAATTCATAGAGAACATTCAAAACAATCGATGATTATGCATCTCAGCGATTCACATGTCAGAGCCAATATTTACTTCACAACTAAAGAATAAAGAAAAAATGGATCGACGCTGCTGACAGCAAAGGGCGTCCCATTCGAAAATATCAAATACATGTCTTATTGCTAAAATCAATGAGCAAAATTTGACAATGTTTTCCCATTCCAAAATATCAAATGCCTATGATTGTGGAATGGGCAGGGTTTGCCATCAATTCGGACATTGATATGGCACCTCGTGCTAAATAAACCAGCTGTTCTTTTGTGTAGTTCCACCAAAATCAACCAAATTCGTGCGTAGCTTGTATGATTTTGCCCTTATATGTTGCAACGCCTTGAACTTATCGGCACCTCCTTTCTTGTGGTGTAAATGAATGATTCGATGTATTCATGAACATTTTGTGCAGTTCCCATTGAAATCAAGCTGAGCACCCCTGTTTGCACAAATACAAAAAAGTGATTAGTATAAAGCAAACTGTACTATGAATTGACAGTTTAAACAGGCACCTACATGGTCCATGTAGAGCACACTTTTAGAAAAATGGATTTCACTGGAAAGAATCCTAGAACAACATTGTACTCGCGCATCACAGCAAGAAAATGGAGATTTGTCAGTCCTTCTGAGCTGAAGTTAGTTTGGTCTTGTGGGGGGTAATGTAACCATCCTTCAACTGCTCCTTCTGATGAGAAGATAGACATGGCTTCTTCATCCTAGCATAATTGGAACTAGTCACTTCATGTACTACATACTCTTCTTCAGAGGAGGATGATCTTGTTGTGTAAAGAAAAGAGGATAACTAAATGCTAGCATCCTTGTTTGATCGAAAAAAAGGAAAGGAAATATTTAAAACAGCCCAAATGACGCACTTCTCAAGGACAATACCACTTTTTGATGACAGTATCTAAACAGTAGCACAACACCAATAGAGATGACAAAGCTCAATCATCTGGATGAAATCAGTGGGCGAGTACCAACCTTTGTCAGGAGGCTTATTGTGTATAGCATACAGATGAAGCACTTCTCCGGAACCATCTGTTGCTATCTACTGTGGTGGCCATGCTTACTATATACTCCTGGATTAGATTAATGTTCCCAACATCTTCTTGCGCAGTTCCACTAAAATATATGGTATCTTCAAAGAAGATCCCTATTTGCACAAGTAGAGATAATTATGTATTACATTAAGAGTGGCATCAAATCAGTGGCAAAACAATTGCTCGTTCCAGCCATAGCAAATAAATTTTGATGCAAAACTATATCATTACTTGTGTCATCACAGTTCCAGTTCTTCATTACAGCACCAGGAGTTGATTTTTGTTTTTCTTCCGCTTGTTCTTCCCCTTCATCACTTGGTTCAACAATAGACAAGCTTCACCTTCAAAGTAAGATTTGGCATGTTAATTAGGTTGCACAAGTATAGCACTAAACAATGACATTAATTTTCTGTTGAAAGTGGCAAAATACAGGCCAACAATTGTGAAATATCCTTATCTTACCTCAATTGGATATTGCTGTGCACATATAGATTGGAAGTCTTGTCTCCATTTGTGCAGTTCACTAAAATCAAGCAACTACCATACAAGTAGCACAACATATGAAAGCACACTACAGAATCATGTGAAAGAAGGCTAGTACTGACCTCTCATGACGCGGAATTCAAACAACTCACAAGAAGAAGATCTGAACCAAATTTGCCAACACGGATAGGAAGTAAGATCTCCTCTTGTGCAGTTCCACTAAGATCAAGCAATCAAGCAACATTTTCTGTGTGACACTTTGGTTGAACTGCACAAAACACTCTTAAAACAAAAGTGTTTTGTGCAGTGCAACAAAAGGTCACAATGGCAATGAGGTGAAGTAGATAACCCTATTTACAAATAGGTCAAAGGAAACAACTAGTGGTCAATAACGGTGGATGACACAGAAGCCAACAAAAAGAAGCATCTACCTTATCTAAATGGGAAATAAAGCAAGACAGTAGCATTTCTCAAACGGTGGCACTGATTAACATTAATAGAGAGATTATATTAACAATAAAATTCATTAAACTTGTAATTTACTTTTAACTGTGGCATTGCATCAATTTTCCAGCGGCATTATTAGCGGGTGCTTGTTTACATGGACATTTTGGTGGAGGGACTAAAAAACTCCGTGTCAGTCCCATCTAAACCAAACAGGAGTGACTTTTAGGGACTAAAAGTGGGCATTTGGGACTAAAGAAAGAAGACCCCGAGGGAGAGTCTTTTTGGGACTTTTTCCAACAGTTGCCCCTGCCACGCATCACACCTTGTCTCTATTAGTTCATTACTAGGGGTAACATGGTCTTTTAGCATGTCATTTAATAACCTCTAGTCCATGTTTAGTCCCTGGAACCAAGCAGGTAGGGACTAGGGAGTTTTTAACAAAACAGGGCCTTAGATTAACAACAGCTAAAGAGTTGCACGGGTCAGTGGACGCACCAGCACCATGTGCATCTATCGATGTACTCGGGTGATGCACAGTCAGTTGCAACAAAGAACAAACAACCAAGGAGCATATTCGTGTTGGTCCCAGTTTTGTTATCTTTAGACACCTTTCCTATGAGCGCAGCAAATCTAGTCCTACTCAAACTCTACAGCCTTGTCTACCAAAACAAAAGACCAGTTCGTTACAGATGTGCATACTGCGTTTGTCATTGTTTTCCCTTTTCGACCCACATAGGTGCTGGATAGCCAGTCTGTACTAGTACTTTCCCCACTTCCTTTCCTCTGTGAACCACGTCCTACATTTATGCTATACAACTTTCCCCACTACTTTCCCCCATTCCTGTCCTCTTTGAACCACATCTTAGATTCATGCGATACAACTTTCCCCACTACTTTCCCCCTTCCTTTCCTTTTTGAACCACGTCCTAGATTCATGCTATACAACTTTTCCCACTACTTTCCCCCATTCCTTTCCTCTTTGAACCACGTCCTAGATTCATGGTATACAACTTTCCCCACTACTTTCCTGTTTGATCCAACACCTAGATTCAAGTGCAGAAGCGGAAAAAGCCCACATGCAGCTAGAGCAATGCATGTAGAATAAGTAAATTATACCTTAAGGTTCTTGGGGTGTGGTTCGGTGGGCGACCGGAGGCCATTCGACCCACACTATGTACGGTGGCGAAGAAGAAAGGGTCGGAGGCCCTCCCGGGCCGCCGCTAGGTGAAAGTGAACAGCTGCGTCGGTAGTGGATTCCCTCCCTCGCCGATGGCGACAGCGTTAAGCCTCCTTCCCTTTCCGGCAGATGGATCCTGTCGGCTCTTTGACCAGCAGTGAGGGGAGAGAGAGAGAGAGGCCAACGAAGTCTTGTTTAGATCTGGAGAGGGTGAGAGAGTGTGAAGAGAGCAACTACAAGCAGACCAACAGTGAGGGGAGAGAAAGAGTCCAACGAAGTCTTGTTTAGATCTGGAGAGGGTGAGAGAGTGTGAAGAGAGCAACTACAAGAACTGAGCCTCCAGCGTGTATATATATACTGGAGAGAGTATGAAGAGTGCAAACCCTAGAAAACAAGCGCCGAGGCTGCAACTTATACGTGATGAGGTCATTATACGGTCACTACGAGATCGTATAGCTCCGTATCCATCCATTTTGACCAGTCAAAGAATCCTCCTGGCATGAATTATGCTCAAGTGTAGTTATCGAACCCGGGACCTCAAGTTTGATGAGCGAACATGTTAACCAGCTACACAACCCTCCCGTTATGTTAAACGAGAGGGAAATAACCTTTTATACATTCCTGCATTCATGTGACAAGCATGCTGTGTTTTTTTGTGTGTGGGAGTCATTGGGATTTAAGTCATAATCGTGTCATGTGGCTTCGGTGGTAAGACTATCCAAAGTGGTGCAGAAATAATGCAGCCTTAGTCACCTTACCTCTCTCCACGTAGTACGTTGGGTCCCACCAGTCAGAGGGTGAAACAAACAAATTAGTAAGAAAAATTAAAAGCGACAGCGGTGTATCTTACCTCACACATCTCGCTACTGCTCGGGAACATTGTCCAATTCATCCCTCTGTTCGCTCACGTACTATTTTAAGTGAATCCTTATTATAACATGCACACAATTTTGGACACTTGTATTCGACCTAAGTCAGTGTGCCGCCGTATCTCATACGACTCCCTCCGTCTAGGTGTAATAAGTCATGTTAGAAGGTGCAGCGGGACCAAGGTGCAAGCAGATTAGAGGAGAAGGAGAAACTTGACCGGCCATTCCTCCAATCGAAGCCCTAATTTCTATCTCTAAAGGCAACAATAAATCCGAACAACTAAGAAATGCCGTTTTAGCTGCCATGCAGGGCCACGTATTAACTCGCATGCAAGCCGACTTTGATTTCTTGACTGATCAACGCGTAATTGCGCTCCATGCATTGGGTTTCCGAGGGAGATAACAAGGCAGAGTAAGGAGCATTTGGTTACATTTCTTAGGCTGGTCATAGTGGTGAGTAACTTGGACTAGTACAACATGCATATGTTACTAGTCTATGTTACTACTATACGAAGTTTGCCGTCGGAAGCGAGCCGATCTGGCTCTCCTGATCTAGCAAGGTTTTTCTAGCCCACCCAAGATAGCTGGCCCACAAAAGCTAACATATTTTAACAGTTCCAAACGCCTAACCTTGCCCGGATATGCTATAAGTTGTTCTTGCTAAGGATCCAAATGCTCCTTGAGTAACAACGCTCGCTAGCAACGAGGCCAGGAGGGGATTGAGATGCGAAGTTAATGGACGACGCCTAAACATTTTGGGAATATCTGATTTCCGTAGGATGACTTAACACCTAGACGGAGGGAGTACTACTCCTCAGTCCATGTTTGATGGAATATTCGTCACCTCTTCTCTTCTTGTACGTACTCCTTTTGTATCTCACTTCCTCTGGCTTCACACTCACACGATTTTCCTATTCTATGAACCTGTGTGTGCGTGTGTGTGTGTTTGTTTAACAGCATGTGTGTGTTAGAGAGAGCGACAAATCGAACTACTCCTACAGAGAGATGGTGTGTCGCGTACGATTTTAGCCGAGAGAGTCAGTGCATCCTCTCGTTTCTGGGCGTCCAGTAGGGACAGTCCGACAGCTGCCATGCCCGCTCCTGACTAGCCTGGCCCACCCAAAGCCCCTCCATCGCCTGCGCGCTTCCCGCCAGAAACGGTTAGAGCAGCTCCAAAGAATCGGTGCCGCATTCATGCCCGGGTAGAGAGGACGTGATCTCTCACTGGCGCCTGCATTGAAGGGAGAAGCGGATTCAAGAGTGATGGTTGCTTCGTCTGTCCAACTTACTGCTGGGTCTATGTGATTTGACGGCTCATTGGTCATTATTACTAAGGTGGTAGGACTGCTGGATGTCCCACGCTTTTGGCGAAAGGAGGTACTACTAGATTACAATTTTCTCCATTCTTACGGCGGAGGAGTGCAAGAGAAGTGAAAACATGCAGGCTCAGTGATTACATGGCCCACCTCACACTACAACTTTATTTATAAATGACGCGTCACCTACTACTTGTTCTCCTATAAACCTTGTGCTTGGCATCTCCAAACTATTAACCTTGCGATTGGCTCTTCACCTCTTCGGGAAGTCGAGCAATAATGGTACAACAGTATATATTGTTCTGGCTATATGAGACCGAATGAATTGCTGCACATCCACCACGTGGCGAGGGTCGAGGGGCAAGGGAGAGTGCATACTATTACGCTCGTTTCAATATGGACTACATATGAAATAAAATGAGTGAATCTACACTCTAAAATACGTCTATATACATTAGTGTTTGGAGTATGTACTAGTAATTCATATTGAAATCTACTAAAGGACATATATTCCAAACAATATGATAATCTCTCTAACCAAGGTAGGGACGAGGAGTAAACGGAGGGAGTACTAGTAAAATTTCTCCTCATCCTGCGAGCCACCACGCATGTGGGCGAGGGAGCGGGCGTAAGGCGTAGTAAGCAAGCTTCACCTCATCTTGCGAGCAAGCAAGCTTCTCCTCGTTCTGCGAGTTCACGGGACACATCAAAAGTACTCCAGTGTATAGAGCCTTGCCTCTAAGGTAGGCCCCACAAGGTTTGCCTCTTTTTTAACATAACGCGTCAAGTCGCAATTTGTTTGTTCACCCGTGGTAGACGATCCTCCTTCCATCTAGTGGACAAACAGTACACATGTCAAATTACCACGTTGCCTGCCTTTTTGTATAGAAAGGAGCTCCACCGTGTGCCCGCGCGGGTGTGGTTGGGAAAGAGACGGGAGTACGCGTGCCATGCTTGCACCTCTTCTCTTAGTGCACGTCCCCCACCTAAGTGGGTGTGTGTGAGAGATACAAACCTAGAAAAATGGCTTGCGCGTTCATGAGTGTTTTTTGTTTTGGGGGGGAGGATGATTTCGTGAATGTATTTGTGGGCATATCTCTCGATGACATCTCAAACAAAATCTTGCATGCAATGTGTGTGAAATGGAGGCCTATCCATATCATATATAGAGGGTCGGGCGATCCACGAGAAGAGAGGGAGGGGTCATAGATATCGATAGAGTCGAAGAGAGGATCAAGTGGGTGGGTGCGAGATCGATGAAGAGAGCCATATAAATTGTGTGTGTGCAAGTCAAAGATATAGGGTGACTGACCTAACTATAGAGGTAGAACGACACGTATATGTGTTGAGAAGGAGAGACCCAGCTATGTCTTGAGGGAGATCGGTCGACATCCATACATAACTGAAGGACGGTAAATAGGATGGGACAGAGAGAGAGAGGAGAGAGAGATGGAGGGAGAGGGGTAGAGTGTTGGATGGGTGATGGAGTTGCTTCTCAAAGATGGTGGGAGAGGCCTACTAGACAAACTGAAGGTGGAACTGCACTATTATCAATAAGAGTGGGGATGTGTTTCTGTGTGTGCCTGTGCGTGATATATCTGTCAGGACACATCCATGGATGATGAAGGGGAACCATGTGTTTGGTAAGCAAACCTAACTAGATTGGTAGATCAATTGTTGTTTGTCGGAGGAAGGGAGAGACATAACTAATGAGGTATATCGATCGACGCGTGGGGAAAACGATTTATAAGTACCTAGCTAGCTATATGTATAGCAGGAGATCGGTCGGTGTACGTCCATTTGTTAGAGGCAAATAAGGCCCGGCGAAACAGATAGACAGAGAGAATGGAGCTAGGAGGTGGTGCGAGAGACCCAGCTACTAGCTAGATAGGGGGGGAGTGTGCGATTGTGAGATCGATGAAAAGAGGGGCAAGAGTTTGCACGTGTGTGGGACCATATGAGAGACACGAGGCAAGGACACATAAAGGAGGAGATTGAAGGTGCGTGTGTATGTTGTAGACAGACATCGCTGGAGAGGTTTATCGATCGGTGTGTGTCGGAAAGGAGTTGTGGAGACTGTGGGAGAACGACCTAAATAAGAAAATGAATGTGCATGATGGATAGAATGCTGAGGGAGGGGGAGGGCGAGGAGGGCATGTGCATGCACGAGAGAAAGTTAGTGGTAGCTACAAAGGCTAGAGGATTGTGTGGGTGTAAGAGACTAACAAAGGTCATAATTTGATATGAAAGTGGATTCATATATTTGAATAGGAGATCATAGTGTTTTTAACATATGCATGCATGAATATAGCGGTGATATGCGTGTTGTGGTTTTGCACATGTTATACCATAATGTGATAATGCATGGCGTTTGCAACTCACAGCTAAATGTCAAGCAATCTAAACCATACTATACATCGAACAATCTCACATTTTATTTGAATTTGTGATAATGTGTGGTGTTTGCAGCTGACAACTAAATATTGAACAATCTAAACAATACTATATATCGAACATTCTCACATTTTATTTGAATTTGTGGTATTGTGTGGTGTTTGCAACTCACATCTAAATACTTGTAGGCGTAGGATGCGGCGCACCATACATAATGTGATAAACACATTATACATATGAGACATGGTTTAGTTTGTGAAGATCTAGCTAGAGCTTGAAATGTACTATGATTTGAAATCAACATAAAGTGGATTCAAAAAATCTAGTTCGAGTTCATATAGTACACATAGTTCATATGTAACTCGAGACTAATCATGTGGTGTGCTGTGAAGATAATACACAAACGATGGTTTAACTTGACAATAATGACGATTGTAGATCTTATTAAAACAGAGAAATGAATTGAAATGCTTTGACTTCACAACAATCATTATTGTAGATCTTATTCAAATAGAAAAACAAATTCAAATTTAGTACATATTGAAGCGGTAGTATATACGTTTGGAATGCACTAAAACGTTCATTTGAGTACTAGGTTGCATGCATTGTACACGTAGTCAAATATTTTAATTGAACATAACATGAATTCAAAGTTCTGAATGACATTTGTAGTGCAAAATGATTTGGTACAGGACACGTTAGGCTTGTCCGGAAATATCAACCGCGCCTTGTTAGCCCGAAATATTTAAGATATATCTTTGTCTCGTTGTGCTTTGACAACTCCCTCCATCTCAACCCGCGCCTTGCTATTCCAAAATTACAACGCGCGCAAAAACTCCCACCTCCTTTGAAATCCCGACACGCGAAATGCCCATGATACCCCTAACCGACAGAACCGCCTCAAATCGGTGGGGGTACTTTCGTAACTTACCCCACATTTCGGACAATCGCGTCCCTAAGCCACGGTTCCCCCACTCCCATCCCATCCTCCCACCCATTCGTACACCGAGGCCGGCAAAACCCGCGAAGCCCCACACCCTCCTCCGTCCGCCACCCAGTCGGAGCCTCTTCCCCGACGACGTCGTCCACAGCAACACCTCGACGTCCCTCATCCACCGTATCGGATGAGGATCTGTTGTCGATCTGGTCGTCCCGCCGGTTCAGCCACCTCGTCCTCCACCTCCAAGGAGCTGCCCCGATGTTCCCCTCGTCTTTCATGCCACCTCCATTCTCACACCGCCGTCTTCACCTGCACCATCGGAAGAGCATCATCATCACCGTTTTCCTCGGATGAAGCTGCGGCCTAATCGGTGCCACCAAACAGGTTCTACACTAATCGCCACATTTTCTTCTTGATTTGATCTCACGGTGCTGCCGGCGCTCGGTCTCGAGCCGACACGGCGTGGCTCCATCCATAGCGGCATCGCCGGCCACTTCCTCCACGGTGTCGCTCCCTCGGCTGCGACGTCCACATCAGTAGGAGCTCCTGCTGCTTTAGCTCTCACTCGCGCTGCTGCTCTACTCTTGATCTTGGTCCCCTGCCTAGTCTGCTCTTGCTCGCGCTACTGCTCTCGCTCTTGCTCGCACTTATGCTCTCGCTCTTGCTCTTGCTTGTGATGCTGCTCCGATTTAGCTACACTTCAGTCGACTGAATCGACTTTTGGGTCAGTCGATTTTCAGGGGGGGGGGGAGGGGGCGGCTCGCTGGAGTTAAGGAAGAACCAGCTACAACGAGGAGGGGGGCTCGCCGGAGAGGTACCCCACTATCTATCTTAGGGTTCAAGGTGGGGGCGGTGATCGCCGGCGGTGGTCAGGCGGTGGCTTGGGGATCGCTGGAGAAAAAGCTCGGCACGTGGGGGCCTACAGGGATGGCCGGGGCGGCGGCGGATCGGCGGTGGGGAGTGTTTTCGGGGTGAGTGGGGCGGTGCACCACCGGCCGCGGGCGACGGAGGGCGGCTGTTTGGCTGGTGGTGGCTGGCGGCTCAGGGGGGTGGAGGTTGAAGATGAACTACAGGCCCTTGATTTCGTATCCAACGGCTACAAAATCGACTGACCAGAGCTAAAAAACTCAGTCGACTGACTTGTAACCTCACCTCTAGTGCGTTCAGTTTCGATAGTAAAATTCAGTTTCGAAAGTTAAGTTCAGTTTCGATAGTTAAATTCAGTTTCGATAGTTAAGTTCAGAGATGAGCGGCTGATGTATACATCTAGCAGTTTGTGGTTATGTATTTTATGTCATCTATTGGAGATGCTATTAGAATTCCACTCAGGTTAACATTGTCTCTCTTGTCCTGCTTCAGCCTCGACGTCGTACAACTCACCGGAGCTGCTCCAACAACGAAACCCTCCATCACAGCGGACCAGTACCTCGGGCTGCATCTCCAGACGCCTAAGATCATCTTCCCCTCCTCCGACAGCCAAGTCAATCGGAGCATCCTCACCATCCAACACAATCACGCTGAGATCGACATGGCTTTCCCAAAGAGGTTGTACACTTCTTGTGGTTTGACTTAATCTCACCATGCTTCTTTGCATCCTGTGATCTTCCAATTCTTGTGAACCAAACACCCAGATTGGCAGAAATCCTGTGTTTTTAAATTCTCTATTTTGCACGTGCATTCCTATCCTATTCATGTCTATTTCCTATCCCTGCATTGTTAGAATCCTCAAATTCTAACAAGACCTTACACAATTACTTCTGTTATAGATATGTGTCAATGAAAACCTTGTGTCGTTTGTCCTGCTCCGGTGGTTCTGTGTACCACCACAGCTTAGCTGCTCCAACGACGGAAGGGTTCACCACAGTAGGGATCCGCTCTCCAAACTGCCTTTCGCCGCCTCAGATCTTCTTCCCCGCCGCTGGCAGCCATGACAACTACATTACCATCATCAACTGAGCAGATGACCTTGAGGACTACACGGGTCTGTAAGAGAGGTCGCACTCTTCCGTGTCTGCTTACGTTATGCATCACTTAATATGATGACATGCTACTTTATCATCGTGTTCACCTATTAGACTCTGACTCAGGTCCAAACTTATGCTGAAACTTGAGTTTTTAAATGGTTGTGGGGTACATATTGGGGCAGCAATAAATACTATCTGTCTACTATCTGGTTAATCTCGGGTGTCTACTATGAGTTTCATGTTGGGTGAAAACAAACATTAAAGGAGCCATTATATGTATTTTTTAACTAAAGCTATTATCTGCCTACTATCATTGGTTTTTGGTCTACCCATAGTTTGCTACCTTCACTCTAGATTTGTGCATGCACTCCTTACATAATCTCACTATGTTTTATTCCTATGCATGTCAGTTATTGTATACAATGGAACTGAACATGTGGAGCAAAAGAGACGAGCCTTGCGAGGCAATAAAATTTCATGCAGACGTCGCTCAATGGTGGGAGCAAAGGCAGCCCCCCTCCAGCCATTTCGGATCGTAATCAAGAGGAAGATAACTATTCTGAGGGGGATTCAGAAGCAGAAGACCACTCCTATTTACCCCATGAGGTCTTCGCTCTAACTTGGCATGCTGATGTTGGTAATATCATGCATATGGTGCCTTGCATTGCTTACTGTATACATCAAAGATGTCATCTGCTTAGTTTAGACATGCTTTGTGTCAATGCCATCTGTTTAGTTTCTTTATCATATATGTGAACCATGCAATGCCATCTTGTTTAGCCCGGCATCATATATGTGAATTTTGCAATGCCACCCTGGTTAGCCAGTCATCTTATATGTGAATTATATCATGACATCATTTTTTTATTATGTGTTAAATTTGTCAACAATTTTAGTACATCCAATTACTCTTCCTGTGCATCAGCCATTCAGCACAATCATGGAAAAATCTGGAGTGGAAACAAGGTCTTCAGAGCAGACAATGCTATCTGGCGAAGCACATGTCTTGTTGGTTACAGATAGCTCCTTAGAGGAGGATTCAGAGACAGATGACCAGTCCTATCCCCCCCCCCCCGAGGTGCATGCCCTAACTTGGCAGGGTTATGTTGCTCATATCGTGTGTATGGTATCTTGCATTGCTATGTCATTTGCTTACTTTAGACATGATTTGTGTGAATGCCACCTGTTTAGTGTCTAATTACCATATATGTGAATTATGCAATGCTATCATTTTGCAAGACATTATATATGTGAATTATGCAATGCTATCTTGTTGCAAGGCATTATATATGTGAATTATACAATGCCATATTGTTTAGCCAAGCGTCATATATGTGAATTATATCGTGCCGTCCTTTTTTTGTATTTCTCATTGCTTTTGTCGACAATGTTTGTATATTCAACTGATCTTCCTGTGCATCAGCCATTTGAATTGGTGATGGAGAAATCTGGAGTGAAAACAAGGTCTTCAGAGCAGACAATGCTACCTGGTTAAGCAGATATGTTGCTGGTTACAGATAGCTCTTCAGAGGAGGATTCAGAGGCGGATGACCAGTCCTATTATCCCCCTGAGGTGTATGCTCAAACTTGGAAGGGTTATATTACTCATATCATGCATATGTTGTATTGCAATGCTTAGTTTTTACATCATATACACGATATTGAATGCCATCTCCTTAGTTGACACATCATATATGCGATTACCCTCTGCTCACTTCCGTAGTATATAAATCATATATTTGAATTATATCATGCCATGATGTTTACATAGACAGCATGTATTTGAATTATGGCATGCTAACCCGTTTTCTAAAGACATAATATAGTTATATCATCTCATCCTATTCACATAGTCATCATATTTTGAATTATGTCATTCCATCCGTGAATTATGTCATGCCATCATGTTTCCATCGACGGCATGTTTGTGATTTATGGCATGCCAACCACTTCAATAGACACATCGTATAGTTATATCATGTCATCCTGTTTACATAGTCATCATATTTTGAAGTATGTCATTCTATCCTGTTTAGTTAGCCATCATTCATGTGAAATTGTGTCATGTTATCCTGTTTAATTAGCCATCATATATTTGAAATTATGTCCTGCTATTCTGTTTGGTTAGACAACATAAGTGTGAACTATTTCATGCCCTGTTTTCTTCCCTACTATCCATTGCACCTGTCTATCTTACAATGTCTGTACATTTAATTACTTTTCTTGTTTATCAGCCATTTCAATTGGAGGGGGTGATGGAAGTATCTGTGGGAGTAAAAACACGGTCTTTAGAAAAGATCGTGCTACTTGTCGATGGAGATAGAACCACGGTTGTACTTGCCCAAGAACCAGCCCCACCACACATAACCCAGACTCACGCAGATTGTACCCCTACCCAGTTGGACAGAGAACTAGCTACACCCCTTCTAACCCCAACCCCAGCAGATAGTCACCCAGTTCATGTTGATACAACACCGTCTCCACCACAGAGCACCCAAACACGAGCAGTTAGTAAGGCAACTGCAGTGCCAAAGCACGAGGACCACCACTCTGAACCCCAAGTCAATGCTTAAGCAGAAGAAGAATTGTTCTCAGGTCAGGTTCCGTAGCTATGGTTCATACTACTTTGCTCTCGCATCACTGTATTTACTCATACCAACTAATTTCAAATTTGAAGGATGCAATTGAAACTCCAATGGTGCAACAGGTATGTTTTAAACCTGTTTCTTTGACATGTTTGCTGTTGTAACTTGCTCTATGTTGGTTTCGGTTTCAATTGAATAAACAATTATGTTCTCATGCCATGCACATTACAAGTGTTGTTATTGATTTGTAGTTTCCCACACTCATATTTTGTCTATGCTGCTTTGTCTTAAATAGATATGATTCGAACTGTATCTATCTTGATTTGTCAACATAAACCAGAATGATATAGACCATACAATGACCATACTACATAAATATATGTTTGTTTCATGTTGTTATCCTGTCCACCTTACTACTGAAATGGTTTACCAAAATGATTTTCATATCTACATTGTAAACCTGTGATGTGTTTGTTTGTTTCTCCTTTAGAACGCCGATAAAATATTGGAGAAGAGTACCCCGTTATGCAATGGTAAAGGAAGTAATGCAGATTAGGTTAAAGATAGTGAGACATCCCTATTGTTCTCCAAGAAAGCTGATAAAAACTATATTGAAGACACTGAGACAACCCCAAAGTCTTGTCTTGATGTAGTGTTCGAGTTACTGGCTACTACTACTGGCACCAGCTCTTCGAACTCGCTGCCTGAAATAGTTCGGCTTCTTGAGTCACAACTTCAAGTTGAAAGAGATCGATCAGATGTTATGCGACAGGAAGCCAAAGGACTGAGGAAGTCCCTGCATAATTTAGATGCATACTTTCTGGTGAAAAAGCAAGTGCTGGAGGATTTAAGCGCCAAACAAGAGAAAGTTAATAAGCTTGCTAGGCATCTTGCCAGCATTATGGGTACCCAGGATATTGTTTCTTGAGCTCCACTGAAGTGGTTTTAGTTCTGGACTTGTTTTGCTGTGGTGTTTATATGCTGCTTTGTTCCCTATATTTGCACTTGTGGCGAACTTTGATGCCAAGTGGATGTAATATGTGTAATAGCCATGATAGCCTAGCGTAAGGTTCTTGCTTATTTATTTCCGTTGTCTTGTTTATTTGTTTTCTTGTAGTCAGTGGAGTTCTTTTTTCCGCGGTTTTCTTGTGGCCGCAATAACCTATTTTTTAAAACTAGGCCACGTTAACAATGGGCTACATATTTACTGTAGTTAACATGGGCCTCCTACGGGCCGTAGAAACAATGGGCCTTCTAAGGGCCGTAGAAACAATGGGCCTTCTATGGGGCATAGACACAATGGGCCTTCTACGGGCTGCATCATCAATGGGCCTTCTACAGGCCGTATGATCGGTTGGCCAAACATGGGCAAATAACAGACCACATTATGGCCGTAAAATGGGCTAGAGTTGAAATCGTCCGTTCATGGGCCGACCATAATGGGCCGTCGTTAATAGGCCGTATTTGATGATGCTATGAAAACGGCCCAAGGTATTAACGGGCCCCAAACGGTCGACTGTAACCACAGGATGTATTTGGCCCACAAGTAGAAAATGACAGTAACGGGCCAAAAGTGAACGAATGCTGGAAATGAGCCCAATAATATATGGTCCCTGAGAAGGCCGAAAGATAACATGGGCTGGAAACGGCCCAACGGAATAATGGGACGTTAATGGGTATAAAGTGATGCACTATTCATTACAGGCCTATTTTACCACGGGCCGTTAATGGGCCGAGGGTTACTAAGGGCCTCGTATGGGCCAAAAGACGTCATGGGCCATACATGGGCCAGAAGTTAAAATGGGCTGGAATTATATTGGACGGCCCAGATGACGCTACTGGGCCTAATTCGGATAGGCCGTAAATGGGCCCTGGGTTAGCGGGCTGTAAATGGGCTATATGCGAACATGCCGTTAACAGGCTTGCCATGGGCCGACCCGCCACCTTTTGAACAAGTCAAACGGGTCGGCCTTTTCACAAGAATGGCCCTCTGTTGGGCCATGCCACGTGTCGACGTATCATAGGCGCTTTGGGTCCAATGAGTGGATGACATCTGGCCCAACAGTGAGCCGACACGTGTTTCCTCCAGCCATTGATGATTTTACACGTGGAAAATCCCCATTGGTTGGGGCTATTAGCGGGTTATCGGATCCAAAACCGGACCCGATAGCTTAACAACGTTCCGTTACGGCGGATGCCACGTGTCAGTCACCCTTGACGAAAGCACTTCTGGGACGCGCGATTTATCATCATGGAAGTGGACACTTCCATGATGATAATTTTGGTAATGTCATGGAACACTTCTACGACAGCACAGGAATGACTATCTTGATTCTGTCATAAATTTGTCATGGATGTACATGCATGACAGAAAAAGTGACCTACTGTGACAAACACGTATCATCATAGAAGTGTATTTTTTTGTAGTGCAGCCTCTTCGGGTGATAGCCGGGGAGCAATGTTCTCTTGGTGCCTTCTCCTCACCTCCAGCAGTCTTCAAGCTGAGCTTTGGTGGATGAATCCACCAGCGCTCAAGCAGGGCTTCTTGCTGGCTTTGGAGGTGGTGACCAGAAGGCGCCGCCCTGTACCCCATGCTTCTCCTTCGCAGCCTCGTCACTCCCGATCTTGTCAGGTCGTGCCTGACGGCCCCTATGGGACCAGCGTGGGCTCCTGCGTGGGTGCTCCTTTTCTTGTTTTTTCCTCCTTCCGCCGCAGTGCCTGAAGGCAGAAAAACGAAAAGAGGGGATCACGGGGCACTTATCTTTTTTAAATCTTAAACTTGTAGGCAATTGCCAAATTTTAATTCAAATAATGTACTCTCTCAAATCCATCTTTTTTTTAGTAATGCTTTTGCTTGTATCTGCATGTCAATGAAAGAGATAAACCTTGCTGAGAACTCATGCATGTATACGTCCATGGAAAGGTGGAGTGCCTCTTTACTATAATTAAACTAGTTTTCTCGGTAGGATATCTTGCCGGCACCCGTTTCGTCTGCCATAGAACCATGTCTGCCGGGAACAGACTGAGGCGCCAACCCCCGCCCACTCCCTTTTCACCAAGGGCCACTGCGACCATCCAGGCCGAACCAACGCTCGAGCCAAGGATGGAAGCACCCTAGTTTCAAGAGAGCGGCGAGGTTTATCTATGCACAAGTTATAGCTTACAGAACACTAATGGACAAGTGGTAAACCTATATTTTGGCCTGCCGGGGACCACGGTGCCGTGCAATCTTCTCTTCTCTTGTCGGAGTGAAGTTCACGGCAGGAACCTGCAACTCCATGTAGATGAGAATGAATGGTGGATGCAGTCCTACCTATATGCATATGAAAATGCTCATGAAATGCTTATGTAGTGATCTGGATGTGCTTGTGCATGCATGCAATCTCGATCAGGGCCCCCCCACAACGCTTCTTTATTTTATCTTACACGGGGTCATCGCCCCGGCTTTGTACAAGGTGTTACATACAACTGAGGCAAGGCCTATTCAAAAGGGAACCGCCCGGCAGCCTCGCGCCTTACAGGTAGTACATACGGAGATGCTCAATATTCCATGAGTTTTGCAACTGTGTTCCATCTCAGGTCTCTAGACGGGCTGCGCTAGGTTTGGTGACTCCTACCACCCGGTAAGGGCCTTCCCACTTTGGTGATAGCTTGTTTGTACCCTTGGCGGACTGAACGCGCCTAAGGACAAGGTCACCTTCCTCAAAACACCGGGCATGAACCCTGCGGCTATGATAACGACACAGGGCTTGCTGGTAGCGTGCAGCATGCGTAGCAGCCCGGAGACGGTTCTCCTCAAGTAGCACAACATCGTCATGCGGTGCTGATCTTGCGCTACTTCATCATAGGCAAGCACTCGAGGGGACCCATAAATGAGTTTCGTGGGGATAGCTTCTTCTGCCCCGTAGACCAGGGAGAAGGGAGTCTTCCTGGTAGCTTGGTTAGGTGCCGTTTTGAGGGACCACAGAACTACTAGCAGTTTCTCAATCCACCGCCTGTCGTGCTTCTGCAGTGTATCAAAAGTTCTCGTCTTGAGTCCATGAAGCATTTTAGCATTCACCTTCTCAGCTTCTCCATTGCTCCGGGGGTGTGCCACAGAAGCGAATGAGATTTTGCATCCGAGGGTGTGAACGTATTGCATGAAGGAGTGGCTTGTGAACTGGGTGTCATTGTTTGTGATGATCCTTGCCTGAACTCTGAAATGACACACCAATTCTTTTCAAGAACTTGATAGCTGACTAAGCAGTCACCTTTCTCACGGCAGTCACTTACGGCCACTTTGTAAACTTGTCGATGGCAACGAACAAGAATTCAAAGCCCCCGATCGCTCGGCGAAAGGGGCCGAGGATATCGAGCCCAGACCGAAAATGGCCATGATAGAGGGGATTGTCTGAATGGTTTGGGCAGGCAGGTGTGTTCTCTTGGAATGGAACTGACAGGCTTCATATTTCGTGACGAGCTCAACTGCATCTTGGAGGGCTGTGGGCCAATAGAATCCTTGCCGGAATTCTTTCCTAACTTATCCCCCTGATCCAATGTGTGAGCTGCACATTCCTCTGTGAATGTCAGCCAGTAGTTCCTTTCCATCCTCCCGGCAAACACACTTTAATTTTACGTTGTTGGGCCTCCTTCTGTATAGAGTGTCATTCACAAACAGATACATACTGGCCCTCGGGGCTACTCTTTCAGCTTCATCATGATTGCTAGGGAGTTCTCCGGTTTGGGGGAAGTGGAAAATGTGCCTTGCCCAAGTTGGGGCCTGGGGCTCGGCAATGAGGACTAGAGGCACCTCCTCAGCTGCGGGAGCACCAACCTCGTTCGCGGGGTCCATAGGCCTGGCTGGAGGGGGTGGTCCGGTAGGCTGTGAGGAGTTGTTTCTGGCAGGGTCTTTGCCGGGAGCGGGTGGCTCTGCCGGGAGAGGCTTACCATAGTCCTACGTTCTCCTCTTCCGGGCCATTGTGGTTGGTGATATGGAGGGTTGAGAGAGATGGAGAACAGAAGTTCCTGGTTCTAGAGGAAGCTTCTACACAGCGCACTTTGACAGGTGATCAGCTATGCTGTTTTCCGCACGGGATATGCGCTATGTTTGCAACCCGTCAAAGTGCTCCTCCAATCTCCTTACTTCATCGACGTATGTGTCCATCAGTGGGCTTTGGTAATCCTTGTTGACTTGTCTCAGCATGAGCTATGAATCTCCTCGAATGATCAACTTGTTAATTCCCTATTCTGCCGCAATCCTGATCCCGGCAACGAGCCCTTCATACTCTGCCGTTTTGTTGGTGGCTTCTTCTCGGGCAAAGTGTATTTGGATGACGTACTTCAAGTGCTCCCCGAAGGGGGCAACAAGAAGCACGCCAGCCCCTGCACCTTGTAGGGAAAAAGCACCATCAAAATACATAATCCATTCTTGGGGTGATTCCTTGCCGGGGAGAGCTGTCTCTATCCTTTCCTCATAAGGGGTTGGCATCCATTCTGCAATAAACTCTGCCAATGCCCTGCTCGGAATAGTTGAAGTGCTCTCAAACTTCAAACCAAGGAGGGATAACTCCAAAGCCCATTCCACTATTCTGCTAGTTGCCTGAGGGTTTCGGAGTATCCTTTGCAACGGAAAATGAGTACAAACCGTAATCTCATGGGCTTGGAAGTAGTGGCGTAGTTTCCTTGAGGCCATAATGATACCAAAGATCAACTTTTGCACGCTAGAGTACCTCGATCTAGCCCCCTGTAATAAGGAGCTGATGAAGTACACTGGGCGCTGCACCACTTTCATCCTTGTCGCGTCCTTGGGGATGCTCTCGTTGTTGTGCTCATTGCTGTCCTGATACTTTTCTGACTCTGCCGTGATCTGGCCACTTTCGGTCACATCCATCTCTCGCTGCGCTACCAAAGCCGCACTGACCACTTGGTTGGTTGCCGCCAAGTATAGCAACAATGGTCTTGGGGTTTGGGTGCAACCAAGGTGGGAACAGACGATAGGTAGGCTTTAAACTCTTATAGAGCTCCATCTGCTTCTGGGGTCCACTTCATAGGTCCCGCCTTTTTCAAAACCTTGAAGAACAGCAAGGAACACTCGGCAGACTTGGAGATGAATCCGCTCAGCGCGGCAACGCATCCCGTCAAGCGCCTCACATCCTTAAATATACTTGGCGCTTGGATCTTCTCAATGGCCTTTATCTTGTCGGGGTTGGCTTCGATCCCCTGATGGGACACGAAGAACCCAAGTAGCTTGTTGGAGGGAATACCAAATACACATTTCTCCAGATTAAGTTTCAGATTGATCTTGCACATATTAGCAAATGTCTCTTCCAAATCATGGATAAGGGTGGCCTTATCCTTGGTTTTGACCACAATATCATCCATATAAGCTTCTATATTTCTGTGCAACTGTGGCTCAAAACCAATCTAGACTGCCCATGCAAAAGTGGACCCGACACTGTTTAATCTGAACGGCACGCAGACAAAGCAGTACGTACCACATGGAGTGATGAATGATGTCTTCTCCTCATATTCCTTAGACATAAAGATATGATGATATCCTGAGTATGCATCCAGAAAGGAGAGAAAATCACATCCCGAAGTAGAATTCACGATTTGGTCGATGCGCGGCAAGGGAAATAGGTCCTTCGGGCAAGCTTTGTTGAGGTCTGTGAAGTCAATGCAAAGCCTCCACTTCCCATTAGCTTTCCGGACCACTTCTGGATTTGCCATCCATGTAGGATGTAGTACTCCTCTGACCAGACTAGCTGCCTCCAACTTCTTGATCTCTTCGACAATGAACTGCTACCTCTCTGAGGACTGCTTCTGTACTTTCTGCCTGACGGGTAGGGCATGTGGGCAGATAGCAAGGTGGTGCTCAATTACCTCCCTAGGAACACCGGGGATATCATATGGTTGCCAAGCAAACACATCAATATTCCCCCGCAGGAAGGCAACGAGCACGCTTTCCTATTTGTCATCGAGGGTACAGATCATAGTGAAAGTACCATCATTGCCGGCAAGCCCTTCCGGGACGTTCTTCACTTGGGTTGTAGCAACGTTGGCTCTCTTGCTTTTGTAACACTCCGGCACGTCGTCAACGGGTGCCGTGTCCTCAGAGGGGGCACGCTTCCCGGACTCCTTGCCGAAGGTCCTACAATCCCTCTTCTTTCCTTTGCTTTCCTTGGCGGGAACTGCTGCCGCTGCAGCCTCTGCTGCGACTGCATTCCGATACATCTTGTCCACACAGATAATTGCATCCTTCTTATCTGATGGGATGGTGAGGACTCCCAATGGCCCAGGCATTTTTAGGGTGTTGAAAGCATAGTGGGATGCACCCATTAACTTGGCCAGGGTTGGTCATCCAAGAATCCCATTATACGGCAGGGGGAGGTCAACCACATCAAACACAATCTTCTCAGTTAGAAAGTTCAGGTCTCCCCCAAACGTCACCGACAACGTGATCTTCCCCTTAGGATGACTCCTGCTTGGATTAACTCCTTGAAACGTGCCGATGGCCTCTAGCTCCTCTTCTCCTATCTGAAGCTTGCTGATAACTGTTGGGGAAATCAGATTCAACCCGCCCCCGCATCCACTAGCATCTTTGTGACCTTGAGGTTGTGAATTGTTGGTGAGACCAACAACGGCAAACACCCTACCGCCTTGGTGCGGCAAGGGTGATCCGCCTCATGAAAGATGATGGGCGTGCGGGACAACTTCAGCTTGAGTTGGTGATCCGCTTTCGGGCCTCTGGCGCTGTTTCCACTTCATTGACCTCTCGTGCCCATCGCTTGAGTTGGTGATGAGAGGTGTGCAAAGATGCTCCTCCATCAATGCATAGGGCGTCAGTGGCCTTCTCAAATTCCTGCTCATTAGTTTCCTCTTCATCCCCTCCATCAATGGCGTCATCACGGGTTTCCTTCTCTTGGCCCATGGTGGGTTTTACTTGGTTCCAAAAGGGTTTGCCAGGGCGATTTGCTTCACCGCCTCGGCCCTTGCCGCCAGCAGCATTCTGACCTTTTTCCTTATCACGCTTATCATATTCTGCCCTCTGCTTCTTGATGAGCTGCTCAACCTAATAACACTCTTGAAGGTCGTTATCGGTGTCAAAACCGATGGATCTCGGGTAGGGGGTCCCGAACTATGCGTCTGAGGTTGATGGTAACAGGAGACAGGGAACACAATGTTTACCCAGGTTCGGGCCCTCTCGATGGAGGTAAAACCCTATGTCCTGCTAGATTAATATTGATGAGTATGGGGGTTACAAGAGTTGATCTACCACGAGATCGTAATGGCTAAACCCTAGAAATCTAGCCTATCTGATTATGATTGTCCCTACGGACTAAACCCTCCAGTTTATATAGACACTGGAGGGGACTAGGGTTATACAAAGTTGGTTACATAGAAAGGAAATAGTATATCCGTCCGCCTTACTTGCCATCCATGCAAAGGAGAGTCCTATCTGGACATGGGAAAAAGTCTTCCATCTTGTATCTTCATGGCCCAATAATCCGGCCATGTCCAACAGGCCGTATGCCTGAGGACCCCTTAGTCAAGGACTCCCTCAGTAGCCCCCGAACCATACTTCAATGACGAGGTGTCTGACGCGCAGATTGTCTTCGGGATTGCAAGGCGGGTTCCCCCTCCGATTACTTCAAAGTCCCTGACTTAAAGAGCGGTATTCGGCTTTTCCATTTAATGTTGTCCCCATCGGCTTCCACGCCTTCCTGACTTTAGCTTCCACGTGGCAAGCAAATACGAGAGGTCGGGGTATTTTTGCACATACCACCCTGACCATACCAAAGAGGTGCCTATTTAAAGAGAATAGATCTCAAATCCATTCCACACCTTGCGAAGAAAATTCCTAGAGCTCGCTAAGCGGAACCACCCCAACATGGTTAGCGCTCCTAGCTCTTCCTCTTGTCCCCATGGCTCCAAAAAGGGTGATTGGGAGAGATGTTCTGTATCTCACCGTCAGCTGACGAAGCTGCAGAAACAGGGCTTTCTTCCTCCCGTGGATCTAGTCCCCGTCCGAGCAGGATTGACGTCCTTCAATGGCAGGGCTCAGGCGGAGAATTTCCCCAATCCTTCAAGGGGGGAACGAGTATGCTTTGTTCTCTTCTTGTTAAGAGGCTTTGGATTTCCAATCCATCCCTTCCTCCAAGGACTTATGGAGTATTATGGCCTCCAACTGCATAGTTTCACCCCCACCTCCATCCTGCACATCGCAGGTTATGTTGCTCTATGCGAGCTATTCCTAGGTTGTGAGACCCATTTTGAATTATGGAGAAAACTGTTCTGCCTCATCCCTCATAATCAAGGGGGTCAATATTCTAAGTGGGAGGAGCCGAAGTGTGGCATATCACTGGGACCGGATACTTGTCCGGCACGCCGAAGAAGGCTTCCGAAGAGTGGCCTTCTGAATGGTTCTATATTGACGACGTCGCTCTTCCTGACCCAGTCCGAATGGGCCTCCCCGAATTTTCAAGCGCTCCGTTGAAGAAACGCCTCAGCTGGCGTCCTTGGAGCCTCGAGGAGGAGGATAGTGCAAAAGTCAATTAGTTGATGGGCAAGATTAAGACGCTCGCCCAATCCGTACTGTCAATAATCGAGGTAATGGGGATCTCCATAGTGCGAAGGGTCCAACCACTCCAATATAGAGGGCTTCCCATGTGGCACTATAATCGGGAAGATGACGCCTCACACCGCGGTCGGAAGGGTCCAAAAACTCCTGCCGCTTTGGCCAAAATATTGGCTGAACTGTTCAAGGGGGAGATGGAGGAGTTAACTCGGTTCCAATACCGAGATGGATTTTCCATGTATAATCCCCCTAGCTGGGTAAGCTCCGATCCCACCATTTTACTCTTCTCCCTGAATCATTTTTGATGGACACTAACCTATCCACTCGCAACAGGAATGACGGAAGGCTATCGGAGGGATCCATAGCCCCGCCCCCCAGCTAGAAGGTCACAACAGGGACCTTGACCCCCGATTCGAAGAAGATCCGGACATATTTGTGGAGCTCGAGGATGGAGTATTCTATCAGACGGGATATGATGGTACAAAATTACCCATCATCACCGATTACTCTGGCCTCCTTCCTGCTTCGCATGTAAGCAATTTAAAAGACACCTTCTTTGAAAGTGTTTCTTTACGATGCTTCACCCACCGCACTATTTCGTGTTCCAAAGGGGAGGCGCTTAGTGTCACAACGTGCACCAGAAGTATCTCTGAGGGGAGCGGGTCCCGCGCCGAGCACATCTTCGAACAGGAAGGCAAATGATAATACGGTAGAACCCTCGTCAAAGAGGTAAGGCTTTTCTTTTAAAGAATACATCTTTTGATCGCCACATCAAATCGTGATGCCATTCGCCGCATTCTAAAAGCAAAAGTTTCCGCCGGACTATGTCCAAGGATCCTACCGGTCGTGCCTCCACCAGTCATGTTCCAGACCCTGCTCTAAGGACGAGGGCTGACACGGGAATAGCGCCGAACTGTCCTTCCGCAGAGGATTCGGACAATATGTCCGTCACGAACTCTGAAGTGGAGAGCGCCATGAATCATCGTCGTCGGAGGGCCGCTCTCTGTGACCCCGGCTTTTCAAAGGAGGCACTTGATGCCTTCGGCTCAGCCGATGCGTACATCCAATCTGCTCGGGATGGGCTTGTAAGAGCCACGCACCAGCATCTAAAAGATATGCGGGTAAGTTTACATTGTACCAATCTGATAGGTATATACCAGTAGCCCCCGAGACTTGAAGCAGTTGATCCAACTGATTGAAGGATCATTGTATAACCAG
Source organism: Triticum urartu (assembly GCF_003073215.2). Taxonomy (NCBI): domain Eukaryota; kingdom Viridiplantae; phylum Streptophyta; class Magnoliopsida; order Poales; family Poaceae; genus Triticum; species Triticum urartu. The sequence continues at coordinate 342,805,839 of NC_053028.1, forward strand.
GTACTTACGGAGAAGAACAACCTCTTATCTCAGGAACTAGAAAAGTATCGGACCCGGCTGACTACTGCCAATGCTGAACTAGAAAACTCCAAGAAGGCGTCACCTGGTAATGTTCCCCTCCATCGAGAAAACATAATGGTATACCAATAATGCTAACACGGTTGCTCACCTCTTAATAGGCTCATCAGATAAACTGCAATAGCAACTGAAAGACGCTCAAGGGGGAGAATGAGAAGCCAAAAAACTACTAGCCGCGGGCAAGCGTGTGCTAACACGAGTCGTGGAGGAGAAAAACAAGCTCCAGGATTCCAATACCAACTGGGCGAGGAACTAAAAGATGTATGGGCCGAGTTGGCTGACTCTGTGAAGGAAAATAAGAGGCTTCGAGGTGCCATATTTTGTATGTGGTCAAACTTACCTCCATGTAATTCGGAAACAAAAGGGGCTAACAGATTTATGCCTGTAGGTATGTTGACTGGCCGTTCTGAATAGGAGATGTCCAGATTCTCGGGCGATCTGCAAGAAGAGCTGTCGCAAGTGCACGAGCAAGCTCTGCAGGCGATTCGAAGTGTTGCCAAGGCTTTATGGCCATCCTCCTCCCCTCCATTAAGAATGGAGGAGCTTATACAGCTATTCAAGGGAGCACAACGGCGTTTTCGATTATGGAAGATATCGGCCTGCCGGTAAGGTGCACGAGAAGCCTGGGCCATGGTGAAAACACGATATACCAAGCTTGATCTGAATCATATGGCTCGGGCCGGACTTGTAGGGTCAGATGGAAAAGAAATTCCCATTAGTTTGGTATATGACCAAGTCGAACTAGCTGCCCAATATTCCCAACAGGACCGCAAGTTAGACAGCCTGTTAGACGGTATAGAGGAGGAAATTTTTGAGTCTAATTGACTATTAATTTCCTTGAAATATTTTTCCCTAGGAGGATTTGTAAAACGATTGTCATGGAAGACCTTTTCACTTCGACCTCTGGACCCGAAGGTGCGGAGTGTTTCCGAATATCTGAGTGGCAAAAAATAGGCCGGGGTATGCGTGGAAACTAGGCGTAGGGGTCATAGTTGCTTGAACAAACAAGTTGTATCTGGCTAGCTATGTTATATTACATTGTGATTGTAATAAACATCATCCAGAGAGAATAGTTCCATTAAGGGTTCCTTTCCCTGGGTAGTCAGGCGTTAATGTGCATGCCGAACTGTGATTTGCAGAAATCGTAGCGTTCGTAACATTTGGGGTGCTCACCCATGGGGTGAATGAAAAGACATCTTTATTCTGCCGACCGAATATTCCCTTAATAACACTAGCTTTCGGCTTCACCCAGTCTGAGGTACACATCCAGATGACCCGCCAGTAACAATCGCGGAGGTGCTCCCTTTATGCCCTAGCCGAACTAACGGGAACGTAGGGCATAAGCACAGGATCCAGGCAACCTAGCTTGGCCAAAACATAAGGCATATCGATGCATATAATGTCGAAGAAAAGGTACATATGTGGAGAACACACATATGTGACGAGCTTGATGCTCGGAAAATATCAATAATAAGCTTCTGTCTAAGAATCCCCAGGTGTAATGGACGTACATATTTGAGTATGTGTATGTCACAGGTGCAAAGTTGAGCCGCGCGAAGAGCTTTAAAGCTAAAAAAGAAAAAAAGCGAAAAGAGAGGAAAAAAGTATTGGAAACAATAGGTAGAAGGAAACAAACAAAGAGTTCGGCCCTAGGCATAGAATCTTCGGAGTCTGGCTGCATTCCAAGGGTTCGGCTCTAGGCGATTATCGGATGCATCACGCAGGCGGTATGCTCCCCAAGTGAGAACTTCGTCAATGATGAAGGGACCCTCCCACTTTCGCTTGAGCTTGTCCTTTTTCTTCTCTGTGAGGCATAGAACAAGTTTGCAAACATTATAAGTCTTGGCCCATACTTCTCTGCTTTGATATCTATGGGCCTGCTGTTGATAAAATGCGGAACAGGATTTTGCGACATCACACTCCTCCAAGGCATCTAAGGTGTCCTGCCGATCGAGCTCAGCCTCTCTCTCTCTTCGTACATGCACTTTCAAGGTGAGTAATGAATAATATCGCAGGGTAACACAGCTTCTGCACCGTACACCATAAAGAAAGGTGTGTATCCGGTAGCGCGATTGGGCGTGGTCCACAGCGCCCAGAGTATGGAGTCGAGCTCCTCAACTCAGTTCTTGTATGATTCTTTTTAAGACCGCAATAGTCTGTGTTTGATGCCAATCACAATAAGACCATTGGCCCGTTCGACTTGACCGTTTGTTTGTGGATGATATACGGAGGCGCAATGGAGCTTAATGCCGAGATTAGCACACCAGTTTTTCACCTCGTTGGCTGTAAAGTTAGAGCCGTCATCGGTGATGATGCTGTGTGGAACACCGTAACGGTGCACAACACCGGATATAAAGTCTATCGCTGGTCTGGCTTCGGCCGTTTTAACTGGTTTGGCCTCTATCCACTTAGTGAACTTATCTGCCATAACTAGCAGATATTTTTTCTTAAGGCTGCCTCCTTTACGGGGTCCAACCATGTCAAGCCCCGAGACTGCGAAAGGACAAGTGATGATGATTGTTCATAGAGAAGTGGGTGGCATATGGCTCTGGTTGGCGAAAAGCTGGCGTCTGACGCAACGTTGGACAAGGTCCTGTGCATCTGCTCGGGCCGTCGGCCAGTAGAACCCTGTATGGAAGGCCTTGCTTACAAGGGACCGAACTGTGGCGTGGTGACCACCGAGACCAGCATGAATTTCAGCCAAAAGCTGCCACCCCTCCTCCTCGGAGATACATCTTTGAAGCACTCCGGTAGCACTTTTCTTGTAGAGTTCTCCTTCATGGACCTTATAGGCATTTGAACGCTGAACAATGCGGCGGGCCTCATTCTGATCCTCAGGGAGCTCTCGCCTATTGAAGTAGGCCAAGAATGGTTCGGTCCATGTGGCAATGACTACCATTACAACACGAGCCGACGGTGTTGTTTCGGTGGCTGAGCCTCCGATGATGTCGGTATATTCGACATCTAGGGTTATGGTCGGGTCCGGGCTGATGTTGTCGCTCTCCCCTTGCCACACCACGGATGCCTTGAAAAGCCTTTCCAAGAAGATGTTTGGTGGGACGGTGTCGCGCTTGGCGCCAATGCAAGGAAGGACGTCCGTCGCTTGATTACTCTGTCGATCCACATGGTGAAACTCAAGCCCCTCGAACCGAGCCGACATTTTGAGAACAGCGTTACGGTAAGCCGCCATCTTCGGATTCTTGCCATCAAAATCTCCATTTATTTGAGATATCACGAGGTTCGAGTCCCCGCGCACTTCCAGGTGTTGTATACCCACGGAGACTGCCATCCGAAGACCATGTAGTAAAGCCTCGTATTCGGCTGCATTGTTGGAGTCTGTGTATAATATTTGGAGTACATACTGAACTATATCTCTAGTGGGGGATGTTAGGACAACGCCTGCTCCTAAGCCCGCCAGCATTTTGGAACCATCAAAAAGCATGACCCAGTTTGGCTTCTGTCCATTCGGTGATGAAGTCTGCCAGTACTAAGGATTTGATGGCCTGGCGTGGCTTGTATGTTATATCGAATGGAAGGAGCTCAATCGCCCTCTTGGCAATCCAGCCCGTTGCGTCGCGATTGTTTATTATGTCGTTTAGTGGAACTTCAGAAGCCACTGTGATCGAGCACTCTTGGAAATAGTGTTGTAGCTTTTGGGATGCCATGAAGACCGCGTATGCTATCTTTTGATAATGAGGGTACTGGGATTTGCATGGAGTTAGGATGGTGGATACGTAGTATACTGGCTTCTGGAGCGGGAATTTGTGTCCGTCCTCTTCTCGTTCGACGATGAGTGCTGCGCTCACCACCTGGTGTGTTGCAGATATGTATAATAGCATTGGTTCGCTGGCGCTTGGCATGGCTAGGATTGGGTTGCTTCCTAAAAGATCCTTTATTTCTTCCAATCCGACTGTTGCTGCATCTGTCCACTCGAAGTGATCGGTGCGTCGAAGGAGCCGATAAAGTGGCAATGCTTTTTCTCCTAGTCTGGAGATAAAGCGGATTAAAGCTGCCATGCATCCAGCTAGCTTTTGGACATGTTTAACATCTGTTGGTGTAGCCAATTGTGATAAAGCTCGGATTTTGGCTGGATTTGCCTTGATTCCTCTACTGGAAACAATGAAGCCAAGTAGTTTTCCCGAGGGGACACCGAATACACATTTTTCGGATTGAGCTTAATGTCATATGTCCGGAGATTGTCGAATGTGAGCCGTAAATCATCTATTAATGATTCAACGCACTTAGTATTGATGACGACGTCGTCCACGTATGCTTCAACTATTTTACCGATTTGTTTCTCTAGGCATGTTGAATCATGCGTTGGTAGGTGGCACCAGCGTTTTTGAGCCCAAAGGGCATAATGCTGAAGCAGAAAGTCCCGTATGGGGTAATAAATGTCGTTGCTGTCAGATCTAGGGTTCCTGCAAAACCCTCAAGGTTCGAACACTTGGGTGCGCGTGAAGATTTCCCCCTACCAACTCACGCCCTCAACCTTGCCACGATCTCAAAGGCAAGCTCGACCAACTCGCAACACAAGAGACACAAGATTTATACTGGTTCGGGCCACCGTTCTGGTGTAATACCCTACTCCAGTTTGGTGTGGTGGATTGCCTCTCAAGCTGAGGATGAACAATACATGGGGAAGAACAGCCTCCTGAGGTGAGGTGTTCTTGTGCTTGGTGGGTGTGAGGATGGGATGGATCTAGTCTGAGATGAGATAGCTGAGGCTCAATGCGCCTCCTACTGTTGTGGCTAATCCTATTTATAGAGGCACTGGTCCTATCCCCAAATATTGAGCTGAGGTGTTCTTGTGCTTGGTGGGTGTGAGGATGGGATGGATCTAGTCTGAGATGAGATAGCTGAGGCTCAATGCGCCTCCTACTGTTGTGGCTAATCCTATTTATAGAGGCACTGGTCCTATCCCCAAATATTGAGCGGGAACGGAGCAAACAACGGCCAATTTGAAAGGGGACAGCTAGTACAAGTTATCCTGACAAAAGCAGTCTTCGCCTGCCAAAGGCTCTGGTGGTGACGCCGCCTTGGGCTCCATGGTGACCTCCGTCTTGCTGTCCTGCTGGTCTTTGTCTCGTTGCACCGATATGGAAACCATTCCTTGACGCCTTGGTACTCCTCGCCTGCGCTTGCCTCCTTAGAACCAAAGAGGAAACAAGGACACTGCGGGCGCTAGCGCCCGCCTGGCGCCTGCCTGGTCTCGATCATCATGGCTCACGTCATTGGAACCTCGCGAGGTTTGCCTTGCCTTGATCTCTCCGCCCCTCGCGAGCCAGCTTGGTGAGGCCGCTCCTGAGGAGGTCTTGTGTCATCCGCCTCGCGAGGCTTGGCTTGTTGGTGAAGATGGGACCTACGGGCCCACTTGCAAAGCCACGCCATGGGCCGCAGGTAGGCAAGTCTGGGGACCCCCATTCCCAGAACACCGATAATAGCCCCCGTTCCCAAGGCGCACTCGTGCTTGGATTCGAGGCGAAGCCAAAGGCAAGTGCGGAGCACCGCGGGCCCCAATAGCCTGTGGCATTGGTCTACGCATGGCGATTGATTGGACGTGGGCGTCTCCGCTTCCCCACGTTGCCTCAGCAACTGCCCGACTTGACGAGTCCCTGTGATCGTGGGGGGCGCTGGTTGGCCTTCTTCTGCTACAAATGGGGAGGGGGGCACAGCCCCCGTCGCCCATCTCTTCCCATTCCTCTTGATTCTCCCCCTTTGCTCCATGCCAATAGCGACACCAATGGCGCTGTCAAAGAGGTTCTCCGCCACGGAGAAGGGGAAGGCCCCTCGCGAGGGGCCCGGCTCTCTGGTGCCGTTGATGAAGGGAGACCTGACGTGGTCACGTGGCCTCCCCGGCCACGCTTCCACTCGGCGGAGGTGCTGCCGGAGTTCCCGCGACGGTGCCGCTTCGCGTGGCAGGGGGAGCTCCTGTCGTGGCAGTCCTGTTGATGAAGGGAGACCTGACGTGGTCACGTGGCCTCCCCGGCCACGCTTCCACTCGGCGGAGGTGCTGCCGGAGTTCGTCGTCTGGTCGGAGAACCTGACCGGCAACTGGCTTCAGCTCCCGCGCTTCTTTGCCGCTGAGCTACCGGCCTCAGGTCCAGGCGGGCTCTGGCTACAGGCAGACGACTGCTGCAGCAGGGCTTCCTGGGTCACGGTTGAGGTCTCCGTCGCGGGCAACATAGCCCTGGCCCGCGACTGGCAGACGTTTGCCCGCGCGTGTGGCCTGGGTATGCGGTGCACCATCCATTTCAAGTATGACGGTGACGCGACCCTCTATGTGAGGGCGTTTGGGGAAGATGGTCGCCATGTCGGGTGCTGCCCCGAGGTCAGCAACGGCGAGGAGGTGCTCGGCCTTGTCGATGGTCGTGATGAGGATGAGGGCGAACCCGCCCTTGGTGCTAACCACGTCTCGTCCAACTACGGCGGCTCTTCCTCCGGCGACAGCTCTAGCAGCAGTGGTTACGACCAGCCGCCATGCCGCCACGGCCGCTTAGAAGGCGGCAGTGGGTTGTCTCGTTGCCGCACCTCCGTGAAGCGTAAGGAGGGGTCTGGCTGAGCTCGGGACGGAGCCAAGAGTCCGCCCTCGTGGACCGCTGTAGGGGCATGCGCCGCATTTATTTCATTCTTCCTTTCCTTCCTTTATTAAGAAAGAAGCCAGTATGGGCCCCCAAGGGGCGTGCAACAAACTATGATTTCTCAAGTATTATGCTATGTTTATTGGTCCTATCCTGTGTCGCAACATCGTCGTTTTATGTAGAGATAACTTAGCTTGACTTGCTCGGAGTAGTCTCCTCCTCACGAGGCGCTTGCTTCCTGGTGCCTGTCGAGGCCTCCTTGGCCTGGTAGGCGCTTAGGAACTGCAAAAAATTCGTTAAGAGGCTTATCGTTCACCCAAGCCTTGATCACAAGCGTTGCTGGCCTTGACCCAGTGCTTCGTATCGTGGTACCCGAGGGGCACAGATTAGGAGATGTGCGCCAGCTTGTGGGCTTGAACGAGGGTGCCTCGCGAAAAGCAGACGAAAGGTAGAAAAGGAAAAATGCTCACGAAGGCACCCGTCCAGCCCCCTCGCGAGGAATGCGAGAGAGAGTACAGGCTAAACTGAAGACGGAAACAGAGGCAGAAGGCGACGGAACCAAATCAGTGAAGAACACCAAAAGCAAACTTCAATTAAAAGAGGGCGAGCCAACTACGGAAAGCAAATGAAAAGCCGCGTCCGGCACATAGTCTAGTCTGCATGTCTTCTCACCAGCGCGGAGCTAAGTGCTGCCACTAGGACGTGGGAGGGAGCCCCCGAGGCCCGAGGGCGGCACTCCTGAGACTCCGGGGCATGTACAGCCCCACTCATTATTACGTGAGAGTGTCACAAGCGGAGACCTGCACACGCACTAGGCCTTCTTCACAGGCGCTGGGCCTTTCTTCATGGGTAGAACTTCCGGAAATGCTGAATGTTCCAGGCGTTCTGGATGGGAACCCCGTCCTGTGTCTCCAGGCGCGCGGCACCAGGCCTGCAGATATGGACGGCCTTGAACGGGACCTCCCACATGGATGGGAGCTTGTGCAGCCCTTTCCTGGAGAGCACCCGCCTCAGGACGAGGTTACCCACCTCGAGCGTCCTGGAGCGGATGCTGCGATAGTGGTACCGCCGCAACGCCTACTTGTATCTTGCCGCTCGTAGTGTAGCTTCGCGACGGCGTTCCTCCCCCAGCACGAGGTCCATCCCCCGCGTGGCATCCCTCTACGTCTCATCAAACGCCAGGACCCGTGTAGAGCGATGCTTGACCTCATGAGGGAGGACCGCTTCTGCTTCGTAGACGAGGAAGAACGGGGTCTCTCCCGTGGGCTTGGTGGAGGCGGTGTAGATGGACCACAACACGTACTACAGCTCATCGTGCCAGCCCCTGCCGCAAGCTTTGAGCCTCTTCTTTAAGGTCCTGGTCTTGAGGCCTCTCAGGACCTCCGCATTGGCGCGTTTAGCATGGCCATAGCTCCAGGGGTGCGCCATTGAAGCGTAGCAAATCTGCGTTCCAAGGTTAGTGCAGTACGTTTTGAAGAGATTACTGGTGAACTACGTGCCATTATCGGTGATGATGCAGTTGGGGACACCAAAATGGCTCATTCGTCCCTTGATGAACTTGACCGCAGAGTCAGCTGGGATGGTGCAGACGGCTTCCACCTCCGCCCACTTGGTGAACTTGTCGATCGCAACTTAGAGGTATCGGTAGCCCCCAGGCGCTCGAGGGAACGGGCCCAAGATCTCTAGTCCCCAGACTGCGAACGACCACAAGAGTGGAATGGTCTGGAGGCCCTGAGCTGGCTGATGGATTTGCTTGGCATGGAATTGGCAGGCCTCGCAGGATCTCACGAGCTCAGCTGTGTCGTTGAGTGCCGTAGGCCAGTAGTATCCGCTGCGGAATGCCTTGCCAATGAGGGTTCATGACGACAAGTGGTGCCCATAGTCCCCGCCGTGTACGTCGGCTAGCAGCTCTTTCCCCTGTTCCCTAGAGATGCAACATAGTGAAACATCATTTGGCCACTTCCTATATAACTCACCATCCTAGATGCAGTATGCCGTGTCTTGCCGGGTCACACGCTCCGCATCCTCCTCCTTCTACGGTTGCATCCCTTGCATCAGGTATTCCTTGAATTCCTTGGTCCAGCATCCCTCCTGGGGCTCGAGCGCCAAGAGTAGACGCGCTCCCGAAGTCGGGCCATAGGCTGGGGCTCTCGTGGCAGGCGGCTGTGGGAGCTCCTCCTGAGGCTGCACTGTCCTGGAAAGCGGTGGTGTCGCCGATGGCTTGAAGAGCCCCTCCTCGAAGACGTCAGGCTCTTGGGGCTGTCGCTTGGATGCCCTTCTGGCGATGCCTTCAGCTTCCTTGTTGGTTCCCCGGGGCACGTGCTGCAACTCCAAGCCCAGGAACTACTTCTCCATCTGCGCACTTCTGCAAGGTATGCCTCCATGTGTTTGTTCTTTGGCTCATATACCTTGTTGGAGAAGTTGACGAGGAGCCGCGAGTTGCCCCTGATGGTGAGACGTTTCACCCCCAGTGTCGTCGCAGCCTTCAGGCCGGCTATGAGGCCTTCGTACTCTGCAACGTTGTTGGATAACTTCTCGCCCTGCTGGAAGCAGAGCTGCACGACATAGTAGAGCTTGTCCTGAGTGGGCGAGATGAGCACTGCTCCAGCCCCCTCGCCTTGTCGCGCAAAGGCACCATAGAAATATATGACCCAGCCGCCGGGCACCTCACTTCCAAGCGAGAGGGACCGATCCTCGCCTATTTCAAGCGCCGGGGCGTCCGTCCATTCTACCATGAATCGGCGAGCGCGGCTCCCTTGATTACTCCGGTGGTGCTGAACTCCAATTGGAATGCCTACAGCTCGATGTTCCACTTGGCGACCCTCCCGGCGTAGTTGGGGCTCCTGAGCACCCTCTCCACTAGGTAGGCCGAGACAGCCTTGATGGGGTGGCCTTGAAAGTAGTGCCCCAGCTTACGTGAGGCCAGCAGGAGCACGAGTAGGAACTTGTGAGGCATGGGGTACCGTGCTCTTGCATCCCGCAACACCGTGCTGACGAAGTATACCGGGTACTCGACGAGGGTAGGTGCGCTGATGAGGCTTGCGCCTTTCGGGAGTTGGGGTGGCTCCTGAGGTGGTGGAGCCCCCAACGATTGATTGCTTGTCGGGGCCTTTGTGGGTTCGGGGGCGTCGTCCCACTGAGCCTGATCCTCTGCTGTCGCTGCTGCGGCCCTTGCGGCGGCCTCCTGGTCCTGCGTCGTCTCTGTTGGGGGCGTAGCTCGGTGCGATGCGCCATTGGCTTGGTGTTCTTCCCGAACCACCACTAGAGCCGCACTAGCGGAGTGAGGAGGGGCGGCAAGATAAAGCACTAGGGGCTCGAGAGGTCACGGAACCACCATCACTCGAATGGGCCCTTCTTCTTCATCAGCTTGAAGAAGGGTAGGGCACGCTCTCCGAGCTTAGAAATGAAACGTCCAATGCAGTCACCTGTCCAGCAAGCTTCTGCATTTCCTTGAGGGTCTGCGGTGGACTCATGTCTTTAATGGCCCTGACCTTCTCTGGGTTGGCCTCGATCCCCCTGTGGGACACAAGGAAGCCCAACAGCTTACCAGAAGGGATGCCAAACACGCACTTCTCTAGGTTGAGTCGCAAGTCCACCTGCCAGAGGCTTTCAAAGGTCTCCTCCAGGTCTTGGATCAAGGTCCTCGCCTGTCGAGACATCACCATGATGTCTTTGACGTAGGCTTCAGCATTTCTCCTAAGCTGCCGACCCAAGGCGATGTGCATGAGCAGCTTGAAGGTTGCGCCTGCATTGCGCAGCCCGAAAGGCATGCAAGTGTAGCAGCACACCCCACACAGGGGTCAGGAAGGTTGTCTTCTCCACATCTTCTACTGCCATCTTGAAATGGTGATATCCTGAGAACGCATCCATGAAGCACAGCACAGCAAGTCGCACTCGGCAATGGAGTCGACGATCTAGTCGATGCGTGGAAGAGGGGACCGATATTGAGGGCAGGCCTTGTTGAGGTTGGTGAAGTCAACGCACATTCGCTCCTTCCCGACTTTCTTGGGCACGACGACGGGGTTTGCTAGCCACTCGGGGTAACGAACCTCGCGAATGACACCCGCAGCCTCTAACTCGCGTGTCGCTTGGATGATGAAAGCTTGCTTCTCCGTGGACTGCTACCTCGCCCTCTGCTTTACGGGGCGTACGTTGGGGCACACCTTTAGGTGGTGCTCTATCAGCCCTCTTGCGACCCCTACCAGCTGATCGGGCTCCCAAGCAAACACTGCCTTGTTTGCGTGCAAGAACTTCACCAGTGCCTCCCCCTGATCAGGCTCGAGGTTGGTGCCTATGGTAAAGGTTGCCCCCGAGAACCTGTCCTCCTCGGCTGGCACTTCCTTGGTTTCTGCCTTGTCTTGAGTGAAAAACTGCTTCTTCTTGGTTGGTGTGGGTCCCTTGGCCTTGGAGGTATCCGTGTCGGTGGGCTGCGCTATCGTGGTGGTCTTGAGGGCGAGCTTGAGCGTCATCAAGGCTTCCTTGGTGTCCCCAACTACTATGAGGACACCCTTGCTCCCGAGCATCTTCATGAGGTTGTAGGCCGAATGGGTCAACGCCATGAACTGAGCCAGGGTCGGGTACCCGAGGATGGTGTTGTACGGGAATTCGATGGGGGCGATGTCGAAGTCGACCAACTCGGTGCGGTAGTTGTCGCGTGTGCCGAAGGTCACCGAGAAGCGGATCCGCCCCAGGGAGTGGGCGGAGCCTCCACCAACCCCTGAGGAAGGCTTGCTAGGGCGGAGCCGCTCGAGCGGTACGTGAAGAAGGCTGAAGGCCCCGACGGAGAGCACGTTGAGGCCGGCGCCACCGTCGATGAGCATCTTGGTGACGGACACGTTGCAGATGGTGGGTGTGCAAAGCATTGGGAGCACACCCGAGCCGACGGTGGAGACGGGATGATCCCCTTAGTCGAAGGTGAGGTCGGCCTCGGGCGCGGCCCAGCCCGGTGGAGCCCCCGGGCACTTGGAAGTGGCGCCGATCTGGCGAAAGAACGGCTTGACGTGACGATCCGAGACTGGTGCTTGTAAGCCGCCGAGGAGGGCCGCAACCGCGTGGTGCGCTGGCGCCGTGTAGCGCGCAGTGAAGAGGCCGTGCAACGCCTCCCAAGATGCCACCGTGGATCCGGGGAGGTCGAGCAGCCAGGCACGCGGTGCGCCAGTGAGGGCCATGGGAAGCCAGTTGGCCATGACCTTGTCGTCACCCCGGCCTTAAGGACGACCTGCTAATACGCTAGCAGGAAAGCCGACGGGTCCACCGCGATGTCGTATCGCGGCAGCTTCTCCGGCTTGAACTTGGGTGGCCACTGTACCTGCCGCAAGGCGGGAGCAAGGGCTCGGAGCCCCCAAGCGTCACCGTGGGCACCCGTAGATCCAGCCGGAAGGGCGGCGCTAGCCATGGAGAATGGGCATGAAGATGGTGGAGCGCGAATCAATGGAAGGAAAACTCCGGCGCACCCCTACCTGGTGCACCAAATGTCGGATCTCGGGTTTCCGACAAAACCCTCAAGGTTCGAACACTGGGGTGCATGCGAAGGTTTCCCCCTACCAACTCAGCCCTCAACCTTGCCACGATTTCAAAGGCAAGCTCGACAAACTCGCAACACAAGAGACACAAGATTTATACTAGTTCGGGCCACCGTTGTGGTGTAATACCCAACTCTAGTGTGGTGTGGTGGATTGCCTCTCGAGCTAAGCATGAACAATACAAGGGGAAGAACAGCCTCCTGAGGTGAGGTGTTCTTGTGCTTGGTGGGTGTGAGGATGGGCTGGATCTAGTTCGAGATGAGATGGCCAAGGCTCAGTCCACCTCCTACTATGGTGGCCAATCCTATTTATAGAGGCACTGGTCCTCTCCCCAAATATTGAACGGGAAGGGAGCCAACAATGGCAATTTGAAAGGGGAGAACTAGTACAAGTCATCCTGACAAAGGCAGTCTTCGCCTGCAAAGGCTCTGGTGGTGATGCAGCCTTAGGCTCCATGGTGACCTCCGTCTTGCTGTCCTGCTGGTGTTGGTCTCATTGCACCGATATGGAAACCTTTGCTTGACGCCTCGGTACTCCTCGCCTGCGCTTGCCTCCTTAGCACCATAGAGGAAACAAGGACACTGCGAGCGCTGGCGCCCGCCTGGTCTCGATTGTCATGGCTCACGTCATTCGAAGCTCGCGAGGTTTCCCTTGCCTTGATCTCCCCGCCCCTCGCGAGCCAGCCTGGTGAGGCCGCTACGGAGGAGGTCTTGTGTCGTCTGCCTCACGAGGCTTGGCCCCTCACGAGGGTCTGGAATGCTTGTTGGTGAAGATGGGCCGTACGGGCTAGCTTGTAGTGCCACGCTGTGGGCCGCAGGCAGGCCACTCTGGGGACCCCCATTTCCAGAATGCCGAGAGTTGCGGCTTGGTCGGATTCCTTCATTTTAATTTGATGGTATCCAGAATATGTGTCAAGGAAACACAGTGAGTCGTGTCTTGAAGTGGCGTCAATAATTTGATCGATGCGGAGGAGCGGGAATGGATCCTTAGAGCAAGCTTTGTTGAGGTCTTTGAAATCGATGCACAAACGCCAGGTTTTATCCTTCTTTGACACCATCACTAGGTTTGCTAGCCAGTCCGGATGTTTTATTTCTCTGATGAATCCGGCCTCAATTAGCTTGGCTAGCTCCTCCCCCATGGCTTGTCGTTTGGGTTCGGAAAAGAGCCACAGTGTTTGCTTAACTGGCTTGTATCCCTTCAATATTTTGAGCCTGTGCTCAGCCAACCTGCATGGGATTCCTGGCATATCAGAAGGGTGCCAGGCGAATATGTCCCAATTCTCGCCTAGGAATGCTAGTAGTGCGGCGACCACCGTTGAGTCCAGCTGTGCACCAATGGAGGCTGTTTTCTTTGGGTCTGTCGGGTGGACTTGAAATTTGAGTATTTCATCTGCAGGTTTGATGGAGGTGGATTTAGAGTGCTTGTTGAGGATTATGTCGCCCCTATCCACCGTTTAGCATAGCGCATTTAACTCTTCGGCCACAAGGGCCTCAGAGTGTGCCTCGAGGGCCAGGGAGGCTGTTTTGTTTTCAGCGCGGAGGGCTATATCCGGATCACTTGCGAGAGTGATAATACCGTTGGTCCCAGGCATTTTGAGCTTTTTATACTCGTAATGAGGTATGGCTTGAAAGCGTGTGAATACGTCTCGCCCCAATAGGGCGTGGTATCCACAGTTGAAAGGGGCCACTTGGAAGGTTATTTCTTCACACCGGTAGTTATCCGGAGTGCTGAATACCACCTCAAGTGTGATTTTTCCCACGCACCATGCCTCTCGGCTGGGAATAATTCCTCGGAAGGCCGTGCTACTTTGCTCAATATGGCTCCTGTCTATGTCCATTTTACTGAGTGTATCCTCGTAGATGAAGTTTAACCCATTGCCGCCGTCCATGAGCACTTTGGTAGGTTAAAAACCATCCACAATTGAATTGAGGACCAAGGCCGCTGGTGCTCAGACTGACCGGGCTTTTGGTTCGTCACTGGCATTGAAAGTTATGGCCGTGTTGTTGCAAGGATTTATTATTGTGATTTGACAGACTTCGATGAGGTCGCGGAGTGCCCTCTTGCGCCGATTGTTTGAAGCGAAAGTCTCGAAGACTGTCAATACTCTGCGGTTGTCATGTTCCGAGGGGTGTTGTTCTGAGGTATGTTTGGTGGGGATATCCTCGCCGCTCTTGGCCACTTGCCGGAGTATCCAACATGCTCTAAGGCTGTGGGTAGGTATGGTATCCGGTGTTGTGTGTATTTTGCATGGCCTATCGAGCCATCCTTCCAGAACGGTTCCACGCACCGTAATGGGTTTGTATTTCTTTACTGTTGTGTTGGGCGCCTCGTGGGGGTGCATCCTCTTTGCCCGGACGAAAGGTTGAGTGGGAGCTGCCGGCTCCCAACAAGCTGTCTAGGTTTTCTACACGCTTTCCATTGTGCATTACTTCTGTACTATGGTTGCCAAGTCGACGAAGTCTAATACGCGGTGGCGGTTGATAGCGTTGAGGATTCCTTCGCCCAAAAGTGATAACCTGGCCCAAAAGTGATGGACTGTTTCTTGAGACTTCTGCTGTAGGTATGTGAGATCGCGTATATCGGGGTGGGTGGGTGGATTTAAGTCCGAACCTTGACCCAATTTGGGATCCGGAGTTTGAGGAATTTCCGAGCCGAATAATTCGGGTTTTGGGAGATGGACCGATTTTTCAAGTCTACCATCTGATTCCAAATTTGGAGGACAAGTCATGTACTTCCATGGACAGGTATCCGGCTCTTCGAGGTTGGAAATCCAGACATAGTTCGTCCTCAGTATAGAGGGAGAGTTATTGTTCTGCTCCTCCACTACCGCTATCTGGTGGGTGATCGATGGAGATTTGATTTCTCTCTGATCGGGTTTAAGCCCAATCCGACCATAGTCTGTAGCGACCCCCAAGGTGGCGATGCGATCTAGGAGTTCGTTCAAGGGCAATAATTCCATTGGATCCATCTGTCTGGAGTATTCGGAGGCGATTTTCGATGACCCAAGAAGTCATCGTCGGCTCACCGGACGAACGGGCGGTCATAATAAAGCCACCCAGCCGAAGGGTTTGGCCTGAGGCTAGGGCTCCATCGGCGGTGATTTTGTTCTTGATCACGAGGCGAGCCATCAACCCTGACTTCGACGACACACCCTCAATGAAAGCACAAATGTCGGTTTCAAAACCGGTGGATCTCGGGTAGGGGGTCCCGAACTGTGCGTCTGAGCTTGATGGTAACACGAGACAGGGAACGCAATCTTTACCCAGGTTCAGGCCCTCTCGATGGAGGTAAGACTCTACATCCTGCTAGCTTAATATTGATGAGTATGGGGGTTACAAGAGTTGATCTACCACAAGATCGTAATGGCTAAACCCTAGAATTCTAGCTTATCTGATTATGGTTGTCCCTACAGACTAAACCCTCTAGTTTATATAGACACTGGAGGGGACTAGGTTTATACAAACTTGGTTACATAGAATGGAAATAGTACATCCAGCCGCCTGACTTGCCATCCACGCAAAGGAGAGTCCTATCCGGACACGGGAAAAAGTCTTCCATCTTGTATCTTCATGGCCCAATAATCCGGCCCATGTCCAACAGGCCGGACGCCCGAGGACCCCTTAGTCCAGGACTACCTCAGTCATGGCCTTTGGTCTGGTGGATCTTGCAGTATGACCCATCACGTTTCCCAACTTTTTCCGCGGTAGCGGCTTCCCAACAGGTAGTGCACGCGGTAGCTTCCTTGCCAGGGGCCTTAGCATTGGCCTTCATGCTGATACTAGGTGTCCCAAACCTTCTTCAGTCATCACTGCCTTATCTCTTGGCTACTTACTGCACTTCTTTCCCTTCCTCTAACTAGTTGCTTCATCCTCATCCTCTGATTCAACACTAATGCAATCTTCCTCTCCTCGCAATTTCCTTGCTTCATCCATCCGGGAACATTTATCCACCACTATATATAGTTCTTTCACAGTCTTGGGCAACCACATGTTCATTTTGGAATGAATGTGGCGGTTGTGCACATTGGACTGGAAAGCTGCTATAACAGCTGCCGGATGGATATTTGGAATATTTCTATGAACTTTGCTGAATCTTTGCAAATACTTACTGTCTGGACCCCGATTCTAAGTCACACCGATCTAACCTGTAACACCTCATATCACTTTGCGGCCTCACGCACGGTATTCCCACGGGTGTTGCCTTACCATGGCTCGGAACCGTTTGCGCCTTTTGGCTCACGTATATGATAGTGTCGCTAGCATCCATATGACAGAGAACCCGGGCCGACATGGCTAGTCGTGAACCCAAAGCGGCACTAACCTATGGGGACAGGCATACATGATTCACATCGAGCATGTCAGTTAGCAGCGTGTGAATCCGGGCTGTAGCACTGGGCTAACAGGACTCCGGGGAACCCGGGCTGTAGCAGGCTAGGCAGGACTCCGGAGGTCACCGCGTGACATTTCCTAGAAGGGACAAACACAAGAACGAAATGAAACACATGCCGGCCAGTCAAGTGTCCTGAGCAGTAGTGCTGGGCTAGCAGGACTTCGGTGAACCGGGCTGCAGCGGACTACTATGGCTCAAAGAAGCACTAGACTACATTTCCCCATAAGAGAGGCTGCCAAGGATAAACAACTAGATTGTCAGATCCCATACATAGCAATACACGTCACACTTACGCATAACATGCAAGTATGTGCTGTACAACATGGCATCACAACATAACGCAAACTCATATAGATAAAAGCCCAGAAGAGCCACATAACATTCAAAACAAACAAGGGTCACATGACCCATCATTCAGAGCATACAAACAATGGAAGCATTACATGTCTGAGTACAGACAACTACAAAAGAAAAAGGCTAAGGGGCCTGACTATCTACAAGTCCCTCCCAAGGGTACAAGATCATAGCTGAGGTAACAAGCTACTCGTCAAAGTCCAAGCGGTACTACTAGTGAGACAGATGTCTCACCTACAAAACATAAATAAAGCAAACATGAGTACAAAGCAACTCAGCAAGACTTACATCAGATCCTATCATACATGCATTTGTATCAAGAAGGTAATGTGGGGTTTAGTTGCAGCAAGCCAACTTTGACTCAGTGGTTATCCTGTTCTACGACAACGATAAACTTCTTTGAGGTGAGGTAGCGCACACGAGTCCACTAATCACCACATCAATACACTACTATGGGTTCATCCTCGTGTTCTTACGAGAAAGCCATCCATAGCACTCACACTTGTCTTGAGCATTTTAGAGTATCCACTTCAAGTTGTCTATGTACCACGTAAGCATCCAAGAAGTCCATAACCGCGGACACGGCTATTCGAATAGATCATGATAACCCTGCAGGGTTGTACTTCTTCACATACGCTCTCACCACTTATCACCATATACACGTCATGTATCTCAGCAACCTTCAAGCGGAAGCCTGGCGAGGGTGTCGGCCACAACCTGACTAACCACACAAGACTCTAGTCCAGGTAATCGCCTATTCGGGTTCCATCCGCAAGGAGATCCGGCCGGGGTGTCGCTCACGGCCCCAAACAATGTGTGCAGGGTTCCCAAGCCCACCTCGCCGGATGGATCTATGCTTGGTACACCGTGCCACTTTTGCCTAGTCTGTCCCAAGCCCACCTGGTCGGGTGCCACTTGGTAGATTACTAACACTACCTACAAACACCAAAACTATTTGCGACTCCTGGACAGAGATCAAGTTGGTTAATAAGTCGACAGAGCTTGGAGCGCCCGGAGACCAATGTGTGGTAGTAGCTAGTCATTGGACAACATACACAGAACTCAGTTCTTAGGGACGGTTCCAGTGAGACAACCCACCATGTACTCCTACATGGCCTCTCACCGCTACCTTTACCAAATCGTGTTCACAACTCTAAGCAATAGCAGGCATGGCATGGCAGGAACACAACATGGCTCAATCAACTCCTACACATGCTAGTGGGTTTTAACTATTTACTCTGGCAATGATAGGTCATGTAGATGAATGGGTTCAACTACCGCAGCATAAAGTAGCAGCTGAATCGTTGTTGTCCTAATGCAATAAATGAGAGCAGGAGCGAGAGAGTAGGATTGTATCGGAATGAACAATGGGGTTCGCTTGCCTGGTAGATCAACAGGGGGGCACTGCTCCTTAGACAGGTACTCTGGAGCACTCTCCGGAGCAGGACCTATCAAGAAGGAACGATGTCGGCAATCAATACACAATCATATGAAACATTATGATGCATGAACATGGCATGAGTATGTGATGTAGATTGAGCTAATGCAACTAGCACTCATTTGGTTGAAGTCCATTTGAACCAAAGATTCAAATGCAACTCCAAGATAAGCTCTTATAAATGCCATTTATGTGTTTTCACATATACAGCAGGTATAAGTTGGTTTTTCATGCATGAAACTTGTACAGATGGATAGATTGCATTTTTCTGATAATTTTTCATATATAACTTATTTCAATCTGAGCTACGGTTAAATTTCGGTGAATTTTTGAAGTTTATAACATTTTTTGGAATTTCCTGATTTAATTTAAAACCAGAAAAGAAATAACTGCGTCAGCATTGCGTCATGCTTGCGTCAGCAAGCCAACAGCGCTGACTGGGGTCAAACCTGACTTGTGGGCTCCACACGTTAGTGTAACAGGTTAAGCAAGGGGTTAGTTTATCCTAATTATAGGGTTAGTGGCGCTGTGGCCCACTGTCAGCGACCGAATTAGTTAACATGGTTTAATTAGTTGTTAAACTAATCCTAACAAAAAATTAGCAGGGTCGGGCCCCACATGTCAGCGACCCACAGGAGGTCAAACTTCCTGGTCAGCGGAGTCAAAACCCGCCGGTGACTCGACACCGGCGAGGCCAGACGCGGCGGAGGGCATCGGAAATCGCCTTCCGGTGACTAGACGCACGACAGAGACCACAGAGGCGAAGCCCGCGCTCGTCCGCACTGATCGGAGCAAGTGGGAGAGGCGGGGGCGGCCAGAGCTCGCCAGAGCGAAGCTCACGGCGGCGGCCGACGTTCGGGCGCAGGCGGGGATGCGGCTGCTGTGTGCGAGGGCGAGAACAGAGAGGGGGAGGAGAAGCAGCAGCTCACAGCGGTTGCAGCAGGCTTCGAAGCGGGCTCGGGGAAGGCTGGACGGCGACGTGTGGGCGGTGGGGATCCACGGCGGCCGACGGTGAAGAAGACGACGGTGGCGACGATGGAGGTCGTCCGGAGGTGCGTGTCTCGACGAGGATGTATCCGGCGACGTGGCGGAGGTTCTGAGCATGGGGAGAGGGCGAGGGGGAGGCGGTGGCTACGGCAACGGTGGCCGGTGGCGACGGCAGCGCTCGGCCATGAGAGAGAAAGCGAGGGAGTGGAGAGGACTTGGGACAGTGATAGGGTCTGGGGGGGGCGCGTGGCGTCGTCCACATGCATCGGCGGAGGGACAGGCAGGCAGGGAGGGAGGAGGTGGCACGGAGCGGTGGTGCATGCGCGTCGGGCACGCGCCCGTCCTCCTGGCGGGAGGAAGACGACAGGGGAGGGGGGCAGGTGGGCTGGGCTGGCCAACTGGGCCGGCCAGGCCGCACAGTGCTGGGCGAGCACGGGAACTGGCCGCAGGTAAGTTTTTTCCATTTCCTTTTTATTTTTTTATTTTTCTGATATTTGTTTCTGATTTAGTAAAAAATACTAAACCAATTTATTTTCTTATGCCAATTTTTGTAGGAGCTAGTGGTATTATTCCAGAGCTCCTCAACTACTAGCATAATTTTTTGGATATATATTATTTATATAACATATATATATCCAAAGCAAATAATTATGTATTAATTCCAAATGGCCAAAATAAATATTTGTGAGCTCCTAAAAATATTGGTTTGATTTTTTACCTCTGACCAATATTTTCAGAGAGTAACATGAACATTTTCTTGGACCCTTTTGGAGCAATTTTTATCTGGGTCATTTCCAGAAATGAATTCTGAGGGTTTCACAAATCCCCATTTGAAATTTAAATGGAATTTAAACATGATGCACAAATGACTAGCTGGTCTAGGTCATACCAGAACTAGGGATGTGACAACTCACCCCCACATGAAAGAATCTCGTCCCAAGATTCAGGGGTTGGAGGAAAGAAAGCTGGGTACTCAAGTCGAAGACGATCTTCACGCTCCCAAGTAGCTTCTCTCTCAGAATGATGAGACCACTGAACCTTGAGAACCTTGATGTTATGACGTCGAGTGACACGCTCTGCTTGATCAAGAGTGCGAATAGGGTACTCTCGATAAGTGAGGTTATGTTGGAGATCAAGCATTTCGTGGTCCACTCCGTGGATGGGATCCGAGAAGCAACGCGTGAGTTGAGAGACGTGGAAGACATCATGTACTCGAGACAGATGTGGGGGTAGTTCCAACTAGTAGGCAACCTCTCCTCGTTTAGCGAGAATGCGAAAAGGACCAATGTAACGAGGAGCCAACTTGCCCTTGATACCGAAACGATGGGTACCCTTCAAAGGGGTACCCCGAAGGTAAGCCTTGTCGCCAGCTTCATAAGCCACTTCCTTATGTCTACGGTCATACTGGCTCTTTTGACGAGATTGGGCTGTTTTCAAATTCTCACGAATGATGCGAACTTGCTCTTTTGCCTCCTGGATCATATTCGGTCCAAAGAATTGTCTTTCACCGGTTTCTGACCAGTTCAAAGGTGTTCGACATCTTCGTCCATACAGAACCTCAAAAGGAGCTTTCCTGAGGCTGGATTGGTAGCTGTTGTTATAAGCAAACTCAGCGAGGGAAGACACTTTCCCAATCCATACCGAATGAGATAACGCAAGCGCTAAGCATGTCTTCGAGAATTTGGTTGACCCTTTCCACCTGACCACTTGATTGAGGGTGGAAAGCGGTACTAAAAGAAAGATGGGTGCCCATGGCAGTTTGGAAACTCTCCCAGAAATGAGTATGTGAAAAGACTACCACGGTCTGAATTGATCTCTAGTGGAACACCATGAAGTGACACTATTCGAGAAATATATAAGTCAGCGAGCTGACTAGCAGTGATACTCTCTCGAACAGGTAGGAAGTGAGCCACTTTGGAAAGATGATCAATGACTATGAAGATAGAATTATTCCCTCTCTTTGTCCTCGGAAAGCTGGTGATGAAGTCCATACCAACTTTATCCCATTCCCACTCAGGAATAGCTAAAGGCTGAAGGGTGCCAGCAGGTCTCTGATGTTTTGCCTTAACGCGACGACAAACGTCACAGTTGGCAATGAACTCAGCAATTTCTCTCTTCATCCTAGTCCACCAGAACCTCTGGAGTAGGTCCTGATACTTCTTAGTACTACCGGGATGAATCGTGAGAGGAGATTCATGAGCCTCCTTAAGGATCAGTTGTCGTAGATGTTGATTCTTGGGAACGACCAAGCGATTCTCAAAGAAAACAACACCTCGATCATCTATAGAGAAACTACCACCAACTCCCTTGTTAATGTTTGTCTTGATCTGGGAAATTCCCATATCCTGCTTCTGAGCAGAGATGATTTGATCCACAAGAGTAGGTTTCGCCACCAAGGTAGAAAGGAATCCATAAGGAGCAATGTGAAGGTTAAGCTTACAGAATTCCTCATGGAGAAGTGGTTAGCCCTCCTGCAACATAAGATTGTTGCAATAGGACTTACGACTTAGTGCAACAGCCATGACATTGCCCTTGCTTGGGGTGTAGGTAATCCCTAAGTTGTAATCTGAGATCAACTCCAACCAATGCCTTTGCCTAAGGTTCAAATCTGATTGGGTGAACATATACTTGAGACTCTGGTGATCGGTGTAAATCTCGCAACGCTTACCAAGGAGGTAATGTCGCCAGGTCTTAAGTGCATAGACTACGGCTGCAAGCTCTAGATCATGTGTAGGATAATTCTCCTCATGTGGATGCAACTGTCGAGATGCATAGGCAATCACATGGCGATCTTGCAGAATGCAACCTAGTCCCTGTCGTGAGGCATCACAATAGATAACAAAGTCCTTAGTGAAATGCTGTGGCACAAGTATGGGAGCAGAAGTCAGGCGTCTTTTCAGTTCCTGAAAACTGTGCTCACACTGTGGGGACTACTCAAACTTTTTATCTTTCTTGAGAAGTTCCGTGAGAGGTTTGGCCACTTTGGAGAAGTTCTCAATGAAGCGGCGACAATAACTGGCTAGACCAAGGAAACTCCTAACTTGCTTAACTGTTTCAGGCGGAGTCCAATCAAGAATGACCTGAACTCTCTCAGGAATGATAGCAATGCCCTTACCAGATATCACGTGGCCCAGGTAGGTCACTTCTGGCAACCAAAATTCGCACTTGGGGAACTTGGCATAAAGGCGGTGTTCTCTATGTTTCTCTAACACAAGTCTAAGATGCTCAACATGCTCTTCCTCGTTCTTCGACTAAATAAGGATATCATCAAGGTAAACCATGACGAACTTGTCTAAGTACTCCATGAAGTTCGAGTTCATCAAGCGGGAGAATGTGGCTGGAGCATTGGTTAGACCAAAGGACATGACGGTGTACTCGTACTGACCATAACGAGTGACAAAAGCCATTTTAGGAATGTCCCCATTTCTGATCTTGATTTGGTGGTAGCCTAACCTCAAATCCATCTTGGAAAAGACTGAGGATCCAGTGAGCTGATCATATAGGTCTTTGATCCTGGGGAGCGGATACTTGTTCTTTATCGTGACCAAATAAACGGGACGATAATCTACAACCATCCGGTCCGTACCATCCTTCTTCTTGACGAAGAGAACGGGGCAAGCCCAAGGAGAAGAACTAGGACGGATGTAACCCTTTTGCACGGACTCATCAAGTTGTTTCTTAAGCTCAGCTAGCTCTAAGGGTGCCATCTTCTAAGGTCTCCTAGAAATTGGGGCGGTTCCTGGGAGAAGATCTATGACAAACTCTACATCCCTGTTAGGTGGAATACCTGGCAGTTCTTCAGGGAAGACATCCGGAAAGTCACGGACTACTGGGATATCTTCAAGGTCTGGAAGAGGGCTGGCATTAAGAGAATAAAGCTGACGCTTTGCAATTCTGGTGGAGACAGTGACTATCTTGCCAGAGGGGTGTGTGAGCTGAACAGACCTGGTGTAACAATCAATCTTGGCATAATGAGCTTTCATCTAGTCCATACCCAAGA
This sequence comes from Triticum urartu, assembly GCF_003073215.2. Classification (NCBI taxonomy): domain Eukaryota; kingdom Viridiplantae; phylum Streptophyta; class Magnoliopsida; order Poales; family Poaceae; genus Triticum; species Triticum urartu. The sequence goes on from NC_053028.1 coordinate 342,829,188, forward strand.
TGATGTTAATATCTGCAGACTTAAGAGATATCAAGGAAGCTAGGAATACAAGTCTTTCAACATGTATTTCATTGCCATAACTTATCCTAGAAGTTTGCCATTTGTATCCAGGAGTTTGAATGAGTAGTGGGGAGGGCATATCACAAAATGACATGTCGTGCAAACGAGCATAGCTTTCAGAAATGAAGGAATGAGATGCCCCAGTATCGAACAGAACCGATGTTGGATGATAGTTGACAAGGAGTGTACCAAGAACGACATCTGGATAATCATGAGCGTCTTTAGCTGAGACGTGATGCACACGTCCATGTTCAGTGGGAGCTGACTTAGCACTGATCATCTTGTGTGATGGCTTACTACCACGGCCAACAGACTTCTCGGGCTGGGATGGAGTGACACTGGCCTGAGTGCAAATACAGGCAATATGGTCTGGCTCTCCGCACTTGTAACAAATCTTGGAGTTAAGACGTGGACCCGCATTGGCAGGCGGTCCACCCATAGGCCTGGGTGGAGCATATGGCTGAACTGGGTGAGGCGCCACATAAGATGGCGTCGGTGTGTAGCCGGGTGGAAGAGCAGAGTTCGGAACCCAAATTCGGCGCTTCTGAGAACTAGAACCGGAGGAAGAACCCAAATCACGGGTGTGCTTACGAGACTCCTCATAAATGAGTTGAGCTGTCTCTGCATTAATGGCCTTGTTCAAAAGAGCCTGGAATCTATTGCAATGATGCAAGTGGAGATCACAACGCAACTTGGGGTTGAGACCCTTCCGGAACCTAGGCTGCTTCTTGGCGTCTGTGGACACCTCTTCTGTAGCATAGCGGGCGAGGTTCTCAAACTCTCTACTGTAAGCATCACAAGCCATCTTATCCTAGGTGAAACTACATAACTCTTCTCTCTTGCGGTCAATGAGAGCCAGAGGAATCTGATGCTCGCAAAAAGCCTCAGTGAAATCTCTCCAGGTGGTTATCTGGCCAGCTGGAAGCATAGCCTCATAGTTCTGCCACCAAAGACTAGCAGGACCTTCCAAGTGATATGCAGCATAGGTGACCTTGTCATATTCAGCTACATTCGCAGAACGCATCTTAATGGTGATACTACGGAGCCAGTCATCTGCATCGAGTGGTTCAATGGAATGATGGAAGGTAGGTGGTTTCAGACCAATGAAATCATAGATGGTCGCTGACTCCTTGCACTGGGGTGCGGTGTTCTCCTCGATATGTGTTAACAAGCGGTTGGTCTCACGCTTGTTCATCTCAACCTCTACCATGAACTTTGCCAACGAAGACTGATCGGGAGGATCCTCATCCCTACCATCTCTGTGGTTCCGGCTACGAGCAACAGAACTTCGATTAACCGGCAACATCCTGAAGAACGAAACCAAGGAAAACAAGGATGGATTCAGAACCAACTATAGGATGCAGAAGGTAGCACAAGAATTTAGTATCTCTCAAACTCCAAGACAATTCCGGCAGCATAACGGTAGTAAAATGCTCAAAATGAGACATCCTGCAAATGATGGGGTAGCACCATACTCAACATCATCACTCAAGGTTCTGAGATATTACTAAACGGACTACATCGGTAGTACTTGAACCGGGATAAGACTCAGATCAACCAACCCTTAGAGACTACGGAGTAGTAACACGTGATCCTGATAGACGGAAGAGGAAGCCTAGTTCCTTAACCCCATAGGAAAGATAGGATGACTCAGATCAGAAGGCATGAGGTATAAGGAGTAGAAAGAGCCTTACGTTCCCTTCCACAATCAATTCCCCTATATAGCTAAAGAATTTCTAGACTCAGCTTCGACCAGGTTGGCTTGGAAATCCTACAGGCAGTCAGGCTCTGATACCAAAGCTGTCAGGACCCCGATTCTAAGTCAGACCGATCTAGCCTGTAACACCTCATATCACTTTGCGGCCTCACGCACGGTATTCCCACGGGTGTCGCCTTACCATGGCCCGGAACTGTTTGCGCCTTTTGACTCACGTATATGATAGTGGCCCTAGCATCCATATGACAGAGAACCCGGGCCGACATGGCTAGTCGTGAACCCAAAGCGGCACTAACCTATGGGGACAGGCATACATGATTCACATCGAGCATGTAGGTCAGCAACGTGTGAATCCGGGCTGTAGCACTGGGCTCACAGGACTCCAAGGAACCCGGGCTGTAGCAGGCTAGGCAGGACTCCGGAGGTCACCGCGCGACATTTCCCCGTAGGGACAGACACAGGAACGAAATGAAACACATGCCGGCCAGTCAAGTGTCCTGAGCAGTATTGCTGGGCCAGCAGGACTTCGGTGAACCGGGCTGTAGCGGACTACTATGGCTCAAAGAAGCACTAGACTACATTTCCCCATAAGAGAGGCTGCCAAGGATAGACAACTAGACTGTAGGATCCCACACATAGCAATACTCGTCACACGTACGCATAACATGCAAGTATGTGTTGTACAACATGGCATCACAACATAATGCAAACTCATATAGATAAAAGCGCAGAACAGCCACATAACATTAAAAACAAACAGGGGTCACATGACCGATCATTCAGAGCATACAAGCAACGGAAGCATTACATGTCTGAGTATAGACAACTACAAAAGAAAAAGGCTAAGAGGCCTGACTATCTACAAGTCCCTCCCAAGGGTACGAGATCGTAGCTGAGGTAACAAGCTACTCGTCGAAGTCCAAGCGGTACTACTAGTGAGACAAATGTCTCACCTGCAAAACATAAATAAAGCAAACGTGAGTACAAAGGTACTCAGCAAGACTTACATCAGATCCTATCATAAAAGCATTTGTATCAAGAAGGTAATGTGGGGTTTAGTTGCAGCAAGCCAGCTTTGACTCAGTGGCTATCCTGTTCTACGACAACGAGAAACTTCTTTGAGGTGAGGCAGCGCACACGAGTCCACTAATCACCACATCAATACACTACTATGGTTTAATCCTTGTCTTCTTACAAGAAAGCCATCCATAGCACTCACACTTGTCTTGAGCATTTTAGAGTATCCACTTCAAGTTGTCTATGTACCACGTAAGCATCCAAGAAGTCCATAACCGCGGACACGGCTATTCGAATAGATCATGATAACCCTGCAGTGGTGTACTTCTTCACATACGCTCTCAACACTTATCACCATATACACATCATGTATCTCGGCAACCTTCAAGCGGGAGCCTGGTGAGGATGTTGGCCACGACCTGACTAACCACACAAGACTCTAGTCCAGGTTTATCGCCTATTCGGGTTCCATCCGCATGGAGATCCGGCCGGGGTGTCGCTCACGGCCCCAAACGATGTATGCAGGGTTCCCAAGCCCACCTCGCCGGATGGATCTACGCTTGGTACACCGTGCCACTTGTGCCTAGTATGTCCCAAGCCAACCTGGCCGGGTGCCACTTGGTAGACTACTAACACTACCTAAAAACACCAGAAACTATTTGCGACTCCTGGACCGAGATCAAGTTGGTTAATAAGTCGAGAGAGCTTGGAGCGCCCGGAGCCCAATGTGTGGTAGTAGCTAGTCATTGGACAACATACACAGAACTCAGTTCTTAGGGACGGTTCCAGTGAGACAACCCACCATGTACTCCTACATGGCCTCTCACCGCTACCTTTACCAAATCGTGTTCACACGCTTAACTCTCAGCACCAGAACATATCGTACCACTCCAATTCATTCCCGATGAATCAGACCTGACACAACTCTAAGCAATAGCAAGCATGGCATGGCAGGCACAGAACATGGCTCAATCAACTCCTACACATGCTAGTGGGTTTTAACTATTTACTATGGCAATGACAGGTCATGCAGAGGAATGGGTTCAACTACCGCAGCATAAAGTAGCAGTTGAATCGTTGTTGTCCTAATGCAATAAATGAGAGCAGGAGCGAGAGAGTAGGATTGTATCGGAGTGAACAAGGGGGTTTGCTTGCCTGGTAGATCAACAGGGTGCACTGCTCCTTAGACAAGTACTCTGGAGCACTCTCAGGAGCAGGACCTATCGAGAAGGAACGGTGTCGGCAATCAATACACAATCCTATGCAACATTATGATGCATGAACATGGCATGAGTATGTGATGTAGATTGAGCTAATGCAACTAGCACTCATTTGGTTGAAGTCCATTTGAACCAAAGATTCAAATGCAACTCCAAGATAAGCTCTTATAAATGCCATTTATGTGTTTTCACATATACAGCAGGTATAAGTTGGTTTTTCATGCATGAAACTGGTACAGATGGATAGATTCCATTTTTGTGATAATTTTTCATATATAACTTATTTCAATCTGAGCTACGGTTGAATTTCTGTGAATTTTTGAAGTTTATAACATTTTCCGGAATTTCCTGATTTAATTTAAAACCAGAAAAGAAATAACTACGTCAGCACTGCGTCATGCTTGCGTCAGCAAGTCAACAGCGCTGACTGGGGTCAAACCTGACTGGTGGGCTCCACACGTCAGTGTAACAGGTTAAGCAAGCGGTTAGTTTATCCTAATAATAGGGTTAGTGGCGCTGGGGCCCACTATCAGTGACCCAATTAGTTAACATGGTTTAATTAGTTGTTAAACTAATCCTAACTAAAAATTAATAGGGCCGGGCCCCACATGTCAGCGACCCACGGGAGGTCAAACCTCCTGGTCAGCAGGGTCAAAACCGGCCGGCGACTCGACACCGGCGAGGCCAGACGCGGCACAGGGCGTCAGAAATCACCTTCCGGCGACCAGACGCGCGATGAAGACCACAGAGGCGAAGCCCGCGCTCGTCCGCACTGATCGGAGCAAGTGGAAGAGGTGGTGGCGGCCGGAGCTCACCGGAGCGAAGCTCGCCGCGGCGGCCGGCGTTCGGGCGCGGGCGGCGATGCGGCTGCGGTGTGCGAGGGCGGGAACGGAGAGGGGGAGGGGGAGGAGGAGCAGCAGCTCATAGCGGTTGCAGCAGGCTTCGAAGCGGGCTCGGGGAAGGCCGGACGGCGACGTGCGGGCGGTGGGGATCCACGGCAGCCGGCGGTGAAGAAGACGACGGTGGCAACGATGGAGGCCGTCCGGAGGTGCGTGGCTCGACGAGGAGGTAGCCGGCTTCATGGTAGAGGTTCAGAGCACGGGGAGAGGGCGAGGGGGAGGCGGTGGCTACGACAACGGTGGCCGGTGGCGACGGCAGCGCTCGGCCGTGAGCGAGAAAGCGAGGGAGAGGAGAGGAGAGGACTCGGGACAGTGAGAGGGTCCGGGGGGCGTGTGGCGTCGTCCTGACGCATTGGCGGAGGGACAGGCATGCAGGGAGGGAGGAGGTGGCGCGGCGCGGCGGTGCACGCGCGTCGGGCACGCGCCCGTCCTCCTGGCGGGAGGAAGGTGACAGGGGAGGGGGACAAGTGGGCTGGGCTGGCCAACTGGGCCGGCCAGGCCGCACAGTGCTGGGCCAGCACGGGAACTGGCCGTAGGTTAGTTTTTCCATTTCCTTTTTATTTTTTTATTTTTCTGACATTTGTTTCTGATTTAGTGAAAAATACTAAATCAATTTATTTTCTTATGCCAATTTTTGTAGGAGCTGGTGGTATTATTCAAGAGCTCCTCAACAACAAGCATAATTTTTGGATATATATTATTTATATAACATATACATATGTATATCCAAAGCAAATAATTTTGCATTAATTCAAAATGGCCAAAATAAATATTTGTGAGCTCCTAAAAATATTGGTTTGATTTTTTACCTCTGTCCAATATTTTCAGAGAGTAACATGAACATTTTCTTGGACCCTTTTGGAGCAATTTTTATCTGGGTCATTTCCAGAAATGAATTCTGAGGGTTTCACAAATCCCCAACTCAAATTTAAATGGAATTTAAACATGATGCACAAATGACTAGCTAGTCTAGGTCATACCAGAACTAGGGATGTGACACTTACAGAGGGTTTCTCCTTCCTTCTGCTGGATAAGCTGCAGGTCGCTGGCCTCGCTGGGCTCTTGGTGGCCACCGGTGAAGGCACCGATGAACTTGTGGCATAGGTCTGCCCATGACGAAATGGAGTTCTCTGCCAGGTGCATCAGCCATGACCTCACATTGGACTTTAGGGCCAAAGGGAAGTAGTTTGCGAACACCTTCTCATCTCTTCCCCCGGCAGCCTGAACAGCGATGGTATAGATGCTCAGAAACTCTGTCGGGTTTAGCCTCCCGTTGTACTTCTCAGGTATCTATAGCTTGAACGTGCAAATGGATGGACAACGAACTTGCCGCGGCTCTTGTGTAAAGACAGGGCAGCCAACCTCGAAGGGTAGGCACCTGCCAACACCGAGCGCAGGCTCGTCGACATTGAGGCCGTCGCACTCGTCGGTCTGGCGGGGATCATTGGAGTGCCATTCAGCGACAACGCGCGCGTCTCCCCATTGCCTGTATTCCGGGGTTCGACGTTGTCCTGGACGCGCTCGAGGGTCAGAAGAGGCATCGAGATGTCGTCAGGGTCTTGATTCTGATGCGCCCTCGCCGGCTGCCGTGGCGGGGACTGAACCATGGAGACGGCCCCTTTGTATGACTAGCGGCACGGGCGGTGGCTGTTGCTTGGGGAGGTTGCAGTGGGCAAGCTCGTCGTGAGCCTCCAGCTTCGGCGAAACCGAGCAGGCTTTGGATGGTGGCACGCCACCCATCCATATGCTCGGCTGCTGGCGGGAACCTCAGCAATAACTGAGCTCGCTCCGTGGCCTCCGTGGCTGTGCTTGGCATGGATGTCAATGATGCTGACCGCGCCATCACTTGGCTCCGGATAGTGCCAGTGGCGGCGGCGAGGGCGGCGGCGCCACGCCCATGCTGTGGTGGGGCGACCACCACGGTAGCGGGGTCGCGCGGCGGTGGTGCTTGAATATCCGCGGCTCCGCCGAGCGCAGCAGCCTGGCTGGCTCGTCCAGGAGGACGCACATGCTTTGCGGCCGCTCCTGTGACGGGGGCGACCGGAGGGCAATGGTTCGCGTCGGACCGAGTGCCGTTGTTGCGGCTGTGCTTGTCGGCGAGAGGAGGGGGCATAGACGAAGTGACCCCCTCACCCGCACCTTGAAGAGCTTGACCGTCGAGACGCTGCTGATGTTGTTCTCCTCCAGTAGCTCCGGCCCCTATGTCGGCCGCGGGGGAGGTGGTAATGGTGCCACCTTCTCCAACCATGCCCCCAGCAGCGTCCACGTCCTCGCAAGCCCCCGTGTCACCCGTGGTGTGAGAGGCCATGGGCCATGGAGCCTTCAAGGTGGATGGGTGGGCCGAGGTGCCAGATTTCTTCTTGGGTTCCATGGACGATGGTGGTGCCGAGGATGAAGATGTCGATGAAGATGAAGCGCGGCGTACGCTCTCATGTTCGCGCAAGCACTCCCCCTACCTGGCGCACCAAAGAAGTCACGGGATTTCCGCGGCCACCTATGGGACCGGGTGGCCCCTTGTTGGTTCGGCTGGGGGACGGCGCGTTGCACCAAGAGCAAACTAGCGTCCAGCGGCACGGCAGAGAGCACACAAGTGATTTACCCAGGTTTGGGCCACCGCGAGGCGTAAGACCCTACTCTTTCTTTAGTGGATTGATGGAAGAATGAATGTGGTGGTCTATAGTACACTTTGCTCGGCAAGATTTGCCTCATGGGCACAGCGACTACGCGCGTGTGGTGGCTTGGGGTTGTCAATTTTCCAATCTTCTAACCCATCTATGAGTGCCATGGGCATCCTTTTATAGATTAATGGATCACCACAGTGGCAAAGTGGTCATTATCCACTGATATGATAGCAAATAGTGCTATCATACCTAACTCTGTGGGCTAACAGGGTACATTAAATGCGTCGCTTAGTGTCACATCACTGGTCTCCCGGCAAGGCCTGCCGGTCTATCTCGCCATCTCCGCACCTGTTCTCTTGACACCTCGTAGGACGGGTGTCATTTGTAGGCATCTCCGTAGGAAATGGCTGCCATGCGGCGAATGGCTGCCACTTAATCATCCTACGGCTTGACACTGCACTAATTGACGACGTGAGTCGTACTTGAGTGGTTGGTGGGGTGGTTCTGCCCCCCTCGAGCCCTGGGTGGCTCTACCGGGGAGCCTCGGTCGCTTGCTTCTGGTGGTGGCCTCGCCCCTTGCAGAGCTCGCATGCCCGGCAAGGGAGGCCCTTCTCTTGCTGATATCTTGCTCCTTAGGCTCAATCTTGGTCCTTCTAAGATGCATGTTGGTTCTTCGAATCTCTTGGTTCTTCAATCTCTGACTTAAGCTGGTGCTTCAATCTTGATCTTGGGCTTGTGCACAGTTGGTCAACAGACCCAGGGTTTGTTGGACCAACATGGGTGAACTGGTGTGTCTCTTATCCATTCGGTTCATTGAGCTAGGCCGTGGGATTAAAAAGCTAGCAGGCAGACTGGGGAGGACGAGTTCTTCGCACGCACCCCAGAGTTCGAAGATTTCCCCCTACCAACTCACACCCTCAACCTTACCACGATCTCAAAGGCAAGCTCGACGAACTCGCAACACAAGAGACAAAAGATTTATACTGGTTCGGGCCACCATTCTGGTGTAATACCCTACTCCAGTGTGGTGTGGTGGATTGCCTCTCGAGCTGAGGATGAACAATACATGGGGAAGAACAGCCTCCTGAGGTGAGGTGTTCTTGTGCTTGGTGGGTGTGGGGATGGGATGGATCTAGTCCGAGATGAGATGGCTGAGGCTCAATCCGCCTCCTACTGTGGTGGCTAATCCTATTTATAGAGGCACTGTTCCTCTCCCTAAATATTGAGCGGGAAGGGAGCAAACAACGGCCCATTTGAAAGGGGACAGCTAGTACAAGTTATCCTGACAAAAGCAGTCTTCGCCTGCCAAAGGCTCTGGTGGTGACGCCGCCTTGGGCTCCATGGTGACGTCCGTCTTGCCGTCCTGCTGGTCTTGGTCTCGTTGCACTGATATGGAAACCTTTCCTTGACGCCTCGGTACTCCTTGCCTGCGCTTGCCTCCTTAGAACCAAAGAGGAAACAACGACACTGCGCACGCTGGCGCCCGCCTGGTCTCGATTGTCATGGCTCACGTCATTGGAACCTCGCGAGATTTGCCTTGCCTTGATCTCTCTGCCCCTCGCGAGCCAGCTTGGTGAGGCCGCTCCTGAGGAGGTCTTGTGTCATCCGCCTCGCGAGGCTTGGCTTGTTGGTGAAGATGGGATGTACGGGCCCACTTGCAGAGCCAGGCCGTGGGCCGCAGGCACGCAAGTCTGGGGACCCCCATTCCCAGAACACCGATAATAGCCCCCGGTCCCAAGGCGCTCGTGCTTCGCTTCGAGGCAAAGCCAAAGGCAAGTGCGAAGCACCGCGGGCCCCAATAGCCTACGGCATTGGTCGACGTGTGGCGATTGATTGGACGTGGGCGTCTCTGCTTCCCCACGTCGCCTCGGCAATTGCCCGACTTGACGAGTCCCTGCTGCATGCAAGGAAAAACCATCATTACCTGTGATCGTGGGGGCGCTGGTTGGCCTTCTTCTGCTACAAATGGGGAGGGGGGCACAGCCCCCGTCGCCCATCTCTTCCCATTCCTCTTGCTTCTCCCCCTTTGCTCCATGCCAATAGCGAAACTAATGGCACCGTTGAAGAGGTTCTCCGCTGCAGAGAAGGGGAAGGCCCCTCGCGAGGGGCCCGGCTCTCCGGTGCACAAGCGTGGACGCGGCCATCCACGCAAGCACACCGCGACCCCCGCCGCGACCCCTGTAGCCGCGGCGGTGCCGCTTCGCGTGGCAGGGGGCATTCCTGTCGTGGAAGTCCTGTTGATGAAGGGAGACGTGACGTGGTCGCGCGGCCTCCCCGGCCACGCTTCCACTCGGCGGAGGTGCTGCCGGAGTTCATTGTCTGGTTGGAGAACCTGACCCGCAACTGGCTTCAGCTCCCGCGCTTCTTTGCCAACGAGCTGCCGGCCTCAGGTCCGGGCGGGCTCTGGCTACAGGCGGACGGCTGCTGCAGCAGGGCTTCCTGGGTCGCGGTTGAGGTCTCCGTCGCAGACAACATAGCCATGGTCCGTGACTGGCAGACGTTTGCACGCGCGCGCGGCCTGGGTAGGCGGTGCACCCTCCATTTCAAGTATGACGGTGACACGACCCTCTACGTGAGGGTGTTTGGGGAAGATGGTCGCCACGCCGGGTGCTGCCCCGAGGTCAGCAACGGCGAGGAGGTGCTCGGCCTTGTCGATGGTCGTGATGAGGATGAGGGTGAACCAGCCCTTGGTGCTAACCACGTCTCGTCCAGCTATGTCGGCTCTTCCACCGGCGACAGCTCTAGCAGCGGTGGTTACGACCAGCCGCCATGCCGTCGCGCCCGCTTAGAAGGCGGCAGTGGGTTGTCTCGTCACCGCACCTCCGTGAAGTGCAAGGAGGGGTCTGGCTGAGCTCGGGATGGCGCCAAGAGCCCGCCCTCGTGGACCGCTGTAGGGGCACGGGTCGCTTTTATTTCGTTCTTCCTTTCCTTTCTGTATTAAGAAAGAAGCCAGTATGGGCCCCCAAGGGGCGTGCAACAAACTGTGATTTCTCAAGTATTATGCTATGTTTATTGTTCCTGTGTTGTGTCGCAACATCGTCGTTTTATGTAGAGATAACTTAGCTTGACATGCTCGGAGTAGTTTCCTCCTCACGAGGCGCTTGCTTCCCGGTGCCTGTCGAGGCCTCCTTGGCCTGCAAAAAGTTCGTTAAGAGGCTTATCGTTCACCCGAGCCTTGGTCACAGGCGCCGCTGGCCTTGACCCAGCGCTTCGTATCGCGGTACCCGAGGGGCACAGATTAGGAGAGGTGCGCCAGCTTGTCAGCTCGAACGAGGGTGCCTCGCGAAAAGCAGACGAAAGGCTGAAAAGGAAAAATGCTCACGAAGGCACCCGTCCAGCCCCCTCGCGAGGAATGCGAGAGAGAGTACAGGCTAAACTTAAGAAGGAAATAGAGGCAGAGGGCGACGGAACCAAATCAGTGAAGAACACCAGAAGCAAACTTCAATTAAAAGAGGGCGAGCCAACTACGGAAAGCAAATGAAAAGCCGCGTCCGGCACCTAGTCTAGTCTGCATGTCTTCTCACCAGCGCGGAGCTAAGTGCTGGCACTAGGGCGTGGGAGGGAGCCCCCGAGGCCTGAGGGCGGCACTCCTGAGACTCCGGGGCGTGTACAGCCCCACTCAATATTACGTGAGAGTGTCACGAGCGAGACCTGCACAGGCACTGGGCCTTCTTCACAGGCACTGGGCCTTTCTTCATGGGTAGAACTTCCGGAGATGCTGAATGTTCCAGGCGTTTTGGATGGGAACCCCGTCCTGTGTCTCCAGCCGCGCGGCGCTAGGCCTGCAGATATGGACGGCCTTGAACGGGACCTCCCACATGGGTGAGAGCTTATGCAGCCCTTCCCTGGAGAGCACCCTTCTCAGGACGAGGTCACCCACCTCGAGCGTCTTGGAGTGGACGCTGCGACAGTGGTACCGCCGCAGCGCCTGCTGGTATCTTGCCGCCCGTAGTGCAGCTTCGCGGCAGCGTTCCTCCCCCAGCACGAGGTCCATCCCCCGCGTGGCGTCCCTCTGCGTCTCATCAAACGCCAGGACCCGTGCAGAGCGATGCTTGACCTCGTGAGGGAGGACCGCTTCTGCTCTGTAGACGAGGAAGAATCGGGTCTTGCCCGTGGGCTTGGTGGAGGTGGTGCAGATGGACCACATCACATACAACAGCTCGTCGTGCCAGCCCCTGCCGCAAGCTTTGAGCTTCTTCTTTAAGGTCCTGGTCTTGAGGCCTCTCAGGACGTCCGCGTTGGCGCGTTCAGCTTGGCCATAGCTCCGCTAGTGCGCCATTGAAGCGTAGCAAATCTGCGTTCCAAGGTGAGTGCAGTATGTTTTGAAGAGATTACTGGTGAACTACGTGCCATTATCGGTGATGATGCGGTTGGGAACCCCAAAACGGCTCACGAGGCCCTTGATGAACTTGACCTCAGAGTCAGCTGGGATGGTGCGGACGGCTTCCACCTCCGCCCACTTGGTGAACTTGTCGATGGCAACGTAGAGGTATCGGTAGCCCCCGGGCGCTCGATGGAATGGGCCCAATATCTCTAGTCCCCAGAATGCGAACGTCCATGAGAGTGGAATGGTCTGGAGGCCCTGAGCTGGCTGATGGATTTGCTTGGCATGGAATTGGCAGGCCTCGCAGGATCTCACCAGCTCAGCTGTGTCATTAAGCGCCGTAGGCCAGTAGAATCCGCTGCGGAATGCCTTACCGACGAGGGTTCATGACGATGAGTGGTGCCCGCAGTCCCCGCTGTGTACGTCGGCTAGCAGCTCTTTCCCCTGTTCCCTAGAGATGCAACATAGTGAAACATCATTTGGCCACTTCCTATATAACTCACCGTCCTGGATGCAGTATGCCGTGGCTTGCCGGGTCACACGCTCCGCGTCCTCCTCCTTCTCCGGTTGCATCCCTTGCATCAGGTATTCCCTGAATTACTTGGTCCAGCATCCCTACTGGGGCTCGAGCGCCCAGAGTAGACGTGCTCCCAAAGTCGGGCCACAGGCTGGGGCTCTCGTGGCAGGCGGCTGCGGGAGCTCCTCCTGAGGTTGCGCTGTCCTTGAACGCGGTGGTGTTGCCAATGGCTTGAAGAGCCGCTCCTCGAAGACGCCAGGCTCTTGGGGCTGTCGCTTGGATGTCCTTCTGGCGATGCCTTCAGCTTCCTTGTTGGTTCCCCGGGGCACGTGCTGCAACTCCAAGCCCAGGAACTACTTCTCCATCTTGCGCACTTCTGCGAGGTATGCCTCCATGTGTTCGTTCTTTGGCTCGTATACCTTGTTGGAGAAGTTGGCGAGGAGGCGCGAGTTGCCCCTGATGGTGAGATGTTTCACCCCCAGTGTCTTCGCAGCCTTCAGGCCGGCTATGAGGCCTTCGTACTCTGCAATGTTGTTGGATAACTTCTCGCCCTGCTGGAAGCAGAGCTGCACGACATAGTAGAGCTTGTCCTGAGTGGGCGAAATGAGCACCGCTCCAGCCCCCCTTGTCGCGCGAAGGCACCATCGAAATATATGACCCAGCCGTCGGGCACCTCACTTCCCAGTGAGAGGGCTGATCCTCGCCTATTTCTAGCACCGGGGTGTCCATCCATTCTGCCACGAATCGGCGAGCGCGGCTCCCTTAATGACTCTGGTGGTGCTGAACTCCAACTAGAATGCCTGCAGATCGATGTTCCACTCGTCGACCCTCCTGGCGGAGTTGGGTCTCCTGAGCACCCTCTCTAGTTAGTAGGCCGAGACAACCTTGATGGGGTGGCCTTGAAAGTAGTGTCGCAGCTTACATGAGGCCACCAGGAGCGCGAGTAGGAGCTTGTGAGGCATGGGGTACCGTGCTCTTGCATCCGGCAACACCGTGCTGACGAAGTATACCGGGTGCTCGACGAGGGCAGGTGCGCTAATGAGGCTTGTGCCTTTTGGGAGTTGGGGTGCCTCCTGAGGTGGTGGAGCCCCAACGCTTGATTGCTTGTCAGGGCCTTTGCGGGTTCGGGGGCGTCGTCCCGGCAGAGTTGGGGCTCCTGATCCACTCGAATGGGCCCTTCTTCTTCATCAGCTTGAAGAAGGGTAGGGCGCGCTCTCCCAGCTTAGAAATGAAGCGTCCCAATGCAGTCACCTATCCAGCAAGCTTCTTCATTTCCTTGAGGGTCTGTGGCGGACTCATGTCTTCAATGGCCCTGACCTTCTCTGGGTTGGCCTCGATCCCCCTGTGGGACATAAGGAAGCCCAGCAGCTTACCAGAAGGGACGCCAAACACGCACTTCTCTAGGTTGAGTCACAAGTCCACTTGCTAGAGGCTTTCAAAGGTCTCCTCCAGGTCTTGGATCAAGGTCCTCGCCTCCCGAGACTTCACCACGATGTCTTCGACGTAGGCTGCAGCGTTTCTCCTGAGCTACCGACCCAAGGCGATGTGCATGAGCTGCTTGAAGGTTGCGCCTGCATTGCACAGCCCGACAGGCATGCAAGTGTAGCAGTACACCCCACACGGGGGTCAGGAAGGTTGTCTTCTCCACATCTTCTACTGCCATCTTGATCTGGTGATATCCTGAGAACGCATCCAGGAAGCACAGCAAGTCGCACACGACAGTGGACTCGACGATCTAGTGGATGCGTGGAAGAGGGAACGGATCTTGAGGGCAGGCCTTGTTGAGATTGGTGAAGTCAACGCACATTCGCTCCTTCCTGACTTTCTTGGGCACGACAACGGGGTTTCCTAGCCACTCGGGGTAACGAACCTCGCGAATGACACCCGCAGCCTCCAACTTGCGGGTCTCTTGGATGATGAAACCTTGCTTCTCCGTGGGCTGCCACCTCGCCCTCTGCTTTACGGGGCGTACGTTGGGCACACCTTCCGGTGGTGCTCTATCACCCATCTTGGGACCCCTACCAGCTGATCAGGATCCCAAGCAAACACTTCATTGTTTGCGTGCAAGAACTTCACTAGCGCCTCCCCCTGATCAGGCTGAGGTTGGCGCCTATGGTAAAGGTTGCCCCCGAGAACCTGTCCTCCTCGACTGGCACTTCCTTGGTTTCTGCCTTGTCTTGAGTGAAAAACTGCTTCTTCTTGGTTGGTGTGGGTCCCTTGGCCTTGGAGGTATCTGCGTTGGCGGGCTGCGCTGTCGCGGTGGTCTTGAGGGCGAGCTTGAGCGTCATCAAGGCTTCCTTGGTGTCCCCAACTACTATGAGGACACCCTTGCTCCCGGGCATCTTCATGAGGTTGTAGGCCGAATGGGTCACCGCCATGAACTGAGCCAGGGCCGGGTACCCGAGGATGGAGTTGTACGGGAATTCGATGGGGGCGATGTCGAAGTCGACCAGCTCTGTGCGGTAGTTGTCGCGTGTGCCGAAGGCACCGGGAAGCGGATCCTCCCCAGGGAGTGGGTGGAGCCTCCACCAACCCCTGAGAAAGGCTTGCTAGGGCGGAGCCGCTCGAGCGGTACGTGAAGAAGGCTGAAGGCCCCGACGGAGAGCACGTTGAGGTCGGCACCACCGTCGATGAGCGTCTTGGTGACGGACACGTTGCAGATGGTGGGCGTGCAAAGCATTGGGAGCACACCCGAGCCGACGGTGGAGATGGGATGATCCCCTGAGTCGAAGGTGAGGTCGGCCTCGGGCGCGGCCCAGCCCAGTGGAGCCCCCGGGCGCTTGGAACTGGCGCCGATCTGGCGAAAGAACAGCTTGACGTGACGATCCGAGACTGGTGCTTGCAAGCCCCCGAGGAGGGCCGCAACTGCGTGGTGCGCCGGTGCCGCGTAGCACACAGCGAAGAGGCCGTGCAACGCCTCCCAAGATGCCATCGTGGATCCGGGGAGGTTGAGCAGCTAGGCACGCGGTGCGCCAGTGAGGGCCATGGGAAGCCAGTTGGCCATGACCTCGTCGTCGCCCCCGGCCTTAAGGACGACCTCCTCATACGCCAGCAGGAAAGCCGACGGGTCCGCCGCGACGTCGTAGCACGGCAGCTACTCCGCCTTGAACTTGGGTGGCCACTGTACCTGCCGCAAGGAAGGAGCAAGTGCTCGGATCCCCCAAGCGTCATTGTGGGCACCCGTAGATCCAGCCGGAAGGGCGGCGCTAGCCATGGAGAATGGGCATGAAGATGGTGTAGCGCGAATCGATGGAAGGAAAACTTCGGCGCACCCCTACCTGGTGTGCCAAATATCGGATCTCGGGTTTCCGGCAAAACCCTCAAGGTTCGAACACTGGGGTGCACGCGAAGGTTTCCCCCTACCAACTCAGCCCTCAACCTTGCCACGATTTCAAAGGCAAGGTCGACGAACTCGCAACACAAGAGACACAAGATTTATACTGGTTCGGGCCACCGTTGTGGTGTAATACCCAACTCTAGTGTGGTGTGGTGGATTGCCTCTCGAGCTAAGGATGAACAATACAAGGGGTAGAACAGCCTCCTGAGGTGAGGTGTTCTTGTGCTTGGTGGGTGTGAGGATGGACCGGATCTAGCCCGAGATGAGATGGCTGAGGCTGAGTCCGCGTCCTACTGTGGTGGCTAATCCTATTTATAGAGGCACTGGTCCTCTCCCAAAATATTGAGCGGCAAGGGAGCCAACAACGGCCAATTTGAAAGGGGAGAACTAGTACAAGTCATCCTGACAAAAGCAGTCTTCGCCTGCAGAGGCTCTGGTGCTGACGCAGCCTTAGGCTCCATGGTGACCTCCGTCTTGCTGTCCTGCTGGTGTTGGTCTCATTGCACCGATATGGAAACCTTTGCTTGACGCCCCGGTACTCCTTGCCTGTGCTTTCCTCCTTAGCACCAAAGAGGAAACAAGGACACTGCGCGCTGGCGCCCGCCTGGTCTCGATCGTCATGGCTCACGTCATTTTAACCTCGCGTGGTTTGCCTTGACTTGATCTCCCCGCCCTCGCGAGCCAGCCTGGTGAGGCCGCTCCCGAGGAGGTCTTGTGTCGTCTGCCTCACGAGGCTTGGCCCCTCCCAAGGGTCTTGAATGCTTGTTGGTGAAGATGGGCCATACGGGCCCGCTTGAAGTGCCACGCTGTCGGCCGCAGGCAGGCAAGTCTGGGGACCCCCATTTCCAGAACGCCGAGAGTTGCGGCTTGGTCGGATTCCTTCATTTTAATTTGATGGTATCCGGAATATGCGTCAAGGAAACACAGTGAGTCGTGTCCTGCAGTGGCGTCAATAATTTGATCGATGCGGAGGAGTGGGAATGGATCCTTAGAGCAAGCTTTGTTGAGGTCTTTGAAATCGATGCACAAACGCCAGGATTTATCCTTCTTTGGCACCATCACTAGGTTTGCTAGCCAGTCTGGATGTTTTATTTCTCTGATGAATCCAGCCTCGATTAGCTTGGCTAGCCCCTCCCCCATGGCTTGTCGTTTGGGTTCGGAAAAGAGCCACAATGTTTGCTTAACTAGCTTGTATCCCTTTAATATTTTGAGCATGTGCTCAGCCAACCTGCATGGGATTCCTGGCATATCAGAAGGGTGCCAGGCGAATATGTCCCAATTCTCGCGTAGGAACGCTCGTAGTGCGGCGTCCACCGTTGAGTCCAGATGTGCACCGATGGAGGTTGTTTTCTTTAGGTCTGTCGGGTGGACTTGAAATTTGAGTATTCCATCTGCAGGTTTCAAGGAGGTGGCTTTAGAGCACTTGTCGAGGATTATGTCACCCCTATCCACCATTTAGCATAGCGCATTTAACTCTTCGGCCACAAGGGCCTCAGAGTGTGCCTCGATGGACAGGGAGGCTGTTTTGTTTTCAGCACGGAGGGCTATATCCGGATCACTTGCGAGAGTGATAATACCATTGGTTCCATGCATTTTGAGCTTCATATACTCGTAATGAGGTATGGCTTGAAAGCGTGTGAATACGTCTCGCCCCAATAGGGTGTGGTATCCATTGTTGAAAGGGGCCACTTGGAAGGTTATTTCTTCGCATTGGTAGTTATCCGGCGTGCTGAATACCACATCAAGTGTGATTTTTCCCACACACCGTACCTCTCGGCTGGGCATAATTCCTCGGAAGGTCGTGCTACTTTTCTCAATACGGCTCCTGTCTATGTCCATTTTACTGAGTGTATCCTCGTAGATGAGGTTTAACCCATTGCCGTCGTCCATGAGCACTTTGGTAAGTCGAAAACCGTCCACAATTGGATTGAGGACCAAGGCCACTGGTGCTCGGACTGGCCAGGCTTTTGGTTTGTCACTGGCATTGAAAGTTATGGCCGTGTTGTTGCAAGGATTTATTATTGTGATTTGACAGACTTCGGCGAGGTCACGGAGAGCCCACTTGCGCCGATTGTTTGAAGCGGAAGTCTCGAAGACTGTCAATACTCTGCGGTCGTCATGTTCTGAGGGGAGTTGTTCCGAGGTATGTTTGGTGAGGATATCCTCGCCACTCTTGGCCACTCGCCGGACTATCCAACATGCTCTAAGGCTGTGGGTAGGTATGGTATCCAGTGTTGTGTGTATTTTGCATGGCCTATCGAGCCATCCTTCCAGAACGGTTCCATTCCCCATAATGGGTTTGTATTTCTTTACTGTTGTGTTGGGCGCCTCGTGAGGGTGCATCCTCTTTGCCCGGACGAAAGGTTGAGTGGGAGCTGGCGGCTCCCAACGAGCTGCCTGGGTTTTCTAGGCGCTTTCCATTGCGCAGTACTTCTGTACTATGGTTGCCAAGTCGGCGAAGTCTAATACGCGACGGCGGTTGATAGCGTTGAGGATTCCTTCGCCCAAAGGTGATAACCTGGCCCAAAAGTGATGGACTGTTTCTTGAGACTATTGCTGTAGGTATGTGAGATCGCGTATATCGGGGTGGGTGGGTGGATTTAAGTCCGAACCCTGACCCAATTTGGGATCCGGAGTTTGAGGAATTTCCGAGCCAAATAATTCGGGTTTCGGGTGATGGACTGATTTTTCAGGTCTACCATCTGATTCCAAATTCGGAGGACAAGTCATGTCGTTCAGTGGACAGGTATCCGGCTCTTCGAGCTCGGAAATACGGACATAGTTAATCCTCAGTATAGAGGGAGAGTTATTTTTCTGCTCCTCCACTACAACTATCTAGTGGGTGATCGATGGAGATTTGATTTCTCTCTGATCGGGTTTAAGCCCAATCTGACCATAGTCTGTAGCGACCCCCAAGGTGGCGATGCAATCCAGGAGTTCGTTCAAGGACGATAATTCCGTTGGATCCATCTGTCTGGAGTATTCGGAGGCGATTTTCGATGACCCAAGAAGTCATCGTCGGCTCACCGGACGAAAGGGCGGTCATAATAAAGTCACCCAGTCGGAGGGTATGGCCTGAGGCTAGGGCTCCATCGGCGGTGATGTTGTTCTTGATCACGAGGTGAGCCATCAACCCTGACTTCGACGACACACCCTCAGTGAAAGCACCAATGTCGGTTTCAAAACCGGTGGATCTCGGGTAGGGGGTCCCGAACTGTGCATCTGAGCTTGATGGTAACACGAGACAGGGAACACAATGTTTACCCAGGTTTGGGCCCTCTCGATGGAGGTAAGACCCTACATCCTTCTAGATTAATATTGATGAGTATGGGGGTTACAAGAGTTGATCTACCACAAGATCGTAATGGCTAAACCCTAGAATTCTAGCTTATCTGATTATGGTTGTCCCTACGGACTAAACCCTCCAGTTTATATAGACACTGGAGTGGACTAATGTCAGTGTCAAAACCGGCGGATCTCGGGTAGGGGGTCCCGAACTGTGCGTCTAGGCGGATGGTAACAGGAGACAAGGGACACAATGTTTTTACCCAGGTTCGGGCCCTCTCGATGGAGGTAAAACTCTACTCCTTCTTGATTAATATTGATGATGTGGATAGTACAAGAGTAGATCTACCACGAGATCAAAGAGGCTAAACCCTAGAAGCTAGCCTATGGTATGATTGTTGTCCGTCCTATGGACTAAAATCCTCCGGTTCATATAGACACCGGAGAGGGATAGGGTTACACAGAGTCGGTTACAATGGGAGGAGATCTACATATCCGTATTGCCAAGCTTGCCTTCCATGCCAAGGAAAGTCCCATCCAGACACGGGGTGAAGTCTTCAATCTTGTATCTTCATAGTCCAGGAGTCCGGCCAAAGGTTATAGTCTGGCTATCCGGACACCCCCTAATCCAGGACTCCCTCAGTAGCCCCTGAACCAGGCTTCAATGACGATGAGTCCGACGCGTAGATTGTCTTCGACATTGCAAGGTGGGTTCCTCCTTTGAATACTTCATAAAAGATTTTGAACACAAGGATAGTGTCCGACTCTGCAAAATAAGTTCCACATACTGCCATAGAGAGAATAATATTCACATAAATCTAATCTGCTGACGTATTCCGTAGCGTGTCATCACGCCACAACCAAGCCTTTATTTGAACCATTTTACTATCCCACCTTAGCGCGTTTTGTGAGGCAGTTTCCTTGGCACGTCTTGTCGAAGCAGAGATCGTGTCCCTTTTATTTACGGGATTCTCATCAATACGGACGTGGTTAACCCAATCGTGCCCGTTGGTGTGTCTCCTCGATCAATGGTGAGTCCCAAACGGTCATGGGGAGGGCTCTTGGTATTCAACCTCTTATAATGAGACCAAGGCCTTACTCCTTTATTTTGATCTCAATCGAATTCGCCCTTCGCCTCGAGTTCCAACACCCAAGGCCCCAGATTTCAGGCGCTTCGGACCTTCAACGATGTCCGGCTCCGACCTTCGAGGCCGATGGACGCCTTCCTCCGTCATGGAGGAAGACGTGCTAAAGCTGAGAGAGGCCAGGTTTTTGACCGGCGAAATCTCGCATAGGCTGCCTACTCACGGGCAGGTTATTCCTACTCCCAAGCCTGGTGAGAGCGTGGTGTTCGTGTCTCACTTCCTCCAAGGGCTAGGCTTCACGACGGATCCCTTCATGAGGGGGCTCATGTTTTATTATGGGCTGGAATTTCACGACTTAGCCCCAGAGTCCATCCTCCACATCTCATCATTCATTGTCGTGTGCGAAGCGTTCCTCCGTATTTCTCCTCACTTCGGACTGTGGCTTAAGACCTTTAAAGTAGAGCCGAAGATGATTGAGGGACAGCACGCGGAGTGCGGAGGCGCTGTTATAAGCAAGAATGCTGACGCTCCATGGCTCGAGGGCTCCTTTCAAGAGGAGTTCAGCTTATGGCAACAAGAGTGGTTTTATATCACAGCTCCCAGGAGCACCAAGTGGGTGGCGCTGCCTACTTTCCGCTCGGGTGCCCCGCCACGACTGGCATCATGGGTCAATAAGGGGCTGGAGTGGGGGTCGGCAAAGGACGTGCCCCTGTTGTAGGGCCGCATCCGAGATCTCCTAGAAAGAGACATCAGTCTGGTCGTGGTGACGCAGGTTATGTTAATTCGCCAAGTTCTGCCCTACAAACGTCGCCCCCTCCGCCTGTGGGAGTTTAACCCGGAGGGACCATGAGTTCTCCAACATTTTCTTGGCATGACACCCGTGGAGATGTACAAATTGTTCTTCGGACCACAAGTAGTGTGTCCAGATTCTACGGAGGACGCAGGTCTGAGCTGTAGTCGTTCGGATACTCAAGTAAGTAGCCATGTGCCTGTACACACCGTCCGTTCATTTATCACAACATCACCCTTAAAAGAGTTGTCTATGAAACATGAGTGGGTAGCGAAGGCGAAGTTAATCAGGTTTCCGGCCCCCCATCCCGAGACCTGGCCAGATCCCGTGTTAACCAGGATGTTGGAGATCGTGCCTTCGGAAGAAAGCGAAGGGGGGGACAAAGAAGCTGCTGCCTCCCAGAAGGAGGCTCTCTGGAAAGGAGGGATCGAAAATTCCTCTACTCAGGGGAGGAAGAGGACTGCATCTGAAGACCCAGAGTCCATGGTCTCAAAGCGGGGGAAGAAATCTTCGCCAGAGGGTCCTGTGCCGGGGGATGCCTCGACCGTACTATGCCCTCAAGGGGATCAACCCTCCACCGAGCCGTAAGTAGAGAGGGGAGGTTTAAAATGAGAGAAATCCTTGTTTTATTTCTGAGGAAAATAACCGAAATTTTACCTTGTAGTTCGGATCTCAGCCCTTCTCAGCAGAGCTCATCCTCGGGGGATCTTCTTCCGGAGATGATGGAGAGCGGAATGCCTCCCCCTGCCATACCGCCTTACGAGGCCGGCGATCCTGAGGTATCGTCGCGGAGGGTTTCTCCGAATCCGGCAGGGCCGGAAGGCAGTCATATGGCCCCCAAGGCCATCCGTGTCCGGTCTTTGAAAAAGGCCATCGAACGAGTCTGGCACCGCCTGGTGCTCGCTCGGATGAACTGAAGGATCTGTTAGGGCGAGCATCTGTCTCAGAGGAACACCGTACGTTGATGGGTACGGTAATTGAAAGGATTTCGTACGCTGAAAGCGGGTTGCACAAGGCCGTCAGGAGTTTACTGACAGGTTTTCAGGTACGCGAGGTGATGTACCTTTTGACAGTTCCGCATATAAGATGCGCCCTGTGTAGATAGTAGCCCCTAAGACTCTGTGTGTTGTCAAAGACGACAGCACGCAGAGGATCATAGTCCCAGGCGTAATTTTGCCGTCTTCCTATGTAGGTGGCGAAGTGTCCGGTGGCCAGTCGGACTGATGAATTTGCCGAGCTAACGCGGCAACTTGATGTGACAGATGCCGACATCGCGCTTGTCAACAAGCGGCTTGACGAGGCACAAGGTATGTAATTTCTCCGGAGACACCTGGTAAGAGGAGCTTGATGCCAGTATCTTACAGCGTGTGCGCTTGATGCAGATGGGGCCGCTGCCATGGAGAACCTTCGGGCGGAACTTGCCTGAGCCAAGGAGCAAGCCAGGAGGAGTGATGCGGCTGCCGTAAAGGCAATTGAAGAGCTGAAAGCCGAACAAACCTGGAGAAATGGCCGAAATGGCTGTGAAGTTAAAGAACGCTGCTGACCGCTGCAAACTTCTTGAAAAAGAAGATAGGGAGGACCGGACAGACCTGGAGCAGGCCACTACAGCGGCCAAGGATGCTCGTTCTACGATGAGAGCGATGAAGGAGGAGCTGCGTCAGGCCGGAGATATCGCGGCTGGAAAGCCCTTTATGCTGCGGATGAAGTTCGGAGATCCTAAATACGCTCCGTTGGACCGGATGTGGAGTTCGGCGGACGCATATCTGGATTTAGCTGCGAGTGCCGCTGATGCGGCTGAACATTTCCGAGATCAAAAAGATAGCGAAGTGGAGAAGCTCTTCTAGTCACAATTCAACAATCTGGAGCGTCTGCTTCCGTTGACCAATCATTTGGCTGAATGGGCCAAACTGAATAGGTTGTCCGGACTCGCCATGAAGGATGTCGTTAATCATCTATGGCCGGAAAGGCCAAAGCCGAACATTTATTTTAGCTTGGTGCAACAGTTCCTTGGTGCCGTGCCGCAAATCAATGCGATGAAGAGGTCAGCATGCATAGAGGGTGCGCAGATGGCCCTTGCCTGTGTCAAGACATACTGGGCGGAGATGGAGGCCACCGCTGTTGCATCCCAAGATTCGGACGGAGGCCAAATACCTGCTGAGCACTATTTTCAGGAAGTTCTGCAAGGCGCTCGTTTAATAGTGACGCAGTGCTCGAAGGGTATTATGTTCGAATAACGTGTATTATTGTAAAACAATATTTTGATGAATTGTAGAAGCTTTTTATACTTGTGCCTGCAAGTATTATAACGCCTCCTGTGCGGCCGTTGAGGTATATGTGTATATAATCTGAAAGATTGCAGTCGTCGGCTTCAGCCTCCACGCATATAATGCGGGGGTGTTCACAGAAGGCGCATTCTCACACTTGATCCAACATCTTGGTCCATGAAGGAGGTGATAGCGCAGCGAACTAGGCAATCGAACTATAATGCTTTATCACTTTCACTTAGCCATAGGAGTTTGAAAGGGGGCTACTATATAGCCCCTGGTGGCGCCGCGCTCGCCCGAACTCGGAGCGCGTGTGTGCCTGGCCGGGAAACGGCCCTTCGTTAATGCGGAGGAATCCTGAAGACTCTGACAGGTCATCGAGTGGTTGACCAATCTCACGCTATATCATGAGTCAGTTTTCGGCTTTCACTACTGAGGTGCTCGCCTAGCTGAACCGGGGCACAATTGCAGTAGTTCTCCTGGTGCCGCCTTAGCCGATAGAGCGGAACGTAAGGCAGCAAAACACAGGATCCGGGCAAACCCAACATTTGACCAAAGACATGATTCGGAGCTGATGCATATAAGGCCAAACTCGCGACGCCGAACACTCCCTAAGGTATTCGGTCTTTATAAAAATGGGCTGAGCAGTGCCCATGATAATAAGCCCCTGGTGTCCAGGTACGTGCGAAATTCTGACGTGGCCACATGCCAAGATGCCAGCCTCCTCCTCGGTTATACTGTGAATCCGGGGGATGTGCATCAACAAGAGACAGTGATAAAGGTTTGCGCAAGGTCTTAATCTAAAGAGAATCCTTGAGACGGGTCCCTGCTGCACGTCTGTGCCTGTCTCCGTTGCGCCGTGTCCTGGATGGGTGTAGCACGACGTTCATCTGTAAATGAGAGGAACTTAGTTGAAAGAAGAATAGCCGTGCAAAATATATGTTGTACTAAGTAAACAAAGTATAATTCAAGATGGGGAAAATTGAGCCCTATTGTCGCCTATTTTACATATGCAGAGCCCCTTGTATAGGGGTGTACGGCTACAAAAACCTTTATCAATTATAAGTTTGCTCCGGACTCACCTAGCCGTGTCCGTGGTCTTAATGACCCGTTAGATGCTTCTGTTGGTGAAGCTATTTTAATGTGTGGCTGTCAAGGCAGTCGTATAGTCTTCTGCATGCGAGGAACATTCAATGTTTCCCTTTAGTGAGATGATGCCTCGTGGGCCAGGCATCTTAAGCGTGAGAGATGCATAATGCGGTATTGCATTAAAGCGGGAGAAAGCTTCGCAACCCAGTAGTGCTTGATAGCCACTTGAAAGTGGGGCAATGTGGAAGGTTAGCTTTTCGCAGCGGAAGTTACCAGGGGAACCGAACATTACTTCTAGCAGGAGAGAACCCGTGCAATGGGCATCCGGGCCTGGCGTTACTCCTTTAAAGGAAGTGCTGCTATGGCGAATTTTTGTTGGGTCCATCCCCATTTTGCGGACTGTGTCCTGATATAGCAGGTTTAGACCACTGTCGCCGTCCATCAGGACTTGTGTAAAGTGGAATCCGTCAATTATCGGATCTAATACCAAGGCGGTCCAACCTGCGTTCCGGATACTTCTGGAGTAATCCTGATGGTCGAAGGTGATCAGTTTTAACAACCAGTGGCGAGACTCCTTTGTGATAGGCCGCATGGCGCATATCTCTATAGGCGCCACTTTGTTTTTCCCTTTTGTCACGTGAAGTAAGTTTACTGTTTTGACTTCTTGTGGGAAATTCTTTTGTTTCCCAGTGCTCTGCTTGTGGGGTTCGTCATCGTCCTCAGTTGGTGTATCGAGCCCCCTGTGTTCGGTGTCGCGTTGGCCGGATTGCTTGAAGACCCAACATTCTCTGTCGGTATGGTTTGCAGGCTTCCCGGGAGTGCTGTGGATTTGACATATTTTGTCCAAGATTTTGTTTAGGCTAGATAGCTCTTCCCTTTTATCCTTGATGGGCAGCTTTTTCTGACCCTGCTGAGAGCTTTTTAATCTGGTGTTGACTGCCGTGCTCTTCGGGCTGTTTCCCTTATTTCGGCGCTGGTCCTTGTTGAGACGCGGTTTCCCGTTTCCGTCCCTGACTTCGGATGTACTTGGGTCGCTGGTGCTGCATCTTGCCAACCAGCTGTCCTGTCCCAAGCAAAAGCGGGTCATGAGGCTTGTTAATGCGGCTATTGTTCTTGGCTTTTCTTGGCCGAGGTGTCTGGCGAGCCATTCGTCTCGAACGCTGTGTTTGAAAGCTGCTAAGGCTTCGGTGTCCGGACAATCGACTATCTGGTTCTTTTTTAGTAAGAAATTTGTTCCAGAGTTTCCGGGCTGACTCTTCGGGCTGTTGAGTTATATGACTTAAATCGTCTGCATCCGGAGGCCGGACCCGGTCGGATAAACGACCCCATGGCCAATAAGGAAGCCACCCGGTCGGATAAACGACCCCATGGCCAATACAGTGGCTATGAAGTGGGTGGTGGGTGGGCGTCGAATTTCTTCGTTGTCCGCATCCCAATCCTGTTGGCCATAATCCGGCCAGGGCTCTCCTGACAAAGAGAGAGACCTTAGTGAATTTAGAATGTCGCCGAAGGGCGAGTGCTGAAAGATATCCGTGGCGGTGAATTCCATAATCGGCGCCCCATCGGATTTGATTGGCAAGGGCGCAGAGGGTTCGGAGTCTGGAGTAGGGTCCGGCACCTTGGAGTCACGGGCTTCGTAGAGGATAAAGCTGGTGTTTGGCTCGATCACCGTTGAGACTGTAGCCCCCGAGGCGGTGTCTAGCCACCCGCCCTCGACCGGCACAGTTGGCTCCGAGCTAAGGGTCGGAGCTGTTGCGGGCGCGGCCTCCAGGGCACTGTTCGGTGGTAGAGCTAAGTCATGCCCATCGTGACAGTGCGGTGCACTTGGTTGTGGCTCGGATCCGTCAAAGATCAAGTCTCCGCGGATGTCAGCCGTGTAGTTCAAACTTCCAAATCTGACCTGACGGCCAAGCGAATTAGGCCGCAGTGCAAAGCCACCGAACACGAAGATCTATCCGGGGAGAAAGGTCTCACCCTGGACCGCATCGTTGTTGATGATCGGAGGAGCCATCGGGCCTAAAGGTGACGACATAGAGGAACTCTCAATGAAAGCACCAATGTCGGTGTCAAAACCGGCGGATCTCGGGTAGGGGGTCCCTAACTGTGTGTCTAGGCGGATGGTAACAGGAGACAAGGGACACAATGTTTTTACCCAGGTTCGGACCCTCTCGATGGAGGTAAAACCCTACTCCTACTTGATTAATATTGATGATATGGTTAGTACAAGAGTAGATCTACCACGAGATCAAAGAGGCTAAACCCTAGAAGCTAGCCTATGGTATGATTGTTGTCCGTTCTATGGACTAAAACCCTCCGGTTTATATAAACACTGGAGAGGGCTAGGGTTACATAGAGTCGGATACAATGGGAGGAGATCTGCATATCCATATTGCCAAGCTTGCCTTCCACGCCAAGGAAAGTCCCATCCGGACATGGGACGAAGTCTTCAATCTTGTATCTTCATAGTCTAGGAGTCCGGCCAAAGGTTATAGTCGGCTATCCGGACACCCCCTAATCTAGGACTCCCTCAACTAGGTTTATACGAACTTGGTTACATAGAAAGGAAATAGTACATCTGGCCGCCTGACTTGCCATCCACGCATAGGAGAGTCCTATCCGGACACGGGAAAAAGTCTTATCTTGTATCTTCATGGCCCAATAATCCGGCCCATGTCCAACAGGCCGGACGCCCTAGGATCCCTTAGTCCAGGACTACCTCGGTCATGGCCTTTGGTCCAGTGGATCTTGCAGTACGGCCCATCACATTTCCCAACATTTTCTGCGGCAGCGGCTTCCCAACAGGCAGTGCACGCGGTATATTCCTTGCCAGGGGCCTCAGCCTTGGCCTTCGAGCTGATACTAGGTGTGCCCAAACCATCTACAGTCATCACTGCCTTATCTCTTGGCTTCTTACTACGCTTCTTGCCCTTCCTCTAACTAGTTGATTCATCCTCATCCTCTGATTCAACACTAATGCAATCTTCCTCTCCTAGCAATTTCCTTCCTTCTTCCATCCGGGCACATTTATCCACCACTCTATATAGTTCTTTCACAGTCTTGGGCAACCGCATGTTCATTTTGGAACGAATGTGGTGGTTGCGCACATTGGACTGGAAAGCTGCTATAACAGCTGCTGGTTGGATATTTGGAATATTTCTATGAACTTTACCGAATCTTTGCAAATACTTACATAGGGTTTCTCCTTCCTTCTGCTGGAGAAGCTGCAGGTCGCTAGCCCCGCTGGGCTCTTGGTGGCCACTGGTGAAGGCACCGACGAACTTGTGGCACAGGTCTACACATGACGAAATGGAGTTCTCTGCCAGGTGCATCAGCCAAGACCTCACATTGGACTTTAGGGCCAAAGGGAAGTAGTTTGCGAGCACCTTCTCATCTCTTCCCCCGGCAGCCTGAACAGCGATGGTATAGATGCTCAGAAACAATGTCGGGTTTAGCCTCCCATTGTACTTCTCAGGTATCTCTAGCTTGAACGTGAAAATGGATGGACAACGAACTTGCCACAACTCTTGTGTAAAGACAGGGTAGCCAACCTCGAAGGGTAGGCACCCGCCAACACCGAGCGCTGGCTCGTCGACGTTGAGGCCGTCGCACCCGTCGGTCTGGCAGGGATCGTTGCGGCGCCGTTCAGCGACAATGCGCGCGTCTCCCCGTTGCATGTCTTCCGGGGTTCGATGTTGGCCTGGATGCGCTCGAGAGTCAGAAGAGGCATCGAGATGTCGTCGGGGTCTTGATTCTGATGCGCCCTCGCCGGCTGCCCTGGCGGGGACTGAACCATGGAGACGGCCCCCATTGTATGGCTAGCGGCGCGGGCGGTGGCTTTTGCTTGGGGAGGTTGCAGTGGGCAAGCTCGTCGTGAGCCTCCAGCTTCGGCGAAACCGAGCAGGCTTTGGATGGTGGCACACCACTCATCCATCTGCTCGGCTGCTGGCGGGAACCTTAGCAATAACTGAGCTCGCTCCATGGCCTCCGTGGATGTGCTTGGCATGGAAGTCGATGATGTTGACCGCGCCATCACCTGGCTCCAGATAGTGCCAGTGGCGGCGGCGAGGGCGGCGGCGCCGCACCCATTCTACGGTGGGCCGACCACCACGGCAGCAGGGTCGCGCGGCGGTGGTGCTTGAATATCCGTGGCTCCGTCGAGCGCAGCATCCTGGTTGGCTCGTCCGGGAGGATGCACATGCATGGCAGCCGCTCCGGTGAAGGGGGCGACCGGAGGGCAATGGTGCCTCGGACCGAGCGCCGTTGCTGCAGCTGTGCTTGTCGGCGAGTGGAGGGGGCGCGGACGGAGTGACCCCCTGACCCGCACCTTGAGGAGCTTGACCGTCGAGACACTGTTGATGTTGTTCTCCTCCGGTAGCTCCGGCCCCTATGTCGGCCGCGGGGGAGGTGGTAATGGTGCCACCTTCTCCAACCACGCCCCCAGCAGCGTCCACGTCCTCGCGAGCCCCCGTGTCACCCGCGGCGTTAGAGGCCGTGGGCCGCGGAGCCTTCGAGGTGGATGGGTGGGCCGAGGTGCCAGAATTCTTCTTGGGTTCCATGGACGATGGTGCTGCCGAGGATGAAGATGTCGATGAAGATGAAGCGCGGCGTACGCTCTCATGTTCGCGCAAGCACTCCCCCTACCTGGCGCACCAGAGATGTCACGAGATTTCCGCGGCCACCTATGGGACCGGGTGGCCCCTTGTTGGTTCGGCAGGGGGACAGCGCGTTGCACCAAGAGCAGACCAACGTACAGCGGCACGACAGAGAGCACACAAGTGATTTACCCAGGTTCGGGGCGCCGCGAGGCGTAAGACCCTACTCTTGCTTTAGTGGATTGATGGAATAATGAATGTGGTGGTCCCTAGTACACTTTTCTTGGCAAGATTTGCCTCGTGGGCGCAACGACTACGCGCGTGTGGTGGCTTGGGGTTGTCAAATTTCCAATCTTCTAACCCCTCTACGAGTGCCATGGGCCTCCTTTTATAGATTAATGGGTCACCAAAGTGGCAAAGTAGTCATTATCCACCGATATGATAGCAAATAGTGCTATCATACCTAACTCTGCGAGCTAACAGGGTACATTAAATGCGCCTCTTAGTGTCACATCACTGGGCTCCCGGCAAGGCATGTCGGGCTATCTCGCCAGCTCTGCACCTGTTCTCTTGACACGTCGTAGGACGGGTGTCATTTGTAGGCATCTCCGTAGGAAATGGCTGCCATGTGGCGAATGGCTACCACTTAATTATCCTACCGCTTGACACTGCACTGATTGACGACGTGAGTCGTACTTGAGTGGTTGGTGGGGTGGTTCTGCCCCCCTCTAGCCCCGGGAGCCTCTACCGGGGAGCCTCGGTCGCTTGCTTCTGGTGGTGGCCTCGCCCCTCGCAGAGCTTGCCTGCCCGGCAAGGGAGGCCCTTCTCTTGCCAATATCTTGCTCCATAGGCTCAATCTTGGTCCTTCTAAACTTCATGTTGGTTCTTCGAATCTCTTGGTTCTTCAATCTCTTACTTAAGCTAGTGCTTCAATCTTGATCTTGGGCCTATGCGCAGTTGGTCAACAGACCCAGGGTTTGTTGCACCGACATGGGTAAACTAGTGTGTCTCTTGTCCATTCGGTTCATCGAGCTAGGCCGTGGGATTAAAGAGCAGGCAGACTGGGGAGGACGAGTTCTTAGCATGCACCCCAGAGTTCGAACCTCTAAAGGATCCATGGAACCCGAAATCTGACATTTGGCGCGCCAGGTAGGCGTGCGTCGGAGCCTATCTTCCGACGGTCGAGTCGCAACCGCTCCACCACTTCCATGGCTGACGCTTGTCGAACCCGCACTGAGCGTCGTGCTTCCCTCGCCGCTCACATCGCCTAGACGGCGCATGCCAGCGGGCCTCCTCGTCTTCTCCGTCGCCTGCCGCCAACACCGCCACCAGCCCGGCAGGGCACGAGGAGCAAGCTTCGTCGCTGCACCCCTCTGTGCGGCGTGACGGGTGCACCGCCACCCCGTCGTTGACTCTGGCCGGTTCATAGTCCCATGCTCGTCGCGGCCAGGCGGACGTGGAGGCTACGCTGCTCATGGCGTGCGAGCTCCTGCGCTACCACCCCTTTGACGACCTCTATGAAGACTGGCTGGACCGCATCGCCGAGCTCGTCAGCGCTGCTGGGGGCTCTCCTGCATAGTCTCTCTCGCTGCCTCGCACGCCGCCTGTTGCGGGTGACGTGGCCCACGGAGCACCTCCTCCAGCTCCCCATCAAGATGCCATCGTCAAGCCAAGGCGCGAAGTCCTGCGGCGTGACCCGCCATGCAGGACGTCGGCGCGTGAAGAAGAAAGATGGCACGTGGTCCAGCGGCCGCATGAAGATGCTCAAGCACTCCCAGCACCACCATGTCAAGACCACGCGCCGCCTCTGCTGGTGGCGTGTAAGCGCCACGATCAAGCTCCCCCTCCATGACAGGCCTCCGTGACCACATCGGGTTGCCGCCCCTTCACTCCGGAGCTGCGCAGTGTCGTCTGGCCGGGGAAGTTCAAGCCCGATCTGCCTCCACGCTACGACGACACCTCTCGAACCTGTTGAGTTCCTGCAGCTCTACGAACTAAGCATCGAGGTGGCCAACTGCGATGACAAGGTTATGGCGAACTGGTTTCCCATTGCCCTGAAGGATGGCATGCGCTCATGGCTCATGAACCTGCCCGTGGGGTCGATCTCCTCCTGGGGAGACATGCGCGAGCGTATCATTGCTAACATCCAAGGCATTCGCGACCGCCCGCTGGCTACAGTTGACCTGTGGCGCATCAAGCAGCACCCAGGAGAGACCCTGTAGAAGTACATCCTGCGCTTCAGCAGTGTTCATCTCAAGATCCCCAAGGTGTCGGACAAGGCCATCATCTCCGCATTCGCTGATGGCGTCCACGACGTCAAGATGAAGGAGGAGCTAGCCATATACGAGGACATGTGCACGGCCCTGGAGATGTTCAAGATGGCGATCAAGTATGCAAGAGCTGAGGAAGGATGCCTCTCCCTCCTCAAGCTCCCTGAAGATGATCCGGAGGCCAAGGACGTGAAGCGCAAGGGGGCCAGCCGTGCTCGTGGCCGAGCCAGAGATGAAGCGTGGCTGCGATCACCCGGAGTCATCCAATGGCAGTCGCCCGTTCTGCGTCGTCCACAATGTGCACAGCCACAACACCAAGAACTGTTAGGACCTCAGGGCCAGCCGCGACGGGCACCTCGGTCGTTTACTATGCGCAACGATCAAGGCTACAGCCGCAGAGGAGGACGAACTGCAGGACGTTGTGGACCGCGGCCCCTGCCACGAGTGGCGCGATCAGCCTCGTGAGGAATTCTGGCAGGCTCGCCTCGCGAGGGCCCCTGGAGGGACCATTCTTGTGAGGTCCATCCTCAGGGCAACGCTAGCCTCCCTCTGCTGCCACCACCACGAAGAAGGAACGACGACCACAACTAGGACAAGCGGGCTGGGGGTTCCAGGAGCCTCGTGCCATCGCGTGCATCCTGGGCGGCGCTCAGGACCCTGCCTCTCATCGCATCATCAAGAAATTTGCCCGTGAGGTGAATGCGGCCCAACCCAAGCTCGAGGCTACGCGCCTTCTCAGGTGGTCCAAGTGCACCATCACCATCAGCTCGTCCGACCAGCTCAAGTGCGCGACAACCGCCGGCGCCCTCTCGATGCTTTGCTCGCCTGTCATCAACAACGTCCTCGTCACCAAGACCCTCATCATTGGCGGTGCAGGGCTCAGTGTTCTGTCCATCGAGACCTTCGACCGACTCCAGGTTCCATACGACCAATTGCAGCCCACCAAGCCCTTCTCAGGGTTGACCGACGGCTCCACCAGCCTGATAGGGCAGATCCGCCACCCTGTCACCTTCGCCACCCGCGATAACTACCACACAAAGCTCATCGACTTCGACATCATACACATCTGTCTTCCTTAAAATGTCATCCTTGGGTATATAGCCCTAGACAAGTTCATGGCAGTGACTCATCATGGTTATAACGTCCTCAAGATGCCAGGAAGCCGCGGTGTCATCACTGTTCCATGCGAGGAGAAGGACGCGGTGTGCTCTCTTGAGCATGCCTACCAGGTAGCGGCGGTCGAGAATCCAGAGGCTGTCTCCAAGAAGAAGCAGTTGCTCTAGCTAGACCCTCAGGGGAGCGGTGTATCCAGTGGAACCACCTCAGGAGCTGCGCCCACAGATGGAACACCTCCCTCTCTCGCATAGGAAGGCGCGCTCGGCGTCCCTCTTAGGCTGGTCCTAGGGGCTCTCTTCTGGAGGGCCTCTGACCTAGCCAGCATCACAAGGGAGGCGCTCGGGCACCACGTGGAGCCGTGTTTCAGCGCGTGTCTCGACCAGGAAGGCACAAGGGACAGGGCGCCAGGTGCTCAGGAATTCATCACCAAGGCAATCGAGGAGCTTCAAGAGGCGAGAGCCATGCGCGGCGACCGCCGCCCACCACCTGGCGCGGCTCCTTGTCCTGGGGAGTGCAGCGAGCTGTGCGCCTGCGTCAACATCCCTGGGCTCAACAGAGCCGCATCTCAGGAGCGATTTTGGCCATCACGCGCCGGCCGGTGCGAGGGTCCCCCTCACGGCTATGTTCGCATGCCTTTTGGCTTACCGAACGCGGCTATTACATTCCAGCGCAACATGCGGAGCGTCCTGGCGGCTCAGGAGACCAGGCACTAGGCAGTCTTGACTGAGATGGCGACGGTTCTTCACGAGCCTCCTGGGCCTCCAGAGCCTCCTGAGGTTCAAGGCCTAGGTGGCTCATTAGGAGGGATTTCTTCAGCACGCGTCTTCAGCTACTTTAGCATCACTTCAGCGATGGTGCCAGGTGACATTTTCTGGTTTAATTAGTTGGGGGCGCCCCTTGGGCTGCTTTATCCCCAAGTCGCGTGAGTCTGTCCCTACGACGTATATCTTTCTTGCATCTTCTAGTCGTTCAGTTGGGGGCGCCCCTCGGGCTGCATCATCCCCAGGTCGCATGGGTTTGTCCCTGTGGCATGTATCGTTTTCCACATCTATTAGAGATGGCTTACCTTATCCATGAGATGATTTACGTTATTACCCACTTGCCAGTCGTTTATGGCCCTTCGCGGCCTCCCACGCGGTTGACCGGCCTCTTGCTCTTCCCTCAACGGGGGTTGCACATGCTGGCACGGCCGTTGTGCTTGGGTCCGTCCCAGCAATGCTGACAAACCTGGGAGATCGAGCTCTGGCTCGCGGCCCGCCCCGCGCACATCACCTCACCAGATCGTTAGTGCCTCTTGCGGAAATATCAGCGGCTGGACAACAGGCGTGAGTAGCGCTCTCTTCTTGGACTAACCCACAAGAATGCGTGGAGCTTGGCTACAGCTGGCCCTACCAGCTGTCCCTTTTTCACGCAATTCGCTTGCACGTTAAAGGGGGGTCCTGAGCATCGCACCTTAGGAGCTCCTACTGACTCTACATGACTCACCCCCTGGCCTTGACCATGACATCGCCACCTGGCATACCAGTGGCGGCTGAGCCTCGCTCGAGGGTTGGGACCTGAGGACATAGAGCACTCAGATGAGCGGGGAAAAGGAAGGTCGGCGCAACACAAAGGAATCACCGGAAGCATCACCACTAAGGCGCATCCAGGCGCAACACAAAGGAATCACCGGAAGCATCACCACTAAGGCGCAACCAGGCACAACACAAAGGAATCACCACAGGCTCTTTAAGATAACTCACATATACATATCAGCGTGAACCCGCTGTCCGAAATTTCAACCCTCGCAATCGCGCTCCGGCAATGCCACTTCCCTTTTCGGCCTCCATGGAGCTGCTTGCACGTCAAAGGGGACCTCTTGAGCATCGCGCCTCAGGAGCTCTTACCGGACCTCGGGCCGATCACTTCCTGGCCTTGACCACGGCATCGCGACCTAGCGCTGGCAACCTCGCCCCATCCTCAGGTCATGAAGATGCCGCTCAAGGGGACGACCTCGACCTCCGCTCTCGTGGCCAGGCTGCAGCACCTGGCGTGCTGCAGCCACAACTCGAGTGACCCCCTCAGCGGCATCTCCTTGGTGCAAAACCACAAGAAATAGATCCATGTGCGCGACGACATTGCCGCCCACACCACGAACTCGCACGAGGAGCCCTCAGTGTGGGTTCAAGGGTCGGCTAGCCGTATAGCCCTAGCCTAGCCACCATGGCCCGCACGGCACTGGGAGCTGCCGCCTTTTCCGGAGCCCTGGGCGTGGGCGTACAGAGGGAGCGGGAAACCACGCGGTGGCCGTTCGTACCAAGGCCGCGTCACCTCCTGCCTTTTGCTGACATCGCGAGGGCGGATGAACCTCTTCTTCGGTGGAAGCCATTTAGGCTGAACCAGAACCTCCTGATCGGTGCCATGGGAGCTACAACAAGGCAGAGAGGAAGAAGAATAAGCGGGCGGCGAGCAGATGGAGATGAGCAAGGGGGGTTCTACCTCTCTCCTCATTTATAGCCCGAGGGAGGCCAACCGCTGGCCTCAACGATCTCACACAATGATGGGTTTTCTCTACATGCAGCAGGGTCTCGTCAAATCGAACAGTTATCAAGGCAGCGTGGGGAAGCGGGGGCGCCCACGTCCCATCAATCGCGTTGCACTGCCCAAGGCCGCAGGTGGTTAGAGCCCGTGGCGCTCCGCACTTTCCCTTTGGCTTCGCCTCGAAGCCAATTTTGAACACGCTTTGGGCCCGGGGGCTACTATCGGTGTTCTGGGAACGGGGGTACCCATACTTGTCTTCTTGTGGCCCATGGTGTGGCTCCAACGATGGCCTGGTACGACCCATCTTCAACATTGACAACTCAAGACCCTCGCGAGGGGCTAAGCCTTGCGAGGCGGACGACATCAAGACCTCCACATGGGGCAGCCTCCCCAGGCTGGCTCCTAAGGTGCACCTCGCGAGTTTCAGATGATGTGAGCCATGACTACCAAGGCCAGGCGAGCGCCAGTGGGCGCAGTGTACCAGTTTCCTCTTTGGTGTTGAGGAGGCAAGCGCAGGCGCGGAGTCCCAAGGAATCAAGCAAAGATTTCCATTCCGGTGCAACAAGACCAAGACCGCCAGGACGGCAGGACGGAGGTCATCGCCGAGCCCACCACGACGTCACCACCAGAGGCTTTTTGCAGGAGAATACTACTTTTGTTAGGATAGCACGTACTAGCTGTCTCCCTTTGAATTTGGCCATGCTGGGATCCCTTCCCCCCTTCATTTGGGAAGAGGACCGAGGCTAGTATAAATAGGGCAGCACCACCACCATAGGAAGAGGAGAGGGAGAGGGGATGGATCATTCAGATCAACCTCACACCCACCAGCTCATCGAGCACAAGAACACCTCTCCACCTGAGGTTGTTCTCCACTGTACTAGTTCATCCTCAGCCCCTTGAGGCCAATCCACCATGAAGCATGAGTAGGGTTTTACACCGCAAGGTGGCCCGAACCTGGGTAAACTGCTATGTCTCTTGTCCACTCGGTTCATCGAGCTAGGCCGTGGAATTAGAGAGCAGATGGACTGGGGAGGACGACTTCTTCACACGCACCCTAGAGTTCAGACCTCTCGAGGGTCTGTGGAACCCGAAATCTGCGAAGGATCTATGATAATATAACTTCTATGTGAATATGAACAAACATAGATCATTACGTTGTCTTCCTTGTCCAACCTCAACAATTTTGGCATATAATATTTTGATGGGGGCTCACAATCATAAAATATGTCCAAGATAGTGTATTTGCACGTGAATTTTCTCTTCCCTTATTAATTCTTTCATGAATTGCATCATTGACCAATGCTACGTTTGTCAATCTCCAATATATTTTACTACTTATACTCTTCCTTATGTGATGTCATCACTTACCATAAGATTAGCATATGATCTTTTTCATTTATTTCCCTTTCTTTTTATGGAACATGAATGTAAAGAAAGAAAAACTCAAACTCATCTTTATTGTATATCTCGCACACGATTACAAGGATAGATAGATCACTAAGCAAACACTCGAAGAAAGATCGAACTAAATTTTTATTCAACTAAAGCAAAAGATAACTAAGGAAAGTTGTTGTCGGGGTACCTGGAAAAAGTCTGGTTTTTTCGGTATTGTACCGGGAAGCTATCGGAAGGTTCCAGATGGTTCCAGAGGGGTCCGAAAGTCCTCAGAGGGTTCTATGATGTCCCATACAGCAGCAAGGGCTGTAGGGGGAGAGCTGGCCTTAATGGGCCATGGGAACCAGCCCCTGCAAGGCCCATGTGCATGTGGAAGGGGAAACCCTAAGGGGGAGGGCCTGCCCTTGGCTGTTGCCCCCTACCTTGGGAGGAGGGCTAGGGCTACCACACTCTCCCTCACCCCTATATATAGCGGGGAGGTGCAGGGGGCAGCTAAACCTTCCGGGCTTGCCCCGTCTCCCTCTCGTTACTCCTCCTCCATGTTCCGTCAATGATTGGCAAAGCCCTGCCGGAGTTCTGCTGCCACCACCACCACCATGCTGTCGTGTTGGTTCAGATATCATCTACCTCCTCTCCCTCATTTGCTGGATCATGAAGGAGAGGACGCTACCGAGTCGTACGTGTGCTAAACTTGGAGGTGACGCATGTGCGGCACTTGGATCGGATTGGATCACGATGCGAGTACGACTACGCCAACCATGATCACC
Source organism: Triticum urartu (assembly GCF_003073215.2). NCBI lineage: Eukaryota > Viridiplantae > Streptophyta > Magnoliopsida > Poales > Poaceae > Triticum > Triticum urartu. The sequence continues at coordinate 342,866,073 of NC_053028.1, forward strand.
AGATCATTAACAATTTCAGTCTACAAGGGTATGTAGACACCCTCCCCTCTCGTTGCTATACACCTCCTAGATTATATATTGGGTGTTCATAGGAATTTTATTGATTTTCATGCTTCGTTCCCCATCACGACCACCACGGTGAAAGACATCGACGGGCTCGTCATTGACTGGCTGGTGTGTGACGGGAGCTAGAGGTTGCCGGAGGAGGTGGAGATCGAGCCCGCGCCGCGCCCCAGGGAGTGTGTGCTCCTCATTACTCACGTGGAGAGAAGTTTCTCTATGCCACCTCATTCTTTCCTTCGTGGCTTCTTGAACTTTTTCGGTGCCCAACTCCATCATCTTCCTCAAAATGCCATAACATATCTTGTCGCATTTATTTCCTCATGCGAAAACTTGTTAGGCTCTGAGACGCACTGAGGGCTGTTCAAGCATATCTTCACGTGTCGTTCTCAGTCGGTCAAAAAGGCTGACCCGAAAGGGGAAAGAACCTATGTGACCCAGATGTGCGGTGGCTTAGGCATCCAGATGAGGGGTAGGATTTTGTTCCCCACTATGACTTTCCCCGAGTTGGTTAGGGGTTGGGAGATGACCTGGTTATAAGGTAATGATATTCCCTATGTCGATTCGTCGACTGGCCTTCCTCGCTATACCTCCAAGAGGGTCAACACTCCTCCGTCACTAACGATGGACAAGGAGGAAAAGACCGAAGTGGGGATCTTGGTGGCTGCTATAGTTGGACTGATTCGGGGTGGAGTAACGGGCTTGGATCTGCTGGAGGTCTTCCTCAGTCGGCGGATCCAGCCGCTGCAGGAGCGGGCTCATCCCATGTGGCGGTACACCGGGGCCAACGACCCGGCCCGAGTACACTTGGAGGACATCGATGAGGAGACCGTGGAGTAGTGACTCGGATGCATCACTAGTACACACGAAAATCCACCGGGGTCGAGACGGATCCTTCCCTTCGAAGACGAGCACCAACCAACAAAGATATGACACTGTGATGCCCCCGACTCGACTATACACTAATCATACACGTAAATGTGTATGATCAAGATCAAGGATTCACGGGAAGATATCACAACACAACTCTAGACACAAATTTAAATAACAGAAGCTTTATATTACAAGCTAGGGGCCTCGAGGGCTCGAACACATAAGCTCGATACACAAGAGTGTCACAGCCCTAGCATTGTTTGCAAATAGTGGAACAAGCATACATGCATCATGTATAAATTCATTTGAAGTTGAAATGGGGATTGATCAAACCCTAGCACCTAAAAGAATTCAAATAGGTTCAAATAAAATCTTTCTCAAAGAACCCAAAATGCCCATTGAAAATGTTCATGATTTCTGATAAAGGTGAAAACCTCTGCCAAAAATGATGAATATATTTCTAGGTCATTCCTCGATCTTTCGATTAAATGATAAAGTATTTGCCTTTGGACATTTAAATGCTATAAATATTTTTAACTTTCCAAATAATCTTGAAAGTATTTTTGGGCTGTTGGACTTAATCCCAGAGGTGCCCATAAATATTTTCAGATTTTTATTGATTGGTTTGGCATTCTTGCTAAATCAAAAGAACAAATAACAGAATAGAAAAGGAATACAAAAGAGAAAGAGAGACGGAGAGACTAACCTGGCACTTACCTTGGCAGGTTACTGTAGCATCCCAGCCCAGCAGGGGTAGGGGCGTCTTCTTCCTCTTGCCAGAAGGCAGAGGAGAAGCTGGCCACGGCGCCGCGGCGCGCCACGCCGGCAGCTGCCTGCCTGGCTCACCCTCGATGCACTCGGACATCGACATGCACCCCTGCGGACCTGTCCCACTCTCTCTCGCGCTCTCCCCTCCTTTGTTTCTCTCGGGCGCAGCCTCCGAGCATGCCGTCGCCGTCGCTCGCTATTGCCGCGGCCGCTGCCACTACCTCGCCCCGCTGACGCGCCCGAAAGATCCATCGAGATGCCCTGGACCTCTTCATCAGCCACGCAGCGTCGGGCACCCTCTGACGTCAGCCCCAAGCTCACCTTCATCCTCTGCATCTAGTCCCCGCCGTCTCTAATTCGACGCCGCCAGGACCTCCCCCGAGCCCGTCGACCCGTCCTACGGATGCGCTGTGAGCTTCGCATCCGCTTCCCCCTTACCCCGTCGTCACGCGTGAAGCCTAGGTAGTTTTCCCGCCGTCACGCGAGCTTGCTACCGCCGCGCCTGTCGCCGCCGTTGTTGCAGGTCACCAAACTCGCGTCCGAGGACGACCTCGAGCTCATGGATCTGCTAGGAGCCTGCCCAGCCTCTCAGTTTGCTCACTCGCCAAGCGTAGCCCCACACCCGTGATAGCCCGAACTCCGGCCACCGCGGCGAGCTTGCCTTCGGCGAGCTCGGGTAACCTCAGCCCCTGCCGTTTGCACAGATGGATGCAGGCGAGTCCAAGCTCCGCGTAGATGCCCTCATCCGCCCTTTGGTCACCGGAGATGCAAACCCGAACGTCTCCGCCGTCTCTGGCTTCGCCGGCGACAAGCCGCGGGTAAACTCCGGTGGGTTGACTCCAGTTGACCGGGGTTTGACTGGCCTAAGCCTATGATAGGTGGGCCCATGCCCCTGTTGGTTTAGCATTAGCATTTAATTAGTGTTAACTAATTTAGTTAGTTAGATGTGACACTGACATGCAGGCCCCATGTGTCAGGTTTCACCTGGACCTGCCCCAGTTGACTTATGACGTCACACTAACGTGATGCTGACGTAGTAAAGTTTTCTGGAATTAAAATAAATCAGAAATGATTTATAAATTTCAGAAAATACCCCAAACTTCCAAAAATCATAGAAATTAAATCGTAACTCCAAATGAAATAAATTATATATGAAAAATTATCAGAAAAATCCAAAGCATCTGAATATGGCATTTTCATGCATGTTTGCGCAAGTTAACCTCACTGAATAGGAAAATTCATGATTATGTAATAAATGGTAATTAGTTTTGAGTTGGAATTTGCTATAGGTTTGAATTCCACTTCAATGAATATGACTAACTGTTGTACTAGGTCAATTCAGTACTTTAATATGACATATCATTCATATGAATGTGCATTGCATTGATTGTGGTTCCTTTTGTGTTTGTCGGTGGTTGCTCCCCCTTAGTAGATGATGTTTCCGACGACGTGATCGATGACACCGATGAAGAGCTATACTATTGATACGTCTCCAACGTATCTATAATTTTTGATTACTCCATGCTATATTATCTTATGTTTTGGACATTATTGGGCTTTATTATCCACTTTTATATTATTTTTGGGACTAACCTATTCACCCAGAGCCCAGTGCCAGTTCCTTTTTTTCCCTTGTTTCAGTGTTTCGAAGAAAAGGAATATCAAACGGAGTCAAAACGGAATGAAACCTTCTGGAGAAGTTATTTTTGGAAGGAAAGAAACCTGATAGACTTGGATTGCACGTCAGGAAAGAAACGAGGGAGCCACGAGGTAGGGGGGCGCGCCCACCCCCTAGGGCACGCCCTCCACCCTCGTGGGCCCCTTGTGGCTCCCCTGACGTACTTCTTCCGCCTATATATATATCCATATACCCTAAAACGATCGGGGAGCACAATAGATCGGGAGTTCCGCCGCCAGAAGCCTCCGTAGCCACCGAAAACCAATCTAGACCCATTCTGGCACCCTGCCAGAGGGGCAATCCCTCTCCGGTGGCCATCTTCATCATCCCGGTGCTCTCCATGACGAGGAGGGAGTAGTTCTCCCTCGGGGCTGAGGGTATGTACCAGTAGCTATGTGTTTGATCTCTCTCTCTCTCTCTCTCTCGTGTTCTTGACCTGGCACGATCTTGATGTATCGCGAGCTTTTCTATTATAGTTGGATCTTATGTTGCTTCTCCCCCTCTACTCTCTTGTAATGGATTGAGTTTCCCCTTTGAAGTTATCTTATCGGATTGTGTCTTTACAGATTTGAGAACACTTGATGTATGTCTTGCCGTGCGTATCTGTGGTGACAATGGGATATCACGTGATTCACTTGATGTATGTTTTGGTGATCAACTTGCGGGTTCCGCCCATGAACATATGCATAGGGGTTGGCACACATTTTCGTCGTGATTCTCCGGTAGAAACTTTGGGGCACTCTTTGAGGTCGTATGTGTTGGTTGAATAGATGAATTTGAGATTGTTTGATGCATATCGTATAATCATGCCCACGGATACTTGAGGTGACACTGGAGTATCTAGGTGACATTAGGGTTTTGGTTGATTTTTGTCTTAAGGTGTTATTCTAGTACGAACTCTAGGGCTGCTTGTGACACTTATAGGAATAGCCCAATGGATTGATTGGAAAGAATAACTTTGAGGTGGTTTCGTACCCTACCATAATCTATTCGTTTGTTCTCCACTATTAGTGACTTTGGAGTGACTCTTTGTTGCATGTTGAGGGATTGTCATATGATCAAACTATGTTATTATTGTTGAGAGGACTTGCACTAGTGAAAGTATGAACCTTAGGCCTTGTTTCCTAGCATTGCAATACCGTTTGTGCTCACTTTTATCATTAGTTACCTTGCTGTTTTTATATTTCCAGATTACAAAAACCATTATCTACTATCCATATACCACTTGTATCACCATCTCTTCGCCGAACTAGTGCACCTATACGATTTACCATTGTATTGGGTGTGTTGGGGACGCAAGAGACTCTTTGTTATTTGGTTGCAGGGTTTCTTGAGAGTGACCATCTTCATCCTACGCCTCCTATGGATTGATAAACCTTAGGTCATCCACTTGAGGGAAATTTGCTACTATCCTACAAACCTCTGCACTTGGAGGCCCAACAACGTCTACAAGAAGAAGGTTGTGTAGTAGACATCAAGCTCTTTTCTGGCGCCGTTGCCGAGGAGGTTAGTGCCTGAAGGTATATCTTTAGATCATGCAATCGAGTCTTTTAGTTTCTTGTTTTATCACTAGTTTAGTTTATAAAAGAAATTTATGAAAAAATGGAATTGAGTTTACCTCATACGCTTCATCTTTTTAATATCTTTCGTGAGTATGATGGAAAGGAAAATCGTGCCAAAGTGTTAGAAGAAGAATGCATTAAAATGTTTGGCACTAAATATTTAAATGATGAGCATGATTGCAATGTTGTTAGTATGAATTCCTTGAATATCCATGATGCTAATGATATGCAAAGCCACAAGCTTGGGAAAGCTATGTTTGATGAAGATGATATTTTTTGTCCCCCAAGCTTTGATGAGCAAATTTATTATGATGAAAGCATGCCTCCTATTTATGATGATTATATTGATGAAAGTGGGTTTGGAAGAGTGTCAAATTTAGGAAGTGATGATCCCACTATTTTGGAGGATGTTGAATCTTATTATGATAATTGTGAAAGTGGATTTGGAGAGGTTATGGATTTATTTAGTGATGAATTTACTATTTCGGAAGAGGTTCCAATTGATCATGAGAACAAAGTTGCTATATATGATGATTACTGTGATGACTTGTATTCTATAAAGAATAATGAAATCCATGAAACTTGTCATCATGATTTTAGTTTTCAATTGGATTATGCCTCACATGATAGTTATTTTGTTGAGTTTGCTCCCACTACTATTCATGACAAGAAATTTGCTTATGTGGAGAGTAATAAATTTTCTATGCTTGTAGATCATGAAAAGAATGCTTTAAGTGCTGGTTATATTGTTGAATTCATTCATGATGCTACTGAAAATTATTATGAGGGAGGAACATATGCTTGTAGGCATTGCAATAATATCAAGTTTCCTCTCTATGTGCTTAAAGTTTTGAAGTTATGCTTGTTTTGCCCTCCTATGCTAGTTGATTCTTGTTCCCACAAGTTGTTTGCTCACAAAATCCCTATGCATAGGAAGTGGGTTAGACTTAAATGTGCTAGTCATATTCTTCATGATTCTCTCTTTATGTTACAATTCTTATCTATTATGTGAGCATCATTGAAATCATCATGCCTAGCTAGGGGCGTTAAATGATAGCGCTTGTTGGGAGGCAACCCAATTTTATTTTTGTTCCTTGCTTTTTGCTCCTTTTTAGTAATAAATAATTCATCTAGCCTCTGCTTAGATGTGGTTTTATGTTTTAATTAGTGTTTGTGCCAAGTAGATCCTTTGGGAAGACTTGGGTGATGTCTTTGTGATCATGGTGTAAAAAACAGAAACTATAGTGCTCACGAGATTTGCTGCCATTTTTCATTGGAGAGCGATATTTAGTTAATTATTTTTGCAGATTATTAATAGATAAAATCCTCAGGTCCACCAATTTATTTTAGAATTTTATGAGTTCCACAAGTATACGTTTGATCCAGATTACTACAGACTGTTCTGTTTTTGACAGATTCTGGTTTCTATGTGTTGTTTGCTTATTTTGATGAATCTATGGGTAGTATCGGAGGGTGTGAACCATAGAGAAGTTGGAATACAGTAGATATTACACCAATATGAATTTAGAATGAGTTCATTACAGTACCTTATGATGGCGATTTGCTTTCATATACTAACGGAGCTTATGAGTTTTCTGTTAAGTTTTGTGTTGTGAAGTTTTCAAGTTTTGGGTAAATATTCGATGGACTATGGAATAAGGAGTGGCAAGAGCCTAAGCTTGGGGATTACCAAGGCACCCCAAGGTAATATTCAAGGACAACCAAAAGCCTAAGCTTGGGGATTACCAAGGCACCCCAAGGTAATATTCAAGGACAACCAAAAGCCTAAGCTTGGGGATGCCCCAGAAGGCATCCCCTCTTTCGTCTTCGTTCATCGGTAACTTTACTTGGAGCTATATTTTTATTCACCACATGATATGTTTTTTGCTTGGAGCATCATTTTATTTTATTTTGTTTTGCTTGATGTTTGAATAAAATACCAAGATCTGTAATTCTTAAATGTTAGAGAGTCTTCGCATAGTTGCATAATTATTCGACTACTCATTAGTCTTCACTTATATCCTTTGGAGTAGTTCGTCACTTGCTCTAGTGCTTCACTTATATCTTTTAGAGCATGGTGGTGGTTTTATTCTATAGAAATAATTGATCTCTCATTCTTAACTTATATTATTTTGAGAGTCTTAAATAATATGGTAATTTTCTTAAATAATCCTAATTTGCTAGGCATCCAGGATTAGTAAAAATTTGCTTATGAGTGTTTTGAATACTAAGAGAAGTTTGATGCTTGATGATTGTTTTGAGATATGGAGGTAATAATATCAAAGTCATGCTAGTTGAGTAGTTGTGAATTTGAGAAACACTTGTGTTGAATTCTGCATGTCCCGTAGCATGCACGTATGGTAAACGTTGTGTAACAAATTTGAAACATGAGGTGTTATTTGATTGTCCTCCTCATGAGTGGCGGTCGGGGACGAGCGATGGTCTTTTCCTACCAATCTATCCCACTAGGAGCATGCGCGTAGTGCTTGGTTTTTGATGACTTGTAGATTTTTGCAATAAGTATGTGATTTCTTTATGACTAATGTTGAGTCCATGGATTATACGCACTCTCACCCTTCCATCATTGCTAGCCTCTTCGATACCGTGCATTGCCCTTTCTCACATTGAGAGTTGGTGCAAACTTCGTCAGTGCATCCAAACCCCATGATATGATACGCTCTTTCACACATAAACCTCCTTATATATTCCTCAAAAGAGCCACCATACCTACCTATTATGGCATTTCCATAGCCATTCCGAGATATATTGCCATGCAACTTTCCACCGTTCCGTTTATTATGACACGCATCATCATTGTCATATTGCTTTGCATGATCATGTAGTTGACATCGTATTTGTGGCAAATCCACCGTTCATAATTTTTCATACATGTTACTCTTGATTCACCGCAATCCGGTACACCGCCGGAGGCATTCATATAGAGTCATACTCTGTTCTAGTATCGAGTTGTAATCATTGAGTTGTAAATAAATAGAAGTGTGATGATCATCATTTTCTAGAGCATTGTCCCAAGTGAGGAATAAAAAAAAGAGAAATTCCATAAAAAAGAGAAAGTCCATAAAAAGAGAAGGCCCAAAAAAAGAGGAGAAAGGCCATAAAAAAGAGAAGGCCCAAAAAAATGAGAGAAAAAGAGAGAATGGACAATGCTACTATCCTTTGCCACACTTGTGCTTCAAAGTAGCACCATAATCCTCATGATAGAGAGTCTCTTGTTTTGTCACTTTCATATACTAGTGGGAATTTTTCATTATAGAACTTGGCTTGTATATTCCAACAATGGGCCTCCTCAAGTGCCCTAGGTCTTCGTGAGCAAGCAAGTTGGATGCACACCCACTTAGTTTCTTTTGTTGAGATTTCATACATTTATAGCTCTAGTGCATCCTTTGCATCGCAATCCCTACTTCTTGCATTAACATCAATCAATGGGAATCTCCATAGCTCATTGATTAGCCTCGTTGATGTGAGACTTTCTCCTTTTTGTCTTCTCCACATAACCCCCATCATCATATTCTATTCCACCCATAGTGCTATATCCATGGCTCACGCTCATGTATTGCGTGAAGGTTTATAAAATTTGAGATTACTAAAGTATGAAACAATTGCTTGGCTTGTCATCGGGGTTGTGCATGATGAGAGCATTCTTGTGTGACGAAAATGGAGCATGACTAAACTATATGATTTTGTAGGGATGAACTTTCTTTGGCCATGTTATTTTGAGAGGACATAATTGCTTAGTTAGTATGCTTGAAGTATTATTATTTTTATGTCAATATGAACTTTTATCTTGAATCTTTCGGATCTGAATATTCATACCACAATTTAGAAGAATTACATTGAAATTATGCCAAGTAGCACTCCGCATCAAAAATTCTGTTTTTATCATTTACCTACTCGAGGACGAGCAGGAATTAAGCTTGGGGATGATGATACGTCTCCAACGTATCTATAATTTTTTATTGATCCATGCTATATTATCTTCTGTTTTAGACATTATTGGGCTTTATTATCCACATTTATATTATTTTTGGGACTAACCTATTGACCCAGAGCCCAGTGCACTAGTTCAGCGTTTCGAAGAAAAGGAATATCAAACGGAGTTGAAACGGAATGAAACCTTCTGGAGAAGCAACCTGGTAGACTTGGAGTGCACGTCAGGAAAGAAACGAGGGTGCCACGAGGTAGGGGGGCGCGCCCTCCACCCTCGTGGGCCCCTCATGGCTCCCCTGACGTACTTCTTCCGCCTATATATATCCATATACCCTAAAACGATCGGGGAGCACAATAGATCGGGAGTTCCGCCAGAAGCCTCCGTAGCCACCGTAAACCAATCTAGACTCATTCTGGCACCCTGCCGGAGGGGCAATCCCTCTTCAGTGGCCATCTTCATCATCCCAGCGCTCTCCATGACAAGGAGGGAGTAGTTCTCCCTCGGGGCTGAGGGTATGTACCAGTAGCTATGTGTTTGATCTCTCTCTCTCTCTCGTGTTTTTGATTTGGCACGATCTTGATGTATCGCGAGCTTTCCTATTATAGTTGGATCTTATGTTGCTTCTCCCCCTCTACTCTCTTGTATTGGATTGAGTTTTCCCATTGAAGTTATCTTATCGGATTGAGTCTTTAAAGATTTGAGAACACTTGATGTATGTCTTGCCGTGCGTATCTGTGGTGACAATCGGATATCACGTGATTCACTTGATGTATGTTTTGGTGATCAACTTGCGAGTTCCGCCCATGAACCTATGCATAGGGGTTGGCACACGTTTTTGTCGTGATTCTCCGGTAGAAACTTTGGGGCACTCCTTGAGTTCCTATGTGTTGGTTGAATAGATAAATCTGAGATTGTGTGATGCATATCGTATAATCATGCCCACGGATACTTGAGATGACATTAGAGTATCTAGGTGACATTAGGGTTTTGCTTGATTTGTGTCTTAAGGTGTTATTCTTGTAGGAACTCTAGGGTTGTTTGTGACACTAATAGGAATAGCCCAATGGATTGATTGGAAAGAATAACTTTGAGGTGGTTTCGTACCCAACCATTATCTCTTCGTTTGTTCTCCGCTATTAGTGACTTTGGAGTGACTCTTTGTTGCATGTTGAGGGAATGTTATTTGATAAAACTATGTTATTATTGTTGAGAACACTTGCACTAATGAAAGTATGAACCCTAGGCCTTGTTTCCTAGCATTGCAATACTGTTTGTGCTCACTTTTATCATTAGTTACCTTGCTGTTTTTATATTTCCAGATTACAAAAACCATTATCTACTATCCATATACCACTTGTATCAACATCTCTTCGCCGAACTAGTGCACCTATGCAATTTACCGTTGTATTGGGTGTGCTGGGTACACAAGAGACTCTTTGTTATTTGGTTGCAGGGTTGCTTGAGACAGACCATCTGCATCCTACGCCTCCTATGGATTGATAAACCTTAGGTCATCCACTTGAGGGAAATTTTCTACTGTCCTACAAACCTCTGCACTTGGAGGCCCAACAACGTCTACAAGAAGAAGGTTGTGTAGTAGACATCAACTATCTTGAGGAGTGCCAGGAAAGCAAACCACCATTGAACATTTCGATACAATCCCACTCTCTCGCTCCTACTCTATTTTACTGCATTAGGACAACACCGTTTCAACTGTTACATGCTGTGGTAGCTGAACCCCTTTCCTCTGCATGACCTGTCATTGCCACAGTAAGTAGATGAAACCCACTAGTATGAGTAGGAGTTGGTTGAGCCCTGATGTGCCTACTCATTCATTCTTGTTTTGTCATGCCTGCTACTGCCTAGAGTTGAGTCAGGTCTGATTCATCGGGGATGAGTTAGAGGTGTGTGAACATGTCCTACTATTGAGAGCTAAGTGTGTGAACACGATTTGGTAAAGGTAGCGATGAGAAGCCATGTAGGAGTACATGGTGGGTTGTCTCATTGCAGCCGTCCTCAGGCACTGAGTTCTGTGTTTGTGATCCATGCACAGTTACTACCACACATTGGGCTCCGGGCACTCCAAGCTCTCTTGACTTATTAATCAACCTGATCTCTGTCCAGGAGTTGCAACTACTTTCTGGTGTTTGTATGTAGTGTTACTGGTCTACCAAGTGGCACCTGGTACAGGTGGGCTTGGGACAGACTAGGCACAGTGGCACGGTGTACCAAGTGGCACCCGGATGGTGGGCTTGGGAACCCTGCTCACATCGTTTGGGGCCGTGAGCGACACCCCGGCCGGATCTCCTTGCGGATGGAACCCGAATAGGCGATAAACCTGGATGAGAGACTTGTGTGGTTAGTCAGGTCATGGACGACTCCCTCGCCAGGCTTCCGCTTGAAGGTTTCCGAGATACACGATGTGTACATGGTGATAAGTGGCGAGAGTGTGTGCGAAGAAGTACACCCCTGCAAGTTTAATATCATCTATTCGACTAGCCGCGTCCATGGTAAAGGACTTCTGGGTTGCCCGTACAGTTCATAGACAAGTGAAAGTGGATACTCTAAATGCGCAAGATAAGTGTGAGTGCTATGGATGGCCTTCTAGTAGAGAGTTGGGAGCGGATCCATAGTGGAGTATTGATATGGTGAATATGTGGACTCGTGTGCGCCACCTCAAAAGAGTTACTTGCAGTCGTAGTTTAGGTTAGCCACTGAGTCAAAGCTGGCTTGTTGCAGTTAAACTCCACCACACCCTTTGTTGATACTGATGCATATGTAGATAGTTCTGATATAAGTCTTGTTGGGTACATTTGTACTCATGTTTGCTTAATTTATGTTTTTGCAGAGAGACTTCAGTCTCGCTAGTAGTTCCGCATGGACTTGGACGTTTAGCTTGTTACCTAAGCTACGATCTTGTACCCTCGGGAGGGTATTGTAGATAGTCAGGCTTCTCAGCCTTTTTCATTTGTAGTTGTCTGTACTCAGACATGTTTATGCTTCCGCTTGTTGCTTGTATGCTCTGTATGTTGGGTCATGAGACCCATGTTTGTAATACTTGGCTCCTCGGAGCCTAATGAATAAATACTCTGAGTCGTAAAGTCTTGTTGTGATGCCATGTTGTACTTGCACATATCGAACATATTGTGTGTATGATTTTGAAATGCTTGGTATGTGTGGGATCCGACAACCTAGTTGTCTATCCTTGGTAGCCTCTCTTATGGGGAAATGTAGTCTGGTGCTTCCACTGAGCCATGGTAGTCCGCTACAGCCTAGTTTACCGGAGTCCTGCTAGCCCAGTACTACTGCTCCAGAACACCTAGACTGGCCGGCATGAGATACACTTCGTTCCTGTGTCTGTCCCTTCGGGGAAATGTCACGCGATGACATCCGGAGTACTGCTAGCCTGCTATAGCCCAGGTTCCCGGAGTCCTGTTAGCCCAGTTGCTGCAGCCCAGATTCACACGCTGCTGACTGACATGCTCGTTGTTGTTTCATGTATGCCTATCCCTGTAAGTTAGTGCCACTTTGGGTTCATGACTAGTCATATCGGCCCGGGTTCTCTGTCATATGGATGCTAGAGACACTATCATATACGTGATCCAAAAGGCGCAAACGGACAGCCGGACTATATCCTTTGGCCGGACTGTTGGACTATGAAGATACAAGATTGAAGACTTTGTCCCATGTCTGGATGGGACTCTCCTTGGCGTGGAAGGCAAGCTTGGCAGTACGGATATGTAGATCTCCTTCCTTGTAACCAACTCTGTGTAACCCTAGCCCCCTCCGGTGTCTATATAAACTGGAGGGTTTAGTCCGTAGGACCAACAACAACAATCATACCATAAGCTAGCTTCTAGGGTTTAGCCTCTTCCATCTCGTGGTGGATCAACTCTTGTAATACTCATATCATCAAGATCAATCAAGCAGGAGTAGGGTTTTACCTCCATCGAGAGGGCCCGAACCTAGGTAAAAACATCGTGTCCCCCGTCTCCTGTTACCATCTGCCTAGACGCACAGTTCGGGACCCCCTACCTGAGATCCGCCGGTTTTGACACCGACATTGGTGCTTTCATTGAGAGTTCCTCTGTGTCGTCATCGTTAGGCTGGATGGCTCCTTCAATCATCGATAGCGATGCAGTCCGGGGTGAGACTTTTCTCCTCAGATAGATCTTTGTATCTGGTGGCTCCGCATTACAGGCCAACTCGCTTGGCCATCTGGAGCAGATCGAGAGTTATGCCCCTTGCCACCAGGTCAGGTTTGGAAGCTTAAACTACACGGCCGACATCCGCGGAGACTTGATCTTCGACAGACTCGAGCCCCTGCCGAGTGTGCCGCACGGTCACGATGAGCATGATTTAGCTCTACCATCGGACAGTGTTCAGGAGACCGCACCAGCAACCGCTCCGACCCTCAATTCGGAGCCAATTGCGCCATCCATGGACGGGTGGATAGACCCCGCCACAGAGGCCGCATTCTCAGTAGCGATCGAGCCAAGTATCGACCTTACCCTTCACGGGAGCCATGACGCCGAACTGCCGGATTCTTCCCCGGCCACAGACTCCGAACCCCCTACGCCCGTGCCTATCGAATCCAACTGGGCGCCGATCATGGAGTTCATCTCCGCGGATATCCTTCAGCACTCGCCCTTTGGCGACATACTGAACTCATTAAGGTCTCTCTCCTTGTCAGGAGAGTCCTGGCCGAACTATGGCCAGCCAGATCTGGATGCGGACGACGAAGAAATTCGCCACCCACCCACCACCCACTTAGTAGCCACTGTCGACCATTTGACCGACATGCTCGCCTTCGACTCCGAAGACATCGACGGTATGGACGATGATGCACGAGACGAACAGGAGCCACTGCCCACAGGGCACTGGACGCCCACTTCATCATAAGATGTATACATGGTGGACACACCCAAAGAAAACGACGACGAGGAATGGAAGGACGCAGCGAAGGAAGTTCCCTCAAGAGGCAGTCAAAGCGGCGGTGTAACCGCCGCTCCAAATCCTGCCTCGGCAGAAACAACGATCATATAGACCCAGCGATAGTGCAGGATGATCCAGCGGACGACAAACACGGCATTGAACCACTGTCCGACCACGGCAACACGGAGAATCAAACCGAACAACCCGACTCCGGTGAAGATAACAGTCTAGACGACATCACACGGACAGGCACCCGGGGCAACAGAATACCCATCAAAGGCTTGTTGCCACTACAAGGAGTCTGAAAAAGCAGAAGCAAAGGCTCAGGGCTGCACAAGACACACTCCGAATTAGATGGAGTGAGGTACTCAACACTGTAGCAAAGTACGGCGGTAGTCGCCACACAAAGAGCTACCCGAAGCGAAAGCTGCTACCTGAATTCGATGAGGAGGCCTTAGATCCCCCGCAATCAAAAAACAAAACAGCCATCCGGTCGGATAGACGACCTCGTGGCCAACATAGAGCGGCAAATGACGCCGCACACAAGCCAGTACGCGATCCACGTGAGGGCTTGCATCAAAAGGACGGCGCAACCAGATCCATCTACGGGCCAAGCAAGCGCGATCCAGCACGCAATGCAACACAACAAAAATCCAAACACCACGGTACACCCAAATACAGGGGTGCCGCACACCCCTATGTTTCACCGATGAGATGCTGGACCATGAATTTCCGGAGGGATTCAAACCCATAAACATAGAGGCGTACGACGGAACGACAGACCCTGGGGTCTGGATTGAGGACTACATCCTCCATATCCACATGGCTCGAGGAGACGATCTCCATGCCATCAAGTACTTACCCCTCAAGCTCAAAGGGCCAGCTCGACACTGGCTTAAAGCCTCCCCGAAAAGTCCATTGGAAGCTGGGAAGGGCTCGAGGACGCTTTTCGGGCAAATTTTCAAGGGACCTATGTCCGACCACCGGATGCAGACGATTCAAGTCATATAACTCAATAGCCCGGAGAGCCAGCCCGAAAGCTTTGGAACGGGTTTCTCACTAAAAAGAACCAAATAGTTGACTTTCTGAACGCCGAAGCCTTAGCAGCTTTCAATCACAGCGTTCGAGACGAATGGCTTGCCAGACACCTCGGCCAAGAAAAGCCGAGAACAATGGCAGCATTAACAAGCCTCATGACCTGCTTTTGCGCGGGCGAGGATAGCTGGTTAGCCCGATGCAGCACCAGCGACCCAAGTACATCCGAAGTCAGGGACGGAAACGGGAAGCCACAACACAGCAAAAACAAGCACTAGAATAAAGAAGACAGCCCGAAGAGCATGGCGGTAAACACCGGATTCAGAACCTCTCGGCCAGGTCAGCAAAAGCTGCCCTCCAAAGGCAACAAAGACGAACTATCCAGCCTGAACAAGATTCCGGACAAACTATGTCAGATCCACAGCACCCCCGATAAACCTGCAAATCATACCCAAAGAGAATGTTGGGTCTTCAAGCAGTCCGGGAAACTCAACGCCGAACACAAGGGGCAGGATACACCAAGCGAAGACGAGGACGAGCCTCGCAAGCAAAGCACTGGGGAACAGAAGAAATTCCCACCAGAAATCAAAACAGTAAACGTGTTACACGTGATGAAGGGGATAAACAAAGCGGCACTCCTAGAGACACATGCCCTAGGGCCTATCAACACGGAGTTCTGCCACTAGTCGTCCAAACCGATCACTAATACGTCTCCAACGTATCTATAATTTTTGATTGCTCCATGCTATATTATCTACTGTTTTAGACATTATTGGGCTTTATTTTCCACTTTTATATTATTTTTGGGACTAACATATTAACCGGAGGCCCAACCCAGAATTGCTGTTTTTTGCCTGTTTTAGGGTTTCGAAGAAAAGGAATATCAAACGGGGTCCAAACGGAATGAAACCTTCGGAAACGTGATTTTCTCATCAGATAAGATCCAGGAGACTTGGACCCTCCGTCAAGAAATCCAACGCAGTGCTCAAGATGTAGCAATCACCTTTGACCATCGGGATTACTCGGCAAGTATCGGGCATGCAGGATGGGCTGCCTTGGTGTTAGACCCGATAATTGACGGATACCACTTCACACGAGTCTTGATGGACGGCGGCAGTAGTTTAAACCTGATATATCAGGACACAGTCCGCAAAATGGGGATAGACCCAACAAAAATCACCCATAGCAATACTACCTTTAAAGGAGTAACGCCAGGCCCAGAAGCCCATTGTACGGGCTCCCTGCTACTAGAGGTTCTATTCGGCTTTCCTGATAACTTCCGCAGCGAAAAGTTAACCTTCCACATCGCTCTGTTCCAAAGTGGCTACCAATCACTACTCGGATGCGAAGCTTTCGCTCGCTTTAACGCAATACCGCATTACGCTTCTCTCATGCTTAAGATGCCCAGTCCACGTGGCATCATTACAGTAAATGGAAATATTGAGCGCTCCTTGTGCGCGGAAGACTGTGCGGTTGCCTTCGCAGCCGCACACTATACGGCCTCACCAACTAGAGCATCTGACAGGTTGTTAAGACCACCGACACGGCTAGACGAGTCCGGTGTAGCTATATATAATTGATACAGGTTTGATGGCTATACCCCTACAACAACACAAGGGGCTCAACCCGTGTGAACAAGTGACAATTAGGCTCAACTTTACTCATCTGAAACTATACATGGTTTATTTAGTATAACCTACCTTTTGCATGACAACTTTTCAACTAAGTTCCTCTCTTTTTCAGATGACCATCATGCTACACCTGTCCAGGATACGGCACAACAGACACAGGCGCAGACGTGTAGCATGGACCCGTTCCAAGGATTCTTTTTAGATTAAGACCCTGCGTAAACCTTTTTTACTGTCTCTTGTTGATACACATCCCCCGGATTATCAGTACAACTGAGAAGGATGTTGACGTATTGGCATGTGGCCACGTCAGAATATTGCATGTACTTGGACACCAGGGGCTTATTACAAAGGGCACTGTGTAGCCCAGTTTACATCATAAAGACCGAATACCTTAGGGAGTGTTCAGCGTCGCGAGTTTGGCCTTATATGCATCAGCTCTGAATCATGTCTTTGGTCAAATGTTGGGTTTGCCCGGCTCCTGTGTTTTGCTGCCTTACGTTCTACTCTATCGGCTAGGGCGGCACCAGGAGAACTACTGCGATTGTGCCCTGGTTCATCCGAACGAGCACCTTAGTAGAGAAAGCCGAAAACTGACTGTCATGATATAGCGTGAGACTGGTCAACCACTCGATGACCTAGCGGAATCTTCGGGATTCCTCCGCCTTAATGAAGGGCCGTTTCCCGGCCAGGCATGTACGCACCCGAATTTGGATGAGCGCGGAGCCACCAGGGGCTATATAGTACCCCCACTGTCAAACTCCTCTGGCTAAGTGAAAGTGTTAAAGCATTATAGTCTGATTGCCTAGTTCGCTGCGCTATCACCTCCTTAATGGACCAAGACTTTGGATCAAGTGTTATCATGCGTCTTCTACGACCACCGCCGCATTATATGCGTGGGGGCTGAAGCCGACGACTGCCATCTTTCAGGTTATATACATATATACATAAACGGCCGCACAGGAGGCATCATAGTACTTTTGGGCAAAAGTATAAAAACAGCCTTGATAAACTCAATAAAACATTGTTTTTCAATAGGAATACATGTCATTAGAACATAATATTCTTCGAGCACTGCGCTTCTATCGAATGAGTGCCCTCAAGAACTTCTTAAAAGTAGTTCTCGGCAGGTAGTCGGCTCTCGTCCGAATCTTGGGCTGCAATGGCGGTGGCCTCCATCTCTGCCCAGTATGTCTTCACACGGGCAAGGGCCATCCGCACACCCTCTACGCATGCCGACCTCTACATCGCGTTGATGTGCGGCACCGCACCAAGGAACTGCTGCACCAAACTAAAATAATTGTTCGGCTTTGGCCTTTCCGGCCACAAATGATCCACAACAGACCTCATGGCGAGTCCGGACAATCTATCCAGCTCGGCCCATTCGGCCAACCGATCAGTCAATGGAAGCGGACACTCTGGAACGTTAAATTGTGACCAGAACAGCTTTTCCACTTCGTGATCTTTTTGACCTCAGAAGTATTCGGCCGCATCGACAGCACTCGCCGCTAAGTCCAGATATGCGTCCGCAGAACTCCACAGCCGGTCCAAAGGGGCATACCGAGGATCTCCAAACTTCATCCGCAGCATAAAGGGCTTCCCAGCCGCGATATCCCCGGCTTGACGCAGCTCCTCCTTCATCGCTCTCATTGCAGAGCGGGTGTCTTTGGTCGCCATCGAGGCCTTCTCCAGGCCTGTCATCTTCGCTCGATCTTCCTTTTCAAGAAGCTCGTAACGGTCAGCGGAGTTCTTCAATTCCACAGCCATCCTGGCTATTTCCTCCTTGCTTTGGCAGTGAGTAGCATGTTCGGCTTTCAGCTCCTCGATTGCCTTTAGGGAAGCCGCATCGCTTTTCCTGGCTTGTTCTTTGGCTCGAGCAAGTTCCGCCTAAAGGTTCTCCACGGCCGCAGCTTCATCTGAATTCACACACATGTTATAGATACTGGCATCATGCTCCTCTTCCCATGTGTCACCGGAGGAATCACATACCCTATGCCTCATCAAGCCGCCTGTTAACAAGTACGATGTCGGCGTCTGCCACGTCAAGCTGCCGCTTTAGCTCGGCAAACTCATCAGTCTGGCTGGCCACTGGACCCTCCGCCACCTGCATATTAAGGCGTCACGATTATTCCTGGGACTATGATCCTTTGTGTGCTCTCGTCTTCGATAGCACCCAGAGTCTCAGGGGCTACTATCTACACAGGGACGCATCTAAAAATGTGCGGTACTGTAAAAAATGTACATCATTTTGCATACCTCAAAAGCTGTCGGTAGAGTCATAAAGGCTTCATGCAACCCGCTTTCGACGGACGAAATCCTTTCAATCACTGTACCCATCAACATGCGGTGCTCTTCTGAGATAGCCGCTTTCTCTAGCAGATCCCTCAGTACGTCCGACTGTACACCAGACGGTGCCGGACTCTTTAAATTGCCCTCTTCAAGAGACGGATACTAAGAACTTCAGGTGGCCATAGGATTACCTTCTGGCCTTGCATGATCAGGAGAAACCCTCCGCGACGACACCTCGGGGTCGCCCACCTCATGAGGCGGTATGGCAGGTGGAGGCATTTAGCTCTCCATCATCTCTGGAAGAAGATCCCCATAAGACGAGCTCTGCTGAGAAGGGCTAAGATCCGAACTGCAAGATAAATGCTTCGGTTATTTTCCTCAGAAGTAAGGCTAATCTGCTTGAGGGCATAGTGCGGCCGGGGTATCCCCTAGGGCAAGACCCTCCGGCGAAGATTTCTTCCCACGTTTGGAGGTCGTGGTCTCCGGGTCCTCAGAGGCGTTCCTGTTCCTTCCCTGGGGAGAGGAAGTTTCAGTTCCTCCTCCCCGGTTAACCTCCTTCACGGAGGCGCTAGCCTCCTTGTCCCCCCCTTTATCTTCTCCTAAGGGCGCTTGATAAGGCGCGATCTCCAGCATCCTAGTTAGCACGGGACTTGGTGATGTCTCAGGGAGGTGGGCCGGACACCTGATCAACTTTGCCTTCGCTATCCAATGCTGGTCAAAGAGTGGCTTTTTAGGGCGACGTTGTGATAAAAAAACGGACAGTGGGTTTGGATGCGGGGCTACTTACTTGGGTATCCGGGCGGTTGCAGCTTAGACCTGCATCCTCAGTGATGTCCGGACACGTTATTTGTGGTCCGAAGAACAATTTGTACATCTCCTCGGGCGTCATGCCAAGGAAGTGTTGAATAGCTTGCGGTCCTTCCGGGTTGAATTCCCACATGCGAAGGGGCCGGCGTTTTTAAGGCTGGACTCGACAAACTAGCATAACTTGCACTACCATAACTAGACTGAAATCTCTCTCCAATAGATCTCGGATACGGCTTTGCAGTATTGGCACATCCTTGGCTGGACCCCAGCTCAGCCCCTGTTGATCCATGACGTCAGTTGTGGTGGGGGGCCTGAGCGAAAGGTGGGGGCAGCTACCCACTTGGCACTTCGGGGAGCCCTGATGTAGAACCACTCCCGCTGCCACAATCTGGACACCTCTGGGAAGCTACCCTCAAGCCATGGAGCATCAGCAATTTTGCTTATTAAATCGCCTCCGCACGCTGCGTGCTGCCCCTCGATCATCTTCGGCTTCACGTCGAAGGTCTTGAGCCACAGGCCGAAGTGAGGGGTAATGGGGAGGAAGGCCTCACATACGACAATAAATGACGAAATGTGAAGAAGGGAATCCGGGGCCAGATTGTGAAATTCTAGCCCATAATAGAACATAAGACCCCTAACAAAGGGATCCAGAGCAAGGCCTAGTCCTCGGAGGAAGTGAGATACGAACACAACGCTCTCGTTGGGTTCGGGAGTAGGGACGACCTGCCCTCGGGCGGGCAGCCGATGCGAAATTTCGGCGGTCAGATATCTGGCCTCTCTCAACCTCTTGAGGTCCTCCTCCGTGACGGAGGAAGGCATCCACCGACCTTGAAGGTTGGATCCAGACATATTTGAAGGTCCGAAGCACCTAACCTGAGTTTTGGGTGTTAGAAATCGAGGCGGTGGAAGGATTTGATTGAGCACGAGAGGGAAAAAACAAAAAGCCTTGTCCCCTTTATAAAGAGGGTGAATATCAAGCGTCCTCCTCGTGGCCGTTTGGGACTTGCCTAAGATCTAGGAGTCCTACCAATAGGCACAGTTGGGTTACCCATGTCCGTATTGATGACAATCCCATAATAAAGGGGACACAATCTCTGCTTCGACAAGACGTGCCAAGGAAACCGCCTCGCGAAACACGCTGAGATTCGTTATGAAAAATGATTCAAATAAAGACCTGGCTGTGGTGTGATGTCACACTACTGGGTACGTCAGCAGATTAGATTTATGGAAATATTATTCTCTCTACGGTTGTATGTGGAACTTGTTTTGCAGAGCCGGACACGATCCTCGTGTTCAAAATCTTCTATGAAGTATTCGGAGGAGGAACCCGCCTTGCAATGCCGAAGATAATCTGCGCGCCCGACTCATCGTCATTGAAGCCTAGTTCAGGGGCTACTGAGGGAGTCCTGGATTAGGGAGTATCCGGACAGCCGGACTATATCCTTTGGTCGGACTGTTGGACTATGAAGATACAAGATTGAAGACTTCGTCCCGTGTCCGGATGGGACTCTCCTTGGCGTGGAAGGCAAGCTTGGCAGTACGGATATGTAGATCTCCTTGTAACCGACTCTGTGTAGTCCTAGCCCCCTCCGGTGTCTATATAAACCAGAGGGTTTAGTCCATAGGACTAACAACAACAATCATACCATGGATGGCTTCTAGGGTTTAGCCTCTTCGATCTCGTGATGGATCAATTCTTGTAATACTCATATCATCAAGATCAATCAAGCAGGAGTAGGGTTTTACCTCCATCGAGAGGGCCCGAACCTGGGTAAAAAC